>NC_079404.1:5043411-5650911 GCF_029220125.1 Pseudoliparis swirei | reverse complement strand
TATTATCGTCATATCACAGGCAGACACACACACATATTATCGTCATATCACAAGTAGACACACACACACACATATTATCGTCATATCACAGGCAGACACACACATATTATCGTCATATCACAGGCAGACACACACACATATTATCGTCATATCACAGGCAGACACACACACATATTATCGTCATATCACAAGTAGACACACAGACACACACATATTATCGTCATATCACAGGCAGACACACACATATTATCGTCATATCACAGGCAGACACACACACATATTATCGTCATATCACAAGTAGACACACAGACACACACATATTATTGTCATATCACAAGTAGACACACATACACACATATTATCGTCATATCACAATCACAGGCAGACACACACATACACACACATATTATCGTCATATCACAGGCAGACACACACATACACACACATATTATCGTCATATCACAGGCAGACACACACACACACACACACATATTGTCATATCACAGGCAGACACACACATACACACACATATTATCGTCATATCACAGGCAGACACACACACACACACACACACATATTGTCATATCACAGGCAGACACACACATACACACACATATAATCGTCATATCACAGGCAGACACACACATATTATCGTCATATCACAGGTAGACACACATCCAATACGAGGCCATGTGGAACGGTAAATTCACATAGTGACTTGTTTCTGTATCACACGCACACACACACACACACACGCACATTGGGATTGACCAATCAGATTATACGCCGGGGTGTTAAAAGGGCGGGAGATGAAAGAATAACAGTGGAGATAGTGAGAGTTACAGAACCCGATGGACGCTAAAGCCTAAAAACAAACACCGGCGGTATCATCCCCACAGCAGCAAAGCGCTCTGACACTGACATGCTGCTATCTGCTCAAAGGGAAGAGGGGGGGGGGGGGGGGGTGACCTTGTTATCCCTGTTGGGATCAGACTAAGAATACCCTCCCTGTTAGCTTTCCCTGGTCAGGTTTCATCCGGGGAGGAAAGACCATCGGCACAGCGTTTCCCTCCTCTTCAGTTTGGAAGATGCTGGTGGAAGAAAGTTAACGGCAACACTATATTGAAAAGAAGAACATGTTTATTTATACAAACAAACCTCCAAGAAATGTTTTTATCAAGCTAAAGAAGACCTCATGAATAATGTTCAAAGTAAGGACTTGCACTTCCTCTTCCTGAGAGATTAGTGTTCTTATTGTCCAACACGTCTGTGACCTGGGGGATTTATTTGTGTTTTTGGGGTTTGATTTACTGTTAAGGCTCCACTGTTTTATGCAATAAAGGCGAGAGACCCCAAAATGTAATTTAATACTTCATTGTCAGACATTTCCATAAAAGATATCTGAAATTTTTTTATTACAGTTTTTGTCCGTTGCTTGAACACTATACACACATGCTTAAACCAAAGTAACATAACTTGAAGTTGTTGTTACGATACCTTAAACAAAGTGTAACCATACCTTAAACAAAAGCGCTGCTTTGCACTTTAGTTGCAATTCTGTTACACACTTGCTCCTAGACACTACACACTATTTCATACATAAGACACTTAGTTCAAAAATGAAATCTCAGGGTACCATTGGGAAAACACCTCTTTTCAAAATACAACACACATTGGTTAATTGAAAAGACATAGACACACACCTGAAAACACTTACTTACAAAACTGAACACCAATCAGCCAGCTACAAAAAATGTTGTTACAGAGAATCTTGGACATGGATGGAGCTGCCCAGCCGCATGAATGTATTTACATTGACGAGGCTGGATTCAACCTTAGCAAAAACAGACAACGGGGACGTAATATAATTGGCCAAAGGGCAATTTTGCACATCCCGGGGCAGCGCAGGGGAAACATCACATTGTGTGCTGCCATGAGTCTTCGAGGGCTACTGCACCATCATGCCAAACTGGGTCCCTACAATGCGCAACCCATAATCACATTTATAGATGCACTTCATGATGCAGTTGTACAGGATGGACCAGAGCAGCCCAGGTTTGTTGTTGTCTGGGATAATGTTAGTTTCCATCGGGCTGCTCTGGTCCAGAACTGGTTCACCAACCATGATCAATTTGAAGTTCTGTACTTGCCCCCTTACTCGCCATTTCTAAATCCTATAGAGGAATTATTTTCCGCTTGGAGATGGCGTGTATATGACCGCCAACCACATGCCCGTATGCCTCTTCTGCAGGCAATGGAACAGGCCTGCGGAGACATCGAGGTGAGGTCAATCCAGGGATGGATTCGCCACACAAGGGGATATTTTCCCCGATGCTTAGCGAGAGAAGACATTGCTTGTGATGTTGATGAGATCCTGTGGCCAGACCCCAACAGACGGCAGGATCCATAAGCCCAATTGCGCACAATTGTGTTTTTCTGTGTTTACAGTTGTGTATTGTTTGTTTTATTTTTGATTTAACTAAATGTACTGTACTGTAAAATATACTAATGTAATGATTTTTAATTCAGTATTTCATTTTTTTGGTTGTTGTGAAAATATGCCCTCTATGGAACTGAATAAAAACATTGAAAACAAAAGACTGCAGTTTTTTATCGAAAGTAGACTAGTGTGTTGCTGCTGATCTGAAAGTGTATTCATATGATGCAAGTGGGCATCATTTTGTCATCAGAGTGACATTTTGACAAAGGATTGTTAGGTTTTGATAGCAGAGTGTCAATTTGACATAGATGTGAATGGTTTATTTCCCAGTGTGGTGTCTTCTTTGCTTGTGTGTAGAGTTTTGACACAATGAGCCAAATTTAGCAAAACGTGTGTAAGCAATAGGCAAAAACTGTAAACTAGGCTTAAAAATGTTGTCATGTTTGAGATTTTGAAAGCAGCCATGTTGAATTATGCAATTGAGGTGTTACATCACGCGTGAATTCAACAACTTGTTGACTGCATTTTGAATGTTTTCTTTCCTCTAGTCTGAGAGTAGGAATGTAAATTTAAATATCCTAAAATATCAGAAATGACCACTGCATGTGAAGCATTTTTTTGGCCATTTAAAAACCATACAAGACAAATTTAAAACTGTCTCCCAGTCCTGCAAACCTATTTTCAGATGAAAACCTTCAGCTCAGGACTAGAATGAACTCTTCATCTAAATCTTTACTAGACTTATTACCTTCGCATTGAAAATGCGGAAGGTAATGTTTTGATCGCCGTGTATTTATTTATTTATTTGTATGCGTGTTACTCGCATAAGTAAAAAAGTATTAAACCGAATCGCATGAAATTTGGTGGGAGGATTGGTTATTATCCGGGGACCATTTGATTAGATTTTCGGATCGATCGGGTCAAAGGTCATGGTCAAGGTCATGAAAAGGTCAACATCTTCTTTTTACCATAGCACGGTCAATTTATATCCAATTGGCATGCAACTAATGCCAAAATGTTCATAATTCAATGCCCAATCTTGTGATATGCGAAGGTATGCGCTCTACCGAGTGTCCATTCTAGTTGTATTAATGCAAGGCTCTCTGCTGTAGATATATAAAATAATATCTGGGCCGACTCCAGCCGTGATAGAAATGCTAAATTTATGAGTCACTCACTGAATTGGATTTGAAGGTTCAGCGCCGCCAACCAGACACTGGTAAAGTATTACTAGATAATGTCACACTTCATATCGTGATTTCCCAAAGTACTCACAATCACAATTAATGGAATATTGATATCATGTGTATAATACACATCATTTAGTGTGTAAATAATCATTTCATACAGTTATGGCTACAGATCTCTCTCCACCTCCCTGCACTCATATTTTAGTGTGAGTAATTTGCCAGAAAAGGAGCAAAATTGACAATAAATAAAGTTGAAGCTACATTTGGCTGATGGCATTTTTCGCTTTTTTCTCATTCACAATAGATATTGCGATATTGTTGATCTCATGAATGCTTTTGGGAACGATAATTGTGTCGTGATATTGTGACAACCCTATACCTCCACACTGTGATTGGGTTATTGTTGGATTTCTATTGATATAATGGCTACTTCAGGCACAGTATTCACATATGTGAAGACCTGTAAACGCCTCCACTCACGAGCATACACTGCCAGCGAGCGCTTCATGCGGACATAGAAGACAGTGATGGATCGCTGACTAACAAACAAGCTGACATTATGTCAACACGACAGGAATCATCAGCGGTGTAGATTTGGCGAAAAGACTACAACCGTGGGCGCTGTCAGAATGGCAGGGGTCTCATGTACACGGCGGTATTTAGCAGCGATACACTTAGCATGGTTCGCATTACTGATAGCTCACCTGCTATTGGCTCAGGCTGTAAGCTGTGAACGTATAGTCACCGTGACGTCGCCCATTGGTTGGTGGACTGCATGCTTTGAAGCCTCAGGGGTGGCATTGTATACATAAAAAACGTTGGCATTGTACACTTTTGCAAAACCACGGAATAGTTTGAATGTTCCATATTGGCCTCGTAACACGCGTGCAGAAAGGTGCAATGCCATGTGGTTAATTAATGTTGTGACACAATAACGCCACTGGGACACGTTTTCTTCTGACTGAATGCAAACAAACGTCTACATTCCACATATGGGTGGTTTGCATAAAGGCATAATTACCTTCACCGTGTATTTATTTATTTATTTATTTGTATGCGTGTTACTCGCATAAGTAAAAAAGTATTAAACCGAATCGCATGAAATTTGGTGGGATGATTGGTTATTATCCGGGGACCATTTAATTAGATTTTGGGATCGATCGGGTCAAAGGACAAGGTCATGAAAAGGTCAAAATCTTATTTTTACCATAGAAATTTGTATCCAATTGGCATGCAACTAATGCCAAAATGTTCATAATTCAATTCAATTCAATTCAGTTTATTTGTATAGCCCAATTTCACAAATTACAAATTTGTCTCGGAGTGCTTTACAATCTGTACACATAGACATCCCTGCCCCAAAACCTTGCATCGGACCAGGAAAAACTCCCAAATAACCCTTCAGGGGGAAAAAAGGGAAGAAACCTTCAGGAGAGCAAGAGAGGAGGATCCCTCTCCAGGATGGACAGATGCAATAGATGTAATGTGTACAGAAGGACAGATTTAGAGTTTAAATACATTCAATGAATATGACAGAGTGTATGAATAGTTCATAGTAGGCATATAATTCAATGCCCAATCTTGTGATATGCGAAGGTATGCGCTCTACCGAGTGCCCGTTCTAGTTCCTTCTGTTTCATGGATTGTGGAGGTCTGGATCGTGGTCCATGCATACTACGAATTAATCGTACATTCATCGTACACATGACATGTACTGCTTCTGTCCATCCGAGGAGGGGGATTCCTCCTCTGTTGCTCTCCTGAAGGTTTCTTCTGACTTTTTCCTGATCCGATGTGAGGTCAAAGGTCAGGGATGTCTTGTGTGTACAGATTGTAAAGCCTTCTAAAGGCAAATTCGTAATTTGTGATATTGTGCTGAATACAATAAACTGAATTTAATTTAATTGAACAATACCAACATGTCTCCACTTGGCTGCTTATTCATTCAATCCCTCCAAAAGAGATTCTATTGTCGTCGCATTGCCGTGTTTAGCGCCATCTGGCCTGACTGTACGTACAATGACCAAAACCCATTCTCAACAGCAATAGAGGGAGGATCTATTTGTCGAGGCCAATCACAGAATCGGCATCGCACTCTAGTCCTCTAGGATTTTGTTCTCTCTGTGGCAAACAAACGTTTATGATACATACACGTTTTGTTCAGCATGATAATCTTTGAAGATAAAACCACTGTGATATTTCAATTTGTGAACCACACCATCATCTGTATACAGAAATGGTTGTTAGCAACCGCCAATCTTAAAGATTCTTACTGATGTATTTTATGTTGTAAAACAAGCCAAACCATTCAAATCTATTTAAGTTGTGTTAACCACAGACCTTATTAATCTCAACTAAAAGCCCGTCCAAAAAAAATGTGATTTAAATACATGGGAACCTAAAGCGAAGAATTGCTGACTCTTTCCTGCAGTTTTATCTGTATGCATATGAGTGTGCTGCATGTGGATGAATAGTATTCATCAAGAAATTGTCAAGAACTATAATTGGAATTTTTTTGTTTTTCAAACAGTTATTAGCTCCTTATTTAGGAAAAGCTCATATGAAAGAAGGAAATCCCGAAAACACAAAGAAAATGTTAGCAGCATGTGCACAATGAACAAATGAAGTGATTTGAGCTTTTGAATGAATAATGATTGTGCACATAAATAGACACGACAACTGCAATCAATCATGTCGTATTCAATCAATATGCCACCATTCGTTTAGGAAGTCGCTGGTACAAACGTTGCATATCTTTGAGATCCCTTTAACGTATATATTAAAACATTACCATGGTTTGATGTTGTGTCTTTTCAGGGGGTGGGGGGGGGTTCTTCACACAAATGGGCCCAAAACAAGCGTGTATCAAACAAGAGTTTAATATCAGCATTTTAATGTACATTTATTTCACATTTTAAATAAATATTCCATCCTTAAAATTATTTTACACATCCTCAAATAAAAATATATTTATATATGTATAAAAAAACAACAACACACATTCAGGGGGCAACGAAAACAAGAGTGTGTGTGTGTGTGTTTGTGTGTGTGTGTGGGGTAGGGGGGAGTAGTGTGTGTGTCGGTGGGGTCCTCACACGATGCATTTTGTACATGTCGGATACAGTTACAGCGGGAAACCTGCGATTATCAGACGTAGCTGCCACACCGTGTGAGAAGATTCAGTCGGGAGGCTCCGAGCATCGCAGCGTGTTGGAATCGGGGCCCTTTAAGTCTCCTTGAGCAGCAGGCGAGAGTCCAACAAAAAGACTCTAGTGGTCGTAATGAAACAATACAAATGAAGAAGAAAAAAAACACATCGCACACTAAACTAAGATGTCCCGATGAGTCAGATAATTAGTTATGTGCATCTGAAAACAAAGCTGACAACACTTTCTATGACACGTCATGCATTATGAAAAACACCTGTAATAATGATGTGTTATTATCGGCTTGTAAGCACAGAATAATTAGAGTTATAAGCTCTCCCAAGTATTCGTGATGCTTATAACCATAATAATTGTAAAGCATTTATAATCACTTATAAGGTGAAGTATCTTAATATTTCACAATTACTTTTTCCCCCCAAGAATAATAGTGTATTCTAACTTCCAAAGATGTGTGATATATTAGAAAACAAATTTTAATGTTTTCTAGCAATGCAGTATACGTCATAATACATTATAATGTGATTATAAGTTACTCAAAGTGGTCGTTGTTGGATTCAGGTAAAGGGGGAAGATATTAATAAGTTTACACAACACACAAAATGTTGTAAAAACAGTGACCACTTAGATTATCATAGTATAATGCATTATAACGGTGATAATAAGTGCTTATAACTATTCTCTCATATTTATAAGCAGATAATAACGCATCAAGTATATTTATAATGCGTTACAGACATGGTTATAGAAAGTGTTCCCTCAAAACTTTCTTTTTTAAACAGGTCAGTACTAAGTCTGGAGTACAAAAATAGATTCCTCATGTTTTCATCTATACTTTTTTTTTTTTTTTACTTTGAGAAAAATAGAAAACGACCTACAATATAAGATATAGTAATGTTCAGTATAAAATGCCTTTAGAGGTTGTTGTTTTTGGGGGGGGGGGGGGGGGGAGATCGTCGGGGGCGAGAGAGGAGTGTGCCGGGCAATTCTGTCAGTCCCGTGAGTCTCTCTCCCTCTCTCTCTCTCTCTCTCTCTCTCTCTCTCTCTCTCTCTCCTCCATCTCCCGGCATCCTCAGCGCTCCGACGAGGGGCGCGTGCGCTTAGTCCTTTGCCTGAAGGGGTAGTGGACGAAGTCGAACGGGCGTTGGTGGCTCGTGTGCGCGGGCTGTTGCCCCTTGGGCAGCCGCTTCATGAAGTGGACCTCACGCTGGTGCTGGCGCGTCCGCGAGCCCTTCCGCGGCCGCCCGCGCCGGGTGAAGGCCATGTACCAGCTCTCGTAGCGCGCGTTGCGCAGCGCCGTGTAGTTGTTCTCCAGCACGATCTCCGTGAAGATGCAGTCGCGGCCGTGTCCGTTATTCTGCGCGGGGGCAAAAACACACACAAGAAACGGGTTAGTTGGAAGATTTACCAATAGGGGGGGGGTGGATAAAAAGCTTTCCCTGTGCAGCACACACGCGCGCGCAGACGCACATACGCAGCCCTCCCCCTCGTGCATGTAGCATATGCTACAGTCATTACAGATCAGAGAGGGGGGGGGGGGGGGTAACAGTAAGCGATGACTCTTCCCCCCTCCAGCAAACATCCAGCGGGTCAGTAGCTGGACCCCCCTTCTAGTGTCACCCCCCCCCCCCCCCCCACCACCAAATTTGTCCTGTTGCATTAGTTTAATAAATATAACCAGGCGGGTCTGCTCTGAAATTGAATGACAATCGATGGACCCCGACACACAGCTTCCCCGGGGCCTACTGCATGCGTTCAGCTAAGGGCCCCCACTCAAGCCGCCAGTGTGCAGTTTGGGGGAGGCGGGGAGGGGAAGGGGGGGGGGGGGGCGCTCCTGTTTGCTGAGTGAAAATGTACAGTAGGCCTATGGGTCAGCTGAAACAGCATCGACTTGAACCCGCAGTGCTGGCCTACTGTAATGAGCCGTGTGTTAAAAATAGTCACCCAAAAAAGACTTAATTCTCTCTCTCTCTCTGTCTCTCTTTGAGACACACACACACAAACACACACACACACACACCCAGGGGCAGGCTGTGACTGGGCCGGTAGCTCGGGGCAGATGGTGTGCGAGGCAGGGTGCTGGGTGGGTGGAGGGGTTAGCGTGTGTGTGTACGTGAGTGTGTGTGTGTATGTGAGTGTGTGTGGGGGGGGGGGGTGGTGCTGGCAGCTCTGTTTATTAGCCCTCACAGTGAGATAGCCTGAGCCTCAAAGACACACACACACACACCTACACAGCAACGAATACACATCCGGGACGACACTAAACCTCGACCAAGAACCTCATATAAAATCATGAGGAAATCACCACACACCATCTAGCAAGTCATCTTTTTCTTAAAGGTTGGTTTTCTTTGCAGATTATGTGGAGGAGCGAAGAAAATTCAAAACTTCGAGGAGCTTTAAGAAAGTTGTTTTTTTTGCCCGTGAGGGGCATAAAAGATCGAAACATTCTCGCGTCCCTATTCAGTGCCATCTCGTGCCCTTGTTGAGCGCTCTTGTCCACGGAAGTGTGATTCCCACTCCCAGGTAGACGACGGACACCGTTGCTTGCGCTGTTAGCAGCAAGCCGCCGGCTCAGCCTCGTGGCGGCAATAGATCGGCTCTTGATTGAATTTTGCGTTTAAAGTCGTGAATCTAAACAACTGTTGTGCTCCTAGTGGTTTTGAAGATATGAAAGGTTGAAATTATTCTTTAATAACAAACAAAGACTTCATGTATTCACGTAGGACTCATGTAGTCACGTAGGACTCATGTATTCACATAGGACTCATGTAGTCACGTAGGACTCATGTATTCACGTAGGACTCATGTATTCACGTAGGATTCATGTATTCACGTAGGACTCATGTATTCACGTAGGACTCATCTAGTCACGTAGGACTCATGTATTCACGTAGGACTCATCTAGTCACGTAGGACTCATCTAGTCACGTAGGACTCATGTATTCACGTAGGACTCATGTATTCACATAGGACTCATGTAGTCACGTAGGACTCATGTATTCACGTAGGACTCATGTATTCACGTAGGACTCATGTATTCACGTAGGACTCATGTATTCACGTAGGACTCATCTAGTCACGTAGGACTCATGTATTCACGTAGGACTCATGTAATCACGTAGGATTCATGTATTCACGTAGGACTCATGTATTCACGTAGGACTCATCTAGTCACGTAGGACTCATGTATTCACGTAGGACTCATGTATTCACGTAGGACTCATCTAGTCACGTAGGACTCATGTAGTCACGTAGGACTCATGTATTCACATAGGACTCATGTAGTCACGTAGGATTCATGTATTCACGTAGGACTCATGTATTCACGTAGGACTCATGTATTCACGTAGGACTCATGTATTCACGTAGGACTCATCTAGTCACGTAGGACTCATGTATTCACGTAGGACTCATGTAATCACGTAGGATTCATGTATTCACGTAGGACTCATGTATTCACGTAGGACTCATCTAGTCACGTAGGACTCATGTAGTCACGTAGGATTCATGTATTCACGTAGGACTCATGTAATCACTTAGGACTCATGTATTCACGTAGGACTCATCTAGTCACGTAGGACTCATGTATTCACGTAGGACTCATGTAGTCACGTAGGACTCATGTATTCACGTAGGACTCATGTATTCATGTAGGATTCATATATTCACGTAGGACTCATGTAATCACATAGGACTCATGTATTCACGTAGGACTCATGTAGTCACGACATGGAGAACATAGTGAAAAAGCAGTCCCGGCTATTTCAAGATGATGTTAATATTCTATATTCACAGTACATTTTATTGGATTTCAGTTTTGCTTGAGAATTTAATTTAACATCTTACTTAGCGCCGGAACTAATGCCACGCCAAAGACTAACGGACGAAACTCTTGACCTCTGCTGCCTGAGGCCGACTTGTCTCCTCACCTTGCCGATGAGCTTCCCCCTCTTGTTCATGCAGATGTAGAAACCCGTCTCGGCTCCCTTGATGCGCACTCGGCTCCCGAACGTGTCCGTCTCCACGATGAGTTTAGCTGAAGGGATCAAACAAAAAACAGTTTTCTTAGGATGGCCTGTAAAGAAAGGTTGACGTGACCCCTTTTCTTCCATATTAGTTTTTAACTAGTATTGTTTAAAACTTTAAAAAATCTGAAGGAATGGCTTAACAGCGTGGACATAAAAGCATCGACAAAAACACACCCAGAAATGCTTGAGTGTGTTTCCAAGCATATACACACACACACACTCACACACTTGAACCCGAGGGACCGTTCCTGGGGATTTTGTGCGAGCTGAAATTGTTGCAGAATGACAAAACCACGTGTCTCCTCATTCTTTGAAAGCTAAAGAGGAGTGACCCTGGCAGGCCCATCGAGAATTACCCTGCAAATAAATCTGCGTTGACCTCACACATAAAGCTCCACGTTTATCTCTAAATAGCCGAGACGTACCGAGAGACGGTTCAAAGAGCAGAGGACTTTTATTGCTTTAACGTGCACTCTGCAGTAAGAAATCATACAGACTTGTGACAGAATGACAGATTCAGCGATGTGAAATTCTCTATGATTTTTCTCCAGAAACATTCGGATATCTTTTCTAACCCGTGTCATGCTTCCATGTTGTCGACCTCAGGGGTCACCCACCCGCCCACCGCCTAACCGCTACACGTGTCCGTGAGTTACGGCTTCGAAGTGGCAGCTTCAGCCAAGTCTGAGTCAAAGACAGCCATGGGAAGGCTTCCCCCCCCCCCAATCACACACACCACCCCCACCCCCCTTTCACACTTTCTCTCTCGTTGAATTCCTCCAGGTGACCTGAATAACTCGCTCTCTTCTTTAGGCCACACAACGTGACATCATCGCAAACAACTCCAATTTGATGTCCCATTTTGAATAGGTATCCTAAAACAAAGGAGGGCAGGCCGGAGAGACTGTAAAAAGCTCAGCGAGGCCCGTACAGGCCGGACGGAGTGGAGGGGTGGAGTGGGGGGTATGCAGGAAATGTTCGGCAGGTAGAGAAGTGAGACGACTTCTAATGGCTCTTCCAGACCAGGGCGGGATCTCTGGAGGATCACCTCCAGCGCCATCTACAATCCGGCGGACGGTTTGTGTAAGCTCGGAAGCATGCAGAAGAGACTTTGGACCATGAGACCGCCTCAGCCAGTAAACTGGTTTCAGGGTAAAGGCTTCGCATAACGCTGATGATAAGAGGGGGGGGGGGGGGCAACTTTGGTCTATTCACCTCAGCGTTTTGAAACCAGACGGAAATAGACTGAATGAATGGGAAACCATTCTAATACCCTCTCTACTTGCTTATGCCCATTCACACTTCTTTATTGATCAAATATAAATATTATATTAGACTTTGAGTTATTTCAGCTCATTTTGTTACTGCTTCAGGTCGTCTGCACGAGTTAAATGTTATTATTAGAATATTGGCCTTGAGCTAAATCAGAAAAACAAATGGTGGAATAATTTCAATCACAAAGCAAAAACGAAATGTAGAAGTAAAAATGAATATTGGTGACTTACAAAATAATAATTGAATAATACATTTTTTTTAAATGCTTCACATGTGCAGGCCAGTGGAGATACACATGTGACAAAGGAACATGTTTGAGAAAAACATTTCATCTAACCCGAACCTAAAATGGGTGAGCAGAGAATTACAGATTTAAATGGCTTGAATTAAAAATAGAATAAATCCAGATTATGGATTGCATTGGTGCTAAATTTACAAGAACAAATATCTATAATAATTTGAACCATACAATCACTTTATTTTATTTTGTATCTACGCTATATACTTTAATATGTATATAAAATAGCCGTTGGGCACCACAGAAAGGAATACACGTGTGTCTCTGATGCTATGGGGCTTTTCTCTTACCGTGGATGTCCCCGTCGTCGGCCATGGCGTTGATCTTCTTGTTGGGCAGGACCTGCACATGCTTGCCGCTGGTCCGGCTGTACAGCTGGTAGACCCGGATCAACCTGCGGCTCACGCGGTCCGTCACTTTGCTCTGCTCGCTTACATGCTGCGTGAAATTAGGCGGGGACTGATTGGTTACCTGTCAGAAATTAGACGTCACCACAATCATCAGTACGTGTTCATTTTTTCTCTTTCTTTTATAATTTAAAAAAAAGGTGTATTTTGTTTGTATTTTACGGACATAAAAAAATTTAAATCGGGTTCGGGTTACTGTATAGGGAATTATAGAGCGCAGATATATCCTAATGCAACACGAGCTTCTTGTTGTTTACCTTCCACGAGTGACAAGTGTAACTAACAACTTCCAGGGGCGCCGCTGCCAAAGTAAAATGAAATGAATGGCTTCCCAAAACAGACGCGCGGCGTGATTACAGGTTGTGCGCGCGGGGAGAGAATGCGCGCATCTGAATGTGGATCTCCCCGTCTGTGATGGAATGACTCTCCGCCGACCGAAAGCATCGGCCCTCTGCTTACTTTTAAACCCCACGACATTTGCTTCCCCCAAGCGTTTCCCCTCTCTCACCCGCGTCTGTGCCCACGCGTCGGGTGCCAGGCCCGGTGTGCGTTCATCAGCAATCGGTGCCAAGCGAGCCGCGCGCCCTCCGCAGGAGCCATCCGATATCGTTGTTATCCCAGAATGTTGCGATGAAGCCCCTCACCTTACCCCCCCTCCCACACACACACCCTGCACTGTGCGTTGCGCGCTTCCATCGCCATATGCGTTTTTATTTATTCTGTAATCCGCATTGTACCGCTCAAAATGAAATACAAAAATCATGACAAAAATCATGACAAAAATAAATGGAAGGCAGTGACATACCTGAGCGTAGTAGCAGAACGCAAACAAGTGTAGACACCTGCAACAAAAAAAGAAAGGAAAATACATGTTAAGTTAGTTCGGGAGCGGCGGAGGTGGAGGTGCAGCGGAGGAGAGAGAGCCACTCACAGATAGCTGAGTCTGGATGCGCCTGGTCGCATGTTGGATGGAGGGTCGAAAAAAATCCTCTTCCAGTAAATTCTCACCAGGGCTGCGAAGTCCAACCGACCTCGTCGTAAGTCAAACACTCAAGTCCAAAGAATTCACCGGAATCCACAACACACGCA
Source organism: Pseudoliparis swirei (assembly GCF_029220125.1). Taxonomy (NCBI): domain Eukaryota; kingdom Metazoa; phylum Chordata; class Actinopteri; order Perciformes; family Liparidae; genus Pseudoliparis; species Pseudoliparis swirei. The sequence goes on along the minus strand of NC_079404.1, from coordinate 5,637,017 downwards.
CACGCGCGCGCGCACATACACATACACACACACAAGGTCTGACAGAGGGGGCTCATGCATGCGCAGCGAGCACACTCCTCGTCAAATAAATATCCATAACTGGCTCAAATAGCAGTGATTACTGACTGAAGACTTTCTGTCAGAGAGGCCACGCAAAGTCTATAGGCCTAAGTGCTCTTGCAGAAGCGGAGCTGCGCGTTGAAGTGTGTCTCTTTTTTTGGGATAAAGGCTGCAGAGTTTGGTTCCCCTATTAATATACATATATATATATATATAAATATAAATATATAGGGGTTCCTATTCTATGTATGTATATATATATATATATATATATATATATATATATATATATATATATATAAATATAAATGTAAACAAACAAGTTGGTCCCGTGCTGTCAGACTATTCCTCGTCGTTTGTAATCCTCTGCGGCCCTCAGGTGAGATCCCGTGCGTAGAGGAGACTCGGGGCGATGCTCGATGCTGCTTCTGCTTCCTCCGCTCGCTTGTGGCAGGACGACAGGGGCTGGAGGCTGTTCTCTCTCTCTCTCTCTCTCTCTCTCTCTCTCTCTCTCTCTCTCTCTCTCTCTCTCTCTCTCATCCCACACACCGCTGCCGTGTCAAAGCCTGTCGGTCGGTCGCGCTCTATACGCCCCCCCCCCCACCCCTCCGCCCCCCGGTTAAAAAACGGCAGGGCGATCTTGCTGAGAAGAACCCCCCCCCCTTTGCGGAACAAAAGCGCTCTTACCCCCCGCCCCCCTCCCAACACACACACACACACTCTTGATTTAAAACATCTCTCCACCTGAGGAGCGGCCCTATTGGTAAGAGGGAGGGAGGTGTTGTCTAGGAGGAGCCTGGGCTGCACGCGCACTAACACAAGTCTGTAATATATATAAAAAAATGAATGTCTATATATATTTGTTTATACATATATGAATATATATTTAAAATAACTATATATATATATATTTAAAATAACTATATATATATATATTGCCTTTAATACCGATATGATCTGTTGATATTGGGCAATATAATATAAACTGAATTGAAATGGAATTGATCGGTTAACGCGGTGACCTCCTGCTCATCCCTCCTCTCCGCCCGTGAAGGTTTTTTGGGGAAGGGGGGGGGGGGGGGGGCAGCTTTGTGTATTGACAGAGCAAAGTGTGAGACATATTAAAAGGATTACAGGCGATTAGCGCTTCTTCTTTTTTAAACCCCCCTCCCTTAATTGAAAGAGAACTGAACTGCGGAGACAGGCTTAAAATGAAAGAAGACTTATTCAGCCCTTCACCCGAAGCTTTGACAACATGAAACACTGATGCGCCACATTAATTACCCGCACACCGCACTTCTTTTTATTATTATAGAGAGTAAGCGCGATCGTTATCAGTTCAGACTTTATTGATTGCTTCGGCCATTAATTAGACCCGATGGGCATCGGCCATTACAGCACACAAAAACTCACCACGTCTGATTGATACAACTGGCATTGAAGGTGTCGCTAAATTAGGAGGAGAGGCTGTATAGTGTAACAAAAAAACAACAGAAAACCAAAGCAAATAGGAACAGTTGATTATACTCAAGGACCAGGACGACCATGCAGGAGCCAAAGATAACAGTTTCCCTCTGACTTAGACAGCTTCAGAATTATGAATGAATAATGTACATATTGACCTTCATGCTTCATCTTTATAAAGCATATTAGAGGCGCTTATCCCGACTCAAATCAGTGATGATTGATTTTGATGTAATGCCGGGGGAAGCCACCAGTGGGCGCTACAGAGAGTGTTGGGGGAGTGTGTGTGTGTGTGTGTGGGGGGGGGGGGGGGGGGTCCGTTGTCCTTGATGGTGTAATGCCACAGTTATCAAACAGAGTACTGGAGCTGTGAATGGCAATAGCATCTTCTTCTTCTGTGTGTGTGTGTGTGTGTGTGTGTGTGTGTGTGTGTGTGTGTGTGTGTGTGTGTGTGTGTGTGTGTGTGTGTGTGACTGCATGTAACCAACAAGCAAGAGGCGAAGTGGTCAGTGTGTTTAAAGTGCGGTGCATAAGTGTACTAAAAACTGCTATTGGAAGTGTGTGTATGTGTATTTTGTGTGTGTGTGTGCGTGTGTGAGTGTGTGTGTGTGTGTGTGATAAGCGGCAGGTAACTGACACTCCGTACCCTGGCTCAGGGCCCTGCTGCCCTCCCCTTAACCCCAGGAGCCCTGCATCTATCAGCAGCCCTGCGGGGGGGCAAACACCCTTCCCCCTCTGTTCCTATACTCCACCTCTCTCTCTCTTCTCCTCCAGTGCTCCACCAGCGTGAGGGTTATGGAAAACACATTTTCACATATTTTGCAAAAAGAAAAATCATATTTGACGATATTTATGTTTAAAAACATTCAGTATTTATGTGTTTCGACTAGAATGATATTAATATTATATTGAAAGCCAGCAGCTAAAAAACACTTGACATTAGCTAACAGTTTTAGATCGGCGGCATCCGTTGTTGTCCATTCGTTTTAATAAGCTTTACAGTCATACTTTACAATAAATTGAAATAAGCCATCCATAACTGTATCTGCTTTTGCTGTTTTCAAAGTGACAGGATGCTTGTGTGGTATCGGCACTGCAATGGGACCTGGAGGCGTCAGTCCTACACAACGATAATGTAACGGATTGTGATGGATTACTCTCAAGGACTTTCACACTGGACTGAACTGAGCTCTGAAAGTGGAAAAGCACATTTAACGATCCGAACGTTACAGCATCCTTTGATCTACGAACGTCTGTTACGTTGTTACACTGCATACATCGAGCTGCTACGTAGTTTTGTTCCATAGTTTCGTAACGTGGCCAGGTTAAGTTTGAAGTAGCTTTGTGAGGTTATGTTGTTATGTTACATTGTTTTTTGTTCACCTTAAATTGTTACATTGTTTTGTTATGTTACATTGTTTTGTTTAGTTTACATTGTGTTGTTATGCTGCGTTGTTTTATTTACCTTACATTGTTTTGTTATGTTGTGTTCTTATGTTACGTTGTTTTGTTTACCTTACATTGTTTTTTATGTTGCGTTCTTATTTTACGTTGTTTTGTTCACCTTACATTGTGTTGTTATGTTGCGTTGTTTTGTTTACCTTAAACTGTTACATTGTCTTATGTTGCATTCTTATGTTACATTGTTTTGTTCACCTTAAACTGTTGCATTGTTTTTTTACGTTGCATTGTTATGTTAAGTTGTTTTGTTTACCTTACATTGTTACATTGTGTTGTTATGTTGCGTTGTTTTGTTTACCTTAAACTGTTACATTGTCTTGTTATGTTGCATTCTTATGTTACATTGTTTTGTTCACCTTAAACTGTTGCATTGTTTTTTTATGTTGCATTGTTATGTTACGTTGTTTTGTTTACCTTACTTTGTTACATTGTGTTGTTATGTTACGTTGTTTTGTTTACCTTACATTGTTACATTGTGTTGTTATGTTGCATTGTTATGTTGCGGTTTTATGTTACGTTGTTTTGATTACCGAACATTGTTACATTGTTTTCTTCTGTTATGTTGTTTTGTTCACCCACATTGTGACATTGTGTTGTTATGTTACATTGTTTTGTTCACTGTACATTGTTACATTGTGTTCTTATGTTATGTTGTTTTGTTCACTGTACATTGTTACATTGCATTGTTATGTTGCGTTGTTATGTTACGTTGTTTTGTTCAGCGTACATTGTTACATTTTGTTATGTTACGTTGTTTTGTTAACCGTACATTGTTATATTGCGTTGGTATGTTGCGTTATGTTGTTTCTGTATAATATTATGTTGTTTCGCCGCGTCGTTGTGTTACAATGTTGCTTTACGTTATCATGTTAAGTCGTTATGCTACATTACATTGTCACTCAAACACAGGAAGTTCCCCCAGGAGACCACTCTTCGTGTCCTCTGTGTAACTAAAACTACGCGGTGACTTTTCGCCTGTGATGTTGCGTTACTTAAGAAAAATCCACAAAGGGAGGTTGTTATTTATTTACGCTATTGACGCTAAATTACCTTGTTACATTATTACATTTTCACATTGTTACGTTGTGATCCAACAAAAATGTGATGTTTTTTCTACCCGTAACCAATAAGTAGTTGTGTTGTCTTAACCTTACCAATTGTCTCAATTTCGATGAAATATCATTCTACCTATCCACCTTTCTTCAATTCACCACCTTGGTCACCTCTCTCTCCAACATGCGGCCATCTGCCATCTCCCCTCCTCCCTCTGCTCTTCCTCCTCCCTCCAATCATCACTCGCTCTCCCTCCCCTACGCCTCATTAAGCCGAGGTGGGCTTCAAATGAACGAGTTCATTCGGCCACGTCTAAAGTGCTTCTACCTGATCAGAAGCTTCCCACTGGTCTGGTGTGTGCCGTCACAGTGTCCTTATGGCCGCGTCACATGGTAGACCTGAATCTCTCTCAAAGAAATAGGGGGAACAGGTCTCTAAGAGTCTCTAAATAGTCAAGTTACAAGAGGCTAAGGGTTCGGACCCAGGGAGCAAATGTGGTCGAATTGTTATTTTAATGGAGGGCAGACACCAGTCGGATCATATGTCAAAAATATAAAAGACAAAAGTGTTTTGACATTAATCATCCAGTGTCTTCGAAAGCAGATTGCTTGCATTCACAAGAGAATAATTAGGCCTGAACATCAGTTGGGTCCATGCGGATGCCTCCGTTACCTGGACTACCTACCTAGGTTATGTCACCGTTGCTTAGTTAAAGAGCAACACCTCGGAATATATATATATATATATATATATGTATATATATATATAATCTCTAAGATTCTCTTTGAATGAAAAGTGATTTATGTATGTATATATATATATATATAATCTCTAATATTCTTTTTGAATGAAAAGTGATTTACAAATAAAATTAATAAAATAAAATGCATAATTATCATATTATAAAGTGCTTTACAATTAAAATGCATTATAATAATTATTATTATTCTTATGATAATAATTATAATAATGATATATATATATATACTGAACTGAAAGATACCACATTAATTAATCATTAAGTTATGATTAGTTCATAAGTGAATCAACATAAGTGAATCCTACCCTCTGAATCCTCCACACAAGTAGTTAATAGCAGCAAAGTGAAACATTTGTTCTGAAGTAGTCCCTCATCACGTCATGAGCATGATAGCTACGTGTTGACTGGGGATCTGGGCTTCCTTAGTGACAGAGACAGTATTTATACATTTATATTGCACATCAATTGCTCTCACGCCTATTTAATAAACGTAATACATAATATGTAACTGTCAGCAGCATCCCAAACCAACAATCAAACGTTGTGTTCTTTTCTGTGTCTGACCTTCAGTGATACCGTATGCAGCTGCTGTCAGCTCACTCTTGTTCTGCTTTCCCTCAGAAACCATTTCAACCATCCAAGTTATAGACATGGCCGAGCCTGGAGTCTCGAGCAATTCTGTGGTCCTCCAGTCACTTTCTCAGGCCCCAGGCATTAGTATGTGCGTGTGTGTGTGTGTGTGTGTGTGTGTGTGTGTGCCTTCAACTGGTTATCCATCTGGATGGAGAGAAAGAGAGAGAGCCTGGCATTTATGAACTTACAGGCATTTTCAGTCGCAGAATCCAGCGCGTCTTTGATTGCCCTGCTGGGTTTGACCAAATATACCCTCCTTCAAGGCGCACATGTTAGTTAATACCCATTCCATATGACCATTTAAAGCCAGCGCAGAGGCTTCGGCAGCAGCCCCTGTTTTGCCTCTGCTCCGACACCTGGATCTGTTCAACCCTGAGGCCCGACGGTGAAGCCAGCCATGTTCGCAGAAGACGACCCCGCAGATCATCTCCATCCAAAGTGTTCAGCCACTTGGGGGGCGGTTTTTCTATCCAGTGCCGCCTTGTTGTCGGGATGCAGGATTGTCCTTTGTTGGTCTGGTAATCAGCACTTGTTTTTTTATTTCATTCAGCCAATCGCAATGGTCTTGGTCGTGCCCTTTGCATATTAGATATAGGGCAGTCTTAAACCAAGTCTACGTGAGCCTGGATGCAACTTTTGCCAGCAACTCAATAAATATACTTGTGTGTGTGTAACAAACATATAGTTGTACTTTAGTTTTGTTACAAAACTTATGTATATCACTAACTCCAGTTACTTTACTGAATATAATATTTTTATTTAGTTTTTGTTATCTAACTAACGCCCCACTGCCACACACGCATTATATTTCACTTTAGGTTTGTTACTTAATATACACATTTTACCATCCCGAGTCACGTAACAAACAGACAACTCGAGCTACTTTATTCATGACGTTTACGCAACAAACCTAGTTTTGAATAAACAAGCTTATTTGAATATAAATCCCGATCTTTTTTGATACCTAACCAACTCGTTCTGCGTGAACTTAGAGAGCAAGTAAACCTACTTTGGAAGTGTCTTATGAAAATACATTATTCATAAACACATAAACTCCCTGAAACTCAACGGAAATGTAGAGTGTCATAGTTTGAAGCGTAGGGCCACTGACCAAGCGTCGGTATTTGACACGTCGGTCAAGTTTGCATTTATGTTGACCACTTGGAAATTCTTGGGAAAAAAAATATATTTAGACGTAGATAAGATGAATGCCTTTACACTTTTCCATAGTTTTACTCTATAAACTACCCCACTGAAACACGGCTAAGAATCAGAATCAGCTTCATTGGCCATGTATGTGAGCACATACATGGAATTTGACTCGGTTTAACTTACACTCTCATCGTACCTACATGGAATTTAAACATTTACAAATAACAGGATGAATGTAAAAAACTGAATAACAGCATGTATGTTCAATATAAAACAACAGTGACAATGAGTGGGAATTTTAGTGCAGAAAGAAAGTGGTGGCACTGCCCTCAACATGGGATTAGAGAAAGAGACAACTATCCAGCTGGTTTGTTTGGCTGAATAATGGTAAAATGCACAGCTGTATGTAAACAAGTGGAATATTAATTTTCAATTGTAAACAGCTTAGTGGGGATGGCTTTTTGGGAATAATATCAGTGTTAGCAACTTGTTAATGGAAAAAATGCATGTTGAAGCTTTTGTGAAGCTCTTCCAGTCTGTGGGTGTCATCTTGTTCCTGGTGGGAGGGTCAAGGACCACCACGGTGACTCTGACACACACACACACACTCATCTAATTACACACCCAGACCTGCACACTGGCCTCAAATGGAAGCTGTCCTTTGACACACACACACACACACACACACACACACACACACACACACACACACACACACACACACACACACACACACACACACACACACACACACACACACACACATGGAGTTTTAACAGAGCCAAAGCTGGACTGTGACTCTGACCTGGTGGCACAGGATCATGTTGATGCAGAGGTCAAGAGTCTCTACAGAGAGCCTCACATGTGTTTCATGACTTGAGCTGTTGGCCCTGAGAGCACCCAAGAGAAACAGATGACCTCGGCGTCTGCAGTCCGTGACCAGAACACACAAATTTAATTTAAGGAAGATTTAGTTGCTTGATGACATTCGCCCCGCCCTCATTCCTACTGGTAGCATCGAAATGTGGACGAAGTTGAAAGAAGCATTAACATTCCCGTTCAAATGTCAATGTTGTTCGCTTACCTTTTTGCAACTGTCGGAGTCAACGTGATCTCGTGAAATGTAACAAACGTGTTTGGTTATGTTGAGGGAGAAAATATCTCGGTTTGGGTTAAATCAACTAACGTTTGTTACGTCACTGCTAACAATTAAAAATAGCTTAACATACCATCTGGTTTCACACAACACACAAACACCAGTCTCCTGGGTGAAAGTCCTGTGTTTGACTGACTGTGGGTCAGTGGTTAGCACGTCTGTCTTTCAATCAGAGGATGACCGGTTCAATCCCCGGCCGTGCTAGACCCATAGTTGATGTGTACTTGCGCAAGACACTTAACCCTGAATTGCTCCCCCTAGCTGTCCTATGTTGTATGACTGTACGTTTCTATCTCGCTTTGGATAAAAGCGTCAGCTGAAGTAAATGTATTGATCCATCCACCCCAGCTCAAGAAAGTGAAAAAGATTTCAATAGAATGCAAAATATTTCCAAAAGGCAGAACAAAACTGACATGAAAATGCATACAATGGAACTAGTACATATCAGAACTTGCATTCTCTTTCCTGACTAGCAAGGGGCGACTCTTCTGGTTACAAAAAGAAGTCTGATCGTATGGAAGTCGATGAGAAAATTATTTTACTTCTCACTTGACTTATTCTAAACGTGAGTTTTCGTCTCAGTCGCTAGTTTTAAGTTTCATTTAATCGAATAGACCATAAAGCAAAAATGTCTTCAAAACGGCAGTCCACAAACCAATGTCACAATGATTACGTCCACTTCTTATACAGTCTTATATTAGTTCATATAATATATACAATCTATAGCACATGGATGAATTATAATGCTTTATTATGAATGGTATGATAAAGTTCCTGGTTCATTATACCCTGATGGTCTGAGCGAAGAAACTCCTCCTCATCCTCCAGTGTTGATTCTGTTGTTGAGGTGATTGGCTTTATCGACACAGCCTCACTTCTTTCGCCAAAATTCAGCATGTGGGAATGAGGTGCTTTTTTGTTTCATGTTTGTGCATGATGAGGAATGTTGAGCATTTGTTAAAAGTCTGAAGTTACTGAATTGTTAGTTAAAACTAGTTTTGTGTGCATACTGTGATATTATGTACTATGTCAGGTTCAAACTGCACCATCTTTTCATTCATTCAATTTGAGAAGTTGAACATGTTTTGGGTCTCAGCTTGTTATTCAGTGGTGATGGTGGGTCCCAGCCAGACCAGTGGAGAACCACTGCCTCAGACCAGTTGAGAACCATGCACTGCCCCAGATACCACAGCCCAGTGGAGAACCATTGCCCCGGACCAGTGGACAACCACTGCCCCAGGCCAGTCCCAGATCAGTTGAGAACATTGCCCGAGCTACCCCGAACCAGTGGAGAACCACTTCACCAGACCAGTGGAGAACCACTGGCCCAGACCACATCTGTCACACATGTTCTTAGCAGCTCACTATTTGTTGGAGTTTTGTCTCAACTGTGACAAAAAAGCTTTGAACAAAGTTAATGGAATAACGTGAATTTGATCCTTGATACAGTCATTTGGGTTATAATAAATAAAATAAAATAGATTTATTTTATAATATTAGAGACATTTGCTTAAATCTATTTTTGACATTTCTATAAATTAATGTACAACATTTTTTACAATCGAATAAACAATAATCAAATGCAAAGACAGCTATTAACAATATGCTCGGGAGTAGTAACAATTAGTGTTGCAGTTACAACCGGCCCTTTGAGGGCAGCCATGATGCTGATGTGGCCCACGGTGAAAATGAGTTTGACACCGCTGCACTAAAGGGTGGCTTGTGCCGAGGGGCGTGGCCAAACATCTGTATTTGATGCCCTTGGGAGAGAGAAGGAGTTGTTTTTTTCTGTAAGATCACGTTTGGGAATGGCTCTGGATCTGCTTTTGGCTAGGCCATGTTGTCTACCCTCACATTGCTCAGTTGATTTTCACATCACACACACACATGCACACACACCGCTCCACACACACACACACGTACACACACACACGCACACACGTGCAGGCGTGGGCGAGGCGGTGAGGTAGACGAGTCTAAAGCAGCGTGGGAAACCGTTCCCACAGTTGGTGAGTACAGCAGCGTGGGTTTAAGGCGGAAGCTGCTCAGTTCACACTGATGGACACATTGTGTGAGGAGTGTGTGTGTGTGTGTGTGTGTGTAAGGTGGGGTCTATCCAATTGATTTGAATCCCAACTGGTCCTATAGTAAGTGTCCCATAGCACTACCTATGTGTGTGTGTGTGTGTGTGTGTGTGTGTGTGTGTGTAGGTGTGTGTGTGAGTGTGAGTGAGTGCATGCAGTGGGTTACAGAGAGAGAAAGATGTTTCTGATCACGAGTCGAAATGGAGTCAGGGAATAATTATGGGCTGCAACAAAACAGCAGAAAAAGAGAGGACACCTTACATGTCATCGTCACACAATGTGTGTGTGTGTGTGTGTGTGTGACATCACGTCCTTTCAACATCAAAGAGGAGGATAGAGAGGAAGGTCCCACGGTTACAGGAGTCTCTTGCTCACCGTGGGACATGGGATGGTCAGTCTTGCCGAGCAAAAGGGGCGACGGGTCAAATTCCCAATGTCGGAAAAACCTCAGAAGGCCTGCATCTGTGCAGAGTGCCAGTATGGTGTGTATGTGTGTGTGTGTGTGTGTGTGGGTCGGTCACCCAGGAGATTGATTGCTGATCAAGCCTCGTGAGAAATGATTTAATTGCAGTCGTTCTAACCCAGATCAACTTTTCTTTTGCCTCAACCGAACCAAGTTGCTTTCTGTGAAGGTGGCGTTCCTTTCTAAAACATGGCAATGCATCGAGCAAGCAGAACTCACACAAACAAAACATCAGGAGCGTTTTATGAGGCTACGTCGAGCCAGGGGATGTTTCATGAGATCCAATGAGAGCTGTTAAACCTTATTTTCATGAGCGACTGCAACACAGTACATGGAGCTCGATCAGTGGCCCTAACGATGTTGGACAGACTACGTTTGAAGCATATAGGTTCCCTTAAGGTCGGGCGTTGGACGCGCCAGGGATTGGAGTCAGTTTATGCAAAGCCCCCCAGAAGAACTGCAGGCTCTGAAAAAAAATATTTTCGTAGTCAAACCGTGTTAATTACAACACCCGTGTCCGTCAGGTGATACAAATGGGCCAAAAAAACACATTTTTCCCATACACTTACATTGCGAAACAGACATCTGTAACACGAACACTTTAATAGCCCTTGTGTAAATCATTACGTCATAAAAGTTGTAAAATACACTAATAGCCAAACCCAGAGTTACTTTCCTTCCTCCCGTTCATGTGAATGAGACCGTGGGCTGGGAGGCGGGATTAAAGGAAACGCTATGGGGAGCTTGTTGAGGTGGATCATGGTCAATGATCCGTGTATTTTTTACCTGACCTTTCTTTTTCTATTGCGTCGCCCAAAGAATATATAGAGAAAAAACATACAGGTGGTTTTGGGTGTATTTTTCCGGGTTTAAGGAGGTGAATTTAGTTTGTGGTGCTAACAGCATTTACAAAGCACTTCAAAAGCATTTGTTTTTCACAATCAGTGTCAATAGTTTGATGCTTTAAATTCCAACAGAGTGAATATCAACAATCTTTTGCACTGTTACGGGCGTATCCTTATTGACGCTTATGAGTGTCCCCCTCGTGCGGCCGCATGCCATGACAATGACATTACTGAGCTCAGGGCCACATCAGGTTGACCGCAGTCTTCGCATTCCTGAGAGTGCGAGCACCAAATGGGCCCGATGCTGAGTGGAGCAGCATGTGTGACACCTCTGACACACACACACACACACACACACACAGAAACACACACACTTGTTTGCATTTGGGAAGGAAAGTAGCTCCAATAGAGAATTTTGATTTTTTGACTATTTGCCACTTTGGTTGCAGTTCCAGTTTCTGTTCCAGTACATCTGGAGGAACCAATGAATTGACAGACTTTTACAGCGACGCTGTAAGGTGATTCCCCGGGAAAATACAGTGACACAAATGTGACCACGTGCAACCTTTTTTTCTTTCACTTATGTGTCATGTGTTGTCGATGTAGAAAGGCACCGAGACCGAAAGGGAGAGCAGAGTCAATAGGCAGGTTAGGGTTAAGTGGAATGAGTGAGAGCCCGAGAGGGAGGGAGAGATCAGGCAGCGAGTAAGAGGGGGAAATAAATTGAAAAAGCAGAAAGGAATACAGGGTCTTGCTGGAATTTTGGGTAAGAGGAAAAGTTTTTTTTCAAAAAGGAAGACGGAGAAAAAAACGAGCCGGTAGAAAGGAGAGACGCGGCATCGTGTTCAGAGCTGTTGTGTTTCTTTCGGTTCCCCTCTTCAAAGGGGACACCGGGACCTGATGGCTTTACCATACGCTGCTCTGAGGGGCTGGAGCTGGAGCACGGTACCTGTAGGAGTGGGGCTGCAGGGAGAGGTGGGAGGCGGGGGGGGGGGGGCCTTATAACGGAGCGGCTTCGGCATGGCACTCCAGGTGAACCTGCAGATGACAGAGAGTCTGGAGGACCCCTGGAATCGAGTGCGCGACAAGGTGGGACACAACGGGTTTGAGAAATCTGCAGCCAATGTAGGGACTGATGTGAGGTTTTGGGGCAGGGATGTCTGTGTGTACAGACTGTAAAGCACTCTGAGACAAATTTGTAATTTGTGAAATTGGGCTATACAAATGAACTGAATTGAATTGAATTGAACTTGAAAATCCACACGCAGACTGTTTAATTGTCTCCTGGAGGAATTGAATGCAATGGAGTTCACACCCACACAGTGCACAGTGTCCACAGTCTTTTGAGTGGTATTTATTATGAGTTATTGTTGGACTTATGTGCATATGCATTACATGACATGACATGTCATTTAGCAGACGCTTTTATCCAAAGCGACTTACAATAAGTGCATTTCAACCTAGAGTACAAACTAAGAACAACAAGAATACAGAAAGTAACATTTCCTCAGCATAGTCGAACTACAAAATTACCTTAGCAGATAAAACTAATTTAAAGAAGATACTTAGCAGGATCCAAGTAGTCAGTAGTCTCGCCTCACAGGTAGAAAATGCACACTGTTGCAGCAAATTCAACATAATACATTGTACATACGTATACCTTTGCATTTACTGTGAATTTATCATCATTCTCAGAAAAGCCATATGATACTATGAAGGAGTTGTAACAGTGTGTTTATAAGTATGCTCATTCAGACTCGAGGATGTAGAGGGCGAATGCATAATATTTTGTTCAGCACAACATATCAACTGCATGTATCAAGTCAGTGTTTTGCCTTGTAAACTCCGATGGCCCAGATTAGACAAAATAGGCAAACTGAATCTATAATCGGCAGACTGCTACAATCATAACTATCTGATCATCCATAAAATGACTCAAATATCAAAACATGATCAATACTAAAGCAGACAGTTCCATCAGCACCCCCCCCCCCCCCCCCCCCCAGCAGAACGGAATTTTCGGATATCAGTCAGTCGCACGCAATTCCATGATGCTTTATTTTCATTGGTTGCTGGATTAAATCTCACCCAGATACAACAGATACGTTCTTTTCTGATTGGCTATTGTGTAGCCCATTTCTTTTTTTTGATTGGCTGATAAGTGGCTCCTCACAGCAGAACTCCAGGGGAGCGCTTGATTCCTCCACGGTGAGGGCAGCGCGGCCAGCTCATGTTTGCGCTGCACTGTTAAAACATTAAATAGCCGAGAGTTTTTTTCAGTGTGAGAAATACGATGTGTGGCGGGAGTGCGTGACTTAAGACCGAAATGCGTGAGTCTCACGCTCAATGCGTGACACTTGAGAGCCCTGAAGTTAGCATCCGGGGCATCACTGGGCTGAGAAAGAACGCGGCTTTGAGAGCACGTGTTTGCAATTGCGCAGTAATGTGATTAACCAATGATTTAATTTGCAAGGTAGGACTACTGATTCACCAAACCTGCTTGCTTGGTGTCTGTGTTCCACCGCAGTCCCCGGCGGTGTTCTCATTATTAATTGTATTAATTTATGAAGTATTTCTACTTCGTTACTATACACCATATTTTGTGGCCAGACATGTATTTATCTGGCCACAAAATATATCCCCAGTTAGTTCCTTTTAAGATATCATTGTTATGCAGGAAAATAAAAAATAAAAAACATGTATGCAGTTCTGTACCAAATAAACTACTGTTCATACCAGACCAACTACGGCCTTACCAGCAACAACCCGGAGTGTTTTATTTCTCATGAAATCAACCTTTTATTAATTTGAGGTACTTTCCAGTTTAGTTTTTCTTCTTTCATCGTCTCGCTTGAATGGCATGCAAATGTTACAATTGTACAATTATGACATTCTCATGTTGGTACTTTTACATCTCATTGTGCACAACTCTCTCTATTGTTGCGATGAACGTGATGTTCGTTATATGCTTAATGACTTAAAATAAATGATTAGGGTGCCAAGGACATTCCCTATCAGTATCCTGCACACCCTTGACCTTTGACCTCTACATGGTGGTTTGACCCACAGAAAACGGAGGTGCCATATCCATCAGAATATATACCACAGGGCAGATTTAAAATAATGTTTGTCTCGCCTTCAAATGCCCACTTCAGTCACCAGTCTGTATTTAGGCAGCACTAGAGCCCCAGTGGAATGTTCTGTGGTGGGACTGGGATGCCTGAAGGGTGTGGGAGGGTTCATGGGGCAGGAGGGCTCGCAGTTAAGCGGGGGAAGACGAAGCTGTCAATCGGACGCATTATCTCCGCTCCGCCCGTCAGCGGTCCTATCACCCCTGGGTGGCGACAGAGAAGGTCGCTCATATCTGAGAAAGGCTGATAACCCCCGAGGACCCACTGGGCGGAGACCTTTGCTGTCCAGCGAGACGGACTGACAGTACATTCACTCCTTCTGCACACACCTTCTCGTCTTTCTCTCCTCTTCAATGTGGGAGCGCTCAAACTGAAAGGAGGTGCATGCCAAGCTGTGCGGTTTTAAAAGGTTCAAACAGATATTTCGTATTTTGAAGATGTGACGAATGTCCATTCCGAAACCGTGTGCTTAACATTCACTTATATTGCATTCAATGCAATCAATATGTCCAAAGGTAGTATTTCTTTTTATGTCTTTTTTTGAAAATTATTTCAAATAACGTAGTTCTAAAATTTCTATCTACAATGCTGTTTGGGAAAGTTTATGGACATTTTGTTCAGATACAGTCAACTAAATCACCTGGTTTACAACCAAGTTGGACACTCTTCACACCAAACCACCACCTCGACTTCTCCACCTTTCTCAGTCATCTCCAAAACAAGGGCAGCAGTGCTGTCGGTCCGAATGTGGTTTTACTGTGCTCAAGTAGAACTGAGATCTCAGAAGACCTGCCCTAAGCCCTAAAATGCCTAAAAGGCTTCAATACTGGACTACAAATATCAGGCTAAAGAACACTACCTACTAAACAACCTAAAAGTTGATTTTGTATTTTATATTTGTTTTAAATTTGTTTGGGTATTTTTTTGGTGATTTTTGTATGTATTGTAACTTAATGCAAAGTGATTTAATAACCAAAACGTGATTGCAATATTGATTCTGTTGACTAAAAGTACTTAAAGCCCCATAATGGAGTTTTTCCCTTGGAGCGCCCCCTTCAGTTTTGGAGGTATTTAACGTTTACTTCAGTGTCGTAAATACCCAGTTACGATAGATGCAGCCTCGCATACACTTGTATTGATGACCAGACGAAGTCAGAAACCAAGAAATGATGTCAACCGATAAGGTAAGAATATTCAAAGATTTTACATAAATATGACTGCATAGTTTTATTCATTGTGATATCGGAGATGAATGCTAACATAACCAAAAGAATGACATTTAGTTTAGATGAAATACCGATCGCGTTTTCAGCCTATATACGTTGTTTTCTAAATGTTTGAATGTGGAGTACGTGTGATCGAATACAATATTGTTGACAACACCAAAAAGCTACACTACCGTTCAAAAGTTTGGGGTCATCCAGACAATTTTGTGTCTTCCATGAAAACTCACTTTTATTTATCAAATGAATTGAAAATTGAATAGAAAATATAGTCAAGACATTGACAAGGTTAGAAATAATGATTAATATTTGAAGTATTAATTTTGTTCTTCAAACTTCAAGCTCAAAGGAAGGCCAGTTGTATAGCTTATATCACCAGCATAACTGTTTTCAGCTGTGCTAACATAATTGCACAAGGGTTTTCTAATCAGATATTAGTCTTCTAAGGCGATTAGCAAACACAATGTACCATTAGAACACTGGAGTGATAGTTGATGGAAATGGGCCTCTATACACCTGTGGAGATATTTCATTAGAAACCAGACGTTTCCACCTAGAAGAGTCATTTACCACATTAACAATGGATAGTGTGTATTTTTGATTAATGTTATCTTTACTGAAAAAACAGTGCTTTTCTTTGAAAAATAAAGACATTTCTAAGTGACCCCAAACTTTTGAACGGTAGTGTACATATTAATAATTTACATTGGAACGTGTAATTCATTACAAGAGACTTCGCTTGCTTCGCCCTTATACTGTAGCTGCAAGCGTGGACTGGCACTATATGACATTGCGTAATCACTGCCAGAAAGCAGGTCGAAGTACATCCGCCCCGGATCGGGCGGCCCCAGAATCCTACATAGCGGAGTTATTTCCCCACAGACCCCCGATGGCAACGGCGGATGCGCAAATCGCCATATTAAAAGTCATTGTAGCGGCACCATTTTTTTCAGGCTGTTATTTTAAGGTACAATTGTTGCATAATGTTACTTTAAAGTTTGGAAACTGATGAAATGTTCCCTTATACGACCGTCTCATTCAGGACCAGGTTGTGTGGTAAAAGTGACGAAACCCAATTCCTCTTTGACTCACTCAGGCAGTGTATCCTGTTGATCCATAATGTGTTTGTGTAAATCTAAAGCAATGGATGAAATGCTGAGCAACTGGGTGTGAGGATGTGAGGGAGAGGTTAATGGCACAAATGGACCAAAAAAGAAGAAGAATCAGGACATGAAGTTGAGATTTGACGCGGCACATCGTCTATTACTCAGCTGAAGACAACAGGACATCGTCCAGGACAAACATCGGAGAACGTTCTCTCTGCTCACAGCTCCCAGGAGGCCGATTGAGGGCAGGGGTTGGCTGACGGAGATTCTCTTTCACCCCTACCTAAACAGGGTTCAGGAGGACACTGATGTTCTGTGACTCAAGAGTCAGCAGGCAGGACTTCTTTTCCCTCGGCAGGTGTAGGCAGGTGTCTACCCTCGGCCCGGCGCAGGCATCACCTCCAACCCCTCAACGGATTTATTTGACAAAAATGACTTTCACCCAGTCTCGGCTCAGCAAGGCATTGACGTTATCATCAGATTGTAATGAATTTAAGTATCGTAAGTATTTGAGCGATTGCTTTCTTGTTCCAAGTCCATTAAACAGACCCTGAGGGCTTATTCCTATAGCTATTACAACTTATTCTGGCACATTGCCAAGAGCTGAGGTCCATTAGAGGAAAGCTGCCATTAACTGACACGACTGATTAACTGTCAAGTCCTGTCAAAGTAACTTATCTAACATGTGGTACAGAGAACACTCGTATCAAAGATGGATCGTTTATTTGTCTTAACTAGAGCCCATTGAGACAATTGTTGACCTTGTGGGCATTCATAGATTTAATGCAATTCTAGCAACAGCACAGGAGATATTGGCTTAGAACACTCAGTGGAAGGTGGGTATTGACATGCTATGGAACACGTTTATTGATGAGGTGGACAGGAGGCAATACAAACACATATTTGAATGGGATAAGCAACAAAATGGGCCTCGAATATGTGTAACATGTATTAGAAATATGGGTTTTAAGAAGAGTACTTTAATTCGCAGAGTTGAATTCTTATCGCGCAATTAAACATCATTACATTTTATTATTTTTACTTCCTTATTGAAATCGGGCATTGGTCCGCTCTGGAAGAAGAAAGAGTAAGTGGAGCAAAGCATTTGTGAAGAAGGTTTAATGTAGCTTAACTAGGTTAAGGCGTGACTGTATCAGTCCTGTGATTGACAAGCTACCTGACTGGGGTGTACCCCACCTCACGCCCAGTGACAGCTGGGATCCGGCCTCCCCGCGACTCTTCAAAAGGATAAGCAGGTGTAGCTAATGGATTGATATAAATAGCAGGTGTCCGTTGTTTTTTTATTGTCCTTTGTTCATGGAAATGTCAGCATACAGGACTAAAACTTTAGTTTGAACTCAATATATTTTAATAGGCATCTTATTTTCTGAATGCTTTGTAGCTCAAAAAGAGAACCACAATAATATATAATCTATTTTAGTACAGTATCGTATTGACCACCCTGCTGGAAAGTTGTGTTCATGGTCGATGTTAAGTTTTCTTATAAGCATCACCCTTAATTAACATTGAATTAAAAATTCCTTCAACGTCATGCATCACCACGAGTGTGGTAGCGTGGTGAGGCTCAAAGCACCACTGTGTTCAAGTTCAGCCTCATAGGCCTAAAAGCAATGTATTTGTGGGACACATCCTCAGCTGTCGTTTAATTATTCGTCAACTAACTTCCATACTCAAAACTGCTTGAGTAGTTATTTCAAGAACACTTCTGGTGTGTAAATAAGATAACTGAGAACAGGTCAGAGAACCCTGGGGTCAGAGCATAGAACCCTGAGATCAGAGAACACTGAGGATGAGTATAGCACAATGAGATCAGACCATAGAACCCTGAGATCAGAGCATAGTGGCGACTTTGGGTCAGTGGTCAGCAGGTCCGTCTTTCAATCAGTTGGAGGTTCAATCCCCGCCCTACTCGATGTGTCCTTGAGCAAGACACTTAACCCTGAATTGCTCCTTGTAGCTGCGTCGACGGTGTATGAATGTAACAGGATTGTAAGTCGCTTTGGATAAAAGTCAACTAAATGACATGTAATCTAATGTAAAGCATAGAACCATTAAATCAGAAAACACTGAGGTCAAAGAACCCTGGGGTCAGAGCATAAAACACTGAGGTCAGAGCACGGAACCTTGAGGTCGGAACATAGAACACTAAAATCAGATCATGGAACCCTGAGGTCAGAACATGGAACCCTGAGATCAGAGCATAAAACACTGAGGTCAGAGCACGGAACCTTGAGGTTAGAAAATAGAATCCTGAGGTCAGAGCATAGAACACTATAATCAGATCATGGAACCCTGAGATCAGAACATGGAACCCTGAGATCAGAGCATAAAACACTGAGGTCTGAGCACGGAACCTTGAGGTTAGAAAATAGAATCCTGAGGTCAGAGCATAGAATCCTGAGGTCTGAGAACCCTAAGGTCAGAGCATATAACCCTTAAATCAGAGAAACCTGAAGTCAGAGCATAGAACCCTGAGGTCAGAGCGTGGCACCATAAGGTCAGAACATAGAACCCTGAGGTCAGAGCATAGAACCCTAAAATCAGAGCATGGGACCCTGAGTTCTGAGAACCCTACGGTCAGAGCATATAACCCTTAAATCAGAGAAACCTGAGGTCAAAGAACCCTGGGGTCAGAGCATAGAACACTGAACTGAGCACGGAACCTTGAGGTCGGAATATAGAACCCTACGGTCAGAGCATATAACCCTTAAATCAGAGAAACCTGAGATCAAAGAACCCTGGGGTCAGAGCATAGAACACTGAGGTCAGAGCACGGAACCTTGAGGTCGGAACATAGAATCCTGAGGTCAGAGCATAGTACCCTAAAATTACAGCATGGCACCTTGAGGTCAGAGCACATAACCCTGAGGTCAGAGCACGGAACCTTGAAGTCGGAACATAGAACCCTGAGGTCAGAGCATACAACCCTAAAATCAGAGTATGGAACCTTGAGATCAGAGCATAGAACCCTTAGGTCAGAGTATGGAACCTTGAGGTCGTAACATAGAATCCTGAGGTCAGAGAACCCTGAGGTCAGAGTATAGAAACCTGAGGTCAGCATATCGAACCTTGAGAGCAGAGAACCTTAGTGAGAGCATAGGACCTTGAGATCAGAGCATAGAACCCTGAGATCAGAGCATAGAACCTTGAGATCAGAGCATAGAACCTTGAGATCAGAGCATAGAACCCTGAGATCAGAGCATAGAACCTTGAGATCAGAGCATAGAACCCTGAGATCAGAGGAAAGCTTAAAGCTGTGGTTTACTCGGGCTTGGCACCTCCGCAGACGTCACGTGACCTCCGAGCAGTAACGGAGGCGTCTCCACTCTCGGCTCTGTGCGCTGCATCTTTCTCCGAAGCCCCAAACATAATGAACCGTAAAGAACACAAAAAGAGAGTGTAACTCATCGATATGTTCGTCGATCGTAAATGTAACCGACAAAACGCCATAAACCAACGTCCACAATGCCGACGCCGGATTGTAAACCTGTAAACTCTTATATGTTGTTTATCCAACACAATGGAGAGGTGCATGACCAAGCGCCACCACCACTCTCCTCACTACACGAATATGAACTCAGTGTCAGTGGGACTGAGTCTGTGTGCAGCCAGCCTAGTCGTTCTAATTTGGACTCTGAACTCTCTTCACCTCTCCAGAATACATTGGCGGACCCTCTGCCCGCATCTGCGCCTATCAGCAGACTGAAATAGTCTGACACCTGGCCTATCTGAATCTAAAAGCTAATACAATGTGTGCTGGACGTTTGGGGGGATTTGATTCTCCTTTTTTTTGGACGATGACGGGTCTAAAGTCATCTAGGATATATGGCAAACGTTTCATCAAATTCATTGTACAATCAATAAAAAATGTAGGAATGTATAACGTGTGTAACATGACATCTATTGCTTGTGGCCATCCGGGGAGAGGGATCCTCCTCTGTTGCTCTCCTGAAGGGTTCTTCCCTGTTTTTTTGCTAGTTGTTCCTGATCCGATGTGAGGTCCTGGGACAGGGATGTCGACATGTATGTGTACAGATTGTAAAGTTCTCTCAGGCAAATTTGTACTTTGTGATTTTGGGCTATACAAAATAAACTGAATTGAATTGTAACATAATCCTCGTCAGCATGATGGGTCACCTGCCTCGACGATGGCTCTAATACCGTCGCGAGAGTCTTTGTTTTCATGGACAGTTTTAGTTTCCCATCTACATGCTGTATTTGTACTCTTATTAGTTGGGGGGGGGACACACAGAATACTTTCAGCACAGTTTAAAGATCACAGTGAATGTCCAGTGTACAAACATTCATTGTATCTAAGTACAAATAGAATCTAAGTGATGTGGTAAAGTATCAATACTCCTCAATCTGTTATATTAAGTGGCCAAACTTAATGGGCTGGTCAGGGGTGGGTCGGCTAAATGTTGTGGCTGCCTCCTCCGTGTGTGTTTTAGTGTGTGTTGGGGGTGGGAGCGGGCTGTACCAGTTGATACATCTGATGTGAGACGAGCTGGCCCTCTGACAGGAGCTGTCACTGGAATAGCAGGGGGGTCCTTATCCATCAACCCCCCCACCCCAGCCGCCAATCAAATCCCCTCACCATGGCAACCAGGGCCCTGTTATCTTCACAGCTGTCAGCTCTTTCTCTCTCTCTCTCTCTCTCTCTCTCTCTCTACCTCCATGAGTTTGGACCTGGATGGGATGACACAACCAATATGATGGAGAATGATGCACATAAGCAAAATGATTCACTTACACTTACACTTGGGTAGATAAAAAAAATCCAGAAACAAAACTCACGCCGATGATGTGAGAGTTGAATGTGGAGTGATGAGAAACAGCGCATCATTTCATCATTCATCAGATGAGACAAGAGACTCCCAAGATACCACGCATGAAGAATGAGTCATCACAAAGCTGATTGCTCCCTAGTCTCCAATTACGTTCCGGTTGAGAATCCCAACAAAATTGAGTTACGTTTCTATGTCTAAATATGTGAATTAAAGACACCAACTGTCCTAGAGTTGATGGTAGGATTACTACGGGAAAAAAAATGAAAAAATGAATTTCTTTGCAAAAGAAGAACTCCATTAGCTGACGAAGACCATGAAACATGGTCATACGTTTCCAAAAGAAGCTGGTAAGTGGACCGTGACTTTATATTTTCAAATGTTGCATTCAAAAAGTGTGTTACCTGAAACTCGTTAGCATGCGCCAGAGATTTGAGGTGTTTCAGTTTAAACTGAAGTGTGAAAACTAAGAAAACACCTGCAAAATAAATAATTTAGAAATAATGACACATTTGACCAAAGAAGCATGCTAGCGTCCCTCTTCCCATTTATTACATGAAAAATGTCATATTTTGGTATTCATTTGTCTTTATTTGTTTTCCACCTTCACACTGACCGTGTTTACATGCATTCGAATAACTGGCTTAGTCGGACTGAAATCGAATTATCCGTTTGATGTAAACACCTTTGTTCGACTATGTGCGGTCCGACTACGATCCGATTAACACCCCTGGATAACTCGATCCGATCCGGTTGATAATTCGACTATCGCGGCATGTAACGGTGAATTGGATTAGGAACTGGACTTTGCGTCTTTGCGCATGCTTGAGATCCCGCCGCCCTCCCTCCCTCCTCCCTCCCATGTCGTGACCCGGAAGTCGAAAGAGACGATATGTTGTCACTGCCGGGAGCCTGGCCGGCAGAAAACAAACAAACAACGCTATGGAGAACACAAGAGCCGCCACACATTTCTGGACCGAAGAGCAGACAGAATAGTAGAGGGATGTAGCTTCGCCTTGCTCTCTGTTCGCCATCTTTCTCGAAATGTTGATGTTGTTGTTGTTGGTTGTTGTTGGTAGTGGTGAAGAGGTCAAGCGGAAATGGCTGTATCACCACGAGTTGTCATGAAAACAGCGCCGCCTATCTTATCGGATATGACATGCCTTCGGCCAATGATTCGAATTCCTCACTGCCATGTATATTGGGATAACAGCAGATCCCCCAAAAGATAGCATAGTCCGACTAAAGCAAGATTCGAATTATACCATCACGTAAACGCACTGATTGTTATCAGCAGATCTCTATCATAACAGCTTTACAACATGAGGAAAAAAATGTCGGCATTGTACGTTTCTACAAACCACGGACACGTTGAATGTGGAGTTATTTTCAAGAAATGTAGCATGCAATCAGAAATATAGAAACAATTTATATATAAATAATGAATGAAAAATACAAGACCAGAATCTTAAAATCAGTTGGTCCAAAAGTTTTCCATGTGTTATAAATAATAAATTACGTAGCATGAGTTGACTCTTTTAATTTCCTCGACTCGTTGTGTCGCCTTCTTCTTCTGCGTTTGTTTTATTGGCACCAGATTGGAGAATTAATTGTTTGTCTCCATTGTCCACTGACCTTGTGTTTACACAACATTCATACACGTTTTATTTCAAAATTGTGTGTGTCCGGTGTGTCTTTTGAGGCGCTCTCCGCCCCATCTGTCTGCATCGGCCTCTTGAGGTGTTTCACGTCCACGGGAGGAAATGTGTAAGTGCTGAGCAAGCAATTTCTGAAAAGGTAAATGTGCTCAGCGAGCACGAATCAGTTGGTTATTATTTGGCCTTGTCAAATAAATCTCTCAACAACATCCTCATTGAACAAAACCTGTCCGTGAATCCCACCTAACACGCTGACAACCCACCTTAAAAAGTCTGATTGTTCAACTTCCTTCAGATGTTTTTGGAGGAAATAACAAAGTACTGATATTTACGCTCCAAAATATCGTCTCCGACATGAATCTTGGATCGTAAACCTATGGCTGTATCATCTGCTGGCCGACAAAACGAATGATGGAATGAAAGTAGCAAAAAAAGTCAGCTCTTTCCTCCTCATTCTTCTCTGTCGCCCAACACTCACACACTGCACTACAGTCACGGAGGGAGAAAGGCAATGCGTGGCCTTTGTTTAACAGTAGCGGAATGAATATGTAAAGAAGAGCTCATAAATAGAGAGCTGAAAGACACCCAGCTGAGGCCGGCCTCCAGCCACACACACACACACTCTCGCACACACGCACACACACACACACACACACACACACACACACACACACACGCGGTCCTTTCAGGCAAAAGACAAGCAGCACTCAATCAAAGGTCTGTAAGGGAAATAGTTGTTAACAGATCAATCACCTGTAGGATGAGACCAACAGAGGGAACAATCCATCCGTCGCTGGAGCTGTATGCTAATGAGGAGGAATCACTGCATCACCGCTAACGCACACACTTCAGCCGCTGCCGAGAGAGAAAAAGTGGTGCTTTTTGGATCGATCGCCGACCACGTCGTGATTTCGGAATGATTATTATATCTCATGCTGCACCGAAACATTTGTTTTCAAATGGCTGATTTCCAAAAAATGTCACACGATTCAATATGTTTTCGCCGACCTTAATCTGAATTGAGTTTTGAGTTTGAATATGATACCAACATTTGGAAACTCACTTCCGCCATCACATTATAATCCCCAGATCATGATCATAAAACCTCTTCAAGAGGTATTTAGCCTGGTTGCCATTTAAAAAGATGTCGGCATTGTACGGTTCTTTAAACCCCGGACAAGTTCTTTTTGGGGGGGTTTTGTTTTGTGAATGTGGCAGTTTTGGGGATTTGTGCAGAGCAAGCGAAGCATATTATAATGACTGAGCGAGAGGCGTGGTATATAGAGAGGCCATTATTAAAAGTTGCGTGGTATAATAAAGAGTAATACAAGCGAGAGAGTCCTTAAGGGGCAGGCGGAGACGGGGAGAATGGGTCCAAGACCGTTATCCAGTAGTTTGACTTATTTTACCTGAGATTTTTCACATAACTAAGGTACTTATATCTGTAAAGTCATAGTTTGTCAGATCATTTCCTAAACCTAAGGAAGGAAACCTAAACACTGAGCAGAAACTCGACATTTACTTTGAACACAGACATTTATTTTGAAAAGACACAATTCATGACAGGTTTATGGTAAACCTGTACAGCGTTTCCCTAATCTTCACTCAAAGGAAGTCTTCATCATTCTCCCATATTCATACCCTGATGGGAGGAGCTACGGTTCCACCTGCACATCAGCAAGAGCTAACATTCACACACAGTGGACGGGAGCCTATGGGGTTAAGGGTCTTGCCCAAGGACACATGGACATGGGCGATCAAACCGCTGACCCTCTGATTGAAGGATGACCCCTGCTGACCACTGATCCACAGTCACCCCTGTCTAAAGCCGACGCTACACTATCGCATCTCGGGTAGGAGGCGTATCGTCAGCGGCTGCGTTTGACGAGTTGAGAGTAGCAACGCGTTCCTTTCTGAACCAACTCTGTGAGGGGAGGCCCTGGAGATAGATATATGCTCTATATGGAATCCCACGTCTGGACCTTGAGTAAAGATTCTCAAATGTTGCATTCCCAAAAAATTATTCGAGAAAAATATCAACAAGACAGAAAAGAAAAACGTATTTCGAGTGGTGAGTTGTCGCTTGGCAACATTCCTTCCTTTTGTATTTGCGGAGTGTGTCGACGCAGTGGAGTCGTGAATGTACGAATGTCTGCGGGAGCTGAAGCCTGAGAGTCAGAGAGAGAGAGAGAGAGAGAAAGAGAGAGAGAAAGGGAGAGACCATAAATGTGTGAACAAGAGGAAGGGAGAGACACAAGGCATACATAGCTGAAACAGCTGATGGCCTGTTTGTGTAGAGTCAGAAACACACTCGTAGCCTGTGTGTGTGTGTGTGCGTGTGCGTGTGAGTGTGTGTGTGTGTGTGTGTGTCTATGGCCATGAGGTTTGTGGAGCTACCCACAGTTTTCTTCTCCCTCTGTGTCCGGGTTGACTCTGTCCCTCCACCTGTCCCCTCCTCCTCTGTCCTTCTGGCACTCCCTCTTCATCCTCACCTCCACCCACCCTCCTCTTCTGATATTCTCCGGCGTCTCTCGAGCGCCTCGAAGCACAGCCCCCGTTTGTAGCTCAGGCGTTCTGTCATTAAACTGTTTTGGACATGCTTACTGACCTTCATGTCCAATCAGTAAACAGCCTCTTTATCACTATATGAATAGAATACAATCTTCAACAAAAAAGGAATTACTGAATGTGTAGCACCACAGATATCTACAATATGCGTTACCATTCAGCAATAATAATATAACTCTGGGGTGAAAAGAAACAAATCACGCTTGACTTGGAAACTATAATAACACTAAAAATATATATGAAGAAATATGAAGGAAAAACAACAACAAGCAGATCTCCTCATTCAGCAACTTTTCTCTCTACCTTGCATTCATCCTCTCATCCTCTTCCTCCCTGTCAGCTCCCACCAGTCATCATTGTGTCCCTCCTGTCGTCGTCATACGCTGTGGTGGCCCCCTCATTCAATTCAGTTCAGTTTATTTTGTATAGCCCAATATCACAAATTACAAATTTGCCTCAGAGGGCTTTACAATCTGTCCACATACGTCATCCCTGACCTTTGACCTCACATTGGATCAGGAAAAACTCACTCCAAATGCATATGCACCCCACTCACTTCCATGGACCTCAAGCTAAACTTCTGCCAAACAATCACAATTTTAACAAACAAGCTGTAACTTGAAGTGTGCATTGTAGTTGGCTGGTGTCACTAGGTTGAATATTAAAGGTCAGCTAGAGTCATGTGCTAATTCCATGTTGTTCCAAGTTTGTGTCTTTCCCATCCAGACCATGGTTAGTAGCAACTGAGGAACACAGCTTCACTTGCTCTTCAAAACGCTATAAAAAGGCTGCAAAGCCATCATTGCTGGGATTTACATTTAAATGAAATCCCCCATTCATCTAGTTTTAAAAATAGAAAATAAACTGAATTGAATATCTGCTTTCACAAAACTGTCCGACATCGCTTGAATGCAACATTTACCTTTTTCACAAAGATCTAATCTAAGACACTTATATTATCTTTAAATATTTAGCCCGCCACAAAACCTCCGCTGTTGAAACACATTATGTGGGCCTGCTGTCCAACCTGCTCCAGTATCTTACGACGAAACCAAAGATTGATTGGAAGGAGCATAGTTTCTTCCTGCATTACCAGTAACAAAAAGCCTATGGTGTATTGATGAAAGATCTGCATGTCTGCTCTCAACACCTCTGTGCTTTTGTTAATTGATGCGAAGACTTGCGAGTCTTTGACTGAGACTTCTTATCAGCTCTGAATACACAAGATGTCTGCAGGTGTATGCTAACTCAGTCAGTCTGCTGGATGACCCGGCTCACAGGGCTCCACTGTGCTGTTGGATAAATCAGTTGGGGGGGGGGGATTAATTGTGTGTGTTTTTTTCATTTGGTTATACCGTTCGTCTTTAATTTGATGGACATTGAGCACTTTGCTGCACTTAAACTACCATTCACATGAACTGGGGACAATGCCCAGAGCATCAGTTTCCCTTTCACACATCAGGAGATCGCTGATAAAAAAGATCACAGGTGACACATGTTCAGTGTGCGCTGGTCTCTCCGCGTGGACCGAGCTCCGCCCAGCGAGGCTGGAACACCTTCTGACCACAGCTCCCCGAGGCCGAGCCCGGCCCCTCCTCAGCAGTATCCCCGTGGCTGAGCTCCTGTCCAGAGCAAATGCTTCTGTGAAACATCATTTATGCACAAGAGTTCATATTTGACTGCTGAAATCATCTTTAGAAAACATATGGGAGTAATTTGAGTCATACATCATAGTGCCTAATTGAATAGAATAGATAATAGTCATTAATTAATAGTGTTTCAGTAGTTAATTAGCTGTCATGACGTGCTGCACACTAATGGTTTACTAATGGTTTCCAGTAAGGGAGTACTTCAATTGTTTTGACAATTGTACTGCACTGTTGAATACTTCCACTTTAGCAGTAATACTTACATACTTTTACTTAGGAATGTTTTTTTAATGCAGGGATTTGACTCGTCGTTGAGTATTTTCACAGTGTGCTATACCCTTTCTGCAGTGAAGGATCTTAATACTCCTTTCACCACAGGAGGTTTCCAAGTTCCCAGTAAGACCTGCACGTCTTTGCTTCTGTGATACATTCTTATTTCCTGAGTCACCTGTCACAGGAAAACATTGATACATCTTGTGTCCGTGTCAGAGGCAGATTCTGTCAGCAACAAAGCTTTGTAGAATTTGAACTCAACAAATGATACATTGGGATCCAAAAACCTTCACCATGTTCCCATGCCAACTTTCTCGCTTTAAAGGAGCTGCGTGTAAGATTTAATGACATCTTGTGGTGAGGTTGCAGATTGCAACCTACTGTAAACCCCTCCGCTCACACCCTCCCCTTTCTGAGTGGGTCGGAGAACGAGGATGGCCCGCTCTAGAGCCAGTGACACGCTCCCTGTTCCAATTCAATTCAGTTTATTTTGTATTGCCCAACATCACAAATTCCAAATTTGCCTCAAAGGGCTTTACAATCTGTATTCATATGACATCCCTGACCTTGGACCTCACATCGGATCAGGGAAAACTCCCCAACATTTTTTAAAAAAGGGAAGAAACTTTCACGAGAGCACCAGAGGAAGATCCCTCTCCCTGGATGGACAGAAGCAATAGATAACATGTGACCAGATGAACAATAGATGTCATGTGACCAGATGAACAGTGTTACAGAGTTACAACATATTCAATGAATATGACAGAAATTATGAATAACTAGAAGGCATGGACCACGATACAGATTTCCACAATCCTTAAAACAGAAGGAGAAAGAGAAGATGGAAAGATGGAAATAAATTCATAAATAATCATACATTTCCATATGATTAGAAATTGAGTTGTCTACTGGCATGACTGATATTTGTGTTACTGACAAGACTAATAATAATACAAACATATATAATAATATGAAACGGCCTGATACAGCCTGAGAAGTATATCTATAATATATAAATGGCACCAAACACCACGTGTGCAACGCTCCTCAGCAACATTGGAGATTTAACTCACAGCTGCGCACTGTGTTGTGTGAATATATTAGGGCTGTGAAATGATTAAAATTTTTAATTGGGTTAATCACAGGTTTTTGTGGATTAATCATGATTAATCACATATTACCGATATTCTCGGTATATTTTGTGAGAACATAGAGATTTATGACAAAAGACGGATATATACATTTATACATTCTTCTATACAATGGTGCTGCAACTCAGCAGTTATTTAGCAGTTTTCTTCCATATGGAACATTAATACATCTTCATCCTAAACAGAATGTTTAACCATCCTGTTACCTTTCGGGTCAATTTGACCCCATTCAATGTTTAATGTCGGTGTTCTTTGGGGTCAATTTGACCCCAGGCTGTTTTTCACTGTGTCAAACATATAAGAAATATCAACTTTTTTATTTATTTAAAGGGCTATTTAGGTAGTCAACAAACAAACATAAAGTACCTCACACGTAAACTTGGGAAGCAATATTAATTCTAATAATTTTCTGGAGGTTTTAATTGCTGGGGTCAAATTGACCCCGAGGGTAAAATATGTTAGTAAAGTAAAGGTAACAGGAGGGTTAAACAGAACATTTTTCTCTTGTTTGTCAACCATTAACTCCACCATGATACAATCTAAAGGCCTCTAGTCTTCCTCTAGCAGCTGCTAAGGCAAACTGACTGTGTGGGTTTTCTTCATGAACTGGGCCGTGATGAAAGGGACGGCGGGGACACCGCTGCAAAGCTGAAACCTCACCGGCCCGGACACGGGGACAGATTGACAAGTGGCTTTTTTTTTGCTCGGTCCCGATGCGCGCGCACGGAGCTCTGTGGCGCGCGAGACGGAGATCGATAAGTGTTAACGCAACGCGAAGAGACAGAAATGACATGCTGCTGTGGAGATACGATCAACAACAGACGTTTAGTTTAATAAAAGAACAAAGACGTGCTATAGAGAACATGTCAGGGGCGGGCCAATCTCTTTAATGTCATGCGATCTACCAACACTACGCCGCGATCGACTGGCAGGTCGCGATCGACGTGTTGAGACCCTGATCTACAGGAAGTAAAAGTCGTAACAAGGTTTCCGTAGGTGAACCTGCGGAAGGATCATTACCGATGAACAGACCGTCTGCATGAGAGCGGACAGAGTTCAGATTGAAGTGGTGTATTGGAAGCTCATTTTGCAAGTGACTTTTTTTTCGTCCCGACGACCAACAACAGACGGATTGGAAGCTCATTCTGCGCATGCGTTAAATGCGTTAAAAATAAATAACTAGTTAAACCTGTAATTGAATTAACTGAGTTAACACGTTATTTTTCACAGCACTAGAATATATATAAACTCACTCATTAATATATTGTTGAGAGAAACAACAAGGCCAACAGTGCATCCACATTACTGTGAGAGACACTAAAGGACACTTTATTTAGTGTCTGATTGGTTGAAGAGGGTTCTATCTGGATGCCACTCTCCACAATCAAAACAGTTTTGAACGGAATAGAAGTTTTGGCTTTCTTTTGACTGACTATCAAAGAATCTCTTTAATTGTGGGAGCTGAACTACAAAACTCTGCAATATTATCACATCGTCACCATGCAGCCAGTTTTCCAAAAGAATTGAATAACAACAACTGTGAACTCTGTGAGCTAGTAACTGATTTCAGCGGTGCGACAATAAACACACATGTTAATCCTGACCACTCAGAAAGTCCCAGCCATCTAATCAACAAAGCACAGCTTAGTCCATTCTGGACAATTAGCTCAAACATGCACTTCAAGTAACCTAACCGCTATTAACACCCAATCAAACTGCCATTCAGCTCTCCAACACCCCAAAGAGCTGATGGTATTTTTACAGCCGGGCTCAAGTCACAGCTCAGCCAATCATGGTGGCATTTGGAATGGTCTGCTATTGTTGTGTTTTGTGTATTATTGGCCGTAAAGAGGCTTCACAGGACCCAATAGTCCCACTGTGGGATCCCAGATACCAAGCACAGAGGTCCCACAACTGGGAAACAGTTGTATTGTTATTCGTAAAGGCAGACACTCTGGACTCCCCTTTGAGCGCTGTTGGGGGGATCCGCCATTACAGGTAGTTGCGAACTGTCGCTACTTGTCGAGATGAGGGCCTATAACACAATGACCGCTGCAAGTTACAATGACTTCAAATAAGAGTTTCAAGGTAAACTCCCTTTTGCACAATGGAAGGGCTCGGGCCCATCAGGTCGCAGACACTGAGGGCCACCATGCGTATTGACCCGCGTATTGGCGATCTGCTGTGTTTTCCGGGGTTTTGGTAGAGTCGTAAATGAACGGAGTAATGACATGTCCGTGCCACGTTTGCCACTGAAAGGGCAGGGAATTGGAGGAGGGCCATGGTGATGTTTTTGTGACCCCGCAAGAGCAGTGTTTTGGAATCAAATAGAGGGAAGCTGCAGGTCTGAGGGTCTGGTTCTGGCCCATAGTCTGAGTGAACTGGTTTTACCACATAATGTCCTACTTCCACCTGCTATTGTCTGTTGTCTTCTGTGTCACGACTCACGAGGCAGGTTTCAAAACATCAGTAGTGTCCTCTAGTGGCGTTTTTTGTCAAGTGCAGTCCAGTGGACTAACTAATCTTAATAATCTACTGTCTACTTTCAATAACAATTAATTTCCCAATAACCCTTTTTACCATTTAAATAAAAAATTACAATTATATATATATTTAAAAATATATATATATATAATATATATATTATATATACATGTTTATATATTTATATATAAATGTATGTATGTATAAATGTATATATACATATAAATATACTATTATAAAACGTGCAGGAAACAGCACAGATGTCTTCAGAAGCCCATAAAGCGACCCACAAAAAAGAACTAACAAGTATGCAAGGGCAAAGGAAATATGAGTATACAGGACCAGAAACAAGCACAATCATGAATAATAGTAATCGAGCTCACAACTCCAGGTCGCCCTATTTCGTGGCCTACAACAATACTGCCTCTGAGATGTTTGTTGTGTCTGTTTCTATATATAATACAGGTTTTTCAATAAAAGTTCCAATACAAACAATACAAATCTTTAAAAAAAATTTAAAAAAGCTCACAAATAGATAGTTTCATTTTTAAAGAGCGCAGTCATTTCCTAACAGCTGGTCAGTTTAGTTTTTAACTATACCGTTAATCACACAAGAGGAAATAGTGCATTGGTCGGGGCAGCACGACGGTGCACGTGGGATCAAGTCCATAAAATACATACAGTGTGACTTATTGATCTGTTTCTAATGAAGCTTTTTTTCACTGAGGAAGAAGATACACCGGCTGTGTCACACACACACTATACGTGTTAGTAGATATATTCACTGTTGGTTTGGATCCTCACATTGGATCTGGTGACTAAAACTTAAAATATCGAAAGGATTGTGTCTTCAAATGATTTCATCTTCTATGTAATGCAGTGCATACGTTGATATTTATCCTCTCGTCAGTCGTTTGAAAACCACATTTGAAGGAACAAACTTGTCAACGGGATCATTTGTAAAATCTCTTCATTCTTCATTTCAGTTCGGGAATGTTCGTAACATTGGCTGCTGTATCAAATCCAAACGGCTGCAGCTGGATTATTTATAAAAAAGAATATCCTTGGATCCATATCAGTTTAGTTATGATACTATCAAATGGTTAATCATTAACCTTTGACCCCTAGGCCAATAGCCTTTAATTTCCACTTAACACCACACGCACACTGCTTCTCCACATCAAAGGCAACAGGTGGAAAAAACGCCCTAACACATACACATTGAGGACTGAAAGGCCCAATCAACATGTGACTGGCTTTAATGATGTGGGAGAATAAACATGTGAGGAGCAGAAACCAGCCTCAGCTCTGGGAGTGGCCTCGGATGCTTATTGGCCGGGCGCCGTTAGCATACCGGCATCTGTGGCTGTGTCTGTGGCCCCTGAGGCAAGGCAATGGTGATTTACATTTAAAACAGGCCCAGGACCTGCCCCATCTCAGAAAGACTGATACAGGGACAACAGGCAGTCCACATCTTACCCCACTAGTGACATTATGTGAGAGTTTCGTTGCTATTTAGTACATAGCATTTCGGCGTCTGACAGAGGTCAACATTTAAATAATTACATACATTCTCGTAGACATCCACAAAACAGGGCAGTGAGACTTTTGGGGAATTCCAACTATACTTTAAAAACATGTTTTCAAGGGTTTTAAATATGTCTGTTAGTGTCATATAATATCCATAAAGACTATTACTGTGATCCTATAACCATTCATTTATCTGTTGATTAATGAAACTCATTAAAATGGGGCAGCTTTAGTAATTCTGTGTTTAATATTTGTGGTGGTCATAGACGGCCCCTACTATTGATGCAGCTGCTAAACCACCTAATGGAGTTTTGGGTCCTTATGGCAACGTTCAGCCCTTCTGTTCATTTGAATGGAGCCAGTCTATTGACCCAGCAAAAAAAACAACAACTGGCCTTTACCTTCATCTGCGTTGGCCAATCAAATTGTAGCGCTGACGCCGTATTTTATCCATTACCTCGCGATCCTCCTGACAATTGTTTAAGAAAAAAACGGAGACCAACAATTATCGAACAAAATGTACTCTGTGCATCATTTTTGTGATTTGGATTGTCTATTCTTTAATCTTGTTACATTGGTATTCTGTACAAGCAATCTCTACTGCACTATCTGATTCTCTTCCATTTTCCGCTGTTCAAGACTTTCTGGGCCAACGGTGTCCTGCCAAATATTTATTATTCTTCTGTCCATCCTGGAGAGGGATCCTCCTCTGTTGCTCTCCTGAAGCTTTCTTCACTTTTTTCCCTGTGAAAGGTTTTCTTTTTATTTGTCGGAGTTTTTTCTGATCCCATGTGAGGTCAAAGGTCAGGGATGTCGTATGTGCACAGATTGTAAAGCCCTCTAAGGTAAACTTGTAATTTGTGATATTGCTATATTAAATAAACTGAATTGAATTGGGCAACATAAAGCAGAGAAATCAGTTGTAAAACATGCTTTCTCGCTAACTTATCTCATATCGAGGCTTCACTTTCCGTTGAGACTGGTTCAAAACCAGTAAACACCTCCATGTAGTTGATTTCCTGTTGACGTACATTCAGTCAAAGATTCCTATTTTGGCTTGTTATACAATTTTGAGAAAGGTCTGAAAAAACCTCTCCAATTAGTATAATCTCGCCACCTCTCAGGTTTATCTTACGACCCTCCTTTAGGGCCCCTTGGTGGCTCCACCCTGTTATATAACATTAGCTTTAAAGTTTCCTGCATTGCTCCGCCGCTGCGGTGTGTATGTGCAGGTCCGGTCTTATGAAGGTAAACATGCAGAAGGAAGTGCTGAAGTGAGGCAGCAGCATTCAAATGATTCACATATGTCTGTCTGTGTGGCAGCGCGGTGCTAAAGCATAAAGAATGGGCCGGCCCGGTCGCAACAAAACACTTACAGCCTGTAGCAGAGAAGTGTCACATTCATCGGCTACCTGCCAGAACATTTACACGGCCACCGCCGACAGATCTGAGGGACAGAGGACAGAGGGGAGGAGAGAGAAAAAGAGGATGGTAACGAGTGAGTTATGAGAAGAAGGGAGGGTGGGAATCCAGAACAGGGAGGAGAGAGTTCCTTGTTTCAGAGATTTAAGGATGTGCTCAGGTAGAAGGACAAGTGAAGCCAGCCGGATGGCGCCGCCACTCTGCGTTCCAACTTTCCATGTGCATCTGTTTTTTTCTTCCTTTCTAGAAGGTCAAAACACACTTTACGTTCAGATGTCATCTTCTTCCCAAATCTGAGGTACACACACACGCACACACACACACAGACAAACACATACAGTACACACAGCAGGTGCGCCAACAGTTCCACACTCCAGTACACTTGGTGGCGTAAGCATCTCTACCATCAGTTGGTTTACCAAGGGGAGGAAGAAGAAGATACTGATGATGATGATGATTATGCCAAGTTGATGCTTTGTTTGCAAATAGAGGTTGTGCAAGGAGATCTCTTAATCTCTTAATTCAAGTTAAATAAGCACTGGATATCAACAACAATTTCTTATCAGAAAGCTTTTTTTTAATGTGAATTTTAAATAAACAACGGAATTGTCCTCTGTAACAACTGACTGTCATTTCAATTATAGAAAGTTCAATTGAGCAATATCTTAACAATATGTATTGTCAGATTTCAAATTGACATAATAGAACAAATGTAGACATAATAAATAAAGAATCTCTAAATTCAAGTTAAATAAGCACTGGATAAAAAAAATGAATTATATATCACAAAGCTTTTTTTAATGTGAATTTTAAACATTCTTTTTTAATGAACTGAACTGACTTTAAATTGAGATCACTCAGGTGTGAAGTAATGTCACCCAAAAAAACCTGAATATTATATTCTTCTTATCTTCATTAAAAGATAAATTTGTGTGCAGGGACTTCATCTGTGTTTATTAAAACAATTTGTTTCTGCTTGATTTTTTACCGTTGTTGTGTAGTGAATTACTGTATCATGGTTCTGATCATATTGAGCTCTTACATTTATTTTTCTGTGCCTTTTGTGTGTCAGTAACTATCTTTTTTTTTTAAAGCTGTGCTTTCTCTGGTACTTTCTCTTCACATTGCAGCATTTAATAATGGCCACAGTGTCTCTGAACATATGAGGAACTGGTTTTGAATTTCCTTTGAGAAGACTGAACATATAAGAGTCTGTCCATTCATATAAAGGCTTTGGTCTCGAGTGGCCACTGTTCTCTTTTTGGAGAGTAGCATCACGTGAGATGATTTACAACTAATGTCGGTGAGTTTCATGGGCCGCTGAAAAATTGTCAAAATTGTATAATTATCAATTATCTACCGGTTTTAAGTCTGGGTCCAGACACAAAGGCGTCTGGGTCTGCCTATTAGTGACCCCAGGTCTGTAGTGTAGCATTGTTAGCTGTAATATAATTGTTGTGGGCTGATTTGCATTTTTACATCTATTGCACCTGTCCATCCTGCAGAGGGATCCTCCTCTGTTGCTCTCCTGAAGGTTTCTTCCCTTTTTCCCCCCTGAAGGGTTATTTGGGAGTTTTTCCTGATCCGATGTGAGGTTTTGGGACAGGGATGTCTATGTGTACAGACTGTAAAGCACTCCGAGACAAATTAGAAATTTGTGAAATTGGGCTATACAAATAAACTGAATTGAATTGAATTTGGTCGCTACGACCTATTTCCACATTATTGTTCTGTTCTTCGTCTCTGGTTTTCATTACAGCTGCTGTAGTGGAGCTGTTGCTGATCCATCTCGTTTTATTAGGCAGTGGCGTTGTGGCCACAACATGGTAGTATAGATTGATGAAACGCATGGTTCTGAATTACATACATTTGTCAACCAGGTAGAAGGCGTGTTCCAGATCAAAAACCTAAAAAAACACCCTGTATATTGAATGTATTCAACGTATCCCACAATTCGCCACTATCTATCTAACACTATTCGACTACATGCTGTGCAAGTACCTCTTTATTAAAAACTGGACTAGTCGGACAATTCCCTTTCTGACCACTACGGGTCAGGAGTGAGTTAGGTTGGGTATTGGGCAATAAGGGTCAAGGTGGTTTGTGTGATTGTGTGCCTGCACATGTGTACCTGTACATCTATCTTTGTGAGGACCAGTTAGAGTTTAGGACCTTCAGAGTGAGGACATTTTTTTCGTTAATTTTTTTCTCTCATAACTCTACATATTACTCAGAGCTCGATATGACGCAGATGTAGAAAGATGGCAAACCACCAGTTGTTAACACAAAATACACAGTATTACAATTAAAAGTATTTTAGCATATTCTACTGTACAGGTCAGACAGTACGGAGTACTCTGAGGCTTTCTGTGAAAATGACAAGAAAAAAAAGGTGATATAACCTTAAAATAAAAATAGAAGATGACATAGTCAATACATGCAAACATATTAGGGTTTCCATCAGAGAAATTTTTACTGCAATATACAGGACTGTCTCAGAAAATTAGAATATTGTGATGAAGTTCTTTATTTTCTGTAATGCAATTAAAAAAACAAAAATGTCATGCATTCTGGATTCATTACAAATCAACTGAAATATTGCAAGCCTTTTATTCTTTTAATATTGATGATTATGGTTTACAGCTTAAGAAAACTCAAATATCCTATCTCTAAATATTAGAATATCATGAAAAAGTATACTAGTAGGGTATTAAACAAATCACTTGAATTGTCTAATTAACTCGAAACACCTGCAAGGGTTTCCTGAGCCTTGACAAACACTCAGCTGTTATAAATCTTTTTTTTTACTTGGTCTGAGGAAATATTAAAATTTTATGAGATAGGATTTTAGAGTTGTCTTAAGCTGTAATAAATAATCAGCAATATTAAAAGAATAAAAGGCTTGCAATATTTCAGTTGATTTGTAATGAATCCAGAATGCATGACATTTTTGTTTTTTTAATTGCATTACAGAAAATAAAGAACTTTATCACAATATTCTAATTTTCTGAGACAGTCCTGTACAAACAATACAAAAAACATCATTGAATGGTTCACCAGCACTAAAATTTATCCTTAGTTTATATCCTTGCATGTATTTATTGATTTTTGTCTTTTGTACAACTGAAGCTCTCCTGAGATTCGAAAAGTGGTATACATTTTATTATCAACTCTACTTCAACTAACATGACGTTATTTTTATAAAAGTGCCAAATCGTAGACATCCCACCCCCAATGAGCCATTGGTAGCTGGCCATCTGGCGAACCATGCATTGGAGATATCCATTGCCGTTTACAGATAGATGAAGCAGTTTAAGCATTTAGGATAAATTTAAGAGGTAAGTCAGTAAGTCATCTTTCATTAACTTTTACAGCTGTGCCAATCTAATCCAACTTTTATTTTCTATGCCTATTGTTCATGGCTATAGTTAGCTAGCTCGGCAGCTCTGTAGGAAGTCGGTGTCCCCTTTCATAATTGCTTGATCTATTTTTAGTGACGGCATACTGCTCCGAGATCTCTGCAGTCTGTTCCCCCCTCACTTTGGTGGTTACTGATTGAACCGATGTTTAGAACGACAAAAAAGAGCCACGTTGAAAGGAACCATAAATTTAATAGTAGCAGAATTCTGTTTTTTAGAGTTGGGTTTTATTTTCGCAGTTTTATTCCATTATTCCCAACAGTTGTGATTAAGCTGTACTCGTCAAAGTAATTGAAGAGGTCTGGGAACATGGTGACATTGCAGCACAGTCACCGAAGAAATTACGTTCCCCTAAAACATATTTAACTTTTCATCGGCAAATGTCTGCGAAAGTCTGTCTAGGGAGGAGGTCCACACAAGACTTTCACCACGGAGACCTCTGTTCATGTCCCATGTCAAATTAAGTCAACGTTTAGTTATTTTAATGTAACATCCATTTTAAGGAAAAACAATCATGTTTTCTGCTTAACCTTATTAAGTTGTTTTGAATTTTTGTTCAATTCAAAACATTAACCACATGTTTAAAATTGCGACTCTAAAACGGGTAAACACAAGTCTTTTCTGTCAGAAAAGTTTGGACATCGACACATTAAAGGTACACAAACAAACAAACGTATTATTCTCCTTATTTTAGCCCCTTAGCGAGTGAGTGAGAGCACCTCCAACGTTGCTAATAATCCCTTAATTGAACAGGGAAAAAACGATGCTATACTACAGCGAGTCCAGCCAGTCAATGTCGGAAATAAGTTTATAACCTGCAACAGATTTTCCGTCAGAATGCTTCACCTGGAGGTTTGTTTCTAACATGTCTGACTGCTCGTGTTTCTTGTCCTGTCAGAATTATTTCCAATGATGCCACCTTGGTCTCAGATCCCAGCCATTAGTTAATAATGGACAGCCATGAAAATAAGACCCAATGGCTCGAGCCGACCGAGACATTAAATTGATTGAAGAAATTGCTAATTTCAAAACTGCACACTGGCATTTGTTGTATATACAGCACACCCAACCAGAGCCCACTGAGTCCAGGGGAGGTGTTGTTTAGTTCATATCTACATATCAAAACCTACATATCAAAAAAAGGTGTAAATGGTTTTATAGTCACATTGAGAACCTGAAGCTCGGCTAAGGGACGGACGAAGAGCTGTCGAGCTCCAGCGAAGCATGTTCCCAACCCACCATAGCCATTCATCTTCTTCAGTTTCAGCTGGTCCCCGTGGATCAGGCCCTGGGTCTCTGCGACTGCCTTCTTCTTAGAGAACATCTGGCTGATCTCCATGAAGGTCTTGTTCTTGGTCTCTGGGATGACGAAATAGACGTAGACGGCCACGGAAAAACAAATGCTGCTGAACACCAGGTAGCAGTAAGACCCCGCTGACATCTGATGGTTAGATGGAGCAGAGGATTGTTGGAAAGATTAGAGATGTGGACAGAACAATTAAATGAAACAATGGTTGATTCACAGGGGAAATTGTTATTTGTAATTCTTTTGAAGGGAAGGGTCAAGAATACATGCTTTTCTCGGGTCAACATAATGCAGCACAAGGTTGGAAACAATCAATGTCTAAAGGTGCGTTCACACCAAAAGCGAAACTATTTTTTCGCGCAACCGAATCCCATGTAAAGTAGACGCAATATTTTCCCGGGCGGCGCGTTTGGGGCGACACGATGTGGGCGACGCGTTTACAGCGGCACAATTTTCGCCCCGAGTTGAAATATTTCAACTTTGAGGCGGTCGTCTCGCAACTCGGGCCAATCAGCTCTTGAGTTCCGCTCTCGTAGCTGGAAGCGGAAGTCTTTCAGACGTAACAGTAACTTCATCGGTGAAAGTGACCGAGCTGAGTGAGCCTACGGGTGATGTCATGAACCCAAACACGAGGGCGTTAGTGTTTGGGATGTCCACGACAGCAGAAGTAATTTAAGGTCCTTTTCTTGAAGACGTCTTTGTTCTTTTATTAAACTAAACGTCTGTTATTGATTGTCTCTACAGCAGCATGTCATGTCTGTCTCTACGTGTCGCGTTAACACTTCTCGGCTCTCCGTCTCGCGCGTGCCGCAGAGCTCCGATGCCGGCGTATGCGCGCATCGGGTCGGAGCAAAGAAAAAGTCACCTGCACTCCCCCCCCGTAGCATCATGCAGCACCAGAAGTTGCATTAAAAGCAAGACATATTTAATTTATTACCTGTTAAAAATACTATATGGCTCTCAATGAAAATATATTTCGAAATATTTGGCTTTTATGGCTCTCCCAGTCAAAAAGGTTCCTGACCCCTGCTCTCGGGCCAATGCCCGAGAGTCGGTCTTTGACAAGTTGGGAGTGAGACTATATGTGATCTCTCACCAATTCAATGTCTCTACAAAGTGCTGCTGATCGTGGTGGAACCATGCGGGACTCAGCAAGTCAAGCTCACTTATGACCTTTATGAAAGAAAGAGTTGCATGCTTGTTAAATGTTCTGTCTTTGTTACCACTGTTCTCTTATTTGGTTCGGCAACAACTTTCTGGAGCTAAATTGGCTTATTGCCACATGACTACAAATACAGAAACATATTGTATTCAAACTTGCCATTAGTAATACAGTTTGATCTTCCAAGCTGCTCTGCCATCACTCTGCTGTGTGGGAGAGAGAGCCACATGTTCTCAAGTTTATTAATATGAATAATAATGTATCCGTTATTGATTGAGTGGGTAAATCCTTCTCTGCATTTGACCCATCCTTAGGTATTAAGGAGCAGTGGGCTGCAGTGAAGCGCTGTGGGAGCAACTGGGGGTTCAGTGTCTTGCTCAAGGATACTTCATCATGAACTATGGGGAGAGCGGGGATCATACTTTGTGGTTATGGGACAACCACCCATCCTCATGAGCTACAGCCAACCCAAAAAGGGGAACATTACAAAGTGGACACCCAGTTTCTAATTGGAGCTTTCAGGTCAGATTTCCTGGTTCGGATCACTTTAAATGTGTGGTTATTAAAAAGCCGGAGCATTGATATTAAAACTAAGGAAAGAGAAGAGCTCAGCACATCACAAAGCTTTCACCTGTAAAAAGGGGAAGACGAAGCCCACGGTGAAGTTAGACAGCCAGTTCAGCGATCCTCCTACGATGTAGGCCGCCGGCCGGTGGGACTGTTTGAACAGCTCTGCTGTGATCAGAAAGGGAACTCGCGCTGCAACGGCAACAAAGAGAAACACAAACACTTCAATGCAAAACACACACTTCTGTTGAATGAGTTCACTGAACGGTTCATGCTAACGGTTTAAATTCAACCTTGAGTAGATTGGACAGCTCATTGTAATACAAATATATAAATACAAAAAACTGTCAAAATATGTTCAGCAAAAGGACTCTTGATGTCCCACAATGCAACGTGATTGTGTTATTCATTATGTATTCACACACATTATGCAGGCTTCCTTTAATAAATGTGTAACCTCCAATCCCAGAATTTATTTCTATAGAATATGGAAAATAGGTTTAATGATTTAATGTGCCAATGACGCATTATAAATACATTTTAAAAATCCAGGTTCAGAATTAGGGTCAAATGATTTTATAGAGAGAATGTTTTTCACTCACTACAGCAAAAAATTTATAAAGGATTTTGTAGAAATCTACAGGCACAAAAAGAAAATGATAAATGTGCATTTTGGGTGTTTTATTTCCACTAATCAGAAAGAAACAGAATAGTTAAAAATCCCAAAATGGATGAGTGCATTAATACAAAAATGCTCTGTATGTACTGTGTTCACAATATATATATATATATATGTATATATATATATACATATATATATATATAAAGAAGTGCAGATTAATGTCTTAATAGAATATATCAGCTAACAGTTATACAGAGAAGTTATATGGAAAATATAATTCATATTCATTAATCATCTCTTTCATCATTAGAGAACTTAACCAGCTGATAAGATGAGGACAGGAGAGACATATATAAACACAAATGCATATTACTCATATTGTATTATCATATTCTAGCATTATTTGTCTCTTTTCCAGGAGGCCATGAATTAGTCAGCATGAATAACTGCTAACAGGAATAAATAGGCATATTTATCACTCAGTGTAGGATGCTGTGGAACAGCAAGTAACGCTTTTCGTGAATGTTCTCATGACAGATTTGTAAATATGAAGATTAGTAGCGTTCTCTCACTTTCTTCACAATAGAAACCCCTTCAGGATGTTTAGGGTATGACCTCCAGAGGGAGCCATCCAACAACACAAAGCGACCTGGACCTCTGCAGGCAAACATGCCAGCAGTGCTGTTTGGTCACCTTAAGAAATGAAATCATCCCTTCTCAGCTGCAATCAGCTGTGACATCCATAAATATGTAGATATTTCCCTCTCATGGTATCTCTCCATACATGTCTTTCAGTAACATGGAGGAAATAATATGAAGAACATCTAAAAATGCCATAGTAAGCAGTAACCGTGGATCTTACACAGAGAGCACATAGGAGCTAAAACGATACCGTCCATTCATTGATTACTCTATTGACATTTTTCAATAAATCTGTTTTGACAACTGATCATTTAAGTCATTTATTTAAGCAAAAAAAGAAGAAGAT
Organism: Pseudoliparis swirei; assembly: GCF_029220125.1. Classification (NCBI taxonomy): domain Eukaryota; kingdom Metazoa; phylum Chordata; class Actinopteri; order Perciformes; family Liparidae; genus Pseudoliparis; species Pseudoliparis swirei. Next base: position 5,594,819 of record NC_079404.1, on the reverse strand, counting down.
AAAAGTCACTTATTTTGACATGTTAATTTGGGTCAACTGGCACTCTCACTCAATAGAGATTCATCCTGAGTTCAAACAACTGAACTGTTGGTCAGACAAAACAATTACGTATGACTAGTTTGAATATTTTATGGACCAAATAATTCAGTATAATTAATGAAGAGTTGCAGTCATAGGAAGGAGTATTTTTAAATGAGTACTGTGCTTTTCGTCTGTTAAACTTTTGTTTCCCATACTTCTGGAATATGTTTATAGCTCCTCTGCCACCTGTGTGATATGATCAATAACTATACCCTGATCAGCTTAATGCAACCCGGCCAGTTCATGTTTACGGCATTGAAGGACATTGGCAGTGCATAATAAATACAAAAGATCCTCGCGCATGCGTTGTGGAACAAATTTGCCTGGGCCGATACAGAAGCCGGCGATGATGCCGACCACGCAGCCGACGCTCACGTAGCGCATGAACGATAAGTGTACCTGCGGGGGGGGGGGAGGAGCAGCATGCAGGACATTTGAGTTATTTTCTCTGAAAATAAGCACGTTACGATAAATGAGGTGAAATCAAATTGTTATTACCTTCGCATTGAAAATGCGGAAGGTAATGTTTTGATCGCCGTGTATTTATTTATTTATTTATTTGTATGCGTGTTACTCGCATAAGTCAAAAAGTATTAAACCGAATCACATGCAATTTGGTGGGATGATTGGTTATTATCCGGGGACCATTTGATTAGATTTTGGGATCGATCGGATCAAAGGTCAAGGTCAAGGTCAAGAAAAGGTCAACATATAGTGCGGTCAATTTCTATCCAATTGGCATGCAACTAATGCCAAAATGTTCATAATTCAATGCCCAATCTTGTGATATGCGAAGGTATGCGCTCTACCGAGTGCCCGTTCTAGTTGAACATGTTTCTGTGTGAACGTGTGATTTCGAGAGACAGAGGTTTATATGAGTGTGACCTACTATCTGGAATATTTCTCTTTCAGTCTGATTAAACCAGATTAAACATGAATAACTGGTGGAGTTGAATTAATAAAATAAAAGCGTTGCGCTTTCAACAATCATTTGTCGAGCGGCATCCCACTGCTCAAAGTGGGACACACTGCCGTCCGCCAAACCTCTCTAATTATCTGCCAAACACTTCTAATTATTGCCTTTTCTAAAGTGTTGTGTACCAGCATAGGTTTGTGTGAAAGGGCACATTTAACATAAATAATAGCACACTCTCTTTTCAACTCGGCGGCCCTGAGCTTCAATCGTACCGCTCTACATATAGCCTCCAGCGGCGCTATTAAACATGTCAATTTCCACTTGTTAAATACTAAATGTATCTTGACTAGGTTTCAGCAACTAAACTATATCAGGTTACTTACCTTGGTTAGGTTTCTAAATCTAAAACAGGGTTTAGAAACAGATTGGGATTTCGCTCAAAATAAGTGCGTAAAATAAGTAGACTTACATCACGTCACATTATGCAACCCATAACATAACAATAAGGGATTTAGCTTCAAATATGTACACTACCGTTCAAAAGTTTGGGGTCATCCAGACAATTTCGTGTCTTCCATGAAAACTCACTCTTATTTATCAAATGAATTGAAAATTGAATAGAAAATATAGTCAAGACATTGACAAGGTTAGAAATAATGATTAATATTTGAAGTATTAATTTTATTCTTCAAACTTCAAGCTCAAAGGAAGGCCAGTTGTATAGCTTATATCACCAGCATAACTGTTTTCAGCTGTGCTAACATAATTGCACAAGGGTTTTCTAATCAGACATTAGTCTTCTAAGGCGATTAGCAAACACAATGTACCATTAGAACACATAGTTGATGGAAATGGGCCTCTATACACCTGTGGAGATATTTCATTAGAAACCAGACGTTTCCACCTAGAATAGTCATTTACCACATTAACAATGTATAGTGTGTATTTTTGATTAATGTTATCTTTATTGAAAAAACAGTGCTTTTCTTTGAAAAATAAAGACATTTCTAAGTGACCCCAAACTTTTGAACGGTAGTGTATGTGACTTTAAATAAGTCAATGTTGACTTTTGTATATTTTTTGACATAACAAAAGGCCTGTAGGGTGGTGTGTGTGGTTAAAGCTCTTCAGTAAAGTTATGCTGGGAGTTCAAATGAACAGCCTGGAGATCACTGCAACACAGACCGGTCATCTGACGGTAGTTATACGTCAATGCTATGTGGTCAAAACTAAATAATGAATGGGAAATACAACTTTAAACATGGAATTTCAGTGTGATTAATAAACAAACTTATTTAACCCCATTTTCCTAAACCTAACAAAGAAGTTTTGTTGCCTAAGTAAACCTTAAAATATATGTAAACTTATGCTTCCGGTCAAGAATTTGGGGCCAAATGATATGTTGATGTTTTTTCTTTCGTTCAATGATGACTAATTTAGAGACAACGAGAGTATAATTCAGATACTAAATTCATTATTTACATTTCTAATGGTTTTGGCCCCAAACGAAGAAGAATTACTTGAATAAAACTTGTGTTTGGTCAAAGTCCCCAAAGTACTACATGCAAAGGGAGAATAATGTTGCAACTACAGTATCTCCCCCCAAACTCCCTTCGTTTTTTTATTTGTATAAATGACCCAAAAGCTCACTCTTGAAACACAACACTGCATTTGGACTCTAAATATGTTGCGCCCTCAGCAGTCGACGCAGTGGTGGGATTGAATTGTCTTATACTGGGATTTGTTTGTCCATATTTGGTCAATCTGATATTCTTTGATCCAATTCTAATACTGCTAACCTGTTACTAACCTTCTATTTCTATTGTGATGTTTTAAGAATAGCTGTTACACACATTTGTGTGCATTTGACACAGAAACAGGAATGTATTCCTCTTTAAATCTGTACTTTTTGATGCTAAGCTTCCAACTCATTTGACCGATTGACTGGTGAGTGGAAACTGTCCTGGTCCTGTGAACATGTTAAGTTTATTTAGAAAATACCCTATGTATGCAATGATTGGAAACCGACACCCTAATGCATAATTCTTAATCCCACTGTAGTCTTCTTGGCAAGACCCGCCCTCTTTAGCTGGTTGAGGTTTGGCCTCAAGTAGTTAGAGTCAGCACAGGCCCATTGGTCAGGGCATAGGACCTCAACAAATCGGGTTATCAGTACTTCGGCAAGTGCGGACACCTGACCAATCCTTGTGCTTGAGTGCTGCACAGGCCGGGACTCGCCAAGAAGAACGGTGGGATTCCCAATGAAGGGTAACCCCCTAACCCTGACCGGTCCAAAGCTGACGCTAGAGCGCCATAGTTTCAAGCACGGGGCCTCTGACCAAGCCGCGGTACCGGACGTGTTGGATTTAACACTTTCCCAAAGTAGCTAAATACACTCAAAGAAATGACTCATTGGATGAACTCAATTAAATTGTTGGCAGGTTTTCCATCCAATAATTATATGCAACTCCAACTCAAATTTAGCACATCAGTGCAATAAAATGTAATTAAGTTAGTCCAACTCATTTGTATCAAATACATCTCAAATAAAATAACTGATATTCATTAAATTAAATTAATTTGTGTTTGTCCAACTCAAAATATAAACTAACCAAGAAAATATGCAAACTCCACACAGAAGGAACACCCCGACTGGGAATAGAACCCTCGGCCCTCTGGCTTTGAGGCGACAGTGCTAGCCACTACACCACCGTACAGCCCTGAAAGTGTCTTCACCTCATGTAAACAACTGATTTTCAGCTGGCGCATGCGCAAAGGGTAGTCCCCAATGAAACACATTTATTTTGAGTTGATATGCACACCATCTAACCTAAATAAATCTAATAAATGAAAGTATTCATACATTTTGTGTTACACCCATTAAATATAAATATCTATTTTTGTAATTGATTTATTTAAATGTATCAAACAATATTTAAATGTGTCACCTCTAAGAAGGGCTTGAAACGTTTTTTTGAGTGTAGTTACAAGTCTTCTGTGTGCAGATTGTCTGAGAAGCACCAAAAAAATGTTCCTCCCAATAACGGAACATATGCTTTGAGAAAGAGAAACACAACGTTGTAAATATCCAAACGAGGAGGCAGCCATTTAGGACCTTCTGCACAGGTGGCGCGGCGTTGCCACGAAGAGACGGCAGACATTTGTTCACATTCAATTCAACTCAATTTGAGGCTTGGGGGGGAGCAGGCGAGGACGGTGGGGGTATAAACTGGAGACGGCAGACGGCGATGGTTAGAGGACCAGGTAGGCGAGTACACTAAAACACACGGCTGGCATCAACGGTTACACACACATCCTGTGGGGTGCCAGGATCTGTGTCAAGGCTCGCCAACTGTCACAAGCACTCAGGACTGAAGATCACCTGGAGCGTCCTCATCATTGTCACAATTACTGTTTGTGATCTTCACCTTCGTCATCGTCACCACTGGTTACCGATAGTATCATCTTCACTATAACCGTTGTCATTTTAAACATCGGGAATTAGTTCACCAAAAATAACCACAACGCCCGCAATCACTGCGACGTAATCTCATTCAACGGTTCTTATCTTACGAAAATGTCCTCCTTATTTTATTTGTGCGCGTTTTCGGGCAAAGGTCCGGCATGAGTTGATTTCGTGACACGCAACACTCAAAATAAACTTCAGTCTTTACAGAAGGCGACACATTGATTTGCGTGGGGTATTTACGAATCGCAGCGCATCATTGTAATAGGTAGAGCTGCGAACACTGGAGGATGATGATTTGTGTGATGATGATGATGATGATATCTTCATCATCACGATCACCATCTCCGTTATAACTGTCATCGTCGACGTCATGGCAACCAAATGCACCTTTATCCGCATCACTCTCATCCTCACTGGTGATATTGATTGATTGATTTCCTTCTCATTGAAGTGTTGCTGTTTTCGCCACCACCACCATGACCCTCCTCATCCTCAGCGCTGCTGTCAGTATGTGCGTGCTTCAGCACTGCTCCACTTTGTTTCGGCAGAGCTAATTAGCAGCTAAAAATACAGCCTCGAGAAGGGCGTGCTAATGAGTTCAGCTCCAGTGCTTACAGTGTGCACTTTCTGGCCCGGGCGCCCCGGTAATCATTTGAATAATTAATTAATCTCTGGGGCATAATTCAGGGGAGGAATTTGGCTAATCGTACGGGCAGAAAACTGCTGACACAAAGCTTTTGGCTTCATTCAAGAGACCACGCGAGGCTTATAAAACAATAAGGGATCATTTAGGCCTACTTTCATCACAGTGTCTTTGTCTAATAAGCTAGATCAATCAGATGAGGGAGCGGTGGAAACATGGAGGAGTGGTCTGGGTGGACAAAGGGAGGGAAAGAGTAAACTGAACCATTGGAAAGTGAGAGAGATGAAGTGCAAAGTGAAACAGAGCCAGAACTGTCTCAAACCATCTGATGCTGTTCCATCAGGAGTGTGTGCTGCTCATCGCTGTAGCCTTAAGACTCCATTTAACAGACACCATTTGGCAACCAACAGTTGATGGTAAACGAGCTCAAAGAGGGAATGTAGAAACACAACATGTTTGTTGATTCTGTTTTGCAGCAAACACCTGCTAAACCTGGGAACACCCTCCGGACAATACCGGTAACTTATTCCACCAACGTACTTTGGACCCCGTTATTTAGGCCAATGCAATGTCATTACAGGTCAAAATGTACAGATATGCAACATTAATAGTTGTGTTGGCAGAGCGGTGGTCACATGACTTTTGGCCTTTGCCTTAAGCCAGATTTTTTCTTCTAAAACGTGGAAAAATGTGCAAAACGATTCTAAACTGGATTAATTTAATGGGTGCAATGGTAGCGCTGGTGGCAAACGGGGCTAATGAATGATTGACATGGCATTGGATGATGACGTGTGGTCAAACAACTCTGAAGGCCTCTGACAGATGCGGAAAAAACACAGAAAGTCTAAACTGTTCCGGAAACTTTAATAATGGACAAAAGTTTCACAGTGTAAAAAGTGATTGACACAACGTGAGGTCATATTTATTTTTAAATCTGGCACAATATATGGATTTGGTGTGCACAGACCTTTACTCATACATTTATTGACTTTCATTATGCCCAAAGAAGGCTCGAACTTGTGTGTGACATCTAAAGCGTATTTGGTCCGAGGTCAAGCTAAAAATGGACTTACTAAAGATAGAAGGCTTTTATGTAATATCAAAAAAGACATTCAAGGAAATTGATTTTGTTTTGCCCAAAATCTAAAATGTTGGGCGATACAAGACACAAATGACATTGTGGTAGACAGCAGAGCATACTAATACCAACTTGTGTATACATTACTCAGTTTTCAAAGAGTCCTTACAGCATCGATGCCGGACAACTGCATGCCGACGTTGATGACCATCACACTGAGCACCTGCCAGCGGACCGAGTCATCCCGGAGCAGTTTCCATACCGACAGCATCTCCACCGACGACAGGGAGCTCTGCTCCTCCTGCATCTCCTTGATCTCGGCCTGGATGTTACACTTGGTTCTGTGCCACTCCAGGGCTACGAGACAACGGACAGGAAGCATCATGGCCGCGGCACATTATGGACCGACACAAGGACGCAGATCGCATCGGTCACTGCAGCTACGTGACCTAGCAGACATAAGTCATAGGCCAGCTGATGTCAGACAAGCTAACTAGCTAGCCAAGATAACAGTGTTGTTGGTATAATATTGCCCTGCGTCAGGACCAGTCATCAGCACCTTTAATAATCCTCGGGACCATCCTGTTATCTGTGTACATGCTGCTCCTCTGACACATAATTTGTAGTTCTGATTATTTCCTTCGCATTGAAAATCTTCTTTTTACCATAGCACGGTCAAATTTGTATCCAATTGGCATGCAACTAATGCCAAAATGTTCATAATTCAATGCCCAATCTTGTGATATGCGAAGGTATGCACTCTACCGAGTGCCCGTTCTAGTTATTCTTATTATTAACTTCGCATTGAAAATGCGGAAGGGAATGTTTTGATCGCCGTGTATTTATTTATTTATTTGTATGCGTGTTACTCGCATAACTCAAAAAGTATTAAACCAAATCGCATGAAATTTGGTGGGATGATTGGTTATTATTCGGGGACCATTTGATTAGATTTTGGGATCGATCGGGTCAAAGGTCAAGATCATGAAAAGGTCAAAATCTTCTTTCTATCATAGCGCGGTCAATTATTATCCAATTGGCATGCAACTAATGCCAAAATGTTCATAATTCAATGCCCAATCTTGTGATATGCGAAGGTATGCGCTCTACCGAGTGCCCGTTCTAGTTATACACTTGTTTGCACCACATGTATGTGTACACGTCTGATCTCCCATTCTGCTGCAGCAAATGGAATAATATGTTGGGTAATTCACAACTGCCATAGTGCAATAAAAGAATGTATTTCTCAAATTGTACTACTACTGATCGTTATATTTGGCCAAATTACTCTCATTTGATTGGTTCACTATTGGCAAAACACATCGTTCTTTTTTTTCTTCTTGTTGATGTTTCGCGGTGCCGCAACACTGACCTGTGATGGTGGCATGGACGTTGTGCTTCTCAATCAGCAGGTACCTGGGGCTCTCCGGGAACCATGGTAACAGCTTCAACTGGATGAAGGTGGGCACCACCATGACTGAAAGAAAGAGGGGCCAGTGTTCCTCCTGTAACAGTGATACAACGCAGTCATACTTACACAAATACTGAAATTTTACTCTGGTCTCAGCCATAAAAGGGCCACTCTTTAAAAAAAAATTTATTTAAAAAAAAGGATTTATTTAATTGGTAAACGCTACATTGACTGTTTAAAAGAAAAACGTGATACATTTCTAATGAATGTTGTCCATTTCAACACACCTCATGTCAAAGATGTGCTTTGTCAAGGACAATAATGTTCCGGGCCAAGCGTGTTTGAATACCTTTCACCAGAAGCTCATGGAGGCTGAGGATTTGGGCGAGGAAGACTCCGGTGCCAATAAAGATAATCGGCACGAGACCCAGGAAGCCTCGCAGGTTCTTAGGCGCAATCTCACCCAAGTACATTGGGACAACACAGAGAGATGCCTGCAGTGAAATAAAAAAGCATAGAAGAAGATCCATGGAACATTGCACAGATTTAAAATAAATGTTCGATAAAGACGTCATTGTCATCTCTCAATCACACGTTACTAACTCTGCTTTCTCCCCGGAGTCCTTTTGACTTCACGTCTCATAGGGTCCGATGACCCTATGAGACGGCATAGATCCTATCTGCTGATGGATCATCGAGGTCTGGGTCGTGGAATTCCTACTACCAACTACGCCACTGCCCTGTTGAGACTCCGCCCACTGTTGAGACTCCGCCCACTCCTCCTCTCTACCTCCATCTGCCTGATGGATCGTGGAGGTCTCCATCGTGGAATATGCCTACTACGAACTATTCATACACTCTGTCATAGTCATTGAATGTATTTTAACTCTAAATCTGTCCTTCTGTACTCATTACACTCTCGGTTTCTCTTGTGGGTACTTGTTGGCGCATAGGGGCTCAGATACACTAAGAGCAAAGTGTACTCATTGATATTGGAGTACAGTACAAGGTTTACATGCACGAAAGATTGGCTTCCATCCCACCGGAGATCCTACGACATGGAGGGCCACGCAGGAGAAGGTGGCTTAGAAGGCAGAATTGATGGAAGAGGATACTTTTCCAAACCCTGATGAGTGGTTTTGTTTGTTAAACCTAACGGATGCAGTTTCACACCGTCAACCCCGTGTGACAGAGAGGATGAGATCGCATTGTCTTTATTCAGCTGGCTTTGTGCACAGGTGCATCACGTAGAAACAGGAAAGTGACTTCCCTAAACTGGAATAGGGGTATAAGAAGTCATCGTGACCCATTGGTTTGCGAGCTGCCGATTTGAAGCCTCTAGTTTTGGCCATCCCCATCTTGATTTGATTCAAACAGATATTTGGACTGTGACATAGAGACGCCGTGTATGTCTCTCGTAGCAGCAGCAACCTGTCAATCACAAGAGAGCCACGCCCTAATTCCCTGCTTCATTGTCAATTTGACTCGATTTGACTCGATTTCTCGATCATTTATGAAAAAAACATCATGCTGTATTGAAGAAGACTTGAAACTAGAGATTGAGACCATAAACTCGTGTTTACAATGTTTACTGAGGGAATGAATCAAGAGAGAAGTCATTTTCTCATCCACTTTGTTACAATCAAACAGAGGAGCTGCCCCTGCTGGCAATTATCGAAGATGCAAGACTAAGACACTTCGACATTGGAACCGGAGGTCGTCGCCTGGGGTGTCCACATACGCGTGTGTGTGTGTGTGTGTGTGTGTGTGTGTGTGTGTGTGTGTGTGTGGGTGTGTGTGTGTGTGTGTGTGTACCTGAGTAAATCCCTGTTCCCTGTGATGAAGCGGCCGACAATAACCATCTCGGGTGAACCACAAATCCTGCTGAAGCCCATGAGTGAGCCGGCAATAAACACCAGCACTGTTGTATTTACCACCGTGCCTCTCCTGAAAATACACACACACACACACAAACACACACACACACACACATGGAGTAGGCAGACATGGAGTAGGCAGACATTATGAATATACATAAAAGCATATGACCCAGAGTGAGGACAGCTGCAGTATGTGGTCGACAGTAGTAAACCCGCCTGATATACACATATACACACACAGTCACAGACATGTATGCGTGTAGAAATCCCGATTAGGTGTAAAACGCTAACACAGCACCATAAAACAATGCTGTGGGATCGGCCTGTAAACGGGATTATAAATTGCCTGCTTTCATTTGCGTGTAAATGTCCGCCGGAGTTCCATGAACCAGTGGAGACGGGTGGAGCTTTCCGGGGATTCACACTGAAATATAAGAGAACTGTGCTTTGCACTTTGAGGACAAGCTCACTGTGGGGGGCAGAGGGTGACGCGGTGGCACTGTGCACTCTGAAGGACACCAGGGGGGGGGGGGGGTACCAGCAGCTTTGCATACAGAGGACAGGAGGGCAGGGTTGATATAAGCCTCTGATCTAGTGCCTTTAGTGATGGTTTGGGTGTCTTTACCTTCTTCCTAACCTTGCGTCATCTTCTTTATTTTGTAGTCCGTCCATGACGCTACGGGACGATGCTTATCAGTGTCATTTTCAGAACTTTAAAAAAGAGTGGTGTTGGTTCCTCACCGTGACCGTGTGTTAACGCTGAGTGTTCAGGTGCTGGTGTTGGTGGCAGCACCAGATGCTGCTGAGTGTCCCTGAGGCAGACATTGCCAATTGGCCCCTATCCATTGGTTGGATGGTCTACAGGGGTTAAGGGGTCGGCGTGTCAGGACAAAAGCACAGCCAAGATTAAAACACGGCTCCGTGGGCTGCTGAGGACAAATGTCCCCTGCTGCTTCTTCAGCCCTGTCTCCTAAAATGAAGTTTCCACAAAAAATAAAGTTTTCAAGGGAATCGTATTTTGAAGTGGAAGTCAGCTAAAAATGATCCTGACTGGTGAGAGTTCAAAAACACAAAAACACATGTTTTCCTCTGAGCAGATGAACGTGTGGTGTGTGATTGTAAGTCTTTTTTGGATAAAAGCATCAGCTAAATGAAATGTGATGTAGACGTTACTGCGTTGCTGTTCTCTGAGAACAGGTGCATGATCAGGAGGTGCTTAACAACTGAGTGGAGGAGACCCAAGCATTTTCTCAGCCTGCTTTCTTTTTCACATGGTTGTAAATAGACCCTTTTGGCTCCGACTCCATTATCTCCCACATTGCATCAGTCCTCAGACAGAATGGAAACAACAGGGAAATAAGGGAGAAAGAAATCTGCAAACCTGCATACACAGCTGTTTCCATGCGCATCCCCCTGCTGACTCGGAGTGGTTATTGCAAATGCTCTGATAAATAAATATAGATAAATAATGCTTTGTTTGTTATGACAGTTTAGTTTAGTTCACTTTTTCTCTCCCCCCCCTGACCTGTCGGAATTCCCCCGTCAGAAACCCGTGAGCTATTAATGAACTTTACAAACACGCTCAATAAAAATTGCTCTGATGCAATGGAGCACTGGCACAGGCGATGCAATGTAAAAATCTACTCCCCAGAGTAAAATATGATATTTAATATTTTTATCTCAACGAGCATCTGACAACCCTTAGAACCGCAGGACCCCCCCCCCCCCCTCCCCCTCCCAGCTTGAGAACCACAGCTCCAGTTCCGTTGTTTTGAACTAAGGACTCTCCTTGTGTCATGTCAAACTAGAAGGGCAATCTTTTTTAAATTATCATTGCTCTATGTGTTTAATTTTTCATCAACATGTAAATTTTTGTTCAACTTTTTTTGCTAAGTTTCTAATGTAATAATAAAGGAAAACGACCCCGACTGGTGTAGAACTGGTCTAGAATCTGCACTCGTTTGCTCACCTGCCGAAGCGAGAGACCAGCATGCCCACGATGACGGAGCCCAGCAGACCGCCAATACCAAAGACCGACACGGTGAGGGAGTACATGAGGGTCAGGGTCTCCGCACTGAGTCCTGTTCCATTACGACTCACCACCGTTTTGTTGTTGAAGTCCTTCATGCACTGAGAGGGGAAGGGATTGTATAGAGACAGGAGATAGGAGGTAGGAGGTAGGAGGTAGAGGTCAGGAGAGGAACGTGGTCAGGAGAGGAACGTGGTGGGAAAGGTGGCAGAAATAATGAAGAACTACGATCATCCTTCATTAATGAATACAATTATAACAACTCGGTCAAAGAGAGGCAGTCCAATGTATATGAGTTAACTCTGATTTAATCATAAACACATGAATCAACAATAACTCAGTAACTATTTGTCATTTTTACGGCCCAAACACTTATCACCCATCCACCAACCCCCCTCAAACATTTCCATTTGCTCAGTCAGAATACGAGGCGACTTAAACATAAAGGTAGAGGTTGATGTCATCATTCACAACCATTCATACACTGATGGGAGGGGCTACCATGCAAGGGGCCACTTAACCACCATGACTATCTAAGTGAGGAACGCTCTCCAGAGAAGGAAGGGGAGGGGTTTGAACGCAGCCCGCAAACTGGCTCCTCCCCAATCAGCGCCAGCATATAAAAGGCACCTGTTGTCATTGCTTCACTCCCTATTGGCCCCTGTCCTCGCCCTGTGGTGGTTCTTGGGGAGTTTCAGACATGCTTTTATTGTCATGCCATCTGACTACTTACTCTGTATATGAGGTGGTAAGTAGTCACAATCTTTGTCTTATTTTTGCACCATTGAGTTTTCTTTTAATCTCTGTTTATAATAATAACAATAATTCATTTATATAGCGCTTTTCTGAGTACACAAAGATGCTTTTTATCTCATATATGGCGGGAATTTGCATGGAAGTGTGTTATTCGTTTCTTTATTACACCGAAGCAGAAGGCACGCTTCGCGGGAGGGGATGCCACATGTTGGAGACGGTGTGGGGCTCAAGAAGCAAATCACTGGCACATATTTTGGGCAGATTTTCATCAAATATTGGAAATCATACTTAACACTGACTTGCCCCTGGAATTTGCCACTTTATTCTTCGGAAAATTTGATTTTCAAACAGGGCGACGAGATAAATACATGTTGGGCATTTTAATAACCGCTTGTAAAAAAGCGCTCACCAGACGCTGGCTGCTTCCTGAGCCCCCCACGATTCAGGAGTGGATAGACATAGTAAATGACATCTATGCTATGGAAAGGATCACCTTCTCCCTCCGCCTTCAGAGAAGTATATGTTTATTCAACTCTGGGACAAGTGGGTGAAATATGCAAATCCAATACGGACAGGTCCTGTGGAGATAATAAATGAATGACCCTGCAACGCTGCTCTAGTTTAGGAAACCTCTCCGACCTCTATCCCTCTCCCTCCCTAGTCTCCCCCTTGTCTGATGTATTTCTCTGTTTGTATGTACACTCTCCCAAAAATGTTCAATGTTATTTAATTTGAAAGACTGGATGGTATATATTGAATATTACACCTGTGCTGATGTATACTTTGTAAATTAAGATACTATCCAAAAACGAAAAATAAAAAATTATAAAAAAATAAAAAGATGCTTTTTATCATTTGTAGGTTCACTTGCTGCTATTTTGCTGCCCCTATTTGCCTGTATGACTGTCTCCATTGTGCTTGTTTTTACTTCGTGCAGGGTTTGGCCATTGTGAATTAGTTCTGCATGTTTTGGCTTTTAATTGTTTCATTTTAGATTATTTTCATGGTTTCCTGTAATAAACTTATGGTTCGTATTACTCAACACATCTCTGGCCAAATATTAGTAACAAATCTGTGTCCTTAACCCTTCTCAAACTATACATTGGGGTTGTTAAACTTATATTTCTTGGGGTGTGAGTCCCCAGGTGGCGTTGTTGGTTCCCTTTCATTCAAAGAAGAGTAAAGTTTTCATATGGATCAGATACATAGTTGAAAACCATGTAATAGACTGATGGTTGTATATTCAAAAGGCGCATGTGTGTATCACTGGTTCGCTCATTACCACTCCTACTACGGTAAAGTGAACTGAGGACTGAGTCCTCATAGATGCTCTATTAGCGAGGATACAGTCAATTTGCCATTTTTCGAGCCAGACGGAGAGCATTCCTTCCTGAAAAGATGGCAAACCACGTTTGATCATGTGGCCCAACATATCCTTGCTGCACGAGACCAGTATTAACTCACTCTCTTTATCTCTCTCTCTCTCTTTCACAGCTCTAATCAAATCCCAAAGTCTTTTTGGGAACTGAGCCTCCCAATCAGTTTACACATGTGAAGGCACGAGTTCCCCCACCAACATGCAGGAGGAAGACACATATCGTTACTTAACTAAAAGCTTTTCATGCATGTGACTTGCTCTCTGTTCAAACAACAGTGGAGTGGCGAGCACGGCCACCCTACCAGCAAGAAGGGTCCCCCCTCCCCAGCCCTGCAGTCCACAGTCCAAAGACGTATAAAGACATCAGGTTAACCGGAGGCTCTAGATGACCTGTAGGTGTGAGCGTGACTCTCTGTCTGTGTCTATACGTGAGTTCTGCAATGATGACCATGTCTCGGTGAACCCGCCTTTGCCCAATGTCAGCTGGGATCGGCTCCAGCCTTCATTGCGACCCTTAATAGAAGAAGGGCTCTTTCATTCCATGGTCAAATATTACCGGGCACATTTCAGTGTCAAGAAAACTGTTGGAAAGAGAGGGTCCATAACTGTATTAGATTGTTGCTTCTAAAAAACAGCATTCGAAAAATGTTGTCGAGTTAGCTAGCTCACTAGCATTGCTAGCTGCAGATAGAGAAAACAGGAACAAATACAGATACGTACACATTTTTAAAGTATGCCCGTGTTCCAATACCCATAATACCTTTCTTTTTAGTACGACAGAACATATTTAGTGCGTTCCAACACACAGCATGTCATGTGTGCGGTATAATTTTGTCGTATGCAAGCCTGCTTTACCCGGCTACTCTGACCCACAATCCTTTGCAACAGATATATGAACAAGAGGGTCAACGTTCAAAGTGCCATGGTGTGATGAAGTAGGATGTTCCAACCGAATAGTAAAAACTGTGTTCACTAACAATGACCACGCTGGTAGCGATATGAGTTTGAACGGTTTATTGCAAAAGAGAGAAAAGGAAAAGGGGTCGAGGGGAAGGGATGTGGGGATGAGGGATGTAGGGATGGGGTCGAGGGGAACGGGATGACGGTCGAGGGGTAAGAGGTAAGGGAGGTAGAGGGGTTAGGTGGGTGAGAGAGAGAGAGAGAAGGTCGGCGGGGTGAGACGGCGGGTTGCCGGAGTCCCGGTCGCTGCGGGAACGGGGAGTGGAGACTCGTGGGTGGGGGTTGTCTCCTCTTGAAGCTTCGGAGGGCTGAATCCCCCCGTTCCTGTGAGGGAGAGAGGATGGTATGTTTTGAAAAAGGGGTTGGGGGGGAGGGATGTAGAGACAGAGTCACAGGAAGATGGGCAGGTGTGCTCGGTTTAAATGCTTTAGTGCGCGGGAATGAGCTACGTTCAGGGCGTGGTCATTGCTCCCGAACTAAGTTCTGTAAAACTCCGTTTCACTAACAATGACCACGCTGGTAGCGATATGAGTTTGAACGGTTTATTGCAAAAGAGAGAAAAGGAAAAGGGGTCGAGGGGAAGGGATGTGGGGATGAGGGATGTAGGGATGGGGTCGAGGGGAACGGGATGACGGTCGAGGGGTAAGAGGTAAGGGAGGTAGAGGGGTTAGGTGGGTGAGAGAGAGAGAGAAGGTCGGCAGGGTGAGACGGCGGGTTGCCGGTGTCCCGGTCGCTGCGGGAACGGGGAGTGGAGACTCGTGGGTGGGGGTTGTCTCCTCTTGAAGCTTCGGAGGGCTGAATCCCCCAAAAGGTAGCTTCAGGTAGACAAGCACCGGTGAGCGTTCCTGATGGCGTTCATGTTGGCGCGAATGTAGGAGAGATATGCGGAGGAGGACCACCGGCCGAGCATCTTTATGACGTGGTCGGGTATTCCTTGGCTTGCGGCTGCGGAGGCGGCGCCGATGCGGAATGAGTGGCACGAGTATGACGCGGGAGGTATGCCGGATCTGGCTAGGACCTGGCGGAAGTGGTGGAGGAACCAGGACCGCGTGGCCCCCTTCCCTGTCTCAGTGATAAACAGGGGGTCTTGGGTTTGGCTCGTTGATCTCGAGTTTAGGTAGTCGCAGATGGGCTCGTACGGACTCAGGAACGATTCTTGGCGGAAGAGGTAAACGCGCTGAGGTGGACCGTGCTGGTTAGTCTTGCTGCGTTTGAGGAGATATGTGATGGTGTCGGGAGGATGGATGGAGACATCGGAAATGGTGGCGTGTAGCGACGGGTGGTGGACCGAGCTCGGAGTGGTAAACTCGGAGCAACGCAAGAAACCAAAAAACGCGAGCAGAAACATGGACTCTAGCGTTTTGTCCGTGAATGGAGACAGGTAGCCTGAATGAAGTGTCTGGATGCAGCGAGTGAGGAGGTCTGGAGTGAGGGGCAGGCGTTTAGGCGCAGAGATAGGTGCAGTGTTGCGAAGGCCTTTAAGGAGCATGGCTATGTGCGAGTGGTTTGTGGCGGGACAGGGCGCCCCTGTGGACAGTTTGGTGAGGAAATTGATTCCGCTTAGGTAGACTTTTATGGTAGCCGACCTG
Source organism: Pseudoliparis swirei (assembly GCF_029220125.1). NCBI lineage: Eukaryota > Metazoa > Chordata > Actinopteri > Perciformes > Liparidae > Pseudoliparis > Pseudoliparis swirei. Next base: position 5,578,629 of record NC_079404.1, on the reverse strand, counting down.
ATGGTGCGGGAGTGGGCGTATGTGACGAAGTTTGTGAGGGTGAGGACGTCGAGTGATGGGAATGGCAAGCCGGCAAAGGCGTGAAAAGCTTTAAAGCTGTGCCATCCTGTGAGGTACGAAGACAGTGTTCGTGGTGCGACGCTAGTGATGATGGCATCTTGGGAGGCGGAGATCAGGTGTCGTAGTTGAGGGGTCAGATGAAGACGGTGGCTGAAAACGGTGGGACCGGAGTCGGCTGGGGTTCTGAGGCTGGTGCTCATCGTTTGAATTTCTGAAATGAGAAACGGGAGAGTGAATTGGCGATGAGGTTTTTGTGACCTGGGATGTGGGTGGCTCTGATGATGAACTGACACTGGGCTGAAATTAGGGTTAGTCTGCGCATGAACTGCATGATGTCTAAGGCAGCGTGACCGCCCTTTGTTGATTATGTCAACTACTGCGCTGTTGTCGGTGTAAAAAGTTATTGTCTTTTTGGACCATTCAGGCCCCCAAAGAATGGCTGCGATGACGATGGGATATAATTCTGAGATCGCGGAGGAGGGAGTCAAGGACGCAAATTCCACCGGCCAATCGGCTGAAAACCATTTGTTGCCGAAGAGGCCGCCGAAGCCTATTGAGGGTGCTGCGTCTGTGAAGAGCTGGATGTCTTCCGGTTTTGTAATGTGGTCATCATAGAAGGAGATTCCATTCCACGAGGAGAGGAACTGGTGCCATAGTTTAAGCTCTGTTTGGCATGCATTGTCGAGCGTGACTTGTGTCTGGAGGTTTTCGGCGGAAGCGGCGACTGAGAGAAGGTGGGACAAGAAGGAACGACCTTGGGGAATGATACGAATGGCGTAATTAAGGTGGCCTAGCAGTGAGAGGAGTTGGCGCTTGGTGCATGTGGGGGTCAGGAGGAAATTGGAGATGATAAGGGATATGCGGTTGATTTTTTAGAGGGGTAGAGACCCTTGGAACAGGACCGAGTCGAGGGTGATGCCGAGGAATTCCAGTGACGTGCTGGGACCTGCGGTTTTCTCTGCAGAAAGGGGGGCGCCGAGTTCCTGGAACAGGGAGGTCAGGGCATGGAGGCCGTGTGCCGGGGGGGAGGAAGGTGGTGTGACGGTGAGGAAGTCGTCCAAGAGGTAGATGACGTAGGGGAGTTTATGGACATTCGCTAGGACCCAACAGAGTGCCTCGGATAAGCAGTCAAAGATTTTGGGGCTGCTCTTGCACCCGAAGGTCAGGCGTACGGCAAAGTAGTAAGTGCCGTTCCAGGAGACACCGAAAAGGTGCCAGTAATCAGGGTGGATGGGCATTATTTTAAAAGCGCTGGCTCCTCGGCCTGCGAGGCGGATGAGGGATGTGGCATGGCCAATTGTTGTGTACTGCATGGAGTAGTCTGCGCTGGGGATGAGGCTGTTAATGCTTGGGGTGGAGGAGCCGCGAGGTGCTGAGAGGTCTATAATTAGCCTCTTTTTGCCCGAATATTTTCTGGTAGCTATTCCGATGGGGCTTATTCTAACTATGGGGAAAGGTGGGCTGGTGAGTGGGCCGATCATAAATGAGTTTTTAACTTCCTGGGCTAAGAGTTTGGCAACTATGTCAGACTCGGCAGTGGCTGACTGAAGGTTTTTGCACGTAAAGGAAGACTGTGGTACTGCGGATACTCCTGGGTGGAAACCGTGAGTGAGACCTTGTAAAAGATAACTCGTGAACTGGGGGTCTGGGTGTCCCTCCAGTGCGGAGGCTAACGCGGGGATGTTAATCGGTGTCCCGAGGTACTTACAAAGCCTGTGTTTTAGAGAGTTATGGGGGCAGGTTGATTTTGTGTGGGCCCCGCCGCAGAAGGAGCAGGTGTGGAGGAATCGACAGCTGGAGGCGCTGCATCCCAAGTCATTGAAATTGTTGCAGACCGTCTTCCCGCCCTGGTAGAGGATGGGTCTTCCTCTCTGGTCTGTGTCCTTGGGGGGAGGGCGGGGGGCTGGTTTGATGGGGTTGGGGCGGGGGGCTGCGGTGGGATGTGGGACTTTGTTTAAGGGGAATTGGTTGCGGCTGAGTTGTAGAGAGGAAGCATGAGGAGGCTGGGTGGGCTGGTGCGCTGCAGAGCTCGCAGTTAAGGGAAGGGCGGGATGCAAAAACTCGACAATATAATTCTGGGTCGAGGGTTCCCCAATATGTGCCCTGGTTGTACTGTTGCACGCGGCCGGCGGTTTCGGAAGCAAACAGGACGTGGTAGCTATAGAACCCGTTGTTGCCGAACCGCAAGGCTAAATTGAGGATTAACGTTAAGTAGTTGTCCAGCTCGGGCCTGCGGTCGGGTAGGGCGGAGCAGATGACGTCACGGTACAGGGAGAAAGCGTACGCGAACTCCGTTGTCGTGAGTTCTTTTGACCGGGTGGGGAGAGGCTGGCTCAGCTCGACGGGGCCGAATATGGTGAGCAGTCCTCTAGGGGTCTGGGTGTTGCTAGCTGATGGGTGGATGAGTTGGGCGAGGTCGACGTAGTTACCGGTGAGAATCTGCTGCCTGATGGAGTTAGATAACGGGGATGGTCGGGTGGGTGGGTGTGCTGGAGGTGTTGCTATGGCTAGTGTGGGCCTGGCGGGTGGAGGTACGTGCTGTGGAAAGAAGTTGTGAACTGATGCTGGCTGACCTGTGGAATGAAAGGTTGTATGCAGGTTAGTATTACACACATTTGGGATATGGGGGAGGGAAGGGTAATGAAAGGGGTAGGGGTAGGGGGGGGGGGGGAACGGGAACGAAGGAAGGGTGGGAAGGGGTGCTTGGATGGAAGGAAGCATGTGCATGGGGTGGAAGTGAAGGCTGTACGAGGGAGCCTGCCAGGTGGGTGGCCTCTGGGTTGAGGGCATGCTGGGGGGGGGGGGGGGGGTGCGATGCAACCTGGCCCCCCCGTGTGCGGCAGCGCTGCTGCGGCCGTGGTTCGCATAGTGACGTCATTGGCGGAGCTGCCGACGCGGAGCTGGGAACCCGGAAGTGCCGTGGTGTTCCGCTGGTGTTCAGTCAGGCGTTGGTGTAATCTGGCTTTCTTGTCAGATTCGAAAAACGGGATGTTGCGCTCGGTGAGTGCATCTTTCAATTTACGCACTGTCCACCCGGAGTTGTTGAGAGTACGGCGCTCGGCGGGGCGTCGGCGTGGAGACCGATCGCGGCTGGCGTTCGAGCGGCTGGAAGAGCGCCGTCGGGGAGGGGCGATGTCCCTCGGGCGACGGAGACGGGATCTCCGCCCGGGGCTGTTGGACTGCGAGAGGCCGATGGCGTCGGGGTTGCCCGGGGATCGGTGTCCGGAGCCGTGAGTGACACTGGCTGTATGTCGCGGTCGCCGGCGGCGACGTATGGCGGGAGACGGTGGGGTCTCTGGGTCTTCGGGCGTTATCTGCTCGTCTGCGAAGAGGTCGGCATCGGAAGCGGTGAGTGAGAGTTCTGGGTCCATGCTGCTACGGGATGTAGAGACAGAGTCACAGGAAGATGGGCAGGTGTGCTCGGTTTAAATGCTTTAGTGCGCGGGAATGAGCTACATTCGGGGCGTGGTCATTGCTCCCGAACTAAGTTCTGTAAAACTCCATTAAGGTACGCGATATGGAACAATGTGAGCAGAGTTTTAGCGCAATTCTGTGTTTATTTTTCACTCTAAGTCAAATTAGTGAACATGTTTTCACAATTTTCTTGCCTTTTGCAGTTGATGTGTTATTTTAATTTCCATCATATATAAGGAAGAAAACAACGGTTCCAATGACGTGTACCACTAAAACTTCCTGGTAGCTCTGGTTCATATGAAGCTCGAGTGTAAGTTCAGTCCTGACGACTATACTTAAATACGCTTAGGCCTGTTGTGTGTTTCTCATACATCCAGCCATACACCCAGCCAAACACGTCAATCATCTTGCTGCTGTCTCTTTTTAATTAATTCATGCTGTGGTTATGCTCCCCATCAGCGCCCAGTCTTCATCAGCTTCATCAGCCTCCCAGTCTCAGCAGAAACATCAGCCACCAGTGTCTTGGCCTCCAGGTTATGATCACATCTTATCTGTTATAATAACAATTATCTTTAAATAACTCACTTGCCTCCCGTGATTGAAATTAATTAATCATTGTTTGACTTAATTATCATAGCAAGTGGAAGAGTGTATATCATTTGCTCCGGATCGTTAACGCTCTGCAACACTTTTCCCTTTTAAGTATGAGCGAAAACATACAGAAAACAAACACACACACACGCACACACACGCACACACACACAGCGTTGCAGGTGTCCTGAGCGTCCTAGAGTTACTCTATGTGGCTTTTATTTTGAAATGGGAAAACGGTGTCTTTTTATTCTACTTTTTTAAAAAGTGATCTCCCGAGTCTCCTGTTAACATAAAGAAGGAGTTAAGGCTTAATCCTGAACTTCCTGTTGTTGAAAATACTCTCTTGGCCCAAAAAAAGTCATTACAAAATAACACACTTTTACTCAAGTCAAGCGTACACATCTTGACATTGAATATGTATGACTAAATAAGCAACAATATGTTATATACATGTTATGTATCTTTTATTTACTCCTAATACAGCGAGACAGTCGTCATCCATCATAAGGAAAAGTAATCATTAATAACACTTTCTTTGGAAATTCCGTGTTTCCAGTAAATGGTATTAATGACCGATGAGAGTAATCTTTTCTTGTCATGTTTTATTTTTCGTAATTTTATTGGAGATCTGCATATAAATGAAAGGTCATAATCATTTTGTGTGTGTGTGTGTGTGTGCACATGCATCTTACCACAGCAGGGGAGTTGACCACAGCTAGGTTCTAGCCATAAAGCATGGAGCTCCCAAAGGAGGTGATGAACGTCACCGCCAACAAGGAGCCGGTCAGTTGCTGTACACAGAGGACAGAGAGTGGTAGGGGAAGTGATTAGGAGTAAAGGCAATTATTCTTTATATATATATATACTTTAGATTAGGAAATGACACCTATCTAGAGCTCAAGAGGTGTCCTAACCAGTCAGGGCTTGCTAGAAGACATTGAGCACAATAAGCTTAAGATACATAGTTTAAAAAAAATGAAAATACTTGTTCGCTGATCCCTGTCGCTATATTGTGCACATTCTCTAATAAAGTATTTTTTTTTTAAAATAAGATACATAGTTTTCAGAAATGTAAGAATATTTAGTTGGAAAAGGTGATCGCAGTCGCTTCACACAATGAGGCCAAGCCCCGCCTCTGCCGGTCGACTACCGTGGGACCTTATTTTGGTAAAAAAATAAATGTACGGTAGTCAACGATAGAGACAATGGACAGGGAGAGGAGGGGAGGCAGAGCTTCATGAAAAGTAAAAAACAATCACTGATCAAAATTAAATAAATATTAATAATAATCAAGAATTTTTAGAATCAAAATCGATGAATTTGCTCAAACTGAGCCTCATCTCAGATCAATCCCTCACTAACTGGGTTAATCCCTTTGCTTTCTCGTTGTTTCTCACCACTGTAATATAGACACTTTTATTACACGTCCTTTCCATAGAATAGGTTGTGTATGTGTTGAACCCAGTTAGTTTTGCTGATTGCCATTAACCGCAGTGAAAAAACAAAAGGGGCAAGCAGTACCTCCGCCTCCATGAGAGCCCGCGGGTGGAGTTTATGCTTTATGGCTCTTCTTCTCCACTTTTAAAGCTGAAAGAAGATAAGGAGGACGTTTACAATAAATGGTCTTATTTTACAAGTAAAGGGATAAGACCATGCATACGCTGCATTAGGCTACACGACCTATTTTTATTTATATTGAATGAGTCACAGAGGAATGGTCGCTCTGGGACAACCTGTGGAAACTAAATGGAAAGTATCTTAAAACTTGGATTCTCTCAATTGACCAGTGCGGGTCGACTCCTCTGGTTGCAAAATGAAGTCTGTCTTGAGTTTATGGTCTCAATCTTTAGTTTCAAGTCTTTTTCAAGACAGCATGATGTTAATTGAGAAGATTAGGATCTACAATACATCCACTTGATTCACATTCCTCACTGCAGGCAAAGGGCCTGAGAGAGTTGAAAGGCAAAGTCAGAACCTTTTTTCCTTACAGTGTGACCTGCATGGTCACGAAAAACAAATGTCCAGCTGAACTTCAAAATATCAAGGTACAAACTAAGAGGAAAGAGCCTGCATTTGGGAAGAATATGTGAATTATGGCTGGAAATGTGATGTTGGCGTTGTAATCTATAACAGAGTGAGACATGGCACGAAAGTGACTAAAAGTATGTGGACAGAAATAGGAAGAATGAGAGGTTCAGATAGGTTTCGGCAATATTATCAAATGTTTAGGTTTTGGAAAAGCTCTAGAAATACTTTACGTTTGGGTAACAAAACCACTTAGTGAGGTTCAGCATCAGATGGTTTTAAATAAGCACGGCAGAGGCATAATCTCCGGGACACATAGAACCCCGGATCAGAAATGTGCCAGTCCCCCTTTGATTACTACGAATGAGTCACTGTATTTGGTTATTTAACATCAAATAATTCTGGTCTAGAAACACTGATTTTCTTTCACTGTAACTGGCTGAAAACGACACAATATTGTTTGCAACCTCGACTCCTTTTGTTTTCAATCAAAAAAGTGTTCACTGAATTTTGCCGAGTATTTTTGCTGTTTGACATCAAATTCAACAGTCTTTACGTACTGGTACATTTTATGCTTATACGGTCTGGTGGTCTTCATTGAATATTCAATTCAATTCAGTTTATTTTGTATAGCCCAATATCACAAATGAAGAAATTTGCCTCAGAGGGCTTTACAATCTGTACGAATACGACATCCCTGACTTTTGACCTCACATCGAATCAGTAAAAACTCCCAAGAAATAGAAAAAACCCTTTTACAGGGAAAAAAGAGAAAGAACCCTTCAGGAGAGCAACAGAGGAGGATCTCTCTCCCCGGATGGACAGAAGCAATAGATGACATGCGTACAGAATGAATCAATACAGAGTTACAACACATTCAATGAGTATGACAGAGTGTATGAATAGTTGGTAGTAGGCATGGACCACGATGCAGACCTCCATGATCCATCAGGGAGATGAATATCCCCTACGGTCTTATTGAGTGCAGCCGCTGATCCTCTACATCCCAAGTAGCTCTGGAACTTTGAAAGTAGGAATGCTATCAGCTGCTGGGTCCCTGCATGCGTCTCAGACTAGGGGATCAGTCAGCTGATCCGACCCGAGTGATGCAGGCGGTCTGAACTTACCGATGAGCTTTTCCCAGACGATGCAATTAAAACCTCCTCAGCCATTTGGGAAGTCTGTCCTCCTTCCCCGACGGTACACAGCTGAAGGGTTTCTCTCTACACTGCACAGGAGCTCATGGCTGCACGGCTAAGTCTGCTCTCACAGAAATGTGCACGTCAAAGTGGTCGTGGCCGTTCACGTGCACAGTTCCAGGCCTCTCCTCCGGCCGATAACAAGACCACGCAGTGTCATCACATGACAGAGGGCAGCGTGACACGCCGAGAGAAAAGCCTGCTGGAAGCAATTTACCCGAAGTGAGTTTACGAAGAAAGAGAGGGGAGAGGAGAGGAAACCAACTAAGAGGAGGAAACAATGAGAGGAGAAGGGAAGAGAGGAGAGGAGGATATGAGAGCAAAGGAGGACACAGGAGGGGGGAAACTAGAGGAGGAGAGGAGATGAAAGGAGAAGAGAAGAAACAAGAGGAGGAGAAGAAAAGAGGACGAAAGAAAAAGAAGGTGGGAAGGAGAGGAGGAGGAGACGAGTGGACGGAAACAAGAGGACAGGACATAAAACGAGAAGGAAAGGAGAGACAACAAGAGAGAAGAAGGGAAGAGAGGAGAGGAGGATATGAGAGCAAAGGAGGACACAAGAGGGGGGAACCAGAGGAGAGGAAAAGAGAAGAGAAGAAACAAGAGGAGGAGAAGAAGAGAGGACGAATGAAAAAGAAGGTTGGAAGGAGAGGAAGAGGAGACGAGTGGACGGAAACAAGAGGACAGGACATAAGAGGAGGAACTAGAGGAGGAGAGGATAAGAGAAGAAAAGTAACAAGGGGAAGAAACAAGAGGAGGAGGAGAGGAAAAGAGAAGAGAAGAACAAGAGGAGGAGAAGAGGAGAGGAAAAGAGAAGAGAAGAAACAAGAGGAGGAGAAGAAAAGAGGACGAAAGAAAAAGAAGGTGGGAAGGAGAGGAGGAGGAGACGAGTGGACGGAAACAAGAAGACAGGACATAGGAGGAACTAGAGGAGGAGAGGAGAAGAGAAGAACAAGAGGAGGAGAAGAGGAGAGGGAAAGAGAAGAGAAGAAAAAAGAGGACGAGAAGAAAAGAGGACGAAAGGAAAAGAAGGTGGGAAGGAGAGGAGGAGGAGACGAGTGGACAGAAACAAGAAGACAGGACATAAAACGAGAAGGAAAGGAGATAAAGAAGAGAAGAGAGAAAAGAGGACATTAACTAGAAAAGGAGGGGTGAAAATAAATTTTAAAAGAGGGGAAGTAGAGATGATGGATGAAAGGGAAGGAGGGCAAAAGTCATGAACGGTGTGAAAAGGAAAACAAATAAGAAAGGAGGTGATGTGAGGTGAAAAGAGGAGAGAGGCCAATGAGCAAGAAGAAAGGAACAGGGGAAGAAAGGAAAGGGGAAGAAAGTAGGAGGAGATTAGAGCCGGGTTTAAATAAGAAGAAGGGGGAGGTGAGAGGTGTTTGTAATTCTATATTTCTATTCATTGTAAAAAAAAAATTTGAAACTATTGCATTTTTTTCTTTAAAGACATCCATTATCTAGGACACACCATAACGACTTGCTCTGAAGATAAATGTGACGTATGCTGTGTGTCGTAGAGACGGGATGAAAACACATCGGTCCTTTAAGTCCACACTGATCACACTGGCTATTTAAAAAAGGTAAAGGTCAGACAACCACTGGTTATGTTGGTTAGAAGAAGCAAGTCAGTGTTTTGTGATCATTGGGTATGAATCACCTGCTGAGCATTCCACATGCATTAATCCTGTGACCACGCCCTCCCTGCTGTGGCATGAAAGGCTGGGTTTGTTCTTAAACTCCCACAACTTTGGCCCCCGTTATTAACCTACGACTCGTGAAGCTACACTAGCTATGAATTTGTAAATATCACAATCTGGCCGGAGCGCGGCAATACTGTAGAAGTCGATACAGGCACGATTGGGTAACTCGATTCAGAATGTGTTGTGTGAAATTTAGTTTTGTTTCGTTTATTTTGATCAGCAAAATATGCAAAAATCAAAATTCAGCAAAAGAAGAAAGTGGCTGACCGAAAGGGTCAAGGCTGAAGCTATCAAGCTTATAAGTGGCCTAACCTATAATTACACGAAAAAACTTATTTCAGAGAACCATATACATATACCTAGAGATATACATTAACATATACACATGTACATACATATACATATACATACACATACATACATATTCACACACACATATATACATATACAAACACACATACATAAATACACACACATAAATACACACACATACATATTTACATAAAACAATAAACAAAACAAAAAATGTCCCCATTAACCGTTACTTATGATGCTTCATCAATGCTGTTACGTCTGTACTTCTCCAGAGTCATGTCATTAAATTTTTTCTTGAAATGTGAATGCTTTTCGGTGAACTCAAGACCAGGACCTTTAGCATCTTTATGACTACAATGGTGCCTTGCAGATGCAGAATCAAAATGTCCAATCAAAAACTGTGAAACAAACCCTACCACAATCAACAACACAAACACAAGACAACAACTGGAGAGCAAGTACATTCCACAGGCACGAAGCTTCAACTGTTCTCGGGTCAGCAATGTGTCCAACTTAAAGGTGTCCTGGAGCGGATTTATGAAGAGGATCCAAGTCAATGCCTCCCTGGGAACGAGTCGGTTTCCTGTAATTCTTTATTTCTCCATGAAGTTTAAAAAGTGGTGATGAATAAAATGGTAGCGTATTTAGGATGGCTTTGTAAATAAAAAAGAGACAGTGTGGTTTCCTTCAAGTGGTCGGTGTCCACTCTCCCTTCTTCTTCTGGAGGATAACATGATGGTTCAAAATCGTTTTAGAGCCTTTTGAAGAGAAAAATGAAGAAATATTATTGATCCCCGTGGGTAAATCCTTCTCTGCATTTGACCCATCCTTAGTTATTCAGGAGCAGTGGAAGAACATTGTGTCGTAAAAAGTACAACGTTTCCCTCTGGAATGTATAGTACGTACATTGAGGGAAACTAAGGACTTGGGATTTTTACTTCATTATAGTAATAGACAAATATTTACAGTCTCTCTGACAGTGTGGAAAAAGAGCTGGCATATCTCCAGTCTACCGGATCCAGGGTTCACGGGTGACCATGTCTGTCTGTGTGTGTGTGTGTGTGTTCTGTCCCATGAGTCTAGCTCCAGGTTAATCATTAGTCGTCTTCAGATTGAATTGAAAGCGGCACGACTTTTATTGAGTTAAACGAGCACACGATCGTCCATCGTATCAACTTTTATTGAGCGCCACTTCCTCTCAATCAGCTTGAGCTGCATGTGTTGAAAAAGGTCAAAAGAGGAGAGAAAAAGACAGAGAATTACATGGAATGTATTTGCATGATGATAACTACTTATATAAATAAATAAGAATACTTTTTTGTTTTACTTTCCATGTTCAGCTCTGTAACTCTGTTCATCTGTACACATGACATCTACACTAAAAAAAAAAAAATTTGACTCAACTTAAAAAATGTGTTAGGACAACAAATTTGAAGTTGGGCTTTTTAGAGTGTATTGCTTCTGTCCATCCTGGAGAGGGATCCTCCTCTGTTGCTTTCCTGAAGGTTTCTTCACTTTTTTCCCATGAAAGGGTTTTTAATATTTTTGGGGGCGTTTTTCCTGATCCGATGTGAGATCAAAGGTCAGGGATGTACAGATTGTAAAGTCCACTGAGGCAAATTAGTCATTTCTGATTTTGAGCTATACAAAATGAACTGATTTGAATTGAAAAATAAAAAGCAGCGCAAAATGTAAATACTGTATTAGTAAAGTACAAGTATCTCCAAATTGTACTTAAGTGCAGTATTTGAGTAAATGTACTTTCCCCCGCTGGTGTAATTTCATGTTGATACCGAGAGCAAAGAGTGCACTGATGTTTCTGTATATCCTTTGTCCCTGTGCAGGATGGGATACATTTAAAAGCTTAAACAGTACTGTATCATAGTTTCTACACAGTGCACATGATCTGCCTGACACTTCCTGTGCATTACAGTACACTTACAGTAATATAACACAATACTTCACACAGAACTACACAAATGCCTCTAAGCTGTGAGCCTCTCAAAGTGTAGGCTCCGTAATGCCGTGCCATAATTTGCCCTTCACGAACGGTCCTGGTTGCCTTAGTAATGGGAATATATGGCACTCAATGCATGGGTTGCTAATGCCTTATTACGGCATTCATTCAAAGTGAATGGTACCAGAAAGGAAAAGTAATCCTGATCTCGTTGTTAAAAACATGGAGTAAAAAAATGATAACCTGCTGCACAGCTTAATGTCAAAATATAGACCCGACAAGACTAGCAATTAAAGGAACAACGTGTTGAATTTTCAGGGATCTATTGGGAGAAATGGGTTGTCGTCAACGTTAACGAACTGCCGTCTCCTGACTTAAAAGCCAGTTTTTATGAGTACTCTAATATTATCTTAATAATAACTTGATTTATTATCTCAGTAAACATCGTGAACATTCTTCTTGACAGCATGATGGTAATTTAGTAAATGATGGTGCATTTAGAAATGTTAGAGTCAGACAGACCATAAAGCAGGATTTGATTTGGAGCATGCCCTCTTCACTGAGCTGGTCGCCATGTTTTTAGAGTAACCCAAATTAGACAAACCCAGTCCAGCTCCTAAACAGGGACATTTGAGTGTGCGTGTGTTTGTGCGTGTGTGTGTGTGTGTGTGTGTGTGTGTGTGTGTGCGTTTGTGTGTGTGTGTGTGTCTGTGTGTGTTGTTGCGTCGACCATTGTAGTGTTTCTAAATGTTCAGTTGGTTGCTCCCCACCTCTCCACTAGATGGTGCCAACTCTCCCACACTGTCCCTTTAAAATGTTAAAACTATCTCATAATGTTGACATAAAATTGTGGCTTACCATGTCATCATTTTATTATAGTAAGTAAATAATGCTCAGATCTTAACACACCATGAGAAGTTACTGCCAATGGCTTCCGCAAACTCCCGTGATGTCTTCATTATCTGCTTTTATGAATTGTATGGGAACCATTGTTGCATTGATTTGTCTTTTTTTCCTCTTTTCTCTTTCTCTCGCTCTCTTTTTCTCTATCTCTCTCTCTCTCACTCTCACAGACACACACTCACAAACACGCATACACGCACACACACAATGTTAAATCATGGTGGCCCCCTGGTGGCCATGTTGTTGACCTGTGTGACAGGAAGGCTGGAAGAACTCATTGTAATGAAGACAGCTGGTTGTCTGTGCAGAGCAGTGTCACATTCATCACACTGCTAAATAAGACCTGCACAAGAGGAGAGAGTAGGAGTAGTAGTAGTGGTAGTGGTAGTAGTGGTAGTGTAGTAGTGGTAGTGGTAGTAGTGGTAGTAGTAGTAGTAGTAGTAGTAGTAGTGGTAGTGGTAGTGGTGGTAGTGGTAGTAGTGGTAGTGGTAGTAGTACAGTAGTAGTAGTGGCAGTAGTAGTAGTGGTAGTAGTAGCAGTAGTAGTAGTGGTAGCAGTAGCAGTAGCAGTAGTGGTGGTAGTAGTAGTGGTAGTAGTAGTGGTAGTAGTGGTAGTAGTAGTGGTGGTAGTAGTAGTAGTAGTAGTGGTAGTAGTAGTGGTAGTGGTAGTGGTAGTAGTAGTGGTAGTAGTAGTAGTAGTAGTAGTAGTAGTGGTAGTGGTAGTAGTAGTAGTGGTGATGGTAGTAGTGGTAGTAGTAGTAATAGTAGTAGTAATAAGTAGTAGTAGTGGTAGTGCCATTAAATATATGTTGTATTCATCAAAAGGTCTGAAAACAATCGGGTTGATTAAAATAGTTTGTACTCATGGCTGAATGCACTTATTGTAAGTCGCTTTGGATAAAAGCATCTGCTAAATGACGTGTGATGTGACGCAATGCATTTCATGTAATTTGATTAAATTATGGTTGATGAATTTAACTTAATAACATCTGTTGTCCTCTGGGCTCAAAACGACCCTGCAGCACAAAGTGGTGCAATGGGGCAACGTGTCACAACAAACACCATCTTGGATGTTTGATGTGTGGGGTCAATAAATGGTTATAACAATGTAGCAGCTTCCGGGCCACTACCCGTGGGTTTCCCCCAAAGGCTCCAAGGATCAGCCAGGCACCAAGAGGTTTCGTTGAACGACATATTTTATTCACACACACAATGCACAGCAGACCGCAAAACCTGCGCCTCTGCTAACTCTTCCCTCTCTCCCTCCAGCTCTGCTGCCCTCTTATACAAGCAGCATCGGCTGCTGACTGATTGCCAATCAGTCAGAGCAGCTGACTGATTAACAACCAGCCAGCAGCCGAGGCCAGATTGGGGACAGCTGCCACAAACGACGAACAAGAGCAGCTCTTTTCTCACAGGTGTGGGGCATTTCGCATTTTAGAAAGAGACAGGCAGCACAGTGAGGCAGAAGCGCTGGAGAGGAGTCTTGTGAGCTCATTTTTAATCATGTCGTGCAAAATAATGACCATGAGGACAATGCTGAACATCACTGGGAAGAATCAACTGATGAGGAGGATTCAGGGTCCGAAGAAAAATCATGATGAGGTGATAGAACCAACATCCAGACCACATGCTACTTCTTCCTCTGAAGAAGCCCCCACATCACCCGCTACACAAATGGAAGAAGAGTATGAAGGAACATGAAGAACATGAGGACGAATCTGAAGCTGAAGTGTCTGAAGTGAAGGAGTGCACTTGATGATGAAGAGGAAGAATCAACTAATGAGGTAAAATATAAAGGAAGAGGACCCAGCTACGATAGAAGAATATTTCCAGTCAAAGATGACATTGATCTGGTTTTCCATCCCTCCCAGTGACGGATGACGCATGTTGAGCAGAGAGAGACAAGCCGGCATGGACCAACCGCATATTCAAGGTCAGACTAAAGGTGTGAAACACAATGTGTTGAAAATGTATCCTATATGCTTAAATAACAGTCAAACCAGGTGGGGTCCTTTTTGACCCCAGAGGTTAAAAGGTGTGTGTCAATGGGGAGGACATTACGAGGGTATAGGCGCAGTCTTGCATGTTGGGGCATCACCAGAAGGCTTTTGACGTGACCTTGGGGACAGTGATATATAAATGGATATATAAAAGGAAATGAAGAGAAGGACTTTAAGATCCATTATACTCGAAGACTGTGAGCCAGTGAAGGCTTTTTCATGAGTTAATGAGCTTTGCAAAGGCTGCTCTTGGTAAGCGAGTATAACAAACACAAGTGGGAACAATCTTTCCTGCGTCCTGCTGGCTCATTGGAGCTCACAACTTTGCTCATTGTGCAAATTACAAAAAGGCAGTTTTGGTCAGTGTATTTGAATGAGGAACTATAATTACACTGAGGTTTCTTACCTTTTGTCGCAGTTAAGCAAGAACAGAATCCTTCTCATTGTGTGGGTAGTAATAGTCGTTGGTAGTGTTTGTTGTAATTTGTCGGTACTATAAAGTCAAGGTATATTCACAGGAGTCAGTGGTGGAAAGTAAACACCATACTTAAGCATACTTTTGAGATGCATGTACTTTCAGTTTATGCTTCTTTATACTTCTCTACAGTTCAGAGTTAAATACCAAAACATTTAGTTGACAGCTAACATTAAGTGTGTTCACCTCATTGGCTCGTGACCTCTTTAAATAAAAGCAGTGCGTAGTTGTGGGCCCTTTTCTATGACTTTTCATCAGTTCCATCAACATCTCCTCTCTAAATGTTACATTTACAAATGTGAGACCCAAAGAAAAAATTATCTTATATTTCACAAAACAAAAACATATTAGTGTTGCCGCCCCCATTATCACCTCAAATGTTCGATAGGCCTCGCGGTCCTTTGGAGAGGCGGACCCAGGACCAGTCGTAGTTGAAGTACTAGTGATAATGCCTGATGGGCTCATTTCATTGCTATGTTTAGGTGTTGTATTCCTGTATTCCACTCGTTCCGGACCATGCCCCCCCCCCCCCCCCCCTCTATCACCCACTTGCCGTTCCATTGGCTGACGCTCTCCCAGCGGGTCGCCAGCGAGTCGCCAGGGGGAGGGGCTCGAAGATGGATTACCCGGCGCCATATTGGCCATCAGGACCAATCAGCTGCCAGGCAGGAAATGGATGGCTCTCATTTGTTCTCATTATTATCGTAACAGCTATAATGCTCAGGCAGACAAGCGCACACCGCTCGCTGTCACCACCGTGAAATGCTCCCATTAGTTATGCTGGGAGACAGCCTGCAAATGTGTGTGCGTTCGTTTGTGTGTGTGTGTGTGTTTTAATCAGGAGCCTCCCAGGCCTCTCAGTGCAGTGATATACATTCTCATTATTCCTGCAGTACGGAGTCGAAGGAAAGAGGGAAGGAGTACTCATCTGTTCGGATGCTTCACAGAGAGACGTCGTGCCAAGATGGCACATTTGATCAACTTTCACAAGAATAGTTATGGTCGGGCGTTAACATCGAAGGGTTGAGGTTATAGCGTAGTTGTCGTGCAGCGAGTTTGGCAACAGTTTTTCCAAGTTTTCATGAAATGAGGATGACGTAATAGTTTCACCACAAGAGGCAGGCTGAGTGGGACATATGGAACCCATATTATTCATACAGTTCTGTCATATTCATTGAATGTGTTGTAACTCTGTTTACTCTGTCAAATCTAGCCTGAACCTAGAATACCTGAAACAGTTTTACCGAGTGCATATTGACTGTGTTGATATCAGTGAGGAGTTTAAGTTTCTCATGATGACCTTTTTGCTAGTTCTGAGATGTCGAAGTAAATCAGATGTGGAAATTTAGATTGTGATAAAGAACCTAAAAAGTAGAAAACAAGAACTGGTCGAGGCAAGTTTTAATATACATCTCAATATTACAAATGTGCCCAATTAGAGTAAATATAGACAATCAGAGAAATATGAGTTTGCGTGAACACAAAGAATTCTTTAATCTCTCGCAATGTACTTTGATAGAAATTAAAAATAACCAAGCTCAAAGGAGCAACAAGTAGGGAAACAATTATGGAAATATTGTATATATATATATATATACACTACCGTTCAAAAGTTTGGGGTCATCCAGACAATTTTGTGTCTTCCATGAAAACTCACTTTTATTTATCAAATGAATTGAAAATTTAATAGAAAATATAGTCAAGACATTGACAAGGTTAGAAATAATGATTAATATTTGAAGTATTAATTTTGTTCTTCAAACTTCAAGCTCAAAGGAAGGCCAGTTTTATAGCTTATATCATCAGCATAACTGTTTTCAGCTGTGCTAACATAATTGCACACGGGATTTCTAATCAGATATTAGTCTTCTAAGGCGATTAGCAAACACAATGTACCATTAGAACACTGGAGTGATCGTTGATGGAAATGGGCCTCTATACACCTATGGAGATATTTCATTAGAAACCAGACGTTTCCACCTAGAAGAGTCATTTACCACATTAACAATGTATAGTGTGTATTTTTGATTAATGTTATCTTTATTGAAAAAACAGTGCTTTTCTTTGAAAAATAAAGACATTTCTAAGTGATCCCAAACTTTTGAACGGTAGTGTATATTTATATATATATATAGGGCCAGCTCCAAATAAATATATATATATATATGAATAAAAGTACCATCAACGGCCAACAATTAATACATAAGTACAGTGTGTACATCTAAATATGTCCCTATACTGTGTGCCTATACTGTATATACCATGTGCAGGCTACATTTTGACAGGGACCAATGATATGTACATGTAAAACACAAACAAATTGTGCATCTAAAATTGTGAAATATTACGGCAATTTGTTGAAGAATGAATTAAACATGATGCACTCTTCCGACCTGGAGGAAGGCCGACTCACAACTGCTGCACATCATTCACACAGAAACAAACGCACAGAGGGAGAGACACACAAGGACAACATGCACACGGGAGAAGTGCCGAGAGGAGAGGACACAAGTCCAAACATCTGGAATGAGAGCGAGAGGTCCCGGGACGGCCCGGCACAGAGAGGCCCGGGGTTAAAGGAGAAGAGGCACACAGACCCGAGGTTCACACAGAAGTTTAGCAGAAATGTAAAAATGATTTTCAGAACATTTCGTGTTGCACAGCCCAGAGTGTTTGAGTTGAGCCTTGAAACAGGAGAGTAAGAGGAACAAGTGGAAGGCGGGAGGAGGGGAACCGGATCGTAGACGTCGGTCTGATCAGTGGAGATGTCAAATCTAAAACCCAGTGCGAGTTGGGAGTTTTTGTTGGGCGATAACTGACGGATGTTGGCAGTACACGGCTTTGCAGATATGTCAAAGGAATGTTACTGACCGGAGGTCGGCTTCTGTTCAGCTGCTTTTGATATCGCAGCATTGTTCTGCACTGTTGTCCGGCTCTTATTTCTCTGTGTACATTTGTCTCGTAGCAACCAATTCCACGTGCTTTCAAAAAGGCTCAACGCTGTCTTGAATCAGCTTGTTTATCAGTGAATTTACTCCACTTGAGTCAAATGTTTACGAGTGATTTATTTAGTTTTGACCACTTTTTGGACGACAGTGGTGTTGGCTAACAGCGCTGACTGAGACATGCATACCGGTCTGGTGCATGGCTTATGCAGGACACCAGTAGAACTGAGTCTATTTCAAAATAAATCATTTACTCCTTGAGCTGTTTTCCTTCTTTTTTACTTCGTGGTTTGATTGACAGCTCAGAAGGGTCAGTCCACTCTGTGTTCCTATCCACGCTGTAAATGTCACACAGGCAGGAGGGGAAGGCCTGCAGGCCTTAATAAACTCTAGGTTGAATGGTGTGTGTGTGTTTGTGGTAATGCTAGCTTTGTGAGGACCACCCTCAGGTTGAAACCATCGTAGTGACGTTTTAGTTAATAGAAACAATGATTCGACGAGATTGGAGTTCAAATTCTGGTACACAGTTCACGCACACACACACACACACAGACACAAATGCACTAGACCCCAGAGAGTAAAACCTATCAATATTATTACCAATAACAAATGACCTTCAGAGAGATAATACTTCTCATTCAGTTACATTTTACGTGATAGATTCAAACAACTCTGCCCTTTTATTGCACCACAATAATATTTTAGGCAGAAATAAAAACAGCTGCAAAAGACATTTCTTATTTTGATCAATAAGCTACATGAAACAAATACAGTTGAAACCAAGGCTCTCCTCGGGGACAGACTATACTCTGTGTTACCTTCATGTTTGCGCTCACACGTTTTCTTTGTACATTTTCCTTTCAATAAAAGCAAACTTTATTACTTAAATAGCATCAGTGGACTGAGTGTGTGGCCTGCAATAAAATAATACAAATGTTCCTACTTATTCACAACGACAACAAAAACATATAAAGTACCATCAACTTCAATATTATACTCAAGTTTACATCCAAATGTAACAAACAGAATTTTCAGAAATTGTTACGGAAGAAAATGTGACTTCAAGCGTGTTTTAGGAGCGAACCGCTAATCCTCTGAAGGACGACCCTGCTCACCATTGAGCCACAGGTGAGGTGTGGTGGGTGGGGGGGCCAGGTGAGGGGAAGGAGAGCTGATGCGGTGAGAGGATCTGAAATGACAGGAGTGTTAGTGAACAGGCAGGTTGGATGAATACAAGCTAAGGTCTGCTGGAATGTCTGACAGTATATATATTATTTATGGAAAAACTAAAAGGAAATTTCAGAGAGAAGCAGAACTGACGGGTCTACAATATGCATTTGAAGGGTATGTCTAAGACGTCAAACGGATTCTGCAGCAAAGAAACGTTAAAGCAAAGCATAGAAATGTTAATGATGCACTCTGCTACTAATAGACAGGTTTTTACTCTGAAGTGTAATTTCTGTGAAATATATATCTCCCCCCAACCTCTCCGGTTTCACAAGTATCACTTTTACACATCGGTAAACAATGACTAAACCAGCCCAAAGAAAAGCCACGGGAACATTTCAGGTGTTTTCCCCAGTATTTTTACTTGCATAAAAAAGAGGAGCCGTTATGACGCCTTTACTCTATTCCGTCTTGTCATGCTGCTGGTTATTAAAGCTGCATGAATCAAATGTACTTGTCAGGTTGGGGCAGAACCTCACAACAAGTTGATCATTACACACACATTTGACATTTGGTCCTCATAAAAAAGTACTTTACCAGCAACCCTGTATCACGAACTAAAAACTAATTTGTAATTACGATTGACTGAAATGTATTTCTCCCCCGATTACGTTTGTATTTGACGTATTACAACTACGTCTCTAATCAACGTATCTTTGCCATTTGTTGTCTCGCTTTGCTACGATGCTGTTGTTAATTACAAAAAGCATACTCTAGTCTTATTTATTATTATTTTATTTGTTGCATCGCCTCCGTATTATGACAGCAATAGGCATGTTTACTTCTCATAAAACAAAAAAGCAGGTATCCTGTAAAAAGGCGAAAAAAAATTCGGGACTCGTCAATAAAACATGATTTAAATCGTGATTTAAAAAAGAAATAATGGAGCTATGAACTTCCATCCGTTCCTGGGACATGTCAGCCTTGTCCGGTGAAGGCACTGACTTCCTGCAATGGTAATGTCTACCCGAAAATATGTTAACCTCTATCAATAAGGTCAGGTGAAAATCACCCAAAGATGTGTCTGTTAAAAACAGAACAGAAAACCAGGGATTGGTTCAGGTAGACATGCCTACCATCGATGACGTCAGTAAGCAAATGTGTCATAAATTCACTCTTCAATAAAAGATGAATGTGAACTCTCAAGATGAGAGAAAAATAGATGTTTTAACAGTGTGCTTTTATCAATTCATAAAATGTACCTCAACTGTGTGTCAAATATTTGTTATCAGAAATTAGTTTTTAAAAAGCTCAACTCAGCCCATTTAAATCGTGATTTAAAAAAGAAATAATGGAGCTATAATAAATAAGACTAGAGTACACTTTTTCCAATTAATAACAGCATGACTATACGAGGGCCCAAAACATTACAAGAGAAAGCATAATAAAATACAGAATAAAAGAAGGCGCAGTAAAATACAGAATAAAAAGAATAAAGAAATTATAAAATAAAATAGTAACCCCTGGCTAAAGTGTATTCCATTTTTTCTGCAATATCAACTTGTGTTTCAATTCAGTCTCCTACCTCTTATCCATACATAAACTTGCCAAGAGTCATAATCCTGAAGACATTCGTTGAATCCAAACCCTTTTTATAATTTTTTTTAACCAAGAGCCATTTAATGTAGTTTGTGGTTTGGGTGTTTGCCCGTTGAAATGTGTTAATATGTAAAATAACTTTGACTTTTTCCAACATTAAAATAAAGCTTCTGGCAAAGGTCCAGTGGTCCTTATAAAATGTTATCCTTTTTTAAGAATACAAATAATTATTCTTTGCCGCAAAACCAGCAGCAAACAATGTCACTGACATTATAGATTTAGGCTAACTTTGATCTCGGAATTATCGCAAATCAAAGTTCATGGGGGAATAAAGTTGACATCATGATTATTGCAGTTCTAAAATAAACAGACCTCCTTTGTGCCCACATAAAACAAGCCAGACTACAAGGAGAGAAGTGTAATATTAATAGCAGTACTTGTCTGTACACTCATAAAATACAATGGACGGTTATAGGGGTTGTGTGTGTGTATGTGTGTGTGTGTGTGTGTGTGTGTGTGTGTGTGTACACACTCCATTCAGTCCAATAAGATAGAAAATATCTGATGAAGAATACGCTTCCCGCTGTAAGACATAACATGAGCGTTCACAAGGTCATGTGTGTTAAGAGGGGGGTAAGAGAGGTTTATTTAAGCCTCTACCAATTAACATCAGGATGATGAATGAAGTGGCTCAGAGTGTGTGTGTGTGTGTGTGTGTGTGTGTGTGTGTGTGTGTGTGTGTGTGTGTGTGTGTGTGTGTGTGTGTGTGTGTGTGTGTGTGTGTGTGTGTGTGTGTGTGTGTGTGTGTGTGTGTGTGTGTGTGTGTGTGTGTGTGTGTGGACAGACTGAGCTGCTCATCAGGGACAAGGGCTGGCTTATTGCCGGATACTCCCTCCATTAATGATAATGTCTGCCCCCCCCCCCCCCACACACACACACACATTTAAGCTGTCAGGCAGTGATCAGCTCAAGCCGGTCCAGACAAAAGCTTCACACGTTCTGGACAATAAACTGCTGCATTTGCATATAAACTGAGTTGGAGGCTGACAGAGGACGGCTGCCTGGGACTGATCTATGGGCGGCTGTGGACACGGATTGTACTCCCTGGTGTACACACACACACACACACAGAGACACAGAATGCATTGTAACGCTCCCTGTGTTTTTTTTAATTGCACTAATTTACTTAATTAGAGAACATAACTGCCCCTGGAACAACAAATTGTCTCTTTCGATTTTTGTTTCTGGACTAATAAAACAGAAAGCCTCGGTTATGCAGAATGGTCTCACGTCTTTTCTGGTGATGGGGTTGAGATGGATCACATCAGCTTAAGTAAAACACCCGCCAAAAAACCTTCAACAGGGAGAAAAAGGGAATAAACCTCAGGGAGAGCAACAGAGGAGGATGGATAGAAGTGCAATATATGTCATGTGTACAAAGTTAATAATGTGCATTCATTTATACAGAAGGAAATAGAGAAGATATAGATACAGGCAACTCAAACTCACACCCACGGGCAATTTAGAGTCCCCAATTAACCTAAGCTGCATGTCTCTGGGATGTGGCAGGAAGCCAGAGAACCTGGAGTAACTCCACACAGAAGGACCCAAACCCGAAAAAAAATGATCCCAGGCCCCTTTTTCTGTGAGGTGACAGTGCTATCGCTACTACGCCACCGTGCAGCCCTGGGATACCACCATCATGTATTGTATTTATCTTTTTACAGAGCTGTGTACCTCTGTCACCACTCTCAAGAACGGAGAGAGAGTTCAACTTGATCTCGCCGAAAGATGTGAAATAACCACAAACTCTTACGAACACCTTACGGTCGAGGTGGTGGCGTGGAATGTGTCAAATGTAAGCCGCCACTCAACAAGTCAGGTTCAGGCATCAAAACTAGTTTAGTTGACAAAAGAAAATATCATGATAGGGTTAGAAAAACTACGTAATGTCACTGCAAGGACACGAACAAATGCTAAATGTACTTGTATTGCACCTTTCTAGTCTTAAGATTAGGAAACTCAAAGCACTTTCTTCACTACATGTCATTCACCCATTCATACACTGATGGCAAGTGCAATCATGCAAGGTATCGTACGATATCATACTATTGCCTGAAGGTCAATTAAATCTAACAAGGCTTTTTTTGCCTTTGTGTTCACAGGGAGACACACTGCAGGTATTCATCCACACACACACATACACCCTGAACACTACTGTAGTGTGTGTGCATGCAGCCTGCCAGGTCCCAGCGATGAGAGCTCGCTGACGCTGTAATCCAATTATAGCAGCATAAGCGATTTGTTAGACACTTCTCATAATGTAGCAGTTTCCCAATAAGCTGTGCCTGTAATAATAGCAGTGAGCCGAGGCATGAATGGTTTGGGGGAATACGTGTGTGTGTGCGTCTGTGTGTGTGTGTGTGGGGGGGGGGGGGGTGTGTTTGTGTATTTTACATTTTGCTGCAGTCATTCTCTCAATCACAGACAGTGGTAACTGTCACAATAGTAGTTCATCAGTATTATATTATCATCATATTTATATGCCATATCATTTACAAGTTATAGCTAATGTGACTTTACGGGGAGAACTGGGTCATGGACCTTGTTGGAGACCCTGTCCCCAACCTTAGGTCTGTTAGATGTCTAAGATCAGCAGGTAGATCCCAATGATGTGTTAGGGCTGTCTTGTGGACCCTCTGCTGAGCATTCTGGTCCTTCCACAGCTGGGTGATGCAGTTTGTCAGGATACTCTCTAACCTGCACCAATAAATGGTTCCCAAGACGGGTTTTGTGTCAGTCTGGATCTCGTCAGTCTTTGAAGGAAGTAGAGGTGTTGTTGATCCTTCTCACTGACAGTTGACAGGTGTATTTCCCAGGAGAAGTCTGCAGCGAGGCAGCATCGAGGAATTTAAAACTGGAGACATTTATATTAACACTGGACCAAGATGCATTCCCCTTGTCTTCCTAAAGTCAACCACAATCTCCTCAGTGATCTTGTTGTTCAGAAAGAGGCCCATGACTGTTGCATCTTCTGCAAACCTGGTGCAGAAGATGGTATTTGCTGTGTGGACAGGTAGCCAATCATGGGTGAAGAGGGCAAACAGGAGAGGGCTCAGCACACATCCCTGTGGAACACCAGTGCTTCGGGTAAAGGTGGAGGATGTATACTTTCCTAACCTGTAACAGTCTGGTGGCTTGGTCTTGGTCAGAAAATCCAGTGGCAAATGTTTTTTTTATACTCTATACACACTATGTCGAAAACTCCAACCCAAAAAGCCCAGGTATTAATTCAGAGACTTATAGCCTTATCATGATGCTTAATACACTTTTCCCACTAGTTCTACCGCTTATTATTCTACCCTAGATGTGTGGTTGTATTAAATATGTTTCACCTCACTGAGCACTCTTTGCTGCCACTGTAACCCTTTCCCCCCGAGGATATCACCATTTCATCTCAGACCTGAATCTGATGATGTTGGCTGTGATTGGCTTGTGCCTCCATCACCTGAATGCCGTTTGTTGCTGGGCTGGAAACCAAGAGTTAAATGAGCCAGTTGAAAACCAGATTGTGACACTGGTTATCCAAGATCATCCATCGCTGAAAGGGACTTTAAGAGAACTGAGCTGGTACTCTTTAACGATTTAGTTTATGTCATGGTAGTGCAGTAACTATTGTTTCAGAGAGGAACACTGGCAAAACTGGCTGAAGTGTTATAATTAAACCAAATCGCATGGCACTTTATCCATTAGAAACCATGTATGGAAGTGCTGCAATCAGACTGCCAGTGAGCTGCCTCGGGCTGGACGGTGTTCTCTTTAATGAACAGGGAGCCGCTCCCAGCATTACCAGTATAGAGAGCACTGCCGTCCATATGGGAGCAGCGGTCAAGTGTGGAGGAGAGCAGGATGGGGTTAATGACTAGATGGTTGGCGGGAGGTTGGGCTACGGTGCATAGACACACATTCTCAATTGAGAAGCAATGTGTGTCTATGCTTTTGGTGTTACTAAAAGCACTGACTTTGGAAGCCTGCTCGATCTGACGGTTGAACCAGAGCCCCAGGCTGCAACGCAGGCAAGGACAACTAGCAATGCTTCTTAACTGCAGGGTGGCAGCGATCTGAGCCAAAGACCCCGCTGGAGTCTGAGCTTCTGCATGATTTCATCTGATTTTGCGCATAATCCAACCAGGTGGCACTGATGACAACTATTAAGAATCACAATGTACAAATAGACGATGTTCTTGCTGATGGTCTTGTGTACTTGTGTAGGTCTTATAGGAGAACCAGCATTAAATTAAGACTGTTAAAAATTCCTAACAGTATCTTTAATCTGATCTCGATTAGACCTCTTCATAGGACTGTGTGGGCGTGTACAGACCGGATGAGTGTCGTTATCCTAAGCCTCCAGTTAGCTTTGTTGCTTCTGTTAGGGCGGTACTAATTAGACCATAATCATTCTTATTGGTGAACGAAGATTGGTGACTTCATGAATTCATCCATCAAAGTTGTGGCCCACCTTCAACACGACTAGGCAGAATAACTGAAAACACTGGTTGGTGTTTAGAGGCTTTAGAAACCACTACTAATGTTTACTTAGGCATGCAGTATAATTCCTCCTTCACAAAGTAGATGCGGTCCATTCAAACCTTGATCAGATACTAATCCAAGAGTGATCTACACTGTTTGTGTAGACAATCTGGGTAATTACTATAATTTAGGTCTTCATAACAACATGGTGTTGCTGTGAGGAATGTTTTTTAGCTGTATCATACCAAAACAAGCTGAATAGTAGTTAAACTACTGTGAGATGGAAAATGTGAACCTGAATAGCCTGCTCTCCATTATACATATGATCCAAGCAGCAGCACTTATGACCAAAGTGATATCTCCAACCACTAATCCTCAGATATTGACTACCTGTTGGGATTGTCTGAATAGCATGCTAATCACCTTTGATAAGCTGGGCTTTGTGGGAGTAATGCATTCACACGGGCATTAACTGTACAAACAAAACAAACAGCTCGGAAGTTTTCTTATCGTTATTTATTTTGTGAAATTAAATGTAACAAATGAGAAGGAACAACATAATACACAAGGGGGGCTTCACAAGGTTGTTAATGATGGCACACACACTGGCAACAGCTAAACTAAATATTCAGAAGGACGTGGAGGTGAAATAAAATATCCATTATGTCTTTGTTTTCTCAACTTTTATGACACTGTCCATTTGTGGCGAGTGTTTTGACAGAAGCAGGAGGAAGTTGCTGGACTAGTCTAACTTTTAAAATTACTTTTGGGGGATTTAAATATCTTTGGGGGGATAGTGGTGGAAAAAGTTAACTCTGGAGCCTTGCTGTCCATTATTGTTCTTCGAAAATGATTCGGAATAGGCAGGTCAGACATTTTAAAAAATCTAAAATTTGAAATTGTAAATACAAGTGCAAACTTATCACTGACCCAAAAGGCTCAAGAAAAATGTCATCCTCACTATTTTGATCATCCATCCATCCATCCATTATCCAAACCGCTTATCCTTCTTTAGGGTTGCGGGGCGCTGGAGCCGATGCCAGCTGAGAAGGCAGGGTTCACCCTGGACGGGCCGCCAGTCCATCTCAGGGTACATATACACTACCGTTCAAAAGTTTGGGATCACTTAGAAATGACTTCATTTTTCAAAGAAAAGCACTGTTTTTTCAAAAAAGATAACATTAAATTAATCAGAAATACACTCTCTACATTGTTAATGTGGTAAATGACTATTCTAGGTGGAAACGTCTGGTTTCTAATGAAATTTCTCCATAGGTGTATAGAGGCCCTTTTACAGCAACTATCACTCCAGTGTTCTAATGGTACATTGTGTTTGCTAATCGCCTTAGAAGACTAATGTCTGATTCGAAAACCCGTGCAATTATGTTAGCACAGCTGAAAACAGTTATGCTGGTGATATAAGCTATACAACTGGCCTTCCTTTGAGCTTGAAGTTTGTCGAACAAAATTAATATTTCAAATATTAATCATTATTTCTAACCTTGTCAATGTCTTGACTATATTTTATATTCATTTGATAAATAAAAGTGTGATTTTTCATGGAAGACACGAAATTGTCTGGGTGATCCCAAACTTTTGAACGGTAGTGTAGAGACAGACAACCATTCATGCTCACATTCACACCTATGGGCAATTTAGAGGTCAATTAACCTGACTGCATGTGTTTGGACTGTGGGAGGAAGCCGGAGAACCCGGAGGGAACCCACGCTGCCACGGGGAGAACATGCAAACTCCACACAGAAGGACCGCCCCGACCGGGAATTGAACCCACGGCCCTCTTGCTCTGAGGCGACAGTGCTAGCCACCACACCATCGTGCAGCCCATTTTGATCATCCCATCCAAATTCTCAGCCAGTTCTTCCCCAGCTACACGCCTATCTAACAGAAGGAGATCTAGAGATCATCCGACGGGATCCGATGTGGCCTGTCCAAAATCCACTCGAAGGTGATTTATCAATGTGTTCATCAAGCACTGTGCCGTCGATGGGTTCATTACTATCAAATTAGTGCTAGGAATCACGGCAAAGCCTTGAAATGATGTGGAAAGACAGCACTGATGAGATTAATGACAAATACATTAGCCATGTGCTAGCACGGTGCCGGGGTGATTGATGGTGTTGGCATTAGCCACATGCTAGCATGTAACATCGCGACGATGATCGATGGACAGATAGCTGCGTTGTGTTGGCCACATTGGCGAAAAAGTTCACAAAGTGATAACACCTGTTTTCTTTTTTCCCAATGACACTAGAGCTGGAATGAGACATTTTTGTTTTTTACCTCTTTGAAACCGTCATAGACCTTATTTTAACATTTTTAGGAGGGTCATGAGATCTTTCGAGATAGCAGGTTAACAGTATATTCCTCAAAGAAGCGGTCGTGAGCTCAAAAAACAGAAATCTACAATACATTTATTAAGTAGTCAGAATCATTTGGAAGGTGTATAAGGGCTGGGAACATTATGCTAGAAGTATACTATGTCCATAGGCATGTTCACTTTTGTCTCATAAGTTTACGGGTTTATTCCACAGATTTGGCGCAAAACTTCAAAATGTTTTGCCATCTGAGAATTTATTCAGTGCAGAAATATAAAAAAACACACATTTATACTGCATGGTTTTTGGCCAACGAGTGAATTATCACAAAAGGGGGTATGACTTATGGGTACCCATATCATTTTTATTTGTATATCTTTGTATTTATATGCATATCTTGAGGTGAGGGGTCAAGGAACTCCTTTTAAAATCGCTATGCCACTTTTCTCATTGGAGGGGTATTCAGCTCACCTTCCCTACAAGCTAGCATAACATGGTTGGTGTCAATGGATTCATTAGTCGGACTAGTTTTATGATACCAGTATCTTCCCTCAGGTGATTTCAGAAGCGAAATGGTCTTGTGGTCTTGAACAATCTCAACACAATAAGAGCTGTAAAGCATCATGTATGCTGCTTCTCTACCTTTAGCTCTGCTGCTGCTCATGGAGAACATGGAGGGTAGAAGTAGGGACAAAGCTAGATTTCACAGTCCAGAGGGTTTCACTGCCATGGCGGTTCATTGCTGTCATGTGGGGGGAGAGGAGAATGAAACGTTAACAAAGGCTCTCTGCCTCACGTGGCGAGAAGAGCTGCCCCGGGCCTCGTGCATCTGCCACCAAGATGGATCCAATGAAAGCGAAGAGAAGGAAGGGGTTGCAACGCAGATTCACGGATGTAAAAAACGACGAGATGAGAGTGACTGTCGTCTTTTGGAAGTGGGAACAGAAAACCTGAAGACACTGAGAACATTTAGAGTGAAACATTTCATCTTCATGTAGGCAGGTGAAATTTAATAAAACACCAGACGCAACACGAGAGTTCGGGATCTTTATTCCTCGACTTCTCTTTATGTTTGAGAGAAGTATTAAAGTAATTTGGAATGTCCAATTTATGTGTCTATCTATCTAATACACAAATAAACCGCAGTGGTAACTCTTCTGCTAACACAGAAACAAAAGACAACAAATCACACATACCTCTGAAATCAACATTAAACATTTGGTCCATCACTATACAAATGACGCAAGACATTACAACATACTCACACACTCACAGCTCGTATCACGGTGCTAGCTCAAATGCTTGTGGTGTTCACAGACACCCACACCATAGAGCACTAAAGTAACAAAAACAAACATCATCTCTGGAACAATTGACAGACAACAAATGACATAAAACATGGATCACAACGGCACGTATCCCGACAGGACGGTTATTAAAGCGACGCGCATTAGTAACTCCGCCATCGTCTCACAACGCGCAGCGCATGGTGACAAAATCAGTCAACATCATACCTCTTGACATCACCATCGGCACATTTAACGACATACAATACATTTATAAACTTCTATGTGCTCATATTATTGAACATCTTTTGGTAGGTTGACATAGAAACACGTTTATAACATATTTACTACACATTTACTTCCACGAGAAAAGTCACCAACGCCACCAGTCAGTCACGTGACGCACTCGTTCGGTCCTACTGACTTTCCCCAAAATAGAGCGCCCTCTCGTGGCTTTACTGCTTACCACCTCTTTCCCACTAGGTTACATCCAATTGCAGCTATGTAAACTGTGCATTGTCCCGAACTCCTCCGTAGACATCGTGAGTCTACGGAGGAGTTCGGGAGAAGTTTTGCTTTGGTCGTTAAATGGTAAAAAAAGTTTGCCGTCCCTGCAAATGGCGTTTGCAGTAATTATAGTTGAGGTTCCGGTGAAATCACAGGAGCAGCAGGAGGGTGATGGCCCCTCTGCCTTCATCTCTTTCTATTTCCCAGCCAGCGGTGACATACCTCACCTGGCGGGCACGCAGGCGAGAAATTAAGAGCAGGGAGACGCTGATAGCTCTCGCTAATGTTACAGGCCGAGAGGTTGCGGACAAGACACACAACGTACACGCTGCTCGTGGTCGTATGTTCCAGCGACAATGCGGCGCCTACGGAGTTAAGAGCTCTACCGGGAGCTCCGTGACTCTCAATGCGTCGCACGTTGAATACCAAAAATGACCAACTGGTCACCAGTCCCAGCACTCGGAGCTCAAACTGGGAGAAGTGTAGGGGACGCGTGGGCCAGTTCGCAGAGAGGATGTCATCAGTGTAATGGTCAGTCGTCGTGACTCTCTCTTTCTCTGGCCCATTGGCTTCCGTGGTCAGTTTCAATTTCAGCCAGTATGACTGCGGACTGCTCCCGCCATTAGCCGACAGCCACATCTCACCGCCGCCGCAGACTTTGGGGGTCTGGCCAAATTTTAAGGCCAATTGACTTTTAATATGAATCACGCTGAGCTGCCAAGGACTCATCCCATCGCTGGAAATTAACACCCTGGAGCACGCACGCTCGCTCGCAAATGGCCACGCGGGATCCCCGCACACACACGATCGCCGATTGGCAAACAGTTATTAATGGCTTGACTGAGTACTGTGATTGTTTTCCCTGCAACTAGACAAGCATCATGCGGCGCAGCCCATGACACTTGTGGTGTGGTGTACAGTAGAGTCAGGCCTTTTTCCATTTAAGGCTGTCAGCGCTGCGCACTGCGCGCCTCTGGCTTCCGGCTTCGCCCTCCTGCTCTTTTGTTTTATTATGGCCTCCCTGCCAGTTCCTCCTTACTGCAATTATTAACCTTTTGTGTCTCAATTTGAGTTTGCTTCAGTCCTTCAGTGACTCACAAACAACGTTATTTCACTCATTCATTCACTCTGCAGCAGAAGGGAGGGAGGAGATATGCCCTTGAGAACTTTACACCATAAACAATGCCTGCAGACATTCCTGAAAAAGGTTGAATGTGAGTGAATTTGAAGGTGTTTCAAAATTGGTCATTAGAGAAAAACATGAGAGTTTAAAGAAAATTTGCTTTTCAAAATCTATGCAGAGGACGAAAGTTGATCACTCTCGTGGAGCCAGTGATTGAATCACTGATCCTATGATTAAAGAAACGACCTGCTCTACTGATCCACAGTATGATGCCACTACTGACTGTACATTGTGATCGTATGGACCAGGAGAGGTGAAATGCTGCACCCCTAGTTGTTCGGAGCAAATTGCCAGACGCTGGACATTTAAGTGTCACGTTCACTCGTAGAAGCAGACTTGAACCCAAAAGCATGACAATGATACATTCCGTCAGGGTCAAAGCCATGGGAGGTCAGTCACTCAGGAAAACAAATCCAAAACGGGGCAAGCAGGGTCAGAATGTGCCAGATCAGCTTTCTAGAGCTCAGAAAGACACACAAACTGTGGCAGGGATCAAGTGAGACGGGACTGAGGCTCTAATGAGAGAACGAGATGTCGTTGAGGAGATGGACGGGTAAGACCCGGTGGAGGGTCATGAGTTGATGGCACGTGTGGCAGGACCTAAAACAACAGGAGAGATCCATATATCATCATATCTTAAGGAACGTATATTGCCCCACTAGAGAGCTGCGCTCACTAAATGCGGGGCTACTTGTGGTTCCTAGAATCTTAAAAAGTAGGATGGCAGCCAGAGCCTTTAGTTATCAAGCTCCTCTTTTATGGAACCAGCTTCCACCTTCAGTCCGGGAGGCAGACACAGTCACCTCATGTAAGAGTAGACTGAAGACTTTCCTCTTTAATAGTGCTTCTAGTTCGGGCTGAATCAGGTTCACCTGGTCCAGCCCCTTGAGATGCTGCTATAGGCCTCTAGGCTGCTAGGGGACATCTTAGGATACTCTGAGCTCCTCTCTCCTCTTCTCTCTCTCACACGATGTACACTCTGTGCTTCTCTGCGGCTGCAGAGTGTACATAGTGTGAGTTGATGTGAGACAGATACATTTGTTCTACTAATTATTCTTTTGATGCTAGTTTTGTCGCTTCAAACAATACCCGTATCCATCTGTCATCATTCGCTAACTATAACTCACAAACACACGCGTACACAGTGGATTTTGTGAGCAGCTGATGAGGCAGAGAGGGATTCCCATTCTCCTAATGGGGGAGAAAATAGTGCCCTGCAGGCACACAAACACACGAGAACCTTGAGTCAGACAGCAGCTGAGAGTTCATTTCCAGTTCATTTTATTATGCGTATATGCCTGCACGTGTGTGTGTGTGTGTGTGTGTGTGTGTGTGTGTGTGTGTGTGTGTGTGTGTGTGTGTGTGTGTGTATGTGTGTGATCTGCTTTAGATTCATGGTACTTCCAGTGCTTAGTGGGAAATGCCAAACGTCACCTGTGAAGCTCGGCCAGTGATTTAAGGCTGCCGGTTTGGACTGGCGAGGGAATTAATGCTCAATCGCCCTCGTAATCCATATACATTGGCCGACATCAGACACCTCTCAGTGGGCAGCTTTCATCTGTGGGGAGTCATGTGTACATGCTCAACATGGTTCTGGTCATCTGGCCTGCTGGGACATTAGTACCGGCTTGTATCCATAAAACAGTTGACTGCTGGGTGAGTCTGTGGGCTAACTTTCAATATGTAACCCTAAACATGTTTCCGACGACGCTTGGTCAACGGCCCGACACGTCAAACTCACAGACTATAGAAGAAGTGCACATCGTCGTCGGGAAGTCCCCCATCAGTTTGTGGATTGCCGTTTTGAAGCCTTGACTTCTTTTTATTGGTACTTTCTTTTACCTTCGTAATTAAAGTACTAATACTGGAAAGCATTCACTCTCATACTGGTGCCAAAAGAAGCCTTGGTATCTTCTCAACGTGGTACTTGTGAAACAATCCGGTTGTCTCTCAACTCCAGTTGGACCAAATTAAGAGCAGCATTCAGACCAGAAGGGCCCTGGAACCACCAGTAACATAGGCAACTTGTCCCCAGTCTTATGTGTTGGTAGACCGATAGCCGATGTGTTCATAGATTGTATGCATATAGTCTTGTTTAAAAATAAACTGACAATGTAGGCCTACTTAGTTTTTAGGTTCAATTGTGCAACATAACCACATTGTAAAATTTAGGAAAAGATTGTGGTTTGATTTAAAGTTTTGGATTGAATGGATCAATTCGTTATATCTAGAACTTACTATTACTGTTGTGCAAAAGCAAATCCATTTTGAGAGACATGTAATGCCTCCTGATGACAACGGGGAAACATTAATCAATGTATCTGCCATGTATTTAATTGGTTTTCCTATGATACCTACTAATATTGAGTACCATATTTTTTGATGGTTCTGTTTAGATGCTTACTGCACTGAAAGACAAAAAATCTGCAGTGACAAATACTTGGTTTTGCATAATTATTTGTCTGACTGAGTGCTCCCCGGAAAAAAAAAAGTTGAATTACTTTATCCTGGCAAAAGTGGTGCAACTATGTCACAGATAAATGGCCTGCCTGTATTTCTTTACTCTATGGGAAATTATTTCTTCCTGCATTATTTATAGTTTTATTACTATGGTATTGTTTTTGTTTCTTTATTTGTATGTTTTTTTTGTGTTTTTTTTACTTCTCTCTATACATAGAATCTGAAAAATTGAAATATGTGTATGTGAGATTCTGAACACTGATAAAATATAAATGAAAAAATAAAAGAATTACTTTATCAACATTCTTAGAATGACATCTCCTTGTCCGTCTTTGAAAGAAATCAATGAACATGTAAATATTGTTAATTTCAAAAGATTGATGACTACCCACAAGATGTCCACCCTCAGTGTTTGAGACCTGGAGACCTTCAAATTTCCACCTCGAACAAAGTGATTTATTTTCTTAAATTTAACCACACATGGAACTCTGGATTAAAACCCTACTCTCCAGTTTGCACTACTTAGGTAAGCCTGTACAATGCAGTACCACCCACAGTAGAGATGAAATTAAAAATGTCTGTTCAACCCTCCTAGATCACATCGCAGTCATATTGTGCACTTATTTAGGAATATACAGGACTGTCTCAGAAAATTAGAATATTGTGATGAAGTTCTTTATTTTCTGTAATGCAATTAAAAAAACAAAAATGTCATGCATTCTGGATTCATTACAAATCAACTGAAATATTGCAAGCCTTTTATTCTTTTATTATTGCTGATTATGGTTTACAGCTTAAGAAAACTCAAATATCCTATCTCTAAATATTAGAATATCATGAAAAAGTATACTAGTAGGGTATTAAACAAATCACTTGAATTGTCTAATTAACTCGAAACACCTGCAAGGGTTTCCTGAGCCTTGACAAACACTCAGCTGTTATAAATCTTTTTTTTACTTGGTCTGAGGAAATATTAAAATGTTATGAGATAGGATTTTAGAGTTTTCTTAAGCTGTAAGCCATAATCAGCAATATTAAAAGAATAAAAGGCTTGCAATATTTCAGTTGATTTGTAATGAATCCAGAATGTATGACATTTTTGTTTTTTTAATTGCATTACAGAAAATAAAGAACTTTATCACAATATTCTAATTTTCTGAGACAGTCCTGTATATGCAAAAAGAAAATTGAAATGAGACTTACATATCATAACATCAATCCTTCAATCCATCAAACTACAGTGTGGTCCTATGTTTAACACTACTATTAGTGTTTGCATACATTTACACACTAACTCTCACACACACTCACTATTAATTAGGTCTGATGTGCAGTTTATAGCCTAACCCTAACCCTGTCATTTTAGGATGTTTTGTTTATTTGACTGTAAAAAATAATTTACAGTGAATAATTAGAGTAAACTCAGGAGCAAGAACAGCTGATGTGGTGACGTCATCAAGTTAGCTGCTGTTCCAATCGCAGAAAGACCATCCTCCCGTTGTCCCGTCCTCCCGTCTGGACTCCCAAGACCAGACTCCAAAAGAACACAAGTCTGTACTCGTGTACTTTGAATTGAGAAACGCCGATTGTTTTCCAAAATAAGATCTCAAGTCTTTCATCTGTAACGGTTCGTCTCTGGACCCAAATGCAATCGCACGACTTCCAGGGATCTTTTAGCTTTTATTTAAAGCTCCGGAAACAACAGGCTGAGTAACGATCAAACAGAACGCTGTGTCGGGCTAGCGGGTTAAACGGACAGGCAGGGTCGGCAACAGGAGATCGATCTGAGAACATCGATCTGTTTCAGATTAGTAGAGTCGTACAGTATTGCCCTGACTGGGCAGAATGACATCACAGACATGTTTGGGACCCTGACCAATCGTAGCTTGCAGTCTTTCACAACTTGTGTGATGCCATTCGTAAAACGAGGCATCAAGAAACAAGAATGTAAACACACAAATTGCATCCTACCGGGAAACTGGCGGTGTTGTGTTCGGAAATGCTAAAAGAAATGAGAAAAAAATCAACAGTTCCTATTAGCGGCACAGACATAATTATTTGCTTTGTTGAATTATTTGCTGATATTGTGCAGCCTGAACTATTCATTATAGATCCATGATTTGCTCCTCAAAATATAATTCTGATCACAATATTTTTTTTTACGACACTGTTTCCATACGGGCCCTAATCCCACGCAAGGCTTCCAATAAAAGGTTCAGATTCCAAATTCCCTCGTCGACATTACCACCTGTTTAAATGTAGCGGCCCGTATCCATATTTTATCTGCATCTCGATCTCATGGGCAAGTTGCAAACGGGTTCACACACCTGTTCAAATCTGTTTACATGTGTGTCAGGACTCAAGTTGTGCCTTGGCTTATAATGTCTTTGTAACATCGGATCCCTCGACATTAGTGACCAACTCGATGTGTGGCCTAATTAGGCCTAATTCCTTTCAATTAATCGACTCATCCCCGACAGCGTCCGCCCTTCCCTCCTGGTTACTGACTGACTTGTGTGTCTTGGCGGTGAGGCGTGCGTGTCCTCCGTGTGTTGCCGTCTTCTATGTTGCCTGTTGAACGGCGAGAGCCGTGGGTGGTGTGGAGGGCATCTAAATCCCCAGAAAATGACTTTTAATCCCAACTCGTAAATACAGAGTGACAGCGGAGATGTGTTTGGATGCGAACAAGGTCAGACAAATGTTCCCCCGGGCCGAATGTCCTGGGGCTAATGTGTCGACAAAGCAGTTGGCTCTCTTTAAGAAGCAAGCCTTCAGCGACGCACGCCAGCGAGAGAGGCATCCTTTTGTGTTGAAAGACGCTTGCTGTCAAACGGCTGCTGGACTTCATTTGCTGTAACGACGGTGTGTTTTCGGAGGGCGCAGTTGGTTGTTTATTGAAAGAAGGAGACCAGTAGAGAGTGATCTACGGTCATCGGTTTGGTGTTTATGACACCTCCGTTTACATAAAGAAGAAGTTCTGTTTTCAAAAAAGCTCCTTAACTCTTGTGTTGCCTTCGGGTCATTTTGACCCGATTCAATATTTAACCCTCCTGTCGCCTTCGGGTCAATTTGACCCGATTCAATGTTTAATGTCGGTGTTCTTTCCGGAGTCAACAAACAAACATAAAGTACCTCACACTTAAACTTGGAAAACAATATTAATTCTAATAATTTTCTGGAGATTTTAA
Organism: Pseudoliparis swirei; assembly: GCF_029220125.1. Classification (NCBI taxonomy): domain Eukaryota; kingdom Metazoa; phylum Chordata; class Actinopteri; order Perciformes; family Liparidae; genus Pseudoliparis; species Pseudoliparis swirei. The sequence goes on along the minus strand of NC_079404.1, from coordinate 5,542,781 downwards.
TAGCTGGGGTCATATTGACCTCAAGGGTAAAATATGTTAGTAAATATAAAGGTAACAGGAGGGTTAAACATTGAATCGGGTCAAATTGACCCGAAGGCAACATAAGGATTAAGTGAGAAATCTGATCAGTTTACACTGATTGACACGAATGCAAACCCTCAAAAGGCATGTCTCCATCCGGCCGACTTCCTCAAAAACCCCAAACTTTTTTTCACCCGCCAGTGTGCAGTAAAAATGCTGTTTTCCAACCTCTCTCGGCTGCTGAGCACTAAGCCGAACCACCAGTGCCCTAAAACCCTGCACCTGCTCCACAGAGACAAGATGGGTTAAACCTTCCCGGCTTGCAGCGGCTCAAGCTCAATGTAGGCATAACTTTGGCCACTGTAACGTGACAGTATCCGCATGCTGGTGCACACAAGGTTTACACCAGGCCACTGGTGTCGGATCGTGTTTAGGTCGAAATCTTCACTCCTGAAACACCAAATTGCTGATGCAAACAAATCCCCCTATGCACCGCTTAGACTGGTGGTGTGAAAATAAGATGTGCAGGAAACAGAAAGGTGTTGCGTTGAGCAGAGAAACCGCTGCGTAACTGTTGCTTATAGTCGAGATAATTACTCTTTTATTATTTTACCCGGTTATATTGTGCATCTCTGCAAATCTTTTCCAATCGAAATCGAATCACCTTTGCTTCCTGTAAAATAAGATTATGACGTAGATTTATATAAGCAAGTAGTACTTAATTTCGACCAGTAATATTGTGACACCCATCCATCAATCAATCAGCAACTTTTACCAACAAGAGACAGTCCTCTGTATGCAGCTACATTCTTTGGCCGCCCACTTTGTAGAGGTCCAATTCAATGTGACGGATTTGTAATAAATCCCTTTTGAAACTGAGCACCGCTCATATGTTCCATTTCCCGAGGGAATACTCGCTGTACAGAAGTTGAAGAAGCAATTCAATTTTTCAATTCAGTTTATTTGTATAGCCCAATTTCACAAATTACGAATTTGTCTCGGAGTGCTTTACAATCTGTACACATAGACATCACTGCCCCAAAACCTCACATCGGATCAGGAAAAACTCCCAAACAACCCTTCAGGGGGAAAAAAGGGAAGAAACCTTCAGGAGAGCAACAGAGGAGGATCCCCCTTTCTTTCCACCGGGACTTTTATTCACTCTGTAATGCTTTTTGAAATGTGTATTTCTCGCCCCACTCGCTCTTTGGACCAGTGTAGAAACAGTGCAGCAGATGTGTGTACCTGTTTTTCCCCAGACGTTAGATTCGGACACCGTTTCCTCTGCCTCAGTGGTCTGTGCTGATCATTTAGATGCCGAGGCCTCCTGGTGTTTACCATGTCCACCAATGGAGGTTAGCATGTTAGCATGCTAACTAGCAGTAGACACAAAGTAAAGCCGTTGCTGCGGGAGTTCTACTGCATGTGTAAAAACAAGTTGGACAAAGCCGTTGGTGTCTTCAGAGGGAGCTGTGTGAAAGCCAATCAATGTCCTCAAGTGACGTCGCACACATTAGCCACAATTAGCATGACACAAACAGAGTATCTTCAAACTGTTGGCAGACCAGTTGCATTGTGGGTAATAGGCGCTAGGTTTCTATTTATCCTCAGTTTGGATTTTTTTTTCCTGACTGCACCAGCAGCACCATATTTTATGGTTGGCTTCTGAAGGAACGCCTTGAGGGAATTTCGTCAAATTTGGATGAAACCTTATTTGCTTTTGATGGTCACTTTTTTGGCCATAACGCTCACTAAATATATGCTAATTATAACAATTTCTCTAAATGTCTCATGGGGGTGAAGTGATTTTGGACACACACGGATGTAAACTACACACATTCCATCAAGTTTCCTATATTTAAAAGTTGAACACATACACTGTGGACAGGCCTGCCCCGGTCTGTTGGGGTCAGATTACCATCAGCCACCAGGCTTGGCTGCCTGCCTGTTAAATCATGGACTATAGTTACATCTGCAGTGCCTTACACAGGAAGCTAGGCAGACGGGGGAGGAAGCAGTGTGTGTAAGTGTTTACGAGGTTGTGGTATTACATTTATCCATGTTTTATTACAACTGTATTTCAGCATTCAGCATATAGTCCAGAAGAGCTGATATATGGCTGCTGTGTAGCAGAGGGAGGGTTGGAGTGGTGATCATGTCCTGTATGCTCCGTAAAGTCAAAGAATCTACAGACTAAATGGCTGTTTAAAGCTTCTTCTAGATATCCAAACTGTAAAATAGTGGCCAAATCCAGCTGTTGAGTGTCACTTCCCATAATGTTATATTCCAAACGTAGTCACCAAATAAATGTTCACCCGGGAAACCTTCCAAACAGACATGCGTCCCCCCTAAAGGGGACGTGTTGTGCAAAATGAATGGCTCTGAAAGGAGACTATAGGGTGGCTACCTTGTGATTGACAGATCAGTGTCATGACTGGGAGTTGACCATCATTGTTTAACTTTAAGCTTTTCACAGTGTTTTCAGTTCAATAACTGGTTGCCTTAAAAAAATGTCATATTAAAATTAGCCCCAACTCGATCAGTTGCTCAAGTGAAACGCAATTTATACATTAAAGCATCAGAAATAATCAATAATACAGTATATGATGGTAAAACTCTTATAACTTACATTGCTAATTGTTCTACTTTATATATAGTTAGTTAATAGTGTGTACTTGTTCTTAAAAGATATTTTAAATGCAGAAAATGTACTTGTAATGGTGTAGTTTTACATTGCAGTAAATATAGGATCTGAATATTTCCTCCACCACTTACTGTTGTCTCAATCAATGCTAGATAATCAGTCAAGACAATCACTGGCCTGGACTCGTTAATAATGGAACCCCAACTACAGGAGATATTATTAGAGTATATTATTATAGTCTATGTCTTGCATATAAGTATAAAATATGGACACAGTGCACAGCGGTAGCAATATAATGTATTCAGAGGTGTACAGAACTCAGGAGCGTGGGCTAAAAAATGAAGCTAGGAATCCCTGAGCTGAGGACAGCAGAAAAACTGCCCGGCTCACCAGCTTTACTTCCCCAAGTGTGTGTGTGTGTGTGTGTGTGTGTGTGTGTATGTGTGTGTGTTTGTGTGTGTGTGTGTGTGTGTGTGTGTGTGTGTGTGTGTGTGTGTGTGTGTGAATTGGCTAGTTTAGAAAGTGAGTAGCTATAAAAACAGAATTGTCCTCTGTCTATTTTTTTAGATCTGACCCTCCTCGAGTGTGTGTGTGTGTGTGTGTGGGGGTGGGGGGATGTGAGTTACTGTGTTTTGCGTGTGTACTATATCCATGTGTTTTATCATAGGATATTACACAATCAGACTTCTTCTTTCAACCAGAGGAGTCGCCCCCTGATGGTCAGTAGAGAGAATGCACGTTTTAAGATAACTTCCGCATCAGCTTCACTCGGCAGAACCGAAGGTTGCTGCCTGGAGTTGAGGCTTGTGGGAGGGATCCTGCTTCCATTTTGTTCACTGGAGGTCAGTTTGGTGACAGATAAAAGCAGAGTAGTTGGCAGAAGGCCGCAGTACATATAAATACATGTATTACATACTAGTACAGACCCAATCAACGCATAACAATCAGTACGAAACACATAAGTTGTCACTGGAGCGAGCTGAGAGAGTTAAACCTCTGGAGGTTAAACGTACCCAATGAAAAATATTGTAAATCAGGGAATTACCACCAGAAAAACTCGTTTCATCAGACAGGTTGACGCTTCACGATGGAGTTTGAGTTCACTGCCAAAGTCCAAGCGTTTCATGACTCCCAAAACATCTGTTCAACTCACTCAAGTCTCTTCACTTGAGCACAAAACAGATTTGGCTCTCAAATGTTCATTTACGGACTGCACAGCCCTCCAATGTCCTCATTCTAAAGGTCTGAAACTGAAATAGTATTTGATGTAGATGTACAAGACTACACACACACACACACACACACAGACACTGGATTTCTGCAAGGTGTCTCTGCAGGCTGTGAATGATCTACTGGTTAAATGAGCAGCTTTATCAGAGAGGTGGCGTCATGTCATCAATATCCTCTAATATAAATGTCAGCCGGGCCATTTTTACTCACAGCTATTTCCCACACCGCTGATTACATTAGTCTCTCAGCCTCTCTCCCCCAGTCCATCACACACCTCTCTCATCCTTCCTTCATCCTCTCTTTACCTGCACTCCATTAATCCTTCTCTGCTCTGACTCGGTGCCTTTGCTCAGTTTCTCTCTCTCTCTCGTTCTGTCTCTTTCTCTCTCTCTCTTTGCCATCTTGATTAGGACTATGCGACCTCTGTGTTGTTACCAGATGGCAACCTCCGGTTCCGCAGAGTAAAGCCGACCCCCCCCCCCCCCCCCGATGTCAGATTGTATCGAAGTCTATAGAAAATGACTCTACTTTTTGATTTATTACTTCAGTAAACATTGTGAACGTGAGTTTATGATCTTAATTTCTAGTTTCAAGTCTAAAGTCTACAGCACGACGTTCATTTGGTAAATGATGTTCCATTTAGAGTCACATAGACCAGAGAGCAGAGTATGCTTTTGGGCGGGGCTTACTGTGACCGACAGGTCGCTGCAGCTATCAGACGTACACGCCGCCTCTACGTCACTCCTCTGCATTCCAACGATGGTAACCTCAGATCCTCGGTTGCGAACAAAAAACTAAAAATAGTCAATAGTCCATAAAAAAGACGGCCGTATTCCAACATGGCGACGGCTAAATCGCAGAACTCAAGGCCTCAAAACGTCAGTCCACAAACCAATGGTTGACATCACGATGAAGCCGTCCTCTTCTTATATACAGTCTGTGGTTGAGACACGACATGGTGTACGTTTTGAATGTATTCGTTCTGCACAAGGTTGTTGGTTGGTTTGTAAAAGCTAAAAAAAATTAGCCGTGTTAAAAAAACTTTTCTTTTCTGCGGGGCAATACACACTTTCTGTAAAAATGTACTCATGACAGAAACAGCAGTTTGATTTATTTTTAATATGTAAAACAAATGAATCGAGTGCTGCAATAGAACAGTGGTGTGAATGCTGAATGCCTGAATACTTTAATGATGAGCTTTAGTGCATGCTAGTTGCTAGTTATAGTGCACACACACACACACACACACACACACAACATTACGTGTAAATATATTTCTCCCCTTTAATACCCCTCCCTCTCCAGTCAGGAGTATGTCAATAGCCCTCCTCCATGAAACAAGTCAGTTTTCTGCTGACTTGGCAGGGGAATAAATGCGTGAAGAGTGCACAGATATTTATTGTTGTGTGCGTTCACACATACACACGCAAACATACACAGGCCCACACATTCATGTGTGTATGCAGACAAATAAAGTGCACGCACAGAAGTACAGCATAGCTGCAGATGTGCAAAAGGAATGGCATGTAAAGAAGCGGCCCGACGTATCACTGTGTGTGATCCACTGACTGAGATGTGTGCCATGTGTGGAAAATTTAAAGGGGCATTTGCACACACACACACACACACACACAAACACACACTTCAGGAGTAGATATTGTGCACAAATTTCAACCGCAAAAGGATATCTACCACGAGCCTTTCTCTCTCACACACGCACACACACACTCACAAATATGTGCTTTATACACTAAAAAAACGATTCAAGGCCTTCATAGAGGGGACACATTTAAATATTGTTAGATACATTTAAATAAATCAATTACAAAAATAGATATTTATATTTAATGGGTGTTTTTGTTTTGTTGATTGTTTTATGTATATGTAGGTATGTGTGTGTATATATGTTTATATGGGTGTGTGAATTTGTATGCATGTGTATATGTTTATGTATATATATATATATATATAGGTATATGTAATGGTTCTCTAAAATAAGTATTTTCATGAAAGCATAGGTTAGGGCACTTATAAGCTTGATAGCTTCAGCCTTGACCCTTTCGGTCGGCCGCTTTCTTCTTTTGTTGAAATTTTGATTTTTGTATAGTATTGCTGATCGAAATAAACTAAACTAAACTAAACTAAGTGTACACAGACAAAGATACATAAAGACCAAACCAGCCGGTTATTCCAGCATTCCTTGGTTAGGATAGAAGGTATGGAGACCTGTTCTTACTTAAAGGACCGAGTCGAATCTTAGAAATTTAAATAAATAACCGCTAAAGGTTGTTGAAGCATATTTGCTGATTTGAACACACATTTCTGGTCAAAACCAGAATATGGTATTTTTATTTAAATATGCTTTCAGAGTGTTTGTATGTGTGCATGCGTGTGTGCGTGCGTGCGTGCGTGTGTGTGTGCGTGTGTGTGTGTGTGTGTGTGTGTGTGTGTGTGTGTGTGTGTGTGTGTGTGTGTGTGTGTGTGTGTGTGTGTGTGTGTGTGTGTGTATGTGTGTTCCCGCCTCTCTAGCAACAACTCTGTGCCCTCACAAACAAACGATGACCTTTTCATCCAATCAGTGTGAGTCTAGGAGGTTGTGACCCCTGGATTCTCCTCTAGCCTTAGGAATACTTTTCCCATTGATCTGGAGAGGCCAGTGTTGGATCGATGCAGAAGCGAGGTGGCATTTCAAACATTTGGTGCTGATTTGTAGTGATACGATGTGTTCTGGGGTTTGCAGAATAGTACACTGTAAACAAAATACTTCATACAGGTAAAAATCATAGACTGTATAGATCCGAAAGTTGCAAACTTAATCTTGTTCTCTTATATTCTGCTGAGAGCTCGACCGCTCACCTCACCCTTCGCCCTTCATGCAGGAGGTTACGACGGCAGCATCCCGGTAAACTGAGGCCTGTGTCATAGTTCCCATGTCTTCTTCACTCACTCGTTTACAAATCTTACAGAACTTCAACAGCTCCCGCCCTCTGGAAAGCTTTCATACTGGTGCAAAATAAAAGCACTGACCCTCAGAACCCAATCCCTATCGTCTGTTTTAATATTCATTAAAACGCCTGAAAAAACTCAGTCTAAAACTAGCTCTGCACCAGTTTCCTCTGATGCAAAGAGAGGAACTAAGGATGCTATAGCATGTCTACTCTGTCAACCCACCTGGAAACACCAACCAACCATCACCACCCTTTTTCTTTGCCCTCTACACACTAACGATGGCAATATCACCGCATACTGTAAGTACTACATGTCATATACACACACAGTCATACCACCGGTATGACTGTGTGTGTATATGACTACTGGACTCTGGACTCTGTAAGCGACTTCGGGTATTTAGAGAAGCGCTATATAAAATTGAAGGTTATTATTTCTTTATGACAATAACTCTGCGATGACCACATCTCTAATTTAATTTAGTGGTACAATAATAACTATCCACAGATGAGTGTTGATAGGATAAAGACTTCTCACGATCATTGTCATGCCAGGACTGTTGCTGCTCCATTATGTGCAATATTGTTGGTATTCTTAAGATCTAATGTTAATGTTTGGTATTTATTTTAAGGGGATTAGTTCTGACAGAAGAATCCTCATTGTGCTTCGTTTCTTTGAAAGCTTCTTTAAGGAGCCTTTTCCACTCTCTCAAGCTGGATAAACCCTTGCTATAAATAAAAAAAATAGCAAGAATACGAAAAACAAGAATATTGGTTAAGTGTTAGATGTAATCAGGATACAACTGAAAGTGCCAGTTCACCCAAATCTATAAAGAATACAATTCATTCATTTGAGTTATTGTAGTAGCCCTGCTGATAGTTTTATACCTGCCAGTGTTGTTTTGAAAACTGAATAGAAAAACTTGCAAAACACTTATATTAATATGATTTAGAATACAACAAAAGATCAGTCTTATACTGACAAATAGCTGGATGTGGTAACAGAAGGCCAATGTGGCATCAGATGGCATTATTTCAACAAATAATATATATTTATGTGTCTGTTCTTTCTTCTTTTTTTTAAGTTAGGACACCGATGTTTAAGTCAAGAATAATGTTTCCTTACACATACAAAAAATATCCCAATCTCTTCGACACAGCGAGGCACACAGGTCCGTACCCGGTGTTGGTATTTGGATCCGGGCTGAGAAAAACGAATCAGTGCTTTCCAAATATGATCTATATATAATCTACACCTCCCATCTCTGGCTGTAGCATTATTTTAATACACTCTTTTATTCATAGGGACATTTTAATGAAGTCATAATGGAGTGACAGACGGTGTTCTCCTCCCAGTTGTAACCTCTCATTGACAGCCAGTCAGCCAGCAATAATGCACACATAGAACCCGGGCAATGCAACGCCCTCAAACGCATATCATTTAGTTAAGTTAGACCCTCCAGATCTGAGCTGACTGCAGTCTCATTCCAGAGCAACTGTTTGAGTTACACACACACATGACTTGTGGGAATAATACATTGATTTACATTAATTTACCAGCCAAACCCTTACCCTAACCTTAACCTGAACGTAAATTCATAATAATAAGTCGACACCCCCTCCTCCCTCCCATGTGCAATCACATTTATCTCCTCACAAGACGGGTAAAATATGCAAACACACACACACACACACAATATTGTACTGCTAGACACTGGACATAATGCATTCTCTGGCCCAAAAGAAATTATGGATAAAACCCTCCAAAACTGTCCTCACTCTCAAGATTTAAAACCATGGCCCTCACGAAGATAGCTGTACAAGTTTCCACACACACTCATCCCTCTGTGAGGACACTTATTGACAGAATGCTTTTCCTGACCTCTTACCCTGACCTTCACGATGACGGCTAAATGCCTGGCAAAAACCCGTAACCCAAACCTAAACCTAATTCTAGCCTGAACCGTAAAGCCAAGTCAGAACCTTCCAACAGGCCTTTAAACAAGTGAGGAGAAGCCAACACGTCCTTTCTCTCCAACAATGTCCTCACCCTAGAGGTTTAAAACTCAGATTGGTCCTCACAAACAAGGAAGCGCACACACTCACACTCACACCTACCAGACTAATTACAGAGGCATGCTGTCAATACACTTCAGGTTCACTGTTATCTGTTGTATTCATTCTCCTGATCGTACTATTCCATTTCCCATAAGTCCAGAGGAGATAGGAGCAGCTAATCGGTGCTTTGAGCTTCCTGTTGAAAAACAGAAATCAGCTGAGACCGTCTGCATTAAAGAGGCTCTTTTTTTGTCTGATGCTGCTAAACACCATGCCTTTAATTAAACATTGATTTTCCTGTAGCACAGTTCTCGCTGACAAATGGCATGCTGCTCAAGCAATAACAATATTTGTCGTTATTGATGACCGCCGACGACTTTTCAGAGGGAGGAAAAAAACATCCTTTTGAGATTATCTCTTCATTGTCACTAAAGGATAATTCAAGTGGATTTCAACCTGGTGGATTTCACATGACTGCGGCTAGTGGTTACAACACGATCTCACTTTGGAAGAATGCTACATTTGGTTCAGTCATTAAAACTACGTTGTTTTGCCTAACATTATAACGTTAACAGAACTACGTTGTTTTGCCAAACATTATAATGTTAACAAAACTACGTTGTTTTGCCAAACATTACAACGTTAACAGAAATACGTTGTTTGCCAAACATTATAACGTTAACAAAATGACGTTGTTTTGCCAAACATTATAACGTTAACAAAACTACGTTGTTTTGCCAAACATTATAACGTTAAAAGAACTACGTTGTTTTGCCAATTATTATAACGTTAACAGAACTACGTTGTTTTGCCAAACATTATAACGTTAACAGAACTACGTTGTTTCGCTAAACATTTTAGTGTTAACAAAACTACGTTGTTTTGCCAAACATTATAATGTTACATTTAGGTAAGAAAACTATGTTGTTAGGCTAAACAATTTAAAGTCCGATTTAGGTAACAAAACTACGTTATTAGGCTAACAATTTAATATTAAGTTTAGGTAAAAGAACATAGTTAGGTACAATTATTTTAAGTTAGTTTTCGGCAACAGAAGTACATTCTATGGTTTAGGCCACAAAAATTGGTTTGAGAAGAAACAATAATTTGCCATAATTTAACACTAAATGTAGAATTGTTTAATTATTACATGTCACCATGCTGTTTCAAGGTTGTGGTCATATATTTCTATATTATCAGGCAGCGTAGTTTGATGGCTTGTGGTTACTTTGGACCCTCTCTGTATCAATATTCACCACTTAACACGTAAACGCCGAGGGTAAAATGCTAAGTGGGGTATTACACATTGTGTAACCCACCAGCAATAAACACAATCATCTGGTTTTATATTCCCCTTTACTCACCCCAATATTACAGTGGTAACTGAGTGAAAAAAATCCTTGTGTTGGATAATTATCCCCAGGTTGAAAATATACAAACAATAAAAAGAATGTTGCATCTGGAGTCTGTTTTGGCCATCCAGCTGTTGTCAATGAAAACTGCACACTGTGTTTGTTATAATTTCATTATTGCAATTCAGTCCAGCACAAACACACAAGTGGGAACATTGGAACACTTACTTATTTGCCAGTACATACCGAGTGTAAAGTCAACTTTTACTTTAGCAGACACAAACTTCAGTCTCCTAGGTAAAAGTACGATGTGTGTTTGACCCAATCCACTATATTACTTGTTATACTCATTATTACTATCAATAATGGCTGCTCCATATACTACATCACTTGCTCTAACCAAATGTCAAAACATTTATATATTGGTTTGCAGAAACGTACAATGGCAATTTATTTTTCTTTTGACTGGGCTGCATTTGTTCCACTGTTTCCCCTTAAAAGGTATCTTGGGTCTTTTTCTATTGTACCCTATGTTCCTATTTTTGTCTCTAAGTGACAAGGTACATAATATTTCAGGTATTGAGGGACAAGGCAGTAACCAGCAGTAACTGAGCGAGCTCCGAGGGCGATTGCGCAGCATCAGTGTAACGTGTCCACGACGGTCACCAGTCTCCCGAGCCGTTAACTTAAATATGGGCGGCCGTCAAATTCAAAGACCACATCCACACTGTGGAAATCCTCTAAATATTCAGCCATGGCAATGGAAATCTTTTTAATAACGCTAAGCAACACTTGTAGTACTCCTAAAACAATTTGCCCGATTGGCACCCGTGTTTCAACCGCTGCCTTCCGGCAACACATCACCTTATGAGATTTCAGAACGAGACTTTGTGCGACCCTCTTAATAACATGCTGTCAGATGCAAAAATTAGAGACTGTCATGGCAAAAAAAAGCCCTTTAAGTGGATAGAAATGGCGGAACCCGCTTGCATCGATGGTATTATATTCGCAAAGTTCAGTATATAAGGCCCCTGTTATATAAACTAATGGATGACAGTCATTCAGTTTGTTTGTAGTGACTGCATATATAACCTTCGGTTCGACAGATACATTTATAAAAATACAATTTAAGACAATATGTAAGTACTTTAGAAAACCTGCAATCAAATATCGAGTCGCTATAAGAAAATATCTTTTGCCCTAAAAAGCATTTTTTTTCCCAGTGTTGCACACTGAATATTATTTTGATGTATTTTCAATTAAAAGGAGAGAAATAACAGATTTTCCGTAAATAGAATAAAAACAATATTCTCTCTTTTTTTTCCTAATTTGAAATCCTCCACTGCCTGTTTTAAGCGATCCATAATTATTTTAAAGTACATAAAGAACCCTCTCCTCGCCTTCCACATCAAGCCGTACAAGTCAAGAAGAGAAGAAACTGAACACTGAAATTGGAGAAACAAGTTTGTTCTCATCAAAGAGGCGATTTGTTACAGTGGGCAGCTGGACAGGGGGGAGGGACGTGGATGGTCGGCGTGGCACCGCTCACTATTAATGAACACATCGCGCTATTGTCATCAGTCATCAGTAATGAATAAATCACTTTAGTCACGGCCCACAGTCAGTGAAGACAGCGGTCTGGTAGAGCGAGGCCGATCACATGACTCCGTCCTTGCCCCCTGGGTCCTGTCATTAACTGGAGAAACAGCTTATTCTATGATTATATAGATATATCTTTTAATTTCTCCTGATGGCATTGTTTTTTGTGCAAAAATCCCAAACCATGTTAAAAAAAAAGAAGTACTTTTATCTGTTAGCAGTGTTTTGTTCTACTCAGTCAGAAAGTGAAGCCAAAGCTAATATCTGTATCAGTTTATCTCGCAAAATTGATACCCTACACCCTAATTTTTGGGGAATCATCTATGCCGCTTAACTTTCAGACTTCCTGATTTTTGTGACTTTTTCGGTTGTTGCTTTTTTGCCATTTATCTCCCTTATATGTTTATGTATAAGTCACGCTCCACTGTTTATTAGAAAGAAAGTCACGTTCAAACCATTTGCCAAGATTAAAAAGACGATAAAGCATTCATTGTAGATGATCCCCTCCTCCAAATAAAGACAAATTGTGAAAAAAGTGTAAACTGAATTTTAATTAAAGCTGTGTGGTCCACAGGGAAACAAAAACCAGTGGCCATAGAATGGAAGCTTTTCACAGAAAGAAATTGCAAGTCAGAATTGGGATGTGTATGTAATGGGAGGAGGCCCAGATGAATGTAAAACTGGTCTGCAGTTAAATAAAAAGTCTGAATGGATCTTGTGACAATTTGGCATGCCCTTTTGAATCGGCCCCTAACCCTTTGATCTTTGGATATCTTGGGGGCAAAAGTGATATTTGACCCTTGAAGTGCATACATTGCGAAATGAGTTATCTTCTTGAGGACATGACTGTTACATGACATTTCAAAGCAAAATACATTGGACCTGCACTGATGTGTGCAGGTGTAAACAGTAAGCATGATGGTAGTGCCAGAGGAAAGATCTGGGGATCACTAACACATGATGGTTCATCATCTGAGAACAATGATTCTGATTGGATGTGTATGACAGGCCAAGAAAGTATCAGACCGGTTTGACCAGGTAGAGTGTTGTAGCAGTGAATCTTAATGAGTCAGCATTTTTGCACTTCTTGTTTCTTCGTCTCAAAGTCAATGTTTTTTATAAATGGGTTTTAAGTTGGATGCTTAAAATCTGGTATGCCGTTAAAGCTCAAGGTAATTCTGTCGCTTACAAGCGGCTAAACGAAACGTCCAATCGTCATCACAACACGAGTCCTTCTTTGACTCAGTGGTGCTGACGTGAAGTCACATGACCGTTGTGTAGTTCCCTTGTAGCCTAATATTACCTCTTTATTTCCACCAATTGCATTTACGCTTCAAAAATCCTAAAAGTGCCGTTCGTTTGTGAAAGATTTTCTTGGATCAAAAACATTTTATTTCCACAACACGTATTTTCTGCAATAATGCAAAATACAATGGAAAAATCCCCGTTGGCTTTCTGTTGCGGGAACCAGCGCGATGCTAACTCCTCGGTTGCCTTTTCCAAAAAATATGTCACACCTGCAGCTCTCTAGTACGCCCCACGCTCAGATTTAAATACATAATGTTATCAAATATGATATATATCATGCCGCGTCTCTTCAGAGGACTCGGGGGCACATTCTGTCCCTCTGCCTTTCTTTCTGTCCATGTCGGCTCCTTCTCCACACCGTCAGTTGGAAGCAGTGTCATCGATCACACGGCGCTCCGAGCAGCAGGCCTCCGCACAACAAGACATCCATCACAGGTCAGATACTTCCTCCTACACCGCGTGGACGTCGGTACGCGTGAGCGCGTAATCCTCCCTGCATGTCTGGTTCCAGAATGTTTTACTCTCTTGGAATTCAGATTCAGATCTCTCTCGCTCTGACAGTGTGATCTGTGGTGTACAGCCGAGCGGCCTTTCTTCAGGTCAGAGGCAGACAGCCGCTTGTTAGAGGGCTGCTTTTAGCTTCTACTTCCACAACTTCACGGCAAAAGGTCTGAGCCCACAATCTGAGCCATTTACCATCTTGTCTTTCTCTCGATTGGATATTTTGGGATGCGTCATCCTTTCAATGATACAATGCATGATTCCTGCTGTGACACATTTAAACCTCCTGTTACCTTCGGGTCAATTTGACCCCATTCAATGTTTAACCCTCCTGTTACCTTTATATTTACTGACATATTTTACCCTTGGTAATTTGACCACAGCAATTAAAACCTCCAGAAAATTATTAGAATTAATATTGTTTCCCAAGTTTAAGTGTGAGGTACTTTATGTTTGTTTGTTGACTACCTAAATAGCCCTTTAAATATATAAAAAAGTTGATATTTCTTATATGTTTGACACAGTGAAAAACAGCCTGGGGTAAAATTGACCCGAAAGAACACCGACATTAAACATTGAATGGGGTCAAATTGACCCTAAGGTAACAGGAGGGTTAAACACAACAAAGCTTAACCCTCCGAACAGTCGTGGAGATCTTGTCACATTTTACTCTCCGTGGCCTTGATTTTCACTGTGACATGTAAGTGCTGCACCTCCATGGAAACAGAACAGTCATTGAGAGACGTAGAGAGATCTACAATGTGTGTTACCATACCATGAATATATTTAAGAGAAGACAGAACGAGAGATGAATTTCTTTGATAATTTCTTTTTCAAAAATTCAATAACACTGGAATTCACATATCTAATATTCTTAATAGTGTCGACGAATGTTTCTAATGCTGGAAAAGATGGAGGATTCAGGTCAAAGATACATTGAACCATTTAAATTTTTTACAACCTCTACTTACAACTTTTCCTCTATGTTCAGTGTTCGAGCTGCTGAAGCTGAAGCTGCTGAAGCTTGATGGACGTTTGCAGCAAAAATTACACTTGCATATATTTGACCAAACCATAAATGTAATTTCCAGGAGACAGGCACCTCTGTTTTCCTGCAGGTGCCAACACGAAACTCTTATCTTGTCTCATTCTCTCTAATGATCAGCAAGGGCGACTCATCTGGTTACAGACATAAATCAGATTATATTGAAGTCTATGAGAAAATGTCTCTACTTCTCACTCGATTTCTTAACTCAATAAATATTGTAAACATAAGTTTATGTCTTAACTTCTAGTTTCAAGTCTTCTTCAACACAGCGTGATGTTGATTTAGGAAATGATGGACCATTTAGAGCAGTGGTTCCAAACCTGGGTTCAATCGAACCCCAGGGGTTCGGTGAGTCACTCTCGGGGGTTCAGCAGAGGTCAAGACACACAGAGCAATGTCGGGCCTTTTTGTCGGTCGTCAAAAAATTGGCTGCCAAAATGTTGGCAACACACCATTTTTCTTCTTTCCAATCCTTTTTGAGGACGGTAGACATGAAAACTAAGAAACAGACTTTGTTTTGCGAAAATGATATGACAGTGGCACTTGCCAAGGTGAAACCGTGCATTTCTGAACTTGTATCTGAAAGGCAACAGCAAAAGTCACGTTGATTTGGAGTAAATATTCATTAAGTTACATATGTTTTTGTGTGAAATTCATGCTTTGTTGGTTTTATTCTTTGAACACAGTGATTTTGGGAAGAACTGATGCATGGTTCATTTTGTGCACTAATAGAATATATACGGTACCTATGTTTTGAAGAAATCATATTATATTTTTCCAATTACGAAGGGTTCGGCTCATGCATTGATGAAGCTTGCAGGGTTCATTACCTCCAATAAGGTTAAGAACCACTGATTTAGCGTCAAATAGACCATAAAATAGAGTACGCTTTATGACAGGCTTACTGTGATTGACAGGTGGCTGCCACTGCCAGAGTCGTATTTGGCATCACTACTTCACTCCTCCGCACTCCAAATATGGTAACTTTCATTTTTCAATTGCGAAAAGAAAAAAAACGGGAACAAGATGGCGATAGCGAAGTCAGCGAACTTCATGACGGCAGTCCGCAGTCCAATGGGTGACGTCACGATGACTACCTCCACTTCTTATATACAGTCTGTGGTTTCCATAGATGAAAGTCCAGCAACCAGTGTACATTACCCATTAAATAAACATGTGTATAGAAAGAAATTGCGGTTTTGGGTCAAAATATATATACGGAAGGGACATTACTGAAGTCCGGAAGTTGCGTGACAGGTACACTACCGTTCAAAAGTTTGGGGTCATCCAGACAATTTTGTGTCTTCCATGAAAACTCACTTTTATTTATCAAATGAATTGAAAATTGAATAGAAAATATAGTCAAGACATTGACAAGGTTAGAAATAATGATTAATATTTGAAGTATTAATTTTGTTCTTCAAACTTCAAGCTCAAAGGAAGGCCAGTTGTATAGCTTATATCACCAGCATAACTGTTTTCAGCTGTGCTAACATAATTGCACAAGGGTTTTCTAATCAGACATTAGTCTTCTAAGGCGATTAGCAAACACAATGTACCATTAGAACACTGGAGTGATAGTTGATGGAAATGGGCCTCTATACACCTATGGAGATATTTCATTAGAAACCAGACGTCTCCACCTAGAATAGTCATTTACCACATTAACAATGTATAGTGTGTATTTTTGATTAACGTTATCTTTATTGAAAAAACAGTGCCTTTCTTTGAAAAATAAAGACATTTCTAAGTGACCCCAAACTTTTGAACGGTAGTGTATGTCACCGCCGGCTTCTCATTCCCACGTGGAAAGAACAGCGCAAAGAAAGAAAGTTCCTCTCCCCGTGTGGATACAGGAGCATGAGCTCAGCTACAGGCCGTTCATGTTCTGTGTTCTTCTCAGCATCGGACTGAACATGTTAACATTAAAGCCACCTGGTGTAGAGTGCATATCTGCATAACACCATTAAATCACTCAATAAACCAAGTCTACCCGAGTAAGGTTACTAAACCTGCTTTTATTTCTCAGTCAAAGACTTGACCTGACCTGACCCGTCATTAAATATTCTCAGAGCTGCTGCTGGGAATAAATAAATAAAACACAGTGATAGTGCAGAAACACCCTCCATGTTTTAACTGGATCATGTTCACTTGTGTTTCCTATTGATCAGAACCAACTGGTTGCCAGAGAATCCCACTAACTAGACACTAACTAGCAAGTGTCCATCATTTGTTTGTTAAAGTAAAAAAAAACAATTGTAAAAAAAAAAATAACAAAAAAAAAAAATTGAAAAAACACAAAATTTAAAAATTAAATATTGCGCCATTGCCATTACCATCTGGGCTGGGGGGGGGGATGCTCCGCTGATCCGGGGGGACCGGGCCTGATGTGGCGGATGTGCTGATTGTGATGGGGCAGCAACGCAGTAATGTCATATACGGCCACCCAAGTGCAACAGTACAGAAGCAAGGCGAAAGCAAAAGTGTAATAATGAAAATTCCAATGTGAATTTAATGAATATGTAGCTTTTGGTGTTGTTGTCAATATTGTATTCAATATCATCACATCACAAACATTCAAAAACAACGATATAGTGAAATAACGCGATCGGGTATTCATTTTAATAAAAATGTTGTTGTCTTTTTTTGTTATGTTCAGCATTCATCTCATATATCACAATGAAAAAACTATAAAGTCATATATTAAAAATCTAAAAATATTCTTACCTTCTCATGACACATCATTTTTCTTTTTGACTTCTGTCTGGTCATCAATACAAGTGTATGCGAGGCTGCATCTATCGTACTTATTTTACGACACTGAAGTAAACGTTAAATACCTCCAAAACTGAAGGGGGCGCTAAAAGGGAAAAACTCCATTATGGGGCTTTAAATGAATACAGTCGGTTATGTTCGGACTTAAAAGACACATTCGAGTGTTTTTAAATATGCAGGTGATGAGCAATAGGGTTAGAATGAATTAGCCTTTATTGCTTCATGCTATGCTAATAATGTCCTCAGCCTGTACCAGCTGGATCCTGGTTGCCAGGTTTGGCCAGTGCGTGTTCCATAATAAGCTGTTGACGTCCGTTTGTGTTTGCATCTGGAGACTTTGCTTGTGTGCGCGGCCTGTTTTAGCGGAATTAAGCCAGTGGTTGGTTGATGCTCCTTTAGCACACTTCCTAAAAAGAAACAATTCTGTTTCTTCATGCTCATGTTTCAATTCAATTCAGTTTATTTGTATAGCCCATTTTCACAAATTAGATTTCGGCTCTACTTATTTAAAGTTATGGAACTGATGTTTTTAATAGCATGTATTGTGTTACAGGTATACTTTTAAAGAAAAAAGTGTGAGCTGACCTACAAAGCTCACACACTCTTCCACTCTGTGCCCTTCCCAACTGCGCAGAGATCACGCCGTAAAAGAGCTGAATATCTTCTTGTATTTTGTTGGAAAACAACAACACTGCCTCACAGCCAAAATCTGCAGACCAAATCATTATTTTATCACAAAAATCAACATGAAACAAGGTTAAAAGCCCCATGTTGTAGAAAGTGACATTTTCCTTTTTGTAATTAATAAAGCAAGTCAAGGTCGAGAAAGAAATAGTGTGAAAGTATGAAAACACTCAATCCAGGCTGGAGTACACACATTCAGACACTGTGCCTTTAAATAGTCCCTTATGACTTCAAGATTCAAGATTCAAGATGTTGTGTGTGTGTGTGTGTGTGTGTGTGTGTTGTTGGGGTGGTGAGGATCCTTCATGATCCTGCCGGCTCTGGTTCTGCACCTCCTGGTTAACTTCTGTTAACTTGGGATGTCCCGACTTTACAGTCAGCGTTAGAAGTGTGCTCAACTCTGCGTGGTTGACACACACACACACACACACACACACAC
This sequence comes from Pseudoliparis swirei, assembly GCF_029220125.1. Taxonomy (NCBI): domain Eukaryota; kingdom Metazoa; phylum Chordata; class Actinopteri; order Perciformes; family Liparidae; genus Pseudoliparis; species Pseudoliparis swirei. The sequence goes on along the minus strand of NC_079404.1, from coordinate 5,524,174 downwards.
ACACACACACAGTGAGTACCAGGCTGCAGTGATGCTGTGAAGATGGAGACAGCAGCAGATAGCTGAAGGAAACCTTGGGGTCTTAAAGAGACAGGCGCTAAAAGGAGCGTTTCAGACTAGAGGTCGAAAACAGGTTTATTATGAGAAAAAAGTGTTTGTTTTTTCCACCAAAGCATGTACACATGACTCAGCAGAAAACCCAAATACATGTAAGAAGCTGAAAATGAGCATATGTCCCCTTTGATGACAACATGGGGGAGTACACAGAGGTTTCAAAAGGAGAGGACATGAAGCTGCTGCCAGTGTAGTCGACACACACATGCAGTTACTCTAAAGAGAATCAGCGTGATACACCAACGCTCAGTCTCCTGAACTGTGATTTAATACAGCTCAATTCACTATGTAGTCGTTACGGTTACCAGACAGCTGGAAATGTATGAGCACAAATGGACCTTTAGCTCTATTTTCCTGTTTGAACATCATTTAGCGCTCGTGCTGATTGTGGTTCAGAGTTAGTCACAAACATGGGAGAACTAAGGCGGTTTCCCTTCAGAGATCTGAGCAGCTCTTTAATGTTAGCAGCATCAGTGTCGGCCCGTGCAGCCACAGGGGTCCGTATTTACAGCAGAGCAGCTAAGGCCCCCTCCCCCCCCCCCCCTCGGGTCGGCACTTTGCACTTCCCAAAGATGAAATTAAAACCTACGTGGAAAAGTGAATGTTTCTCCATTTGGGAGCGGGTATCGGGTGAAGACATCACATCCATCAGCGAGGATGTTGAGCTCACCGATGGAGAATGAAACGGGCGAGGTGTGCAGGCGGGGAGGCCCGCTGTGAAAAGATCCAAGACTAGGCGTGTAATCAAATGTCACAGCATGACCAATGCAGGAGTAAATTACAAAATAAAACTGTCCGAGGACTTTGTCAGAGCTCCAAAAGGCTGTGACTGCAGATGGCCTCCCTAAACTCCCCTAATCACTCATCCAGCCCTTTTATGGCCTGCTACTAAATGTTTAGCTTTACGGCGACTAATGGACAAACTCAATATATATATATCTATATATCTATCTATCCATCTATCTATCTATCTATCCATCTATCTATCTATCTATTTATCCTTCTATCTATATGTCTATCTATCTATCTACCTACCTACCTACCATTCCTGCCATAAATGCATTAACCCCCATGGGGTGAGGATCACTTGCATCGTCCAAAATGCATCAACATTATTGTTATTATAAATTTAAATTTAAATTAAATTAACTACCATGAAGGCAAGGGCAAAAAGTATACAACCGTTTCATGTTGACTGTATTTATGTGTTTTCTAATTTTATAGAAAAATCATCGCTTTAATTGTCAATATTCCTTTAAGAATGAAAGTTCGTACCTAATAAGATAAATAAAGCTGTCAAACTTTAGGTCTTTTATTGTCTTTAACTCATTAGAAACATCGTCATAATGTGTTGTAATCTTCTTATAGCGCGTGGGAATATTTTTAATGAGTTATGACGATAATCTTAATAAATTAAGCATTTTGTAATGACATACAAGTATATTATCAAGTATATTAGAATTCAGAAATGCTGGTCACTCACTGACATTTAGTTTTGCAAAGAAAATAGTGTTTTAAAATCCCCATTGTTATTATACAATTATCATCTTTTTATAATGCGTTGAAAATCACCATTGCAATGCATTTTAATGTGATTATAAATTATAGTGGTGGTCATTGTGTACTTTCAGTAAAGACAAGATTATTTTCACAATGTGTATTTTTGCATAAATCAGATGTTTTCACTTTGCTCAAACAATGACCATTTAGAATAATCACATTATACTATTCTGAAAAAAGAGATATGGTATTAAACCATGGAACTTCTCAAACACTGATCTATGCAAAACAAAATGTCAGTGAGTGACCAGCTATTATGAAGTATTACAATTTCGACATTATAATTAGAAAATGCTTAAATAATTATTTATGATTACTTGTTTTCAAGTGCTTATAATTATAATTATATAGCGATCAAAGCTGATTTAAAACATTATATAGGCAATTTTGGGGCGTCAAAGAAAATGTTACTAGGGAACTTGAATTGTAATTGTGTTGTTTACATGATGAGAATAAATCAAATGCAGTATCTGACGTTATGGAATACATTCTAAATAAAGCAACTTTATGGCCATGGATGTATTATATATATGACTGTAAACAATACTTAGTAATATTGTAGCAATAAATAGCAGTATATCATATCCTTTATGATAGCAGAGGCAGTGCTGCTGTCATTACACACAGCAGCCCCCCCCCCCCCTCCCCTCCCCAGACAAAAACATAGACCACTGAGAAGTGTCGAATATCAGAAGTTGGAATCGAATGCTCGGTCAGGCAGGGTGCGTTAGATCCGACTCCCTGATGACGAGCATGATTTAAACATTTCATTTTATTTATATTCTAGATATGGCATAGGACACAAACGTGGGACACTAAAAGTTACCGCAGCCACTAAATGAACAGAGATGATGGAACACAAACTTCTTTTGTTTCCTGACAAATTGTGGGACAACCTGAAGATGAAGGGAAAACAATGAGCCATCTATTGAGCAGAGAAACGACATCTGAGGATGGACGGAGAACCAGTTTTAGGTTCATATTGCTTAAATTAGGATTTCCAGATTTTCTTTTAGATATTGCCCAAAAACAGATTTGTGTTTCTTGACGTACAATCCAAAGTATCCTAATAATGGTGTCCTGCATGGTGATCAGCGGCTCCATCCTCCGGCCCTCCTGTGAAGGTAGATTTGTGTCTTTATTACGCAAACAAACAAACAAAGTTTTGAGAGCCAATTTCACGTTTGTAAGTAAATTAATTCGTTTTGCTGATGAAGATTTTTGATTTGCACCAACACGTTCTAGTTTCATCAGCAAAACTATAACATTTAATCTACTTACAAACGAGAAATTTGCTCTTAAAACCTTTTTTGTTTGTTTGCGTAATAAAGACACACATCTACCTTCATCCCCTCCGTGTCATGCCTTCCTCTGTCACTCTACCTCTCTCAAGTGTTATCTGTATCTCTCTCTCTCTCTCTTCCTCTCTCTTTATCTCTCTCTCTCTCTCTTTTCCTCTCCTCACAGAACACCGCGCGCTCTCTCCCTTTTATTCTGCACGTGCGGAGCGACGGGATTCATCATTCGCGTTTCTGAGCGTAATTGGTCCGAAGATTGACGCGCGAGCTGCTAGTCGGTGCACGTGTTGGCGCACTGATCGAACGCCGTGCCAAATATATATATATATATATATATATATATATATATATACGCCGCGTATTTGCAAATGAGAATAACACCACGCGAGGGGAGGGGGGAGGGAGGGAGGGGGGGGCATTTGATTGTTTGTTTCTTTGTGACAAATTATCTAATTTAAGAGAGAGAGAAAGAGTTAAGTGGGCCCGCTCTACTTTCTAATTGGACTCCTCCCTCCCCTCCGCTGTGCCCCTCTAATTACCGCTCCCCGTTATCTGGCTGAGAGAGGGGAGGAGGAGGGGGGGGGGGTGAAAGGGAGACAGAGAGAGAGGGAGAGGGAGTAATTGATTGCCTTCCAGTCAGCAATAACTTGTTACTGTTGGTCAATCGCTGCTGCTCTTGGTGCATCGCCATCCGCTGGATGGGTTCGGTTCGCGCGTCACCCCGGAAAAGTGTCTCGGAGACGCGGACGAACTGCGAGTCAGAAGTGTGCCCGCAGCCTGCAGCTCGGCGGCGGACATGCGGCGGGAGACGCACCTGTGATCCGAGCTGCGGATCATCCTCACCGGCCCCCGCTACCTCTCCGTTCCCCACCTCCAGCACAGCATTGTCTGCGGTTTTTATTTCTTCTTTTTTTTAGAATAGCTCTTTTCTGAACAATACCGTGGTCAGGTGTGACCCTCCTCCCTCCCCCTCCCCCAACCGCGTGAGCCCGCCATGACCTCCAGGGACGACTCCAAGTGTCCGGCGGTGCTTGGGGAGCGGAGGCGCAGTCCGCTGGACCAGCTGCCGCCACCGGCCAACTCCAACAAGCCGCTGACGCCTTTCGGCATCGAGGACATCCTCAACAAGCCGTCGGTGAGGAGGAGCTACTCCCTGAGCGGCGCGGCGCGCCACGTCTCCCCCGGAGAGAAGCTGTCCTCGGCTTGCCACGGCCTGTCCGGCCGGGCGCTGCTCAGCCAGACCTCCCCGCTCTGCGCGCTGGAGGAGCTGGCCAGCAAAACCTTCAAGGGCCTCGAGGTCAGTGTGCTGCAGGCCGCCGAAGGTAACACACTTATTTTTATTCAATGGGAATTATATGCTTATTATTTTCGCACTAATAGTGTTGCATCATTGTGTTTACTTTTCTGAAATCCAGTTAGAAAATGAAATAGAAAAAATAAATAAAGATAGATACCGCGTTATTGGAAAGAAACATGGGCGGCCAATTTTGTCCTAATTTATAGTTATTATTATTATTATTATTATTGTTATTGTTTTACTATATTATTATTATTATTATTTGGTAATTAAAAATTGCGTAATTTGTCTAAAACAACAAATTAAGAAAAAGTGGATAAAGTGAATATTCGATTCATTATTAATTTAGTGTTGCATAGAGCATAATGTATAATATTATTGAATTAAAGCATTCGTGAAAAATGAAATGTTCAAATTAAATAATGCCCCAAAACGTGATGTTGTTTTCATCAAACATACTAAAACTGTTTGAATTGATCATATGACGAGGTTTAGAAAATATATTTTTAAATAATGAAAAGTAATTCCGTTATTCTGCTTCAGCAGTTTTATTCGAGGAGCTCTGAAGTGTTTGGTGAACTGCAGTATTTCTTGGGTCGCAGTTGCATTGCTTAAGGTTTACATGTTGGTGTCACCTTTGACCTCATGTGTCTCTTCCTCCCAGGCCGGGACGGTCTGACGGTCTTCGGCCAGAGGAACAACCCCAAAAAAAGGCGGAAGTCTCGCACGGCTTTTACCAACCACCAGATCTACGAGCTGGAGAAGCGCTTCCTGTACCAGAAGTATCTGAGCCCGGCGGACCGGGACCAGATCGCCCAGCAGCTCGGCCTGACAAACGCGCAGGTCATCACCTGGTTTCAGAACCGGCGGGCCAAGCTCAAGCGAGACCTGGAGGAGATGAAGGCGGACGTTGAGTCCGCCAAGGTCACGGGTAGCGTGGCCCTCGAGAAGCTCGCCAAGCTGGCGGAGCTGGAGAAGTGCGCGGCCGGCGTTCTGGCCGGGGGGACCGTATCCGCGCCCGGCCGTGACAAGCCGGACCCGGTCTTGTCGCGGTCCCGGTGCGCCACCACCGAGGGCCTCGACTACAGCAGAGCGCGTGTGTCGCCGACCTCGCCAGCATCGTCGTGGTGCACAGACCGGCTGAGCAGCAAGTGTTGCTCGGAGGATGAAGATGAGGAGATTGACGTGGATGACTAAAAAAAAGAAAGAGAAGAAGAAGAAAAAAGAAGAAGAAGCGCGTCACCGTGATAAGCTTCAAATAACGCGATGGTTGCGGACAGAAAACTGTTTTCTTCACGAGGACTTCATCCTTTACGCACGGGACAGGTATCGAACCTGCAACCGTCTGGGTGCTTTAGAACTGAGAAGAAGCCATGCAGGCCCGCTGAACAGGGCGCGCGCGCTCCAGACGATGCGCGACAGAGACGTTCAGAGAGGAATGAGCCCAGGAAGCACGCGCGCAGGTGCTCATGCCCAAAATCACATACTGTATGTCACGGCATGTTTTCTTTGGAGCTGACGTTGAACAAAAGAATGAAAAAGTTTTCTTCTACAAATCACTTTTTGATACACACTTTTTTTTCTCCCCCATATATTAATTGTTCTGAAATGGTAATCACACGCAGAACATGTGCAACTATCTTGTAATAAATCCCGATTTTTTAAATATATTTATAATGCTTTGTACAACCCTTTAAGTGCCTTTAGGATTAAACAGAACGCAAACAACTGTACAAATTGTAATGTAAACTATACTTACGATGTAAAATAATATTAATAATAAAAACGTTTCCAATAATCAGTCTTTTTGCACATTTCTATTTATTATATTCCATATATTCAATATAATTGATATTATAGATTTATATAATGGAAGCATTTTCATATTGCATTTAACAGTCTGTAGACTATAGGCAACTTGCCTACTGACCTGCGTGTGTTTTCAATTTTATTTTATTTTCTGTGAGCGAAAATGCCCTGTGTGTGTGTGTGCGTGCGTGCGTGAGTGTATACGCGTGTGTGCGTGCGTGTGCATGCGTGTGTGTGTTTGTGAGTTTGTGTGTGTGTGCGTGTGTGTGTGTGTGTGTGTGTTTGTGTGTGTCCCCTCAGGGCCGCTCTCCAGCAGCGCGCAATACGGAGACAAGCGGTTCTCCCTGCGCGCACCGCCCCGGCGGGTCTCCGCAGACAAAAGGGCGGCCATGAGGAGAGTGTTTTCAGAGGCCATATGGTGTTAAGGGTTCTCCTCTCAATTACGAGTCACCATGATGGATTGACTTAACCCGTTCTTGTTCAACCACGTGGCCTTTCCCTTTTGTGTCGCACTTAAAAGCGGACCGGCTCGCCAGTGTTATGAATGTGAATGCGGGGCTCAGAGGGCTCGACATGTTGACTTGAAGCTCTTGGTCAGACACTTCATCTGCTCCTCCTCAGCTGTCTGCTGTGTGTTGCTTATGCAGCCTTAACAAATACATAAATACATAACCGGAAGGAAGAAAGAAAAACATAACAGAAAATACATTTTTATCTGTGATTTATTGAAACGATGCAACGCTACAAAATGATTTTCTATTTTTCATAGAATTTACATAATTGTTTTGGAAATTTACATTAGAATATTGAATTAAGTATATACAATAATGTAAGTTAAAATACTATACTTATTTGACAAGCAAATCGAATTCAAAAATCAAAACTTATATCTTTTTTTCTGAGCTTTTTATTTGGTCTTCATCATTTTTTCTTGCAAACAAACACATACTATTATTTTTAGATGATGCCCTTTTCCTGCAACCTATTATTCCCATAAACGAGATGATATTATAAATGATAAAAGGACCCGTTGCAAACAAACACAACCTCAAGCATATTCACATAGAGTATGTGATCAGCTTATGTTTTAAAAATACATTCTTAGAAGAAAAACTGTATGTGAAATTAAATGCCTAAGTCACAACTGCACAGTTCATAAATAAATAAAGGACAAATATGTTGAAATATATATATATTTAATTACCTTATGTAATCTTCTACAATGTGCACATGTAATGTGTCTTTATGTCAGGCACATGGACATTCTGTGAGTGTTTTAGTTTTTCATTAGTAAGCATGGAGCACATTACTCAAAGACAGGTTTCTTTAAAGGGGGAGGGGGACACACACTAACACACACACACACACACACGCACACACACACACGCACACACATAAAGAGAGAGAAGAATCATTTATTCAATCGGCCGGAAAATTGAAGTTTGATGCATGGCCCCCTGCTTAAACAACTGTTCCTGACACTAACCCCCCACCCCCTGTTTTTCTCCTGCAGACCTCTAAACAACTGGCTGCTACCATCTGGGGCCTGCCAACACAATGACAAATATGTTTATCTCCAAATATACTCATCATCATTATTACATCAAGTTCAGCCTTAACATGCAACTATATACGCATATATTATTAATATTATGATTATTATTATGATTATTATTATTATTATTGTTATTATTAGAAGTAGTAGTAGTAGTATATTTATTATTATTAATTATTTAAATGTTGTACATTTGATCTTGTCAACTGTATTGTTATTTGAATTATTATCCAATTCCATGCAGTGTTGCACCGTTCGGGTTATTTTTAATAATAACTATATTTATAATAATCGGTTTTATTATTATCAATACTTCTATTTATATTATATTATTAATAATAACCGTTATTTTCATGCAAAGAAAAGTTAAAATTCAATGTCAGTCTTGTTTTATTAGTATAAATCAGTCAACAGTCAAACTGTTTTTAGAAGATGTTTTCGTGACTATGGTGCAGCCATTTATCATATGGATTTGATGGCTTGATAAATAACAACAATAATAACATAGTAGTAGTAGAAAGCCATATTTCATTACAAGGATAATCACTGCTTCATATATATTATGAATACAAAATAAATCATGTATGACCTTCATTGCCATTTAATATTGTTGTCTAATACTTCTCCTATTATTATAATAAATATCATTGTTACCATTATTGCTGTTATTATAACAAATATTGATTACCATTGTTACAAATATAATAATAACATGCAGTCATTAATATTATGGTTATAGTTAACCATTTTAGCATTAGGCTGTATAGAGAAATGGTTAACAGTGGTTTCCTGTCCTGTGCTTTGCATTGTTCTCTTATGCTGCTCGAAGCTGAGCTGCTCGATGCTCTTTCATGGTGTGGATATGCTGTGCTGTCTTATTCTATGTCCTGTGTCCTATTATATGATATGCTGTCCTACGCTGTGCTCTACTGTGTGGTCACATGGAGGGCTGTCCTCTGCTGCATTGTGCGGTCCTATTCTATTCTATGATGTCCTGTGTCCATGTGTTGTCATAAGCTGTGTTGTAAGCTGTCTTGCACTGTCCTACGTTGTGTTGTCTTACTGTATTCACTGCTGTGCTGCGGTGTGAGCGTGGGAGTCGGCGTGTGTGCGTGTGTGCGTGTGTGTGTGTGTGTGTGCGTGCGCGTGTGTGTGTGCGCCTGTGTGTGTGTGTGCCGAGCGAGCTCCTGCTCTGTGTTGGAGTGTCCGGATGCCGCTGAAGAAATGAGCTGCCTTTGCCGCAGGGCACGGCTTGATTGATCACTAAATAGGGCAGATTTGAAAGTTTTAGTTATAACGTTCCTGTAGAGCCCCTTAACACTTCAAACTTCAATTTTACGGGCTATTGAACTAAGCGTGTCCCTGACAAAATTGATATATGTATTAATTTACTTTAAGCGGTGATTAATTACTATCCACAAAGAGAATTAACCCAAAAGTTCTCCCTCCCCCCTCCAAATTTGCATATTAATCAAATTCTAGTTGATAATTCAGATGGAGAAATGGATTTAGCAGTGCTCTAGGCATATCTCTCTCTCTCTCTCTCTCTCTCTCTCTCTCCCTACCTCCCTAAGGGCCTGAGCTCTCTCTCTCTCCCCGGCTGCTAAGCTGCTTGTCGAGTGTATTAAAGTCAGGGATGCAGAACGAGCTCGGCTGGCTATTTGGTGAAAACAGAAATTGCATGTCCACTTTTATGATGTGTTCTTGCTGAGCAGGCTCTTCTGAATGTGGCCTGTCAGAGCCGCCTGGGATTTACAGAGTGTGTGCGTGTGTGTATATGTGTGTGTGTGTGTGTGTGTGTGTGTGTGTGTGTGTGTGTGTGTGTGTGTGTGTGTGTGTGTGTGTGTGTGTGTGTGTGTGTGTGTGTGTGTGTGTGTGTGTGTGTGTGTGTGTGTGTGTGTGTGTGTGTGATTAAGCCTCTGTATGTACAGTAGAGGCTCGCGAGGGTCACCTGTGTGTAAATCCAAGTGTATTGATGAATGGAAATTAATGTGAGGAAGTACAAATCTTTTGTATACGTTAACACGGTTGTAAGAATAATAAGAATGTGTTGATGAAGCAGAATGTTCCACTAACATCCACCGTATACACTGTATATGCAAACAGACATAAGCAGGCAAATAGATTTAATATCTGGTGATGTGGATTCTAGAGAATGGATCCCTGATACCACATGTGGCGTCATCTGTTATCTTTATCCGGGACTTGTCCTTTAATATTTTCTCTTCCTTTGATCTCGACTTGTCCAATACTCCATTCTGCAGGTAAAATCTTTTCTCATGCATTCTTTCAAAAGAATTGGTTCTGCAAAAAAAGTTACTTTCAGATGGATGAGACTGGATAAAGACCTTCGAGACTGGATTACTGCAACTCCTTATCTCTCCACTCTTTGGTTACTGCTGCTCTTGATTCTTAATTGTGCAAACTGCAAACTAGAAAAGCACAGAAACTACTCCCACTTCACTGGCAACTAGATCCAAAATGCACTGCACTGGTTCTTCTCCAACCTCTTTAAGCTTTTAAAAAACTTAACTTGTCTGGCTCAATCATATCTTTAGATTTCTTCTGATTTTGTACATACCCTTGAAGAGCTACAGCTACTCATACCCGCTAGAGCCACTACCAGTAGAGAAAGTAGAAACTTGCCAGAGCCTTTAGTTATCAAGCTCCTCTTTTCTCCTCTTTTAAAGAAATTTTTCCACAGGAGTCCGGGAGGCAGACCATTCACCCTCTTTGAGTAACCCTAAAGACCAGCTGACTGAGGAGAGACTATAGTTAGGGCTGAATTAGGTTTGCCCTGGTCCCCTGGTCCAGCCTCTGCTGGCTAGGGCAGATAGGGGGCGGGGACGCTAGGATGCACTGATGCTTCTCCTTTTTTTTCTCTCTTTTTGATGAATTTTCATTCTCTCAACTCTCCTTAACTCTGCTGCTTTTCTCCCGGTTCCTCCTGACTTTTCGTCCCGGGGGTCATCGGACCCCATCCCGCACGGCCCTGATCTGCCTCTCTGATGGATGGATTCCTGCTCATCTGCCTGCCTGAGCACTGTCCTGCCTTGTCCTGTTGATGACCCACCCTCCCTCTCCCCACCCCCTCCTGCCGATGTGGAAGTCTCCATCCATCGTGGAATATGGCTACTATGAACTATCATACCACCTGTCATATTCATTGAATGTATTGTTTAAACTATTCACATCCTTCTGTATTGTTCACATCATTTGTCTGTCCCATCTAGGGAGAGGGATCTCCTCCTGTTGCTCTCCCCAGGTTTTTTCCTTTTTTTTCCCCTGAAGGTTATTTGGGAGTTTTTTTTCGAGTTTTGGTTTTGGGGCAGGATGTCTATGTGTACAGATTGTAAAGCACTCCGAGACAAATTTGTAATTTGTGAAATTGGGCTATACAAATAAACTGAATTGAATTGAATTGAATTGACAGGTGAAGCCCAGTATTCGCTTTTTTTAGGGCTGCAATCAGTAGTCTAAATACATCCTCCAGCATTTAAAATATTGAATTAAAGGTGGATAAGTAAAGCTATGCGGAAGTGTCTTAAAACATGCATCCTCTCTCCTGACCAGCAGGGGGAGACTCCTCCAAAAAGAAGTTTTTTTGTAAAGAAGTCTATAAGAAAATGACTCTACTTCTCTCTCAATTTATTACCTCAGCAAACATTGTTAACATGAGTTTATGCTCTCAATCTCTAGTTTCAAGTCTTCTTGAATACAGCGTGATGTTCATTTCATAAATTGTGATCCATTTAGAGTCAAATAGACCATAAAGAACAGTATGCAGGGCGGGCTTACTGGGATTGACAGATCTCTGCTGCTACCAGAGCCGTATACGGTGTCTCTAAGTCAACTCCTCGGCAGTCCAAACATGGTCACTTCCACTCATTTGATTGGATAAAAAAATTTAAAAAGATGGCAGCAGACGTATTCCAAGATGACGACGTTGAAATCCCCAAACTCGAGGCTTCATAACAGCAGTCCAGTGGGTGATGTCACGACTACGTCCACCTCTTATACACAGTCTGGGATCATAACACATCAAAATAAAAAGGGAAGTCTCCTTTCTTTGCCCTTCTCCATACCTGCTCTGAATCAGCCTTGTTCTTTCTGCCCAGCCAATCAGCTCCCTGCCTGATCCCCTCATGCCCGTTCACCTGAGCTTCATCCCCCGGAACACATGAGCATAAACTTTGCTCTCTAACGATCTCGTCCCATTAATAATGCGATAATGAAGGAATCATTACAGAGTTACAACACATTCAATGAATATGACAGAAATGTATGAATATTTAGTACTGGGTATGGACCACGATCCAGACCTCCAGAATCAATGAAAATAGAAAGAGGAGGGGGGGGGGGCATCAATAGGGCCATGGTAGGGCCATGGTAGGGCCACGTAGGCAGGAGGCCAGCCTAGCAGAAGGCACAGAGAAGGAGGCGGGGCCAATGAGTTCGGAGGCTCTCGGCCCTGACCAGGAGCAAAGACCAGCTTCAGATACAGCCAGTTCCAATGGACCCTGTGAGATGTGAAGTCACAAAGATTCCAGGAGAGATGGAAATTCATCCATAAGGAGATAATTTTATGGAGTGTATCCTAAAACGTCCCCCAGCAGCCTATAAGCCTATAGCAGCATCTCTAGGGGCTGGACCAGGTGAGCCTGATTCAGCCAGAACTATAAGACTATTAAAGAGGAAAGTATTCAGTCTACTCTTAAATGAGGTGTCTATGTCTGCCTCCGGGACTGAAGGTGGAAGCTGGTTCCATAAAAGAAGAGCTTGATAACTGAAGTCTCTGGCTCCCATCCTACTTTTTAAGACTCTAGGACAGGGGTGGGCAAACTTTTTGACCTGCGGGCCACAATCGGTTCTAAAATGTGACAGAGGGGCCGGGCCAGGAGCATTTGAACACGCAATGTAATTTATTAAACCTGGAGATTGCGTCTGTTTTTTATACATTTCAATTTAAGGTGCAAAGTTAAAGTAATCAACATTTACTGGAAAGAGATCAATGGAATCACTTTCAACATTCAAAACAAATTATTACCCAACGAAATACTCAAGCTCAATAATTTCTAATTGTTTTAAACCCCGCAAAATAATGGACGGATTGTCCTGAGAGATACTGTATTAAATATCCTGCCTGCAGCAGAAACTAGAAAGGGGTCTTTAAATTGAGGGCGATGTGCGGCGTCATCTGGTCAGCATGTGTATGAACCCGTCACAAACAGACTGACAGCGCTTTACTCGAGAAAATATGACCCTAAAGCTGACAATTGAAGTTCGATTTTTAAAAATTATTCATATCTCTTCTGAAAACACACCTTTACTCATGTGGACGAACTGTTTTGGTGTTTGAAATTGGTTTACCAAAGGTCATAGGTTCACAAAAGCAGTGAAATATCTGAATACAATGCTAGATACATGTAATTGCACCTGTCCATCCTGGAGAGGGATCCTCCTCTGTTCTCTCCTGAAGGTTTCTTCCCTTTTCCCCCTGAAGGGTTATTTGGGAGTTGTTCCTGATCCGATGTGAGGTCAAAGGTCAAAGGTCAGGGATGTCTATATGTACAGATTGTAAAGCACTCCGAGACAAATTTGTAATTTGTGAAATTGGGCTCTACAAATAAACTGAATTGAATTGAATTAAATAAATGAGGAAAACCAAATTTTGTATTAAAAATTTTTTAGTAAAAATGATGTGGTCTGTCACACATTCACCAAAATGATAAAGATGGGACTGAGAAATGACTTCATATTGCAGATAAAGTTTCATGGGGTGTGTGCAAATAAAAAATGACCATTAATTTTTTTTTTTTATAAATATGTATTGAACATAAAAATAAAAAAAATTCTACATTATATACATGTTGTGAAATAGAAAACAGAACACAACTATTGACAGACTATTTACAATATGGCTTCACTATAATAACATCATGTCATCGTGTCACGAGACCTCTCTGCAGGCTGCGCTGCAGGCTGCGCTGGTGAATCCTCTCTGTAAAATACAAGACTAGTCAGCACCGCGCACAAGTTACGGACACCGGGACCGACACCGGGACACGTAACGTGTAGTAAAGACTCTTACCCGGTCCAAGTGGCTCTCTTCTGGCTGCGTGTTCCTCCTCGTGGCTCTGCAGCTCCTCCGGAGGCTCCGCGCTGCTCGCCAAAATCACTGCGGCTGTTTCTAAATGAGTCTCACCTGTGTGGTGGGCGGGTCCCTTGTGATTTACTGAGTGTTCATTGGTTGTTTTTTTCGCAAAATGTTGACAGACAAACGGATTGACAAATCACGGTGAAGGGTTTTGTGTGACGAGTACTTTCCGCGCCAACGCACACCGGAAGTAAACAAAGTCGCGATTTGGACAAGTTCGGCGGGCCGGATTAAAAAGCCTAACGGGCCGGATGTGGCCCGCGGGCCGTAGTTTGCCCATGTCTGCTCTAGGAACTACAAGTAGTCCCGCAGTTAGTGAGCGCAGCTCTCTAGTGGGGCAATATGGTACTACAAGCTCCTCAAGATATGATGGAGCATCACCAATCAAGGCTTTGTAGGGGAGGAGAAGAATTTTAAATGTGATTCTTGAGAGCTTCAGTGGAGCCATAAAAACATCATAAGCCCCAGAAAAAGAAGAAACCTTAAAGAGAGCAACAGAGGAGGATCCCTCTATCAGGATGGAAAGAAGCACAATATATGCCATGTGACCAGAATGAACATCATAAGAGAGTTCCAACACATTCAATGAATATGACCGAAATGATTCAGGTCGCTTTATTCTCCTGGCAGCAGTTCACACCATTCACTATTTTATTTGATGTTTTTCTCCAGAGTCGCCCTCTCGGAGTCAGCCGTCGCTGCAGGCTTGCAGTAACAACTCTTCCAACATTTGTAACGTGATATCCTTTTCAATCACACCCTGGCAACTATGACGGAGAGAGGTTAAGTAAACGTACTGCAGTTACATTTCACCACTCTTAACGTAAATTCATTTAATACTAAATAACTCTATCAATTACCAATGACTATTAACTACTACTGCATTAAACATCGCATTTCATGAATCATCTGGAAAGAAAACGACAGTTGTTGGCATGTACTTTGAATAGCTGCAACACCTGCAGGTCCAGGTTTAGCCCCAAATGTCCCGGAGGAAATCATAAAAATTTATATTTACAATTTCTTTAAAATTCTGTTCTGTTATCTTTAAACGACAAACACTCTTATGATTGTTTTTGTGCCTCTGGTCCTACGTGGGAATCCTTTTAGATCTCCATGTGTGCCATTCCATTCTTTTACGAGTGGAAGGAAAAATGAAAATTGCTGATTTGAAACAGAACTGGAGGTAAAAAAAATAAAAAAACTCTGAATTGTTGGTTTGACTCTGAGGCTGCACTGAGAATGTATACTTCAGGGGAAACAGGACATATTCCCCTAGAGAGCTCAGCTGCTGTCTGCTCCTGACCTGTGGTGACGGTGGTCCTCAGTCCTCACCGTAACGTTCTCTCTGGACCTGTCTGCTGTTCCTCTACTGACACCTTGTGGTTGACCCGTCTTACTACATCTGAGGATGTTCGACCACGTGGGGAAAAGGACTTAGCGGATTTGTTCTCTGGCTGCAACAGTTCCTTTAATGATGTCGTTGTAATGGAATCTGAAATTAAAGCTGTTGTAAGTCATCACAAATGTGTTTATGAATTCAAACCTTTCTGTTGAAGAGGTAAACAAATATAATAATAGATGAATGCAAACTGAAGAAAGCTACTGGAATTGACGATATTTGCCAACAGGGTGTTGAAGCCCATTGAAATTGTTGTATGAGCTGTCTCAGTATCATAGTCGTGGCTTTATTCTGACACAGTGGCGGAATAAATGTTTAAAAAAACACCCGAGCTGCCTCAGTTAGAGGGGTATATCCATCCTTTGCTATATTCTTCACTTTAACATTAAATGTGTTGTAAATCTGTGACACATGACATCTATTACATCTGTCCATCCTGGAGAGGGATCCTCCTCTGTTACTCTCCTGAAGATTTCTTCCCTTTTTTTTCCCCGTGAAACTTTTTCTATTTTTTGGGAGTTTTTCCTGATCCGATGTGAGGTCAAAGGTCAGGGATGTCGTATGTGTACAGATTGTAAAGCCCTCTGAGGCAAATTCTTAATTTGTGATAATCGGATATACAAAATAAATTGAATTGAATTGAATAGATGAGTAAATCACCTTGACAGGACATGTTTGGTCTTGTGGACAAGTAATGTGGATTTAGAAAAGCCAGAGCATGTATTGATCATATACATGTTGTCACTTCCCCTGTATGTGCATGCATTGAGGAGAATTGGTCTACATGTGTTTGTTTTATTGATTTCAACATGTTGGTGGAAAGCAACGAGATGTAATGTACTTTCTGTACTTTCTGTGACAGGAAAAAGATGGGAATACGATTACATTACATAACATTTAACTGATGCTTTTATCCGAAGCGACTTACAATAAGTGAATTCAACAAAGTGTACAAACTCAGAACAACAAGAATCAAGAAAGTAACATTTCTTCAAGAAAGCCAAAACAACAAAAATACCATATCCTGACTTGTTTGATAGAGCACCTGCTGTACGTCCCCCTTTTTATGTTAGATTTTAATTCATTTATCTGGTTGATGAACATGTTTTTTAAATGCTACTCAAGTGGCACTGAACGATGCTGAATATTAATGCAGGGTGCTAATGGAAATGGAGGCTATAGTGGTAAATCAAACAAAACAAAACACGAAGATTACATTTTAGACAAAAAATTATTGGAGAGAAGTTCAGTTTTTATTAAACTTTGATTTAACAGTGCTATCATACACTGACCAGTATACATATAATAATAATAATAATAATATTGTTTTATTATTATTATTAGTAGTAGTAGTAGTATTGTTATTATTATAATAATTATAATTATAATAATAGTAATACAAATCCATTAAATTCATATTGCGCTTTTTAAGATAATCAAAGATACTTTACATGTTACATTTCATAAACTGTAGACACAGCTACGGGGAGTCAGGGTTAAGTGTCTTGCTCAAGGACACATCGACTAAGGCGAGGATTGAACCGACAACCCCCTGATTGAAAGGTGGACCTGCTATTCACTGACCCACAGCAATAAGCCCAATGATCACATGACATTTACAGAAGCTGTCAATGCTCTAGATCAGACTGTAGCAAAGTTCAACTTTGAGGTAATCTAGAATTCCATATGTATAAACAGCTCTATAAGTCATGTGAATGTCCTGTGTCTGACGATGCTTCTGGGGTTTGGGGTTCACAAATCTACTTCTGTTTTGGCCATTAGTGGGTTGGGAACTTCCCAAGATCAGACATAAGTGTCAAATGCTTGGATTTTGGAATAGACTTCTGAAAATGTCTGATACAGACTAACTAAAAAGATAATTCAATGGGACATGACATGTTCCATGACCATTCCTGGGCTCAGGGTTTTAAAATCTCTGTTTAATATGATCAATGTGTCATTCATTTTCCAGAACAGGGTACTTTGTGATATCCGTGAGATTAGGACCAAACTATTTCTCGTACTAAGAGAAAAATGTTCTGTTGAAATATGCGATCTCGTAAAGCGTAACTATTGTGCAGAACTTTCCGTGAAGTACAATTTATACAACAGACAAAGATCCCCATGTGAACAGTTACGCTCAGGAACATTACCGTAACCCCTGGAGACCGGAAGGTATAATTCCACTCCAGAGGAGGACAGAATCTGTTTGCTGTCGGAGCTCGGGGAAAATGAGAATGAGGCGCACTTTTTTTTTTCCCGTCCTATACGAGAACATAAGCGATGTATCTGTTGTACAATGACTTTCATTTATGTTGATTTCTTTTGGCTAGATGGCTATGTGTGCTTCAGGAAAGGAACCTTTTTTTCTGGGAGATTTTATTTTCCAGGCCTGGGAGAGAAGGCAGAATATATTGATCTAACGGTGATGTAACCTGGCATTTTGAAATTGAATTATAGAATATACACTTTTATTAATCCCCAAGGGGAAATTAGTTCTCTGCATTTAACCCATCCTTAGTTATTAAGGAGCAGTGGGCTGCGGTGAAGCGCCCGGGAAGCAACTGTGGGTTCAGTGCCTTGCTCAAGGACACTTCGACTTGCAACTAATGGGGAGAGCGGGGATCGAACCCACAACCCTGCGGTTGCAGAACGGCCCTCTTACCCCACTGAGCTAAAGCCGCCCCCCAAGAATTAAGACTAATTAAATGTGTCCACTGTAGCTGTATTTTTGGCATTTTATGAACCCATGAGGGTTAGGCACGGTATGTGCATGACACAAAAATATAGATATCTGATGTAAATGTGTGTGTGCGTGTCATTGTGTGTCATATGGGGACATTAATATGAATTCACAGTTACATTATGGGGACCCTCTTTTTTTTAGGCAACTAAACGGGGATAAAGACATTTCCCCAATGAAATATGAGGGTTTCTTCATGTCTGTTACGCCTATAATAATTGAGGATTAAGGAAGTTTTTTTTTAGTGTCAGACAACATTCCTGTTTTCATCTTTAATCCTTTGTTTTAATCAAATCTCTGCGTCTTTCTCCTACAGTTCCTTGTGTTCGGCTGATCATCCCATTTGACTTTGACACATTTTGCTGCTTCCATACCACCGTCAGCTTTTCATCATTCCAATTAAGAAATACATTTTGTGTGTCTGTCTTAGGGTTGTAGTGTAGCTATACCTCTAGTTGTGGGCAGTGCAGACACAGTGGTGTTCTCTTAGTGGTTTGTCTGTTGCTCACTGCCACTTGGTTTTGTCTATTCAGGGCTGAATATGATGAATGTATATTTTCTAAGAGATATCCAGCGATTATTTTTGGTCTACTCATTCTACTCGTTTTATTTTGTTCCTTTGACAAGGATGTCGGCCATTTAGTCAACACTCCATTCTACTATGATCTCTGCTGGAATACTGGACTGTGTACCGCCATGACCCACAAGGGGGCGTGTCCTCCCTGCGTATGCTGTTTGAAAGAACAACTTCAGGGTCATTTTTCTTCATCACCATCTAGACCTATGAAAAGTATATATGTACATGCACGTATACTCCAGTCAACAGCTCCTTGTGGCCGCTCTGCTGCAGGTTTGTTTCCAAGAACACTGATTTCAATGTTGTGCGTTGAACACATCTTTGTTAATTATGGGATGTTTCCTTCCTGGATTATTTTCTTTATTTATAAGATAATAGGAAGTTCTTCTGGCAGTGAAGAGGAGAAGCCAACACCTATAGTAGAATACAACTTTTCCATCGCAGCAGACCAGAGCGAGAGGCTAACACACTCAAAAAAATGATTCAAGCCCTTCTTAGAGGTGACACATTTAAATATTGTTTGATACATTTAAATAAATCAATTACAAAAATAGATGTTTATATTTAATGGGTGTAACACAAAATGTATGAATACTTTCATTTATTAGATTTATTTAGGTTAGATGGTTATATGGTGTGCATATCAACTCAAAATAAATGTGTTTCATTGAGGACTACCCTTTGCGCATGCGCTTTCTGAAAATCAATTGTTTGCATGAGGTGAAGACACTTTCAGGGCTGTACGGTGGTGTAGTGGCCAGCACTGTCGCCTCAAAGCCAGAGGGCCGTGGGTTCAATTCCCAGTCGGGGCGTTCCTTCTGTGTGGAGTTTGCATATTTTGTTAGTTAGTTAGTTTATATTTTGAGTTGGACAAACATAAATTAATTTAATTTAATGAATATCATTATTTTATTTTAGAAGTATTTGATACAAATGAGTTGGACTAACTTAATTACATTGTATTGCACTGATGTGCTAAATTTGAGTTGGAGTTGCATAACATTTTTGGATGGAAAACCTGCCTACAATTTAATTGAGTTCATCCAATGAGTCATTTCTTTGAGTGCACCACTCAAGGCGAGCCGCTTGAACTTGAAGCCAATAGATGACATCATGGCTCTGTAATGATCTCCTTTCTTCAGATAACCTATTTTTGAAGGCAGAAGTAGGTCCAGTCAGGGTTCTCTCAAGTTGAGCTCTAAAATGATATTTATGCAGCAAATCAGTGCAATTAATGATGTGTCACTTGTGATATCCTTGCTTTTCCTTCAACGAGGCAATAAGGACCCACAATGTATTTACTACATCTGAACCATATTTGGAAGGTACAATAAAAATAAAGAAATGTAGACCTTATTATGTTGTTGCTTTTTAGCAGAACCGAAGGCAACAAGTGCAAATGAATGAAAAGAACATGAACCCTCCAGGAGCTACCGGGTGCATATGCATTATGTGTGCATTATGTTCAATCGGGGCACTCCTGCAAAAGAGCCGGCCTCTTCTCAGTGAAGCTAGCCTCAGAAATGTAACTCTAAATATCAAAAGTTTTTAGGACTGTAAATATTAGCATGTGCAACTTTCCCAATCGTGTCAGCCCACTGAAAAGTATTAAATCTTTGTTAAATCCTTCAAGGTTCTCACCATAAAACTCCCATGTTATTATATTCCTCACATAGATATGATGGAACAGTAAAAAGCTGCTTGATCTTGGTAAAAGCATGAAGTTATCCTTCGACATACAGGCAATGTCATATATAGTATGGATGTTTCTTTTCATATAGTTTGACATGGAGGACATGTTGCATTTAAGTACATTTAGGTTTCGTAAAAAACTTCTCCTCCTCCACCACAAACTCATAAAAGGTGGAGGTTCATTACGGCTCATTGAAATGCAAAGACCTGCAGAGCTAATGTCACGGAAATGTATATGTGTGCGCTGCATTTCATTTTTCATCTTGGTTAATTATGCATGTTGATGTATGACCTTTGACAACAAGCGGTATGTTTGTATGATTATGGTAATTTGAACTAAAGGCATGTTGCTGCGTTCATTTAAAAGTGTGTTTTCCAGTGAGAAAGCTGAGAAGATGCATGGGCTCAGAGTAAATGAGGAAATTACAATGTTTAATTTCTGTAATAACATGTTCAAATGTAATGCAACTTCCTCCCCTCCTAAAGTCTTATTTCTACTGATGATGTGATATATTATCCACAAAAATTACATTTACTGAGGGTAGATGTTCCATTTGACAGTTTTTTGTAATCGTTAAACACAATTTAGGAAACTAGTCTCTTCTTCTTTGCTACTATTTTTAAAAAGAAAACATTCACAAAATACAGAATATCTTGCAAAAATCAAAAAAACTATGTCGAAACTATATAACCTAAAAATTGTATTACAACTTTACACACGTATATCAAATAAATAGATGTTTCCACATGACAGCTGCCCACTGATGTGATAAGTATAAAACACTCAGTCTGTAAATATCGGCTATGAACAAATCCAGTGGGTTCATTCCAAATAGCTGAAGATGACATGAGCATAGTTGCGTTATTGTACTGTAAATTACAGTTTTTCTCAGTTGTTTACACACAAAAAGCAAAAATTCAGCACAATTTACACAACCTTCACTTCATGTACCAATCGCTCGACGCAATTCGTCACTACTTCTCACTCCCTCACCTGCATTAGACTCTGACTTTCCTTCTACACGCTGATGTTACACATCACCTTGTCGTCAAAGCACTAAACACAAATGTTCAGTTGTTGCACACACTTCTCAAGTAAAATCTCAAAGCATCAAGCTACACACAAATATTCAAATCTCTAAACATTCAAGTCTGTTGAGCAATTTGCAGTCAATAAAGAGCGGATCGACCACGTCGTCATCTGGGACAATGTGAGAATATAAGTGTGTGATGGTTCCAGAACCGCCCACATGTTCCCATTCTACAGCTTCCACCTTATTCTCCTTTCCTGAATCCCATTGAGGGGTTCTGTTCAGCTCGGAGGTGGAAGGTATATGAACAGAACCCACAGGGCCGGGTCCCACTGCTCCAGGCCATGGAGGAGGCTTGTGGCAACATGAGTGTAGGCCTACACTGAGGCGTTTTCAATGCTGCACTTCAGTGTGTTATAAATGCTTAGTTGTGTGTACTCAATGAATGGTATATGTCATTTGAAAATATGAAAACTCAAGTTCCATTTTGTGAACAGTTACAGTTTTTCTCGATTGCTTAAACACATTTTTTGAAAGCATGCCTCATTTTCTCAAAACTCTAAACACAAATCCCAAAACCACTCACACAAAATGCAAAACGCTTTATATCTCCTGCAAAATGCTACTTTGTTTTCAAATGACAAACACAGCCCATTATATGAGTAGACATTCTAAGCATCGATAGAACACTGATGTGCTCAATGGAAAACACTACGATGAAATGGGAAAACACCATGAAGGCCTTATCAGGAGCATTATGCCTTTTCATGTCCAGTGGTACTGTACGCTTTCTCCTGTTGTCAAATATTGTAAATGTATAATGTTTTAACTCAAAATATAAAACAACACACAAATATACAACACAAATATTTCTTTCTTTTTTATAATTGTTTCACAGAATAAACAATAGAAAATAGACCACAACAGTCAACAAAAAAAGAAAGAAAAGTGTAAATAAAAAAGGACGAAAAAAATGTGTCTTCATCCTGTCGTCGGTTCCTGTCTGGCCACAGGACCTCATCAACATCCTCCTCCTCTTCCAACTCTTCCTCCTCCTCTTCCACCTCTTCCTCCTCATCTTCGTCCTCATATAGAATAGAATAGAATATACACTTTTATTTATCCCCAAGGGGAAATTAGTTCTCTGCATTTAACCCATCCTTAGTTATTAAGGAGCAGTGGGCTGCGGTGAAGCGCCCGGGAAGCAACTGGGGGTTCAGTGCCTTGCTCAAGGACACTTCGACTTGCAACTAATGGGGAGAGCGGGGATCGAACCCACAACCCTGCGGTTGCAGGACGGCCCTCTTACCCCACTGAGCTAAAGCCGCTCATCCTCGTCCTCTTACCCTTACTCCTCTGCCTCTCTGGTCTCCTCTACCTTCCATGTTTTCATCCATTCTTCTTCAAATCAGGAGGTCACCTGTGGCCCTTATATTGCTAAAGCCTTGATTCCAAATTGCACAACAGCCATGGAAATGGAAGTTTTGCCAATTGAATAGCAGTGTGTTCTGTCTAAACACAAGGAGGTTTTGGCATTGATGAAGTGTGCAAAGTAGAGAGGATGGTGTTTAGTGTTTTGAATAAAGTGTGGCTCACAATTGAAATCTGTGTCTAAAGCAGATACTTGTGCTTATAGTTTAGCAGAATTGGTTTAGGGAGTTGGCACATGAGTTACAGGTTGTGGTCATTGTGTTATAAGTTCCAGTTTTTGTGTGTAATCAATCGATAAAAACTGTAAGAGATTTGACAGGAAAGAGTCATCTTGCAAAGGGAGTGTGAGGTTTAGTGTTTTGTGTGTGAAGTTTTCAGTTTTGTGTGTGCAAGCTTTGAGAACGCCGTTATTGATTTGAGAAACGTGTCTTAACAATTGTGAAAAACTGTGACACAACTGTGACTTATTTTACCGTAGTTTTGTTTATTAACTTCCGTACTTCGCGCACACTTGTTACGTGAATTGCGTAGTTTACAAAACACACGCAATTATTTGAAAAAACTAAACTCAGAAACTCAGTTATTTTTACGTAACAATCAATTTTACTTTACGGAACTCTTACTTTACATAACTCACAATATTATTTTACAGAACAAAATAGTTATTTTTTATATAATAGTTATTTTACATAACAATGTTATGTCACGCAACAAAAATAGTTATTTTAAAATAACTATATTTGTTCAACTTTTATGCAACACACAATGTTGTTTTACCCAACACACGTTTTGTATGTAGGTGTGAAATAAGTATGTTAGTTACATATTAAAAGGTAAGGGTAAAATAAGACATGGTTGACATTTGGTTTCACATCGGACATGAACATGAGTCTCCAAAGTGAGAGTCATGGAGAGTTTGTTGCTCTTTATACACATCACCTGACTTCCTTTGCGGCACCACATCATGTCCAAGCGCACTATTACGTGGGTTGCTCAACAGTGCATTACTTTTCATAGGTTTGAGTAGGAGTAGTGGTTGAGGATAGCCTGAGCTTTTCAACGTAATACAATGTGTATTTTCAATAGTATGTGCAAAGTCAAGTGTAAATACACAGGTTGGTGGTGGTTGAATTTGTGTGAGAAAAAATAAGAATTCATGCATTTTGAAAGATGTGTTTATGTGTGTCAAAGCGAGAAAAGTGATACACAGTTTAGTCGACATTGACTAGGTAACCCATTTGGCCTACAAACTACAAACGGCCTCCAAAGAACTATGAGTCCTTTATCATCAGATAAAGGACTCATCTCTGTCCTGGTCTTGTTGACCTTAGTGCTGCATTCGACACCATTGACCATGACATCCTGTTACAGAGACTGAATCAGTCGATTGGCATTTCAGGCACGGCACTAAGTTGGTTTAAATCCTATTTATCAGATCGATCTCAGTTTGTATTTGTAAACGATGACGCCTCGATAACCACCAACGTTAGTCACGGAGTTCCACAAGGTTCTGTGCTTGGACCAATCTGATTTACCTTATATATGCTTCCATTGGGAAATATTATCAGTAAACACTCCATACACTTTCATTGTTATGCAGATGATACTTAATTATATCTATCGATCAAACCAGAGGAGTCCAACCAGCTCACTAAACTTCAAGCATGTCTTAACCCTTGTGTTGCCTTCGAGTCATTTTGACCCGATTCAATATTTAACCCTCCTGTCGCCTTCGGGTCAATTTGACCCGATTCAATGTTTAATGTCGGTGTTCTTTCGGGAGTCAACAAACAAACATAAAGTACCTCACACTTAAACTTGGAAATCAATATTAATTCTAATAATTTTCTGGAGATTTTAATAGCTGGGGTCATATTGACCTCAAGGGTAAAATATGTTAGTAAATATAAAGGTAACAGGAGGGTTAAACATTGAATCGGGTCATATTGACCCGAAGGCGACAGGAGGGTGAGACATTGAATCGGGTCAAATTGACCCGAAGGCAACACAAGGGTTAAAGACATAAAAACATGCACTGATGTTAAAGTTAAATTCTTCTCACTACTATGAGAATAATGACTACCTTTAACTGTATTTTACTAAGTAAAACGGTAAGCAACTTAAGTACAACTGTGGATACACTTAAAGTAAGAAATAGTAAAGCAAGTGTGCAATCAGGATATATGACAAATATATTAAAGGCTTCGCGATAGTCATGAATTATTTGTTTTACAGCATAACATGTCAATGTACAGACGATAAAGAGAAAACCCTTGGGTTCAGCCTGTTGTTGAGCGGCTGGTTTCTGCTAGTTTTTGTTTCCAGGGTTTCACCTTTTGTCTTTAGTAAAAGCTAAAGACAAACACATTGAATGACAGCGACCAAAAGGGTACACAGAGAATGCGATCTTTGAAAAGTTCTGTCACAAACAATACTGAACCAAACCAGATATAGAGGCTATCAGTTGTCTGTTGACTACAGGTTTTCCTTTAAGCCTTCTCACACATTTAGTCCAGGTGAATGCTACAACTTGGGCCCAGAGCAGCAGAGTTTGGGGCCACACCACATTTTGCTCTATTATGTATTTACAGACCAGCATCAGTTTGGCTCACTGAGTGTGTGAACTCTGTGCTTTCCAGCTCATAAATATCTGTGAACGTGACAAGTCTGAGAGGCACGCAGTCAAGAGCTTCCGACCGGCCCCAGGAAGCTGGAGAAACACACTCACCCCGGAGTTATGATAGCTTCTAACCCTCGACCTTGTCCTGGAAACTACGTTCCAAAACCATGTATGCCTTTTTTGTCTCTGTGACAGATATTTCCAAAGTGAAGACCAGAAACCGCCAGGGCTCCTTGAGAGGACTTCCAGAGGGTTCTCAGGGAGTAAAGATCAGTTTTAAACCGTTCTGTTTTCGTTCAGAACATAAGTAGAGTTCAAATAAATGGCCTGAGCTTAATGGACACATTTTGGAAAGCCTAAGTGTTGTATGATTGGGCGTTGAGAGCATCGCGTGCATCTCCTTTTATCACTACATGCATTACCAATATATTTAAGTGAGATACTAGCTGAGGGAAGGGAGCTCACCAGTCGAGTGTCCTCAAGTAGATCCATTGAGGACAAAAGAAATTATAGTCCAATGTTTGAATTCCTGCAAAGATCCCCAAAACTCTGGTTGACTGGCAACTCTGTGCTCTTCTTTAATGTAAGGGCAAAACTTACGAGTTTAACTTTTAAAAAAGTTAAACTCGTCAATCAGAGCCCTCGCCGTTTGAGACCGACACACCCGGCTTTCAACCGACTGTAAAAGTAATTTGCATATTATAAAGAGTTTGCACAAGCTGGACAAACACAGACTTTCACCCAGGGGACTGATTCTAATTTATATTGATAAATATCCACCTTTAGATCCCAGGACTGACTACCATCTCTTCTTAGGTAAAGACAAGACTTGACAATACTTCCTTCCCCTACTTGGTACATTATAATGGGAATGAACTACAGAGGATGTCTGTAATGTGTCTTCCCACTGGGCGAATTTTTTACTTTAAACTCTCAATCTGTGAAGGCCGTAGCGTATGATTCACCATTTGCATACTCATTTCACCATTTGGTGAGCTCCTGTGTCCTTAATGGAAGACTCTTTGTCCATTATGTTTTTACACTCATTTATTCACAATGTCCCTTTAATTTGCCGAGGCAAATGTTATGCCACTGACTTGACTTGAAAAAATGTGTTTATCTCACCCAGCAATACCTTCACCATGTGTACAGACTTCTGGGGAAGAAAAGAGGAAGAAATGCAAGTAGACATTGAAATGTGTGGACTTTACCTCACTGGCTTGCCATTTTTAGTGTCCACACAACTCAAGCTAAAGCTTCTGGTGATGTGGTAGTGGATACAACTTTTTTTTTAACCCCGTGCCACATGTGTACCCTGGTCACAGATGGCACATTGCCAGAATCACTAAGAAATAAACCTACAGAAATCAAACAAAAAATAGTGCTCTTGAAACATTTTGGGAAAACTTGCTTTCACTGCCTGACATCCTGAATATATATATATATATATATATATATATATATATATATACACACTACCGTTCAAAAGTTTGGGGTCACTTAGAAATGTCTTTATTTTTCAAAGAAAAGCACTGTTTTTTCAATCAAGATAACATTAATCAGAAATACACACTTTACATTGTTTATGTGGTAAATGACTATTCTAGGTGGAAACGTCTGGTTTCTAATGAAATATCTCCAGAGGTGTATAGAGGCCCATTTCCATCAACGATCACTCCAGTGTTCTAATGGTACATTGTGTTTGCTAATCGCCTGAGAAGACTAATATCTGATTAGAAAACCCTTGTGCAATTATGTTAGCACAGCTGAAAACAGTTATGCTGGTGATATAAGCTATACAACTGGCCTTCCTTTGAGCTTGAAGTTTGAAGAACAAAATGAATACTTCAAATATTAATCATTATTTCTAACCTTGTCAATGTCTTGACTATATTTTCTATTCAATTTTCAATTCATTTGATAAATAAAAGTGAGTTTTCATGGAAGACACAAAATTGTCTGGATGACCCCAAACTTTTGAACGGTAGTGTATGTATGCATATATATATATATATATTTAAATTTAAATTTTTTAAATATACACTTTTATTAATCCCCAAGGGGAAATTAGTTCTCTGCATTTAACCCATCCTTAGTTATTTTGGAGCAGTGGGCTGCGGTGATGCGCCCGGGAAGCAACTGGGGGTTCAGTGCCTTGCTCAAGGACACTTCGACTTGCAGCTAATGGGGAGAGCGGGGATCGAACCCACGACCTTGCGGTTGAAGGACGGCCCTCTTACCCCACTGAGCTACAGCCGCCCCAAAATATATATATATATATCCTTCAAATGCATATTGTTAACCCCTTTGTCTGCTTTGCTGGGACATTAATTTTGAATTTTAGGGAGTGCAGTTGGTGACAGTGTGGGCTCCATGGTAATGTAGCTCGGAAGACTTACATAGGATGTACCATACAGTATTAGTGTATAACATGGAGTGGATACTATACAGGTATGTGCATTTATTTTATATTGTATTCCTCTATTATTACTGTGATTCACATGACTAATGACCACTTTGGAAATTAATTACGCAATGCTGAGCTTTAATGTGAAGCATAACTGCCCTACTAACCGTGTGTGTGTGTGTGTGTGTGTGTGTGTGTGTGTGTGTGTGTGTGTGTGTGTGTGTGTGTGTGTGTGTGTGTGTGTGTGTGTGTGTGTGTGTGTATATGTATGTATGTAAGAGTGTGTGATAGAATTATGATTTGTTTGAGTCAGTAATAAGTAGGGGCAGCACGGCAACACTCAACAACATAAACAGTGTCAGAGTTTAAAATAGTCCAGACCTCTTTCTGCCTCACTGTCCCATCATTGTCTCTCTAGGTCTCTCTCTCTCTCTCTCTCACGCACACACACACACATACATCTTGTCTCCACCTTTGGCGGCTGGCACTTTTTATGTCATTGTCATTCTCCCACCCAGGGACAGCAAGTGTGTGTGTGTTTTCCTTGTAAGTGCAGCATATGCACAGGGTTGTCACACGCATAAGCACACACACACACACACACACATACTTAAAAAAGCACTTTGTGCACAAACACTGTGGCGTGTGTTTGTGTGTGTGTGTGTAGGTGTGTGTAGGTGTGTGTGTGTGTGTCTGTGTGTGTGTGTGTACGGGTAGGAGCTGTAAGTTTAACAACCTTTAATTGAACAAACTTTTGTTCGACATGCGAGGGAAACATGGCCACATCAATCTAGCGGCAATTACACGCGGCTCCATGCCGACCGGGCCCCCAGTCACCGTGACAACCTGGATGATTGATCACCAACAGCAACGATTCTCTAACCTGATCAGGCAAATTACCACAGCGACCGCCGGGGCCATCTGAGTCCCGCATCGCAAAATTAAATCCACTGAGCTCATCACCCCGACTCAGTGACACTTACAAAGACACACACACACACACACACACACACACTCATGCGCAGTGACGGAGAGACTGAGAGAGAATCTCTACCGGGGCCTCAAGAGGCCCCAAGCACCAGGTGATAGCAACGGTAGGGGGACATGAAGACGTATTAATGGACTAAAGACTTAATGAACCTCCATCCGGAGGAGGAGGAGTGGAGGAGGAGGAGGAGGAGGAGGAGGAGGAGGAGGGGAGGAGGCGGAGGGAATGGTGTTTACTTTATTACTTTACAGCAGATTAATGGGGATAATCATTTAAGTGATGGAGATGGATTACCCTCTCAAAGCTGGCCACGGCTAGGCACAGCCGCCCACCTACAGCCAGCACACACACACACACACACACACACACACACACACACAGCTGATGAACCAGGTGGAGGCAAGATAGGGATCGGAGATGCGGTCCGTGTATGTGTGCGTGGTCTGGTCTTCACATATGCGTCAGGTTATGGTGGCGTGTTGCCGCAGGTATATTGTGTTTCTATTGACGGTCTCATCAGGCTCAGTCAGGGTTCTGATGTGATGCAGTTTGATTGATTGCTTATTTATTGTTTCCGCGGGAGGACCTGAGCGTGAATAGACTGTAATGTAACCATAACAGCGTTTTTTTTTTTACAGTATATGATCATTATTGTTTTCTAAAGTTTCCCTCTTGGGTTAGGGTACCCACAGTGCACCCACAGTGGGGGCAAAAAAATATATAATGTGTGCTTTAAGAATTCAAATTTGATTGGACGATGGTCCATGAACCACTTCTCATGCAATCCAAGTACACCCCAAACCGTGTTGTCTCACCCACCTTAAAGCACGGCATGTTTCTTCAAGATTCACTCTTGATCTCCTGAGAATCCAGCTGCAGTGCGAGGTGAAATATCCCGCGATCCACGCTCAGCGGTAATGTTCAGTGCTATTGCAGAAAGAAGTGAGCCCTTCAAGTAGAGGCAGAGCCATGGATGTATAAAGAGAACTGGATACAACATTGGAGGCCATTCCTCGGAAAATTGTTAGTGGAGCATGAAGCAAAAAACGTCTTGACTTCTGAAATAACCAGGACTTTTCACCAACTCTCAATCTCGATCCGTGGGGCCAATAGATCAAAAACACTAGTGTTTCCAGGGTTGTGCAGAATAGACCAGAGATAAGATGAAACCATGTTTATAGTCAACGATTAATACTACTTAGCATTACACATGGAAAATTACGTTTTCAAGAAAAATATGCCAAACATTAGACACATACTAGTGGTTGATAATATAATTGGCACACTAGTGTTTCCTTTACTCCAGCTCCAGCCCTTGGCATCGTGCTCATTCACATACAAAGTTTGGCTAGTTTACATTTTATTTAAATTTATAGGAAAAATATGTTAAAAGTGACTGTCATGCCTTAAATTCAATTCAGTTTATTTTATATAACCCAATATCACAAATTAAGAATTTGCCTCAGAGGGCTTAACAATCTGTACACATACGACATCCCTGTAAATAAGGGCTATTCAAGTGTTTCTTGTTGGAAGTTGATTCAACTCAAACAGACGTCTCTTTCCCAATGTAAGTCTGTGGAAAAAGTTAGTTTGGACCCAATGAGATGGCGTGACGGAAAAAAGAAATTGTAATCCCGCGATTTGGCCGCGATGTAAAGTGGTTGTCTCCTATAGACCAGCGATTAGCCACAACCGCTTTCATAACCACAGTCAAGTGTTTAGATGCCCAGCTATAACCATACCTCCACCATAGTGTATTTACTGTAACCACAATTCCTTCATCTTAACCCTTGTGTTGCCTTAGGGTCTTTTTGACCCGAATCAATATTACACCCTCCCCCCGCTTTAGGATTAATTTGACCCCATTCAATGTTTAATGTCGGTGTTCTTTCGGTAGTCAACAAACAAACATAAAGTGCCTCACACTTAAACTTGGAAAACAATATTAATTCTAATAATTTTCTGGAGGTTTTAATTGCTGGCGTCAAATTGAACCCAAAGGGTAAAATATGTTAGTAAATATAAAGGTAACAGGAGGGTGAAACATTGAATCGGGTCAAAATGACCCAACGGCGGGGGGAGGGTGTAATATTGATTCGGGTCAAAATGACCCTAAGGCAACACAAGGGTTAATACTGTATCTGCCATATGCAGATATTGTAGAAAACATGAACACTTTATAATTAGATGGAACAAAACATCCTTGAACGTAATCCAGGGTTGTGCAGAATAGTCGAGCGATAGGATTAAACCATGTAGGTGAATGATGACATTGTTTGAGGGGTTGGAAGACTTAAAAAGTGCAATACAAGTCCACTCCATTTACTCAAAGTGTACTTGGGCAAGAAGCTGAAGCCCAAATTGCTCCTGAAGGCCGTCCCCTCGGAGCAGTCGTCTCGATCCTGATGGGCAGGGGGCACCTTGCATGGCATGAGTGTATGCATGTGTGTGAATGGGTGAATGTTGACATGTAGTGTAAAACGGTTTAAGTCCATTAACCATTCCACCTTTTACCAAGTATTCACCCTTCAAATAAAGTTCAGTCCCCACAATGTGACTGTTATCAGAGTAATGCCCCTATAATACAAGTAAAACACACGACCACACACACACACACACACACACCAACATGTTCATAAAAACACAAACTGATTGCCAATGACATCATTTACCATTTTTTTTAAATTCCTTAATAAGTGCACTTATTTAATAACTTTAATAACTTATTTAATAACATTTCGATGAAAACATTAAATATGCCACGTAAGAACTGTTCACAGGTAACTCTAGACCTAAACTTAATTAGATTAATAAATACAAAAACGCTGAACCTGTTTCACACACTTGTTTAGGGTCCAGCCTGCAGCGCTGAGCCTCCATCTGGAGCCCGAAGCGACAACTCGTCTTCATCTTTAATGAAACCTAAACAAATTCCAACACTCAGCCTCTTGACGTGGCTTTACGACGCTGCGCTCCTCGACTTAACCCACACACGACTTCATTAAAGTCATTTGGGATGAATCGGGATCGGGCCTCAGTAACGTAGAGAAGAAAAAAAAAGAAGAAGAAAGGCTGCTCGGGGTTTACGGCTGAGAATAAACATGAGGCTAATGGAGACGTGGAGCGTGGCGGGGGGGCCTGTCGCTCAGCCTGCTGGGTGATTGAGTTTAGCGCTGATGTGGAGTTGATGGCTCCCTGAAAGGAAATTAAGACGCCATTTTGTCACCTGCGTCTGGCCTTGTCGACGAGATATTGCTTCTATCCCGGGGCAATAAAAGTGTCAAACACACGCACACACACACACACACACTCACACAGGCTGGGTCACTTATTCTGACGCTCTAACATACACACACTGTGTTGTGTACGTATGCAGAGACATGCATGTGACTGCACACAAATGGTGGAATGAGTTTACTTCAACATCACACTGCACCCAGTAAAAGATAAATATGCATTTGCAGAGACAAAAACACACACACACAAACATGCATACACGCACCATGCACACGCACACACACACACAAGGTTTAATTACTGTCCTCTCTTTTGGTTTCCTTCTCTCCTGCCCACTGCTGCAAGATAGATCTCAGTGTCAGCGCAGCGGACAGATTGAGACAGAGCACAGGTACCACTGTATATGCACACACACACGCACACACACACACACACACACACACACACAAAGCATATGCACATGTGAGCGAAAAAAAGAAAAGCGTCTCCCCCTTTCTGTTCTTCTGTTTTCAGCATCCCCCCCCCCCCCACACACACACCCCCCTTCTCTTCCCCAAAACAAAAGTCCTTGCCAGTCCCCTCCCCCTCGCCATACCTCTGCTATGTCTCCCGTACTTCCATGGTTACGGAGGGGTGAGTGTATACTGCTCCTGAGTCATTATGGATGGTTTGGATGACTGCAGGGTCCACACACACAATTGCTCCACGTAAACACCACTTTAAAGTGTAAGAGGTCTACATACGTCGAGCTCGCTGTTGGTGGAGTGGACTGTAAAAAAGAGTCTGGGCCCCCACACACACACACACACACACACAGTTCTTCCAAAAAAATATGAGAAGGGGAAATTACTTTCTGAAAATAATTAGATTTTGATCAAATGTTTAGTCATTTGATGCTTTGGTGGTTAATATTGGGGCACTTTCTTGAGAGGAAGTTGTGGTTTAATGAGCTTTTCCTCATCTTTATGGTTGAGTTAAACCTCAGTGGGTGGAACCAAATGACTATATTTTGTCCAGGGGCGGCTTGTCCATAAGGGCGATTGGGGCGACGCACTGCCTCGGGGGAAAAGAAAAAAGAAGAAAAAAAGAAAAGAAAAAAGTCGCATTCTACCACTAGACGTCTGCTCTGCCTCTGTATGTCATTGTCCAATCAGGTAACAGTCATTCAGTCAGCCTAAAGTCGTGCTTCAAATGGCCCCGCCCCTTCTGGGGCGACTTTGGGCGAAATGAAAATCGCCCCAGACCTCTCCCATTGACTCCAATGTTAAACCCATTTTTTTCACAAAACAGAGCTCTCAATGCATTCTCTATGGCTTCCGGGAGGAGTCGCCCCTCCAGGTCTTGTCATAATTAATCGACGTAAAAGCGTCTCAGTGCGTCATACAGCTTCGACAGAGGCGTATTCAGTCGGCCAGTGCTCAGGGCAACAGCAGCGATTCAATTCTTTCTTTGAAAGAGACTCCTTTCGGTCGGCGTAACATTGAAGACACATCGGCAACAATAGAAGTAGGACCTCCTAGACCAGTGGTCACCAACACGTCGATCGGTCGACCTCGGAGACGTTCCCTGTCGCTCTCCAAAATAAAATGAAAATAAAATCAGAAACACATTGTTCCTCATTCTCGAACATTTTCTGAGGTGTCTTCTGAAACGTTTTCTTCCTGACTGGAAGATGGACGTCAGAAAAGATCTCCGCCTGATGTTAAAGAACGCCTGTAAACGGGTTCTCTGACAGCCGTGTTGTCAGCTGTGCTCCTGAAAGAGGAACGTAGGACTACAGGTGAGGCGCAGGGGAAATGCAGAAAGACCTTTATTGACAACTCCACATATTACACACGGTCAAAGTACACCGACATAAAACTAAGTCATGAATAAATAAATGTTGAAATGCCTGTACCTTAATGTAAATGTTTACGTTACGATATTTACAAGTTGTGCCTGCGCATGCGCGACAGCCGAGATTCTTGGCGACTTGCCAGGTCTTACCTCCGTGAGTTTGGCTTTTCTGCTGTTGCCCTTCAAAACAAAAGCTCAACATTTAGCTTTTTCTTGTCTGGTGGAGCAATCTGGTTTCTTGAAAGTGATTGCAATTGTATTTCTTCTATTATTTGAAAAAGCACAGATGCAGAAATCACAAATGGGGATCTCATATTTATTATTATTATAATTATTTAAATCTTGTTGAAAAAAATCACCAAATCAAAGACCAGGAGCTGGATTACTGACAGACAGCTCACAGACGGCCTCAGACTGTCTGTCTGCTTATGAACTAACTACAAGCTCACAGACAGAGTTCAGTCACAGCCGTCACACTGACTGGAGTCACATGACTTGATGGCATTGTGAGAAAGCTACACATAGACAGCTGTCTGAAGGTCTGTGGTTTTGGGAGGGTTAATCATTATCAAAAAAATTGCCCCCCCTGAGAATTTTTTCAGGAGCCGCCACTGATTTTGTCTGGTTAACGTATTAGTAGAAATGTAAAAGTATGGAACATTTCTTAATGGCATTTATGATTGTGGATGAGGAAAACTATAGACTCGAGCATGTGAGCCTTCATCGGGTTTCAGGACTGATGGTAGTTAATGGCGTCCATGTAGACAAACCCCGGAATTACATTCTTATTATTAGACAATTATTAAAGTCACCATTGACGACGTCTTATGTCAATGTTCACAGCCAATGCAGGAAGTGGTGAACCTTTATGTAGCAAGGTGGCACGTCAAGGTGTGTGGATTAGTGTCGCGCATCGGATTTCATGTTGTGTTGTCGGAACACATTTCATTGAGATTAAGGGATTATGAGGTCATTACTGTTTCCCCTGGGCCATTTGTGAATTTGTTGCGTATCTACGAGAAAGTTCTTCTCGCACGAGGCCTGCGTTTTGCTGACGTGCAAATTTCTTTTCTTTTTTTCACTTTTTTTTTTAACAGATGTTGTAACATTTGTTTATTTTGATAATGTACTATTTGACAGTTGTAATGAATATTCTAAATATTGAAATAAGATATTCTGATTCGCACCTGGATCAATTGTGTTTGCAGAAATATGCTACTGTAGGTCATTTGAGGTGCACCTTTTAATTGACAAATTACAGATTTGGCAGATTAGTACTCGACTAAAATCACAGATGACCACCGAAATTAAGAGTAAAAAGACTTTTCCGAAGTTCCCGGGAAATGCTAGACCTGTGTATATAAGTCCTAATAGGCATATCAAAATAAGCAAATGTTGACTTTTGATTTCATACGAGTGAGAGTCCTGTGTTTGTTTGACCCATCCATCCATCCAACCACAACCTCCTCCCTACATGGACAGACAGTGATGAGAATCATATTTGTGACATGTCAAAAACATAATGCCTGATTAAATATGCTTTCCCTGAAGAGTGACTGATAATGCAGTTTTGTTGTACACATCATTTTTAAAAGACCAGTCTGGATGTTGAAGATTGGCACTGGATGTCATTGAACATAATCTAAGGTTTTTGCAGAACCGTCCAATATCCCTGTTGTTTTCTGGTAATAGGGGTGTTGCAACATACCGGTATTGATCATAACTGTGAGTATTAAAAAATGAAATATTGATATTTTGATAATGTTAAAGGGTGCAACAAAGATGAGTAGATAACCAGATGACTTCAAAGTAATAAATAGGCACATATATTTTAAAGTACAACAATATCCAAGCAAAACAAATGTGGAAAACCAGTAATTCATTTCAATTCAGTTTATTTTGTGTGGCCCAATATCTCAAATTACAAATTTACATAACTGTGAATTTCCAGATTTTTTTCTTTTCTTAATTTTTAAATTGCCAAATCCTGCCTTTTCTATTCATCCTTCACTCTATTCAGGTAAGATAACAGTTGATGCTGTAACTTTGATTGCTGCATACAGTTAAGAGACGAGTTAACTAACAGTGGTTAGTGCAAAGTCCATGATGAGAACATTTAATTAAATTAAATTCAGTTTATTTTGTATAGCCCAATGTCACAAATTACAAATTTGCCTCAGAGGGCTTTACAATCTATACACAGACGACATCCCTGACCTTTGACCTCACATCGGATCAGGAAAAACTCCCAAGAAATAGAAAAAAAACGTTTTCACAGGGAAAAAATGTGAAGAAACCTTCAGGAGAGCAACAGAGGAGGATCCCTCTCCAGGATGGACAGAACAATAGATGTCATGTGACCAGAAGGAGTCATTACAGAGTTACATCACATTCAATGAGTAGAGTGTATATATAATAGTTGGTAGTAGGCATGGACCACGATCCAGACCTCCATGATCCATCAGGCAGATGGAGGTAGAGAGGAGGAGTGGGCGGGGCATCAACATGGCTGGGTTGTGTAACTAGGTGTGGATGGGTGAAATTGTGTGGCGCAAACAAAAACCATAAAGGCAGCAGAGGAAATGAACCCCATGTTGAGGTGGTGAGCTTTCATAGCTGAAACCTCATGTGGCTGATAACTATCGAGAAAAGATGAGGAACAAGGTAAAGTCTCTCTCTCCACCTCCCTAAACTCATATTTTGTATGTAGTTCATTTGCCAAAATAGAAAACAATTGATAAACCTCCACTCAATTATCAACCACCTGCACCCAGAGTTTCTCAAAAAAATAACGGCGTTCTCGAAACCTCACACACAAAACGCTAAACCTCCCACTCTCTTTGCAAGATGACTCTTTGCCGTCAAATCTCTGATCTGTTCACAACATGGAACTTGAGTTTTCATATTGTCAAATGACACACACATACCATTCATTGAGTACACACAGCTCAGCATTTATAACACACTGAAGTGCAAAATGGAAAATACAATCATAGAAATGGAACACACCATATAAATGACAGTGATTCTGGAGAAGGCCTCAGTGTATGAGGTGACTGTGTCTGCCTCCTGGACTGAAGCTGGAAGCTGGTTCCATAAAGAGGAGCTTGATAACTGAAGGCTCTGGCTCCCATCCTACTTTTTTTTAACATGAAGTGAAAGTTGTGCAAATTGTGCAGAATCTTCGCTTTTTGTGTGAAAAACTTTAACTTTAATGACGCGGGTGGGTTTCTATTGGAGTTAGTTGAAAGCCGTGTGTTGGGTGCCTCGATATCAGACACCGTTACAGGTTGGATCAAGACGTCTGTCTGAGTCCACACAGGGAGCGGCTCAGTAACTCTATCTGGCTGCTGTGTGGCAGTGTTGTGTCTAACGCCAACCTGTTTACTGGTTTGTTGCTCCTCTCAGTTCCCCTCGGCCTCTGATCTGGGCTGACTTGAGATCTGCTTTGTTTTGGGTCGGGACAGTCCATTAAGCCAATTAGAGCTGACCTTTGACATCTGGAAAACCAGGGAGTGGGACAAAGGGAAAAGTATATTCATCCATTCACTCACCACACACACACACACACACAGACACACACACATTCTTTCAACTCTCCCCTTCTAATCTGTGTGTTTCTTCAGTCTGTCTTCACCTTTTAGACACTCGCCACTTCACTTGTTGTGATGCTGAATTCTGAGTCCCTGACACACACACACACACACATACTTTGGATGCAATATTTTCCAGTTTGCACTGGGCTCAGTGACACGTGCTGCTCATTTTGAATTGTTTCTCTCTAATGCAACACAAGTGCATGAACTGTTTAACTGAAAACCATAGAAACCACAACCTTCAAGACAATGGAAAAACAGCAGTGACTGCTGCACTTGAGTTTGTCAGTGTGATTGCAACTTAATGACGTGACAGAGTGGGTCCTGGCCGGACTCTGAAAGATCTGTTAAAATGGTTTAGAGGAGAGAGAAGAGGAGACGGGATGAGAGGAGGAGGAAAGGGGGAGGAGGGGCGGAGTAGGAAAGAGGGGATTTGCACGGAGAGCAATGGAGGTAGAGGGAAAGGAGAAAATGGGGGAAAGCAAAAAAGGAGGAGAGTTGCAGCAAGAGGAGGAGGAGGAGGAAGAAGAGGAGGAGGATGTAGCTGCAGCTGCAGCTCATCTCTCCTCCCCGAGCGAGGCTAAGGAGACGCCGCAGCTCGATCTCGATCTGAGCACGTCATTAAGGCCGCTACACACACCCCTGGGGCTACGCAGGCACCAGCCAGTCTGTGTGTGTGTGTGTGTGTGTGTGTGTGTGTGTGTGTGTTGGGAAAAATGTTAAGCTTTTGGATCACTGCCCAACGATATGACACATTAGGTTCATTCATGTCGTGTTTATTTGGGGAGACACATTTAAACATATACAGAGCAAATTGCACGACAACTATCTGATGCAGTGTGTGTTGAATGTGTTGCAGTTCAAGGTTATTATAAACATGATTTGTTTTTTCACTGTATATACTAAACAAGTCCAATTAAAAACCTAGTTTCTAGCCTTAATGTCTGTATTTGTGTGTATGTGTGTGTGTGTGTGTGTGTGTGTGTGTGTGTGTGTGTGTGTGTGTGTTAGTGTCTGTGTGTTTAGGCTGCAGCTTTGTTTAGGTGTGTATTGCTGTGTAATTGGGAGTGAGGCCATGTACACACTGGTACTTGTACCATGTGAGGACAGACCTGAGTGTGTGTGTGTGTGTGTGTGTGTGTGTGTGTGTGTGTGTGTGTGTGTGTGTGTGTGTGTGTGTGTGTGTGTGTGTGTGTGTGTGTGTGTGTGTGTGTGTGTGTGTGTGTGTGTGTGTGTACCGAACCCTTTAACTTCTAATATCATTGTAATTTGTGTGTGCGTATGTGAGTATGGGTGGGTGCGCATGCATGTGTCTAGGTGTGTGTGTGTGTGTGTGTGTGTGTGTGTGTGTGTGTGTGTGTGTGTGTGTGTGTGTGTGTGTGGGTGTGTGTTGGCACACACAGTCAACACGTCCAATACATCTTCATTCGCCACAGCCTGACGTACTTTCCTGTGCGGGATCCGGGTAACAATTCTGGAATAAATCAAACACAGTCTCTCTAAAACAAATGCTAATCTGTCCTGTGTGTTATACACTCAGCAGAACGTTTAGCACCCTTCCATAGTAGCAGTGGTTCTCAAACAGGAAGAACAATGTTCATGCCCCTGCGCCCCATCCAAATGGTCTACGCTGACTTTGTATTGAAATAACTTTTTGTGACTCTTCCATTTGTGCTTTTTCAAATAATAGAATAAAGAAAATTGTAATCACTTTGTTAGAACCATGCAAATAAAGTTAGACATGTGCAAAAAAGCACACTGGCAAAGAAATGGCTTTTTGTGGCTGCAATTTACCTGTTTTACACTGGATATATTTTCAAGATAATAACAATAAGTGCAACCTGTGAAAAACTAAACAAAACAAGTTTTACACTGCATACATTTTCAAAACCGTAACATGCAACCAGTGCAAAACAAAATGA
Organism: Pseudoliparis swirei; assembly: GCF_029220125.1. NCBI lineage: Eukaryota > Metazoa > Chordata > Actinopteri > Perciformes > Liparidae > Pseudoliparis > Pseudoliparis swirei. The sequence continues at coordinate 5,484,899 of NC_079404.1, read as the reverse complement.
GTGCAGTGTGTCAAGTTGTATTCGTATTAGTGGCTGCAATGAGCCTGCTTTCCACTACTAATCTTTTTTAAACCAGCTTGATACGGCCTCTCTTAATTCATGCTCAATGTTGAGCTTTTGTTTTGAAGGGCAACAGCAGAGAAGCCGATCTCACAGAGAATGGCTTTTGGCAAAACACCAAGAATCAGATAACCTGTTAACGGCGTAATGTAAACATGTACACGGAGGCATTTCAACATCTCTTTATTAATGACTTATTTTTATGTCGGTGTACTTTAAACTGAAGTTCTTAAAAAAAGCTCTTTCTGCATATCCTCCATGCGCCTCACCTGTAGTACCACTGCGCCCCACTGGAGGGACGCGCCACACAGTTTGAGAACCACTTAGACTGGAACACTTCCTGTTTACGGACTAATTTCAGTATGGAACTGGATGACTGATGACTTTTTATATAATAGTAATAATAATGACAACAATAACTACTCTATACTCTTACCAGAAACCTTCTCAAGCCAAGCTCAAGACTGAAGAGAGTCGTACGTCGTGTGCTGTGGAGTCAGTCAGGGCTCTGGAGTCCAGCATGATGAACCCATCTGTCCCGCGGGAGGCTAACGTCTCCCAGCTGCCAGTCCTGGGTGGATGAATGAGAGCTGGAAACCAGAACAGTTAAGCACTCATCCCATACAAATTTTGACGCGAACCGCAGGAAGCGTGCACTCGACCCGCCAGGGCCTCGAGGACAGGACGGAGGCACCCACAATGCACCAGGAGGGATGGTGGGGGTCCTTGTGGCCTCTGGGTGCTGACAGGGGCTACCGTTCCACCCTGACGCAGTCCACCTGTTTTGTGTGCGTGTGTGTGTGTGTGTGTCGGGGTGAGTGTGACATCAAGATGTAAATCCAGAAGCTGGTCATCCTGAGTGATTTCTGTTGAAGCCGTTTGCTCTTCTGAAAAATGACGCTCACACACAGCTTCACTTTAATCCACAGTCAAACATTTGGATACAAATATATTTGAAGTAAGGGGATTGTCAAAAATGTATTCATGAGTTCTTGATAATTAAGTGCGTAATCTTTCGAATGTGTGTGCCGAAACCAAACCAACAGTGAATGCTTCCACTAACAAGTACAGTGTGTGTATCACAGCCAGATATCTCTTCTTCTTCTTCTTCTTCTTCTGTCGGAGGATATTACAAAGAAGGCCACTTCCTTTGAAATGCTTTAGAAACGGGAGGTCTTAAAAACTGGGGGGTTTTTTGGTCAATATTTTACAGCCAAATGTAATTGTCGACAAGACATTCAACCTTTGTTTCTTGATAATGTGTTTAATACTTGGCTACCATCTTTACAGGGCTTGTACAAAGGCAATAATGGAGGCCGTGAATATGAGAGTGAAGTTTACAGTTAATTACCATCCCTCCTCGGCCTTGTGGAGGTCAGTTTACGGTCTTTTGCCCCTTAAGGTGCGTTCACACCAAAAGCGATGAGGGACTTATCTATTCTCGTCTCCGTGAAGACCGTTATCATTTCCTTCATCCACCAGAATAACTAACCACTAGTTCTGCTTTATATTTGTCGTGGACGTCTCACACACTAACGCCCTCGTGTTTGGGTTGATGACATCACCCGTAGGCTCACTCAGCTCGGTCACTTTCACCGATGAAGTTACTGTTACGTCTGAAAGACTTCCGCTTCCAGCGCTACGAGAGCGGAACTCAAGAGCTGATTGGCCCGAGTTGCGAGATGACCGCCTCAAAGTTGAAATATTTCAACGAGGGACGAAAATTGCGCCGCTGTAAACGCGCCGCCCCAAACACACCGCCCGGAAAAATATCGCGTCTATCGCAGCCACACGCGTCTGTACGTTGACTTTGCATGGGATTCGGTCTCGCGAAAAAATCGCATCGCTTTTGGTGTGAACGCACCGTAACACTCGTTGTCTTTCTTCAGTGCATTTGGTTTGTACGCCCCCTCTGGCGTTTCAGAGAACAATAAAAATGATTAGCGCGTGAAAAGCATAAAAGCATTTTGTGCGTGCTCATAACTCGCGAGGCATCTTGTGGAGGAGGCTCGCGATGCGTTGAAGTATGAACAAAGCTTTACGGTCCACGGACTGTTAGAAGCACATCAATGAGCCACACCGTTCCCACTCACACTTTATTCATGAAAAGTATCATTTTGTATTTTATGCACATAATAAATTGGTAAAGCAACTGTGAGTCGGGACTGGTGACGTGATATAAAAAGAGTGACAAAGTCTGCGTCGGGTGGAGGACGAGGAGCACCGGACGTTCACCTCGGTGACTCGTCTGAAACCAGAAGTATTTGACTTACTATTTCAGAGAATTCTGCACTTAAATAACGTCGTTTCTGTATTTATTAACTCAAAACACGATATTCTCGTAAACCTAACCAAGTATTTGTGTTTCCTAAATTCTGCAGGAGCTAACGCACTAGTGCAGTGACATATAGGAAAAAGCATTGCTTTTCATAAGATATCATACGAACAGTTATATGATTGCACTATTCTACTGCACATGTTCATACATTACCATGAACAATCTTTTGTTTATTTTGAGTCAATCCCACATAAACCTTATGTTGTTGGGATTTTCTGCCCAAATACTAACCGGACTACCAAATGTGCATTAATCTGCCGCTGAAAGTAGTCCCCAACAAATGTGCTATTTCCTCTTTTTTTTATATAATTCTGTTAGAAACCACAGTGACCAGCTGTCTCGGAAATTTCTGGGCCATTTTTTTCTTTTATTTTTTCTTTCTTTAGTGGGAACCAATGGGCTTAGAGCTCAGACTCACGGACAGGGAGTGGAATTCAGACAGTAGCCAATGAGATTTGTTGATATTAAGAACAACTCTAAATAGTATTATCCTTGAGGTGGAATTTAACAACCTTAGTTAGGGTCTGTGAAGAGTTACATTGGCATAAAGAATTACGCAAAACTTACTCGAGTTTCTTGGAAAGATTCTCACACACTTAATATTTTTATATTTTCAGTTCAAACACAAATCAAATGGATAGTTACCCGTTTGGTAGGGAGTGAGTATTATAACGGCTGTCGTTGACACGCTATTAAAACACCTCATGACTGTGATGGATTAAGACTACAATTGTGTTGACTCAACGTCCTCAAACACATCATCACCACATCCAATAATTACCACCATGTGTCTGCTGCCAGTGGGAAAAAAACATATTAGAGAGAACATTTTATCCTCCACACGATTAAGAAAACAAAACCAGTTGGCGTTCAGTTCCTCCTGCGTAAAGGTTATTTGTGATCACCATGGTGGCCTTTGCACACACACACACTCACACACACACGCATCAGACTGATGGCCCCGTGATAGATTGTGTTTGGTCTAAAAAGGGCCGTTTCTCATCGGCTCCAGCGATGGACCGCAGAATCCCGGCTCAGTTGTTGTGTCTATGACTTCAGCTCTAATGACACATGTTGCTCTAATTTGGAACCACAGAGCTGAGTGTGAACAGGGTTGACAGATTGAGTGCCGATAATTATATTTTATAATTCAAACTGCCAATTTTTTTTAAATATGACCGTTTCTAATCCATTTATACACTATACATCTCCACTGTAACCCATCCAGATTCTTATTTTCAGTTTGCTGATGTAGAATCACACTGTGTGTTTTGATACAACAAGTTTCCCCCCATATAATGTCTAATAATGGTTTGTACCTTTATACATTTTAGCCAGAAACTTCCATCCATTTTTTAAAGATGGATGAAATTATTTGTAATCCAAAGCAGGTATCTATCCAGTGTGAATCAGTTTGAGATATGCTTCTCCGTGCAAAAGATAAAACATGTTGCTCAAGCATTACACACCTATTACCTTTGTACAATTACAAAATACTCTCAGATACTCAACAGTATACAATGTGATCTCTCCATTCTATGCAAGTAAACAACAGAACATGATTTAGATTCACAGAAAGACTTAAAATTAATGACTGAGAAGTCAAGTTTTTTAATTATTTTCCTTTTAATTGTGCTTGTGCTCAGGTTTCTATCATTGCAACTCAATGGATATATATATATATATACTGTATATATTCTGGATTTTGCAAAGAAATCTTCTGGAATCTTAAATAGAATATCAAATATAAAAAATATTTTGGGAAGCGCAAAAAGGACTTCTGCATTTGCAAAAAAAAATTATAGAATCACAAACAAAACTCCTGGATTTGTAAACAAACCTTCTGGAATTGTAACCAAAATTTCTAGAATTGCAAACAAGACTTCTGATTTCGAAAATAAATTTTCTGGAATCGCAAAAAGAGCATCTGGAATCTCAACAACAATTCCTGGAATCGTAAATATTACTTCTGGATTTGCAAACAAATCTTCTGGAATCCTAAAAGTTCTGGAATCGCAAACTAAAATGATGGAATCACAAACAAATCTTCTGGAATCCTAAAAGTTCTGGAATCGCAAACTAAAATGATGGAATCACAAACAAATCGTCTGGAATCGCAAACAAAACTTCTGGATTCGAAAATAAAACTTTGAGATTTGCATTAATACACATTTAATCGCAAATTGATGTTACTCCCATTAAAATAACCTTTTCGGTTTGCGTAATGGAGACACAAAATAAATGCTGTACGGTCCTTGTCGGTTTTTCTGAATTCATCAAGACAAAGTTACACACAGAGGACGTGTTTACTTGAACAAACGAAGAGTAAAGGCATATCTTTGGATTCACCTTTACAAATAAAGGCTTCGTTCTCTCTGCATGGGGTAGATAAAACAGATTAACTATTTCAGGATTCATATTTTTATGGAAGTTGCTCATGAAAACAAAACGATTGTTCGCGATGACACGCCAAAGAAACATCATGGCTCCCATTCCAGGCCAGCATTTAGAATTCAGTCAGTTTGATGAAAAGCCAACATTCAACTTACTGAGTGGAAATTCACACAGCAACCATCTATAATCCCACATGAGAGGAATCACAGTGAAATCATATCTCTTCATTAAAAAGTGTCATCTTCCATTCCCAAAGCTCGGGCCAAGCATCAAGCATTCCCAGTTTCCGCCCCATTCCTCCCATCAGCCTTTCAATCTGTTCTCCTCTAAAGATCAACGACACTGAGCCTGACTGACTGGAGGCCTTATATGGGGAAAGTATAGCAAGTTGTGGGTGAGAGGGTCTATTACTGTAAGTCTGGGTTCGAGGCAAAAAACAGAGAGAGAGAGAGAGAGAATTTATTCTGTAAAAACCTTTGAAAACAAGAATTTAGAACCTGGCTTCATCCGATGTTCAGATATCTGTTCTGGTTGTGTTTACAAATTAGGACATATGCATATTTAAGAAATATCCGAAATCTTTCACACACAAAAATTATTGTCTTAATGTAAGTAATCAACAATGGGAATTCCATGCTAATATCTATCAGTTAAATTGTTTACCATATTTATTTTGACCTACATATCTAAAATCATATATCTCAAGATCATGTCGTTCATCTTCACATTACTGCAACTGACCAGTTGTATTTATGCCTATAGAGTCTGCCAAGTTTATTACTTGAAAGTCTTTTTTTATTGGATTGTCGAATTATATACAGTAATATTAGGGTCCAATAAAATACCATGTAAGTTACTTTTAAGAAATATGTGAGCACGTCATATTACCTTGTGTTTTCAATGTTAAGCATCTTTTGGTAGTCGTCTTTTTGTTTGTGACAAAGATAGTCAAATGTGAATCTTATACTTTCCTAGTTCCTTATTTGTAATCTATATAGATTCATAAGGTTTCATATATAAGTGTACCTGGGACCTGCTTCACATTTAAATACTGCTGTAATAACAATATGTTGAACTTACACATAAAAAAATTCCTGCCCAGATTTGAATCACTGTCCCGGAGCTTCTCTGGTCCCCGATGCATTTGGGAGAGTTGTCTGCTTTTGCTTTCTCGTTGACCCACTCTTTCACTCTCTCTGTCTCTCCATTCGCTGACTGGCTTCCATCAATCACCCGAAAATGGGATTTTCTGGAAGTCCCTGACATTCGGATGATAAGTGCACTGATAGGGAACTGTCAATCACGCCGCAGGAAGGAAAACAGCGGTCCTTTGCCTCGGAGGAGAAGAGGACTGTCACAGTGCCAGTGTTGTCCACACGAGACGGTGGACACGCTGGGTAAAAATGTCAAGTGGGAAAGAGAAGGGGAGACAGACAGAGAGAGGGGGGGGGGGGCACAGTAGACCACACTCCCAGAGACCTATTGGAATAGTTCTTACTCAAGCCATGTTTTTTTCTAAATAACAGGCCAGACCATTTCAATGGTCAAGACCAACATTTGACTTATTTCTAGCTGCTTATTTCTAAGACAGGGCTAAACTTATACGGTTGGGTCTAAGAAACATGGACTTTCAATCAGGACATCTGATAGCCGAAAGTGTAATTACTTTCCATAAGGAAGATACTTATTTCAACCCGTACCACAACCTTTTTTCTCGGCCTAACCAAGCAGTTTTGTTCCATAAACCTATACAAGTCAAACTTGACGTTTTGGGAGTGAGAATATCTTAAATGCTAAACAGTCATTTGTAAACTGGATGTCGTAAGAAGGGGATTTTCAAGTTTTTTTTGTTTACAAATTGCTCCGTCAAGGATTGTTTCACACTTTGATGCACCCGAAGTCAATGGCAAAGCCCTCAAGAGTGCCCCCCCCCACCCACACACACACACACACACACTTGTCCAAAGCATTCGAAAGTGCTTGAGGCAAAATAAGGAGTATTTATCACTGATATGAGACCAAAGGATGGTGAAGTCTAACAACTGCCCACAGATTGCCTGCAGCAGACCACCAAAACAGCCTGTTAGTCGACAACATGACCATGCTTGTGTGTGTGTGTGTGTGTGGGGGGGGGGGGGGGCTTTCCTCAAGCTTGGGGCTCTGAGGAGTCGATACAATGCAGGTTCCCCATGGTGGCTGCCGCTTTTCCTGTGTTACTAAACAAACAGGATGATCACTCTCTTATCTCAGGACCTCAAACTGTTATTTCAGACATGACGGAGATATACTTTATGAACTTCTGTCAGTCTCAAATACTCTGGAAAGGTTGCGCATAAGTCTGGGTCATGGCGACGTCCCAAAAACACCTAATGGCAACGGCCAAAAAACAAGATGACAATGGCCATAATAAACTAAGACGGCTGCCTTTAGAGGGCCGAGATGGTGTCAGCAGAATACGATGATGGCGACAGACGAAATGGGCGACATCACAGTGTCTACGTCCACTTCGTGCATTCATGCATTCATCACTGTTTCTACTCTGCTCGTGAACACCAGTCAGTCCTTCAGTGTGTATTTTAAACACGTCCTGCTTCACCCTTTGAGTTTACTGTTGTCATTTTTATTGGGGTGAGTAAACAGCTATTCATTTAAAAAATGAAATATTGATATTTTGATCATGTTAAAGGGTGCAACAAAGATGAGTAGATAACCAGATGGCTTCAAAGTAATAAATAGGCGCATATATTTTAAAGTACAACAATATCCAAGCAAAACAAATGTGGAAAACCAGTAATTCATTTCAATTCAGTTTATTTCGTATAGCCCAATATCTCAAATTTACATAACTGTGAATTTCCAGATTTTTTTCTTTTCTTCATTTTTCAATTGCCAAATCCTGCATTTTCTATTTATAGTTGTATCCTTCACTCTATTCAGGTAAGATAACAGTTGACGCTGTAACTTTGATTGCTGCATACAGTTAAGAGACGAGTTAACTAACAGTGGTTAGTGCACAGTCCATGATGAAAACATTTAATTCAATTCAATTCAGTTTATTTTGTATAGCCCAATGTCACAAGTTAAAAATTTGCCTCAGAGGGCTTTACAATCTGTATGAATACGACATCCCTGACCTTTGACCTCACATCGGATCAGGAAAAACTCCACAGAAAAACTTTCACAGGAAAAAAAAGGGAACAAACCTTCAGGAGAGCAACAGAGGAGGATCCCTCTCCAGGATGGACAGATGAATAGATGTCACGTGACCAGAAGGAATCATTACAGAGTTACAACACATTCAATAAATATGACAGATATATGAGACGACTCCACAAAGTTGCCAGACTCTGATCTAGCCAAAAGGTCAGAGAGAAGCTGATGGAGCCGGCACCAGTGAGTTACAAGTCAAAGGTCAAGGGTCAAGGACTCAGGTAGACCCCATCCTGCGCCACACACACACAGGCACACACACACACACACACACACACATATAACAGAACAAAATAGAGACATAACAGGAGCTGCAAGCTGCCTCACCAGCCCGGTCTCGTTAACTCAAGTCTTGTGTCATCGCTAGGAATTTTCTGCTTTTCGTGTCTCATTTAACGCCACGGCAACAACACATGAAGTTTAGCCAGGATATACCACTGTTTGTGTCTCTTGTGAAACGACCCTTTTGTTAAACGTACCTAGGAAACTTCATTTGACTTCACAAACGTCCTTATTTTGACCCAAACCATGATCTTTTCCTCAACTTAACCAAGCAGTTTCTTTTTTATTTTACTTCAACCACACGTTTAAAAGCGAGAGCATCGGTATGTGATCAGTCTGAGAACGGCGTTAAATGGCACGCAAGAAGTGTCTGCTCATGTACACCAGTCAGTCCTTCAGTGTGGATATGTTTTGGGATCGAGAGGCAGAAATGGAATATGACACATTAACTATGATATTTAATTGTGCATAATCCCCTGAAACTAAGAACCTCTGTGTTGTGTTAGCTTCCAATAAGAGCCTCATATCTGCCATGTGGTTCTTTCAAGGTTTTCGAAGCATTTTTGGCATTGTCTTTTAATTTCACCTCCCATCACTTATATTTTGAGCGTAATTCAATTATTCGTATTAGTATTATATTTGCTATTTTATACTGTTGCTATAGATAATGCAATAATAGTGTTACTGTATTGAAAATCACGATAATAAAATTATGATATTGTGATAATGAGCTAGAACCCTGTATCAACTTGTGTATTATGTTGGCAATATTCCATGGTATCTACACTCAGCTGGCAGTTTATTGCAGTTTATTTCATACGGAACCAGCTAAAAATGGTTTGACTTTGAGACATGACCCTGCAGTTGAAAGTGTTTTAAAGTGGCGATCTTTAAGCTACCTTTTTGAGGCTGTAACTGTAATACTGACACATCTTTAATAGTTTTCCAGTCCACTGTACTTACTGTATATCAGTAAGGGCAGTTAAAATATGACTTCCTAATAAAACACAATAAAGTTTACTTGCAACACGTACAGCCACGGATGATAATAATGTTGAGTCAACGTCTCTGTAGGGAAACACAAACACTGAACAAATGGATTTATTGCAGGACTGGAAGCTTTTCAATTCAATTCAGTTTATTTAGTTTCGCCCCAAATTACAAATTTGCCTCAGAGGGCTTTACAGTCTGTACACATTGACATCCCTGTCCCAGGGGGCATCAGCAGGGCCACGGAGGCAGGAGGCCGGCCCACCGGGCGGGAGGCAGCGGAAAAGAGGCCGGACCAATGAGATCAGGCCTTTGAGCCAGGAGGCCCAGAGAAGGAGGCAGGGCCATTGGGAAGGAGGCCGGGTCCAGGTCAGAGGATGCAGGAAGCGGGGGCAAGGGCCCAGGACCCTTTCTGCCTGTCTTAAATAACAATGTTTGTTGTTCACAGCTATTAGAAAACAGTACACCAGCCTGACACATTGTGAAGCACATTTTGAAAGTTAAAAAAAACATATATTGTGTAAAAACCTGAAGGTTTCTTCCTTGTTTTCCTCCCAGATGAAATGTCCAATCACCTGCACCTTCTCTCTCTCTCACCTATAGCCATTGTGAAGCTGAAATGAGAGACTGAAGATGTTGCCATCTTGGCATTGACGACTCCGCCTAACTCTAAAACATGTGCAAAGAGATGGTTCTTCGGTGCATCAGAGGCTGACCCAGTGACCTGGTACAACAACCACCTGTCACTCAAAGCGGCCAATAATATCATTTAAATGTGAGTTATATAAAGGTTTACCCACGTTACAGTTGCCTTGAACCCTGCTTTAAATGAGACCAAACACGATTTTGTACCAGGCTGTAAACCTGTTTAATTCTGCTGTACAGTTGGGTATTTTAACAGGGGTGTCTATGTAGATCTACTCGTTTTTCGAGCCGGCCTCAAGTGGCCATTTTGAGGAACTACAACTTGGTTGGCCCTTCCGCATCGTCTTGATTTCTCACCACTGGATGTTGTTGCTTGAAAAAAAGTTTGAATAAATCCTCTGGACTCTTTAACTACATGTGTTTTTTGAGAATACTGAATCGTACATTTAAATTGATCTTTATTTTTCTATTCCCAGTATCATTTGTTTTTCTGTAATTCTTTAAAATGTTGAACCACTGGAAGAACTGTTAGGACTGAGTGGTGTCTGAACCCAAAATGCAGTACTCCGAAGGCAGGGAATGAGGTAATGCCTAACGAGGCGTTTTAATGTCCAACAAGGCAAAATAGATGTATATCTCTATATATCTATAAATCTACCTGAATACATAAAACTCACAGGCTGTTGTTAAGCATACGTATTCAGGTAGATCTATAAGATATAAAATATACTTAGGGGCATTCGGAAGAGTAGTCAGAGTCCAGGCAGGGGGTCGTGGCACGGCAGGTCTGGAGTGGAAAAAAGGTGTCAGAAGAAAATGCAGCAAAGTACTGAAAACAGCTCTACAAAGTACGGACAGCAACAATGTAGCTCAAAGCCTCTCCTGGTACTTGCCAGGTGAGTCTATGGGATGATCTGGCGAGGAGCAGGAGTGAAGACCGGGTTCTTGTAGTCTCTGGAGTTGATTCTAATTGAGAGCAGGTGTGCAGTGCCAACGCCCAGTCAGCTCGTCACCAGGGAGGAAGGCTCAGATGAGCCTGAGTGAGCGTGTGGACGGCGCAGTGGATAGCGCACAGGAACTCCAGCCGCAGAACGCAGAGGTGGCGGGTTCGAACCCGTGGCGGGTTCGAAACCGTAACAGGACCCCCTCACGGGAGACCCCTGGCGACCCTCCAGGTGCATCAGGATGATCCCTGTAGAACTCTCGCAGGAGCTCAGGACTCATGATGAGGCCCGGGAGACCCAACTCGCTCCTCAGGTCCATACCCTCCCAGTCGACCAGGTATTGGTACCCACGACCACAACGGTGCACTCGCATTAGCCGCACTGTCCACTGAGGATGCCCATCGACCATCTGTGGTGGAGGGGAGCAAGGGTGGAGGTGTCAAGGGACATGAAGAGATGGGTTTTATCTTGGAGACATGGAATACTGGGTGGACCCGCTTCATGGAGGAAGGGAGCTGGAGACGCACAGCAACGGGATTGATGATAGGCTCAATCCTGAAAGGTCCCAGGAACCGGGGCGCCAGCTTCCGGGACTCCACTTGTAGTGGCAGGTCAGACGACGAGAGATACACCTGCTGACCCACCCTGTACTGCGGGGCCTTGGTGCGCCGACGGTTGGCCCCTCGGCAAGCACGGGTGTTTGACCTTAGTAGGGCTGCACGGACAGTCCTCCATATTCTCCGGCATCGTTGTAGGTGGGCCTGCACCGAGGGGACGGCAACCTCCGTCTCCTGGGCCGGAAACAGGGGAGGCTGGTATCCCAGAGAGCACTCAAAGGGTGACATACCAGTGGCATCACAGACAAGGGTATTCATCGAGTACTCCACCCACGGCAGGTCCTTACTCCAGGATGACGGATGAAGAGCAGAAACGCATCGGAGGGCTGTCTCCATGTTCTGATTGGCCCGCTCCGCCTGTCCATTTGTCTGCGGGTGATACCCGGAGGAGAGACTGATGGTGGCGCCAATGCCCCTACAGAAAGCCTTCCAAACCTGGGAGGTAAACTGGGGGCCACGGTCACTGACGATGTCGGCTGGGAGTCCGTGTAGGCGATATACATGTTCCATGAGCAACTCAGCGGTCTCCTTCGAAGAAGGTAGCTTAGGGAGGGCCACGAGGTGCACAGCCTTGGAAAAACGGTCTACCACCGTGAGGATAACGGTGTTGCCCATGGACGGGGAAAGACCGGTGACGAAATCCAAAGAAATCTGTGACCAAGGACGACCCGGGACAGGAAGCGGGCGCAGGAGACCAGCAGGAGACTGATGGGACGCCTTGCTTCGAGCACATACCGTGCAGGCAGAAACGAACCTCCGAACATCCTCCACCACTGTAGGCCACCAGAATCTCCGGCGCACAAATGACAGGGTGCGGGTGATCCCTGGATGACAAGCCACCCGGCTGGCATGGCACCATTGGAGAACCTGGGACCGGACCGCATCAGGAACGAACAGTCGGTTGGGGGGTCCAGTCCCCGGATCAGGTTGAGTGCACTGAGCCCTCCTGACCGCTGCCTCGAGATCCGTGGTGATCACTCCAATCACCTGGGAAGCGGGGAGAATGGTATCCGGAATCCCAGGGTCTCTCTCCGCTGAGTGCATCCGAGACAGTGCGTCAGCCTTAGAGTTCTTGGAACCCGGCCGGTACGTCAGGGTGAAGTTGAACCTTCCCAGAAACAGGGCCCAACGTGCCTGACGGGAGTTCAACCGTCTGGCCGACCTGATGTAGGTGAGGTTCTTGTGGTCGGACAGGACAGTGGTGGGATACTCTGCACCCTCCAACCAGTGCCGCCACTCCTCGAAAGCCTCTACAACAGCCAGGAGCTCCCTGTTGCCAATGTCGTAATTCTCCTCAGCTGGAGAGAACCGGCGGGAGAAGAAAGCACAGGGATGCAGTCTCTCATCGGAGTCAGATTGTTGTGAGAGAACTGCACCGATGCCAGTGTCAGAGGCATCCGTTTCTACTACGAAGGGCCTTGAGGGGTCAGGGTGGAGCAGGATCGGTGCAGAGGTGAATCGCCTCTTTAGGGTGTCGAAAGCGGTGCTGGCTGCAGGTGTCCAGGAAAATGGACGCAGAGATGAAGTAAGGGCTGTGAGGGGGGCTGCCACCCTACTGTAGTTTCGTATGAAACAGCGATAAAAGTTTGCAAAGCCCAGAAAGCTCTGTAACTGTTTCCTGTTGGTCGGTTGAGGCCACTCCACCACCCTCTGGATCTTCCGTGAGTCTGGCCAAGTCTGTCCACCCTCAATTATGAATCCCAGAAACTCTACTGAGGGAGTGTGGAAGGTGCACTTCTCGACCTTGATGAAGAGGCGGTTCTCCAGGAGGCGCTGGATGACTTGGCGGACATGTTGGATGTGTTCCCTCTCACTCCTGGAGAACACCAGGATGTTGGGACTACTGTGGAGAGGGTGAGCGGGTATAAATACCTGAGAGTCCACATCACCGAGGATCTGACATGGTCAACGAACACAGACACTCTGGTGAGAAAGGCAAGGCAGCGCCTCTACCACCTCAGGCAGCTGAGGAAATTTAAAGTTTCCCAGAGGATCCTTCAGTCCTTCTACTCTGGAGCTGTAGAGAGCGTCCTGACAGGAAGCATCACAGCCTGTTTGGCAACTGCTCCGCTCAGGACAGGAAGGCTCTGCAGAGAGTAGTGCGTTCGGCTGAACGCACTATTGGAACTACACTCCCCACCCTGCAGGACTTGTACACCAGGAGGTGCAGAACCAGAGCCGGCAGGATCATGAAGGATCCTCACCACCCCAACAACAGACTGTTTCAGCTGCTGCGGTCAGGCAGGCGCCTCCGTAGTCACGCTGCAAGAACAGAGAGACTGAGACGGAGTTTCTTTCCTCAGGCCATCAGGATTGTGAACTCCGACCTCACCAGGACCCCCACATCTGCCCCTCTTAGGCACACACACACACTTACTGTAAATATTGTGTTGTTTTTTATTGTAAATAGTGTGTACTTGTTGCCCTTGCACATTCCTGCTGAGCATTGCCACTTTCATTTCACTGCACACCCTGTGTGTGTATGTGACAAATAAAACATCTTGAATCTTGAATCTAGGTAGAGAACTACAAAAATGTCCAGCATGTCCCTCAACACGTCGTTCATCAATGCCTGAAAGACTGCAGGAGCATTGGTGAGGCCGAAAGGCATGACGAGATATTCATAATGCCCCCGTGGAGTCTTGAACGCAGTCTTAAACTCATCCCCCTCACGAATCTGGACGAGATGGTAGGCGTTCCGAAGATCCAACTTTGTGAAGATGGTAGCGCTCTGCAGAGGCTCAAAGTTGGAACTGATGAGGGGGAGAGGGTACTTGTTCTTGACCGTGATCGTATTAAGTCCCCTGTAGTCAATACACGGCCTGAGGTCTCCCTTCTTCTTGACAAAGAAGAAACCCGCTGCCATCGGGGACCGAGAAGGACGGATGAGACCCTCGGCCAAGCACTCAGAGATGTACTTGTCCATGGCTGCCTTCTCCGGGAGTGACAAGTTGTACAATCGACTAGCGGGATAGGCTGCGTCCGGGAAGAGATCAATGGCGCAGTCGTACGGACGATGGGGAGGCAGAGAACGCTCGGTCCATACTAAAAGCCTCCCCCAGGTCATGGTACACAGGCGGAACCGTAGACAGGTCCGGAGGGGAGGGAGTGTCAGACGGAGACTGTGAGGTGGAGTAGGTAGCAGCACGGACACATCGGGCGTAGCAGGCGGTACTCCAACTAAGTATGCGCCCAGTACTGTAGTCAACATGGGGGACATGCAACTCCAACCAGGGTCGGCCTAAGATGAGAGGTGTGCCAGGGGACGGCAACACATAAAAACGAATGTCCTCGACATGATTACCGGACAAAGTCATCCTGAGGAGTGCAGTCTGGTGAGTAATAAGACCGATCTTGTGTCCATCAAGAGCAAAAGCAGGAATGGGCTCAGTCAAGGCAATGAGAGGAATGTTAGCCTGACTGGCCACTTCCTGGTCAATGAAACTCCCATCGGCACCGGAGTCAATGAGGGTGCCGACTGTGAAACCCTCCCTGCCAGTCAAGATGGACCTTGAATCCATCAGGGCCGGTGGGTGTGGGAGAACGAGAGATTCGGCTCACCTGGAATCCCCTGGTCTCCGGTGAGCCTAATCTTTTGGCCGATTGGGACAGTCGTCTCTGATGTGACCCCTCTGGCCACAATACATGCAGAGACCCTTGGTCCTCCGGTGCTCCCTCTGCAGCAGACAGACGTAGTCGGCCGACCTCCATTGGTTCAGCACCTGAGTCTGAACCGAAAGTCTCAGATGGACGAGAGAGTGGGAGTCAAACGCGAGGAGCCTTGATGTGAATGTGCCCTGGTCCTCCTGCGCTCACGGAGGCGTTCGTCAACATCACTGGCAAGGCTGATGAGACTATTGAGATCAGCAGGCTTATCTCTAACCAGCTCATCCTTCAGAACCTCCGTGAGGCCATCTCTAAAGATACAGCGCAGAGTGGAGTCCTGCCATCCCGCTGGCTGCAGTATGCGGAACTCGATTGCATAGGCAGCAACAGTGCGAGAGCCCTGCTTGATGTGGAGTAGCCGTGAGCCTGCATCCTGACCGCGACGGGTGATCAAAACCCTCCTGAACTCCTCCTCGAAGTTGGCATAGTTGTGTCTTGTCCCGGGTTGAAGCTCAAGAAAGACTGGACCCAACGAAGGCGTCCCGGTAGTATGAGTGGCAATGTAGGCTACCCTGGCCGCATCGGCGGAAAACATGCTGGGCTGCATCTCAAAAACAAAATTGCACTGCAACATGAATCCCCTAAACTCTGTGAAAGCCCCGTCATAAGGTTTAGGGCTAGCTAAGCTAGGCTCCCGGGCTATAGGACCCGGAGGGGGAAGTGGACCCGGAGCTGTAGTGACAGGAACTTGCGGGGCTGGTGAGGCTGCGGCACCCAGAGCATGAAAACTGGGTGGAAATGGTGTTCAACTGAGTTAGCAGGGCCTGTTGGTCGCTGGCTAATTGCAGTAGTTGTTGAGTGGGTCCGCTGCTCCCCAGCAACGCTCTGCATCATACCAGAAGCCTCACGAAGTAGCCGGGCGTGGTCAGCAAGCACCTTGTCTTGGCGTTGAATAGCAGCATGGGCAGAAGAGAGAGGCCCAGGTGGAGAGGCCTGATCTCCGGAGTTAGCTGAGTTCATGTTGGCCAGATCATCTGTTAGGACTGAGTGGTGTCTGAACCCAAAATGCAGTACTCCGAAGGCAGGGAATGAGGTAATGCCTAACGAGGCGTTTTAATGTCCAACAAGGCAAAATAGATGTATATCTCTATATATCTATAAATCTACCTGAATACATAAAACTCACAGGCTGTTGTTAAGCATACGTATTCAGGTAGATCTATAAGATATAAAATATACTTAGGGGCATTCGGAAGAGTAGTCAGAGTCCAGGCAGGGGGTCGTGGCACGGCAGGTCTGGAGTGAAAAAAAGGTGTCAGAAGAAAATGCAGCAAAGTACTGAAAACAGCTCTACAACGTACGGACAGCAACAATGTAGCTCAAAGCCTCTCCTGGTACTTGCCAGGTGAGTCTATGGGATGATCTGGCGAGGAGCAGGAGTGAAGACCGGGTTCTTGTAGTCTCTGGAGTTGATTCTAATTGAGAGCAGGTGTGCAGTGCCAACGCCCAGTCAGCTCGTCACCAGGGAGGAAGGCTCAGGTGAGCCTGAGTGAGCGTGTGGACGGCGCAGTGGATAGCGCACAGGAACTCCAGCCGCAGAACGCAGAGGTGGCGGGTTCGAACCCCGTGGCGGGTTCGAAACCGTAACAAGAACCATGTGTATAAAATGTGAGCATAAAGTGATAGCCAATAGCCTGTTGTTGAGTCTGATGTTTTGTCAGATATGAGAACGACATAATATGGAAGGGAACCATGTGTACGATTTTATCATGGATCGTAATTTTACAAATACACAATTCATTTGATGGTATTTTTTATTGGGATGACATCGTGAATCTCGATTATTTTATACCAGGACATCACACCATCCCGTACCGTTAAACTGCCATCAGACTAGTATACAATGAGGGCTCTACAGTTTAGGCTGAGCCTCTGATGGACCGTGGCAGCCTCCACCACTGGGGTCACTCGGCCTGCGAAAGGTGTGTGTGATACTTGGAGGGAGGAGAAATCAAGTGAATCCTTTTGAAGTGAGGAGATTTCTTCTTTTCTTACTTTCCTTTTTCTTCTTTTCTCCCGCAAACCCCATCAGAGCCTGGAGCCCCGGGATGAAAATGGTCGCTCGATAAATTGAGTTAAAAAAGATGGCAGTGGTACAGCCTGATACCCCAAAACGAGGTAGATATGAATACTTGCAAAAAAATATGAATTATTGACTATAAAGCATCACTCTCCACTAATATTGGTATGTATGTATTGTTTGTTTGTTTTGTATGTGTTTGTTAAAAGAGTAATCATCTGATTATAACTAAAAACACCATGGATGCAAAATAAAAATCCATAGCACCGCCTGCATGCAGCATTAGTCCACTCTTGCGTTCCAGTTCGGTAATGTATCCGTTTCCCGGTCCCTAATGTTCATTATTGGTCCATGTCTGAACCGGAAAGGTGCGGATAGGCTATCCCGGCCGCATTCCAATGTGATGCCGGTCAATTGGCCAATGAGAGCGGCTCGAGGCCTATCAAGTATTAATGCCCTCGCGTTAAGTAATTAAGTCCCAGTAGCTTTCAGAGGAAAGGGGAGAAAAATCAATGGGCCACGTAGTTACATTTTTTCCATTTAATTGTTGGTGAAACCGGCGGAAAACCCCGTTAATAAAGCGCTGTTACGCACAACGCCGCTCGTTATTTCTGATATACGTTTAAATGGCGTTGCATCCATTTATTCTGGTGGAATGAACACCCCTCTAATTTAAACCCGCTGCATATATTGAGTGATCATCTCGGATGCATATGTAATGTGTAATGAATGCAAGCTAATGCCAAAAAATGACCTATTTGTAAATAATGACCGATCATTTATTTATTATTAAAATCCCACTTTAACTCAGAGGTTTCCGCTACTTTTAGTCCTGGATAAAATCCCCAAATTAATGAATACACAATTATATATATATATATATATATATATATATATATATATATATATATATATATATATATATATATATATATATATATATTGCAGCTCCGTTCTGTTCCCACAGAAACAAATTAGAACGCATCCGCGTTTGCAGCCATGTCATCACTCTCAACATGAATTAATAATGACGCCAGCTCCATAACAATAAATGAGTCGCCTGCATTACATCAATCATCTTTCAGTGATTTATAACGTACAATATGAACCCGTTGGGGTCAATGTATTAGGGTGTGCAACATTCTGCAGAATGTATCGAAACGCTTTTTTTTTTAACTGCGTTTTAGATTTAAAATTAAACTATGCAGTGTTTTACTGAAGACGGTCTTTATTTGCTTCGGCTGAATAATTATATTCATGTCATCTCTGTCTGGCGTTTAGAGGGAATGAACAACGGGCCATTACCTATCAGAGCAATATTCTATTTTATTATTTTTCATTTATTTATTTCCATGTAATCTTTATTTCATAATTGTATGTATTCATTATTATTGGAATTATTTTGTTATTTTGTTATTTTTATTTTTATTATTATTATAGAGAAAGAATAATGAATGTAAACACTGTGCATGCTGTATGACCCAAAATAATGCAAAAATAAATATTAGATTATGACGTGTCGCCAACATCAATGGCTGAATACATTATTTGATTGCTATGACAGAATTCATTAGTGTACCAAAAAAATAGGACATAAACAGTTGCAAAAATGTACGATAATATTGTCAATGGGACAACAAGCTGTTAGGAGAACAGAGAACTCAATAAACCTGTGAGAGCCCGACATCAGCGGAGCTGACGGGAGCGCTCGTTTTGTTCAAGGTGCTAAACTAAAGCTTGAGAATAAAATACTGTCCTGTAGACATTAGCGCGTGTGTGTTCGCCCACAGAGGGCGGGGTGTGAAGCAGAGGATAGTTATGTTATTGATCTTTTGTCCAGCTGTTAATCACTATTTTATGAAGTGTGCCGTAAAGTCTCCGTAGAGCTCTCGGTCTTTAGCGCATCGAGTTTCCGGGCCTAAAAATTGGGTCTTAATCTCGCGCTGTCTATTTGGCACTTTGATTGATGTCCTCGGTGTGGAGGGAGTGTGTGTGTGTGTGTGTGTGTGTGTGTGTGTGTGTGTGTGTGTGTGTGTGTGTGTGTGTGTGTGTGTGTGTGTGTGTGTGTGTGTGTGTGTGTGTGTGTGCGCGCGCGCGCGCCTGTACGGATGTGCGCGGGTGCGGGATGGTGTGTGTCTTATGTGTCTGTGTGAGAGTGTGTGTGGAGCGGGGTGGGGGGGGGGGGGGCGGAGGACAAACCTCCAGCCTCACTCTGCTGCCTTAACAGACGCACACAAGTGCGCACCACAGATAACGGACCGCGGCCGGAGCAGAAGGAGCCCAGTATAAGTCAAAGAGTCCAGGGGTGCGGCGCGTGGAGCGACCTCTGTTCCTCGCGCCGGAGCTGGGGGGGTGGGGGGGGGTCTCGCGGAAGGCCATGGACCACATAGGGATACTGGGGGCGCATCTGCAGCAGCACACGCACGTGGAGCCCATCAGCTTCGGCATCGACCAGATCCTCAGCAACGTGGAGCAGAGCTGCATGATGGGCGCGAGGATGCACGAGCCAGACTACGGACACGGGGCGTACAACTGCGGCGCGAGCAGCGGCATGAACGGCGGAGGCGGCGGCGGCGGTTACGCGTACGGCAACGCCGGATACAATGGCACCGGCGGCTCGTGCGGGATGGCCTCCCTCGGCGGGGCTTATCACATGAACATGGGCGTGAATGCGAACGGGACTAACGTGAGCTCCGCTGGGGTCATCCGGGTCCCCGCGCACCGGCCCCTGGGCTGCGGGAACTCCTCGGGGCAACCGGGGAACGGGAGCGGCAACAACCTGACCACGCTGACGTTCCCCTGGATGGAGAGCAACCGGCGCTACACCAAAGACCGGTTCACAGGTAGCCATAGAATATGATATATTATGAAATGTGTCAAAGTCAGGACAATAAATACTATTTGAATAAAGCAACAAAATATAATACATTTATATATATATATATATATGTATGATTGATGTAATATATATATATATATATGATTGATGTAATATATATAGATGTTATATATATATATATATGTATACTATAATATAATGTATCTTTGACTATTTAATAGACAACTGACGCAGCCTCTTTTTTGTTCCTAATCTTCTTTAGGAAAGATGATATTACTAATGACCTATTATAATTAAATCATAGCCCATAATTACTGTGTGTATCTCACCATTTACCTGCGTGTGTGTAGCGTGCATGTCGTTAGGGAATCGGTGATTAATGACTCAATAAGTCAGTCATTATAAGAGGTCGATAAAGATTCACACATGTTCTACATCAAAATGGGAGGGAGCTCGTGACACATTTCACCATTTTTATTTATTGTTTACTTAAAATGTAATAAATTAGACAGAAAAAATGGTTATTTCCAAATTTCATATTTTTTTCTCGATGGCTATTGTATTATTGCAGCTTTATTTACTTATTATCATTAAGAAACTCGGCATAAACCAAATTGCTATTATTGTTTGTAATATATAAAGTCATTAAACTCAATGAATAATAATGAGAGTGCAATAGATTTTATGAGTGACACAATCTTCAAGCAGTAGATTTTGAGATCTTGAGACTGCAATCTTGAGTATTATTGTCATTACTAATTTAACTATAGACTGCCAGTATTCTTTAAGGGTGATATTTGGCATGTGGTCATTGTTGTGCTTGTCAATAATGTTACGGAGACAAGGAAATGAATGAAACAAAGTCAAATGCAACCCCTTTCTGATTTGACTGACTGTTATGGAGTAATAATCAAAGACATAAATTATTGTGATCAATTACTGCATCAAAAATGCACGTCGTGTATAGACAGAAAAACAGGTTCTCCGTGTGTCTTTGATGAGACATGTCGGGGATTAAATGTTTTCAAACTGAAGTTATTTGATGGGTTGAATAAATAATGTTATGGTCAAAGAAGTAAATAGAATAACAATTGAATAACACAAAAACACACACACAAAGGTGTTACGACCATTAAAAAAATATGTATAAATTGACAGCATCGGATTTGAAAACCGAAATAGTTGTAGATTAAAATAAAGGACATGTAGGCCGTGCTATAGCACCTCTTCACTATAGGTCTGTCAGCACTCTCCCTCTCATGGTCTGTCAGTTGACCTAAATACCTGCTTTGACCCGTCTCGTCTCGTCCTGACTTTTACTATGACCCTACCTGACCTTTCCTTTCCTTCCCGTTCCCCTCCTGTCCTCCTATCCTCCTACCTATCCTCATACTGTCCTTTCCTTCCTTGCCTTGTTCTATACTTGTCCTTTCCACTGTCAATTCCTCTCGTCTCTGTCAATTCCTTTCCTTTTCTTATATTTTCTTTTTTCCCCCTTTCCTCACTCCTCTCTTCTCTCCTCTCTCTCTCCTCTCTCCTCTCCTGCCCTTTATGTCCTGACTTGTCCCCTCACTCTCCTCTCTCCTTTCTGCTCTCTCCTCTCTCCTCTCTCTTCTCTCTCATATCTCCTATCTCCTGCCCTGCATGTCCTTACGTGTCCCATCCTCTCTTCTCTCCTCTCTCTTCTCCCCTCTCTCCTCTCTCCTTTCTCCTGCCCTATCCTGACGTGTCCCATCCTCTCCTCATTTCTCTCTCCTCTCTCTTCTCCCCTCTCTCCTCTCTCCTTTCTCCTGCCCTATCCTGACGTGTCCCATCCTCTCCTCATTTCTCTCTCCTCTCTCTACTGCCCTGCCCTGTCCCCTCCTCTCCTCATTCATCTCTCCTCTCTCCTGCCCTGTCCTTACGTGTCCCATCCTCTCCTCTCCTCTCTCCTCTCTCCTGCCCTATCCTAACATGTCCTATCCTCTCTTCTCTCCTCTCTCCTGCCCTGTCCTTACGTGTCCCATCCTCTCTTCTCTCCTCTCTCCTGCCCTGTCCTTACGTGTCCCATCCTCTCTTCTCTCCTCTCTCCTGCCCTATCCTAACATGTCCTATTCTCTCTTCTCTCCTCTCTCCTGCCATGTCCTAACATGTCCCATCCTCTCCTCTCTCCTCTCTCCTATACCCTGCCCTGTCCTGATTCTCCCATCCTCTCCTCTCTCGTCCCCGTCCTCCCTGCCCAGTGTCCCTCTCGCCCCTCACTGTGACGCGGCGCGTAGGTCACCCCTACCAGAACAGGACGCCCCCGAAGAAGAAGAAGCCCCGGACGTCCTTCACGCGGCTGCAGATCTGCGAGCTGGAGAAACGTTTCCACCGGCAGAAGTACCTGGCGTCGGCGGAGCGGGCCGCCCTCGCCAAAGCCCTAAAGATGACCGACGCCCAGGTCAAGACCTGGTTCCAAAACAGACGCACCAAATGGAGGTGAAGTCCTGTTTTTTTGTTTGTTTTTTTACTTTTGACTATTTTATCAATGCATTGGCCCTGCATTCTGGAGGCCCATGGCTCCATAAGGGGCCCTCTTGTGGGCTCCAGGATGTCCCATCAGTCCCTGTTAAGACTGGTTTCATTGTTAGCTCCCTCCACACGGTGGTTTTCTGATACGAGCCCTTATCTGACAGTTCAACACGCTTTCTAACCGCAAATATTCACTTTGCTATATAGCAAAATGCATCGAATGAAACAGCCCTATATAGTTAATCTTTATTGGTGTTCATCTTAAACTGTCTTTTATTTAGTCCATCCTCATTGATATAAATGGGGTGGGCTAAGAAAAGCATATTTATTGCAGGAGTGTCGACTGCATGAGTTTTAGCGATAGCTGCAGGCAATAATGGGCTGAATGCTGACACACAGAATTCTTCAAATGGACATTCGCTGACTGTTATGAAGAGTCCATTTCCACGCAAAGCAGGAGACATGGCACAGGGAACAATGGAGTAAATACATGGTGTCAGTTCGAGTCACAAAAGCTCAAATAGCTCATAGATATAGAGGCCTTTAACGGTGCTGTTTTTTTGTTTTTTTTAAATGGAAAAAAATTTGTTCACTTAACATTTTTGTTCTGCAAATCATTTGTCAAAAAGTAATGTGCCGGGTTAGTAGAAATAATATAATGTGTTTCACATGCTTACATTTGAGATTCAGGGCTATTTAGCCTCTACATGTCTTCTTTCAGACTACTGAAGAAAACTACTCAAAATAGACATTTAGAGTGAGTTTATTTTTTTACTTTGTGTACTAGCGTCTGAAGATTTCTCCTAAATTCACCAAAGGCTATTGGTAAACTTATTTGCACTTTGCTTATTTAAACATAACATTTCAGATAACTTGTAATACAAAAAAAAGAGTTGTCTTAATGTGAGTGATCAACTAGTTTCATGGTGATATCTATTCTTGGACTATTCAACCGAGAGGCTTTCAAGATGTTTGTCATTTGACAATACATATCTCATATCTTGAATGGCCGTTTTCTCCAAATATGTTTTCTCTTCCAAAACGTTCCTCATTCTTTTAATATTCTGAAGGTTTTCACAGAGGTTCGTCATTCAAATCCTGATGTTTACAACATTGTATTTCTAAAGAAATACTAACATGGTGAATTTATTTCCATTGGCTTCAAAGCAGTATTTTCTGATTTATTTAATGCTAAAAATATATATTTTTTAATGTAACCAGAATGTTGAACCTGGTTTATATCCAATTTTCAGATTATGTGAAGTGGTACCCAAATCTACAAACAATTAAAAAAAGAATACCTCGTTGGAACATTCAGTCAAACTCCTAAAACAATAAATATAAATATCTCAATGTAAATATAGTCAACTGGCGAGGTCGCATTGCAAAATATATTCGTTAATTATGTGTTGACCTACAATATTTCCCATAATAATCATAAATGGATTCAGCATATAGAGCTTTTTACTGCAAAATGACGTTCTGGTATAATAAAAGTTCATATTAAACGAGACGTGCTATAAAAAAAGCCATTTTATTTTAAATTGTTAAGAATCTGGTTATGTAAAATATATATTTTGTGCACATAAACATATCCAGGGCACTCAATAAGAATCGATCAAATGTTAACAGAAAAGCTTGTTATTGTTTTTTGTTTTTTACTTATTAAGAAATAATCTGAGTATTTATTCGCAGCCTCATATTGTCATGTCACATAATCAGATAGAGACCTAAAATAGTCAACATCAACATACGTTAATAATTATTACATATCTGTATATGACCAAAAAAAATACCAAAGAAAATAAGAATGTATTTATTTATTTCAGATTTCACTTGAAGTTATTATAGTTATGTACAATCCTAATTTGGTTGTATATTGACTATACAAATATAATGGAAATAGGTTTGCATTTTTCAGGGAATATACAGACAATGGCGGCCATTAATATTGATAGAATTGTGCTTTTATCACAATGTTGTCTCTTAGCACAAACACATATTAAAATAATGAAATTCCGAATGTTCACAGTTATGATTTTGATTTTAAAACAACGTTATAGTTAGATTTTAAATGCCTTTCTTTGAATCTCATTTATTTATTAATTAAACTTTGGGAATTTTAATAATGATATTCACATGCAGATTATGAACATACTTGTATCGAACTGAAATATCGGCGAATCGTTTTTTAGTTTAAAAACATGACAACACTAGTCTGCGGTAGTAGTTCACAATGTAAAGGCTATATACGATTTTTTAAAATAATAATCCGATTATGATACTTTATATGTATGCGGCCTGTTTCCGGTCCGGTGAGTGAAAGGCTGCGCGGTGTTTTCCTGTCGCTGTTCGCAGGCGGCAGACGGCGGAGGAGCGCGAGGCAGAGCGGCAGCAGGCCAACCGGATCCTCATGCAGCTGCAGCAGGAGGCCTTCCAGAAGACCATCAACCAGCCGCTGACCCCGGACCCGCTGTGCCTGCAGAACAGCTCGCTGTTCGCCCTGCAGAACCTGCAGCCGTGGACCGAGAACACCGGCAAGATCAGCGGTGTGTCGGCCTGCGAGTAGAGCGCAGGCACGCGCGGTCCCTCCAGCGAGACCCGGGCGTCATGCGCCGGTATTCGGCAGAGACACGCGCCGCGCAGAGGAGACCCGGTCTCGGTTATCGGGATATCTGTCTGCGCATATTACACGGACACGTGGTGCTGGAGCTAACAACAGCCTCAGGCGGGGTCCATCAGCACCACCCATCTAATGGGGGTCCACTATCTGATCTGGATCCCTTGAGAGGTCTTCAGCCCTGCGGACTGACATTTTTGGGGGAAATATTTCGGAGGCAACGTGATGAACAATATACTCCAGAAAAGCTTACAAATAAATTAAAAAAAGGTCCACGAGAGGACCAGGACTGGCTGGCATCAGTGAGTTGTTGTATCATCGTTTACCTCAAAGGGACTTGATGTTTCATAAACAGCATATTTTCATATGTGTGCATCAGCGTCTGTGTTTACCCATGATCGTGGACTTTTTTTTGTCTTTTACTCAACTGAAAAATAACAGAGCACTTGTTTTTAGCACCTTTGTATATTAATTCAAACATAATCTGACAGAAAAAGTAAAAAGGAACTCCATGTGATGATTTACAACGGACCATATCTGTCTATCTTAAACAAATTATATGTAATGGCACATTTGACCACAGTTTAATACATTTCACATTCCTATATGGACTCTTATTTTTTTACAAACTGTATTTTCTTATGTTGTGTGCAGCAGATCTCAGACCTGGGAACTGAGACCAAACACAAACAATGCGTGCATGCTTCATACTCATGACAATCGTATATTTTGGACACTGACATTGATTTAGTTCTCCCATAAATCCAAAGTCTATCCAGCATTTTCAGCCATATATTACTTTGATTTTGTAGAAGTACCTTTTTTTTTTTTTTATCCAATTTTTATTTCCATGCCACATATAGATTGTGTCACAATTGAGTAAGCCTATAAGGCAGAAAAATAGTTCCTTGTTCCCACTGTAAATGTTTCACTCAATGATGCTTTGCTATGTTTTCAATCATCCGGCATACCACAACTATATAAATGTGACACATTATTCATATCCTAAAAATAATGACAAAATTAGGATGTGTCCAGTCTTGAAGTTACAACAATTAAGGCATCTTTGTATTCATATTTAGAAAACAATAAAGTAAAACAGCCATTTGTGAGAACAACCAGGAGTCAAAACAATCTGATAAACACACACAAAGATGTCATCAACATCACGGACGGCTGACTGCATGTTCCCACATTTTACAATTTTATTTGGAAACGTGGGTCAAGGTTTTACACAAAAAATGGCTTTTGCCCAAGCAGAAAAATATGATTCATAGGAGATTATCTTGCTCTTTAATGAAGAACAAACAAACTGTCAAATACTTTTAACGTGAGTTCATAAGGTCCTCCTGCATAAATAAAGGATAAAGAAATAGCAACATTGCTTGAGTCTGTTCTTTCTTATGTGATAATTCTGTATTCAAGTTTGAGCATATTCACGATTACCCCGATATTGGAAATCCACTGTCTGTTTTTTACTACAATTTGTGATTGGATCCCGTATTTCATATCACCTTTTAAGATTATATTCAAATTAAATAATTTTTGTGTAGTAGGTTTCTGGAAACCATGGGACACATTGAATGTGGATGTTTCCTAACCATAAACAAGTTACATGTAAACAATGCAGCATAAACAATGTGGCGTAAACAACGCGGCGTAAACATAAGCAATGTAGCGTTAATATAAACAACACAGTGTAAATGTAAAAAATGTAGCGTAAACAATGTAGCGTAAACAATGTAGTGGAAACAATGTAGTGGAAACAATGTAGCGTAAAACAACCTAGCGTAAACAAACTAGCGTAAACAACGTTGCGTAAACAACGTTGCGTAAACAACGTAGCGTAAACAACGTAGCGTAAACAACGTAGCGTAAACAACGTAGCAAACTTTCTCATAAAACGTTAAGTAACAGGCGTAAAGTCAACTTTTTTTTTTTGCGTTACAATAAACAGTGGAGTCCGAGGAGAAAGTCCTGTGTTTGTTTGACCCACCCACCACCACCACTACTCCCACCCTCATTGGATTTTCTCACTTGTTATACTTTTTATTATTCCATGTAGCTTTCCGTATCCTCTGCTCCTCTATCACTTGTTTTCACCGAATGCACAAAGGTCCACATTCGACGTATCCTGGGTTTTATGGAAACGTACAATGCCACATTATCTTCCGGCGACCGGCTGTGGCCTCTGATCTTTAGGCTCGCTCTCCAAATGCGGCTCCTATGTTCTAAAAGATCCCAAACGCTGTTAATATGAACGTGAATCCAATCATCCCATTCATCACAAACTGTTCTCTGGGTGGCTCTAAAAGTAGCATTTTGAAGTGGAGGGGGGACGGGGATGGGGAGGATGGGGTGTGTGGGGGGACGACAAGAAACAGGTCGTTATGCAGGAGAGCCAGCTCCCAGATATAAGGATGGTATTTGTGCACAAAAATGAATATGTTCAAGTTTACAATTTTACAAGTGTATGTGTGTGTGTGTGTGTGTGTGCGTGCGTGTGTGTGTGTGTGTGTGTGTGTGTGTGTGTGTGTGTGTGTGTGTGTGTGTGTGTGTGTGTGTGTGTGTGTGTGTGTGTGTGTGTGTGTGTGTGATGACATTCTCCAGGACTGCTTTCTAAAAGGTCGAAGAAGAATGTGAAGGAGAATTTCATCACCACTCACCACAATATCTGGACTAAGCTGCTGGAGTTGAGCTGAGACTTGAGAAAGTGGTCACTCACCAGAACTGATAAAGATGAAGCAAGTTGAGAAAAATATATACCACTCTGCATGGCACATGTTTTGTTGTTGTAGTTCTTTCCCTCTCAGTATTTGACACAAAGAGTGTGCTTATGAACATATAAAACTGTTCAGGATTGACTATCCTGTTTATCTTTTTCTTTCTATTAAAATACACTTGCCACTTTGATAATGCACTTGGTTTCTTTGTTTGTTTGTTTACAATTTTCCAATACATTTAAAAATTATTCCTCATGTGTATTGCACTGTTTTCTTTGTTTTTGTTTATTGTTATGCACCTTTCACCAAAGCAAAATCCTTGTATGTGGAACGTACTTAGCAGTAAACAGTTCGGGTTCTGATTCTGATTCTGCTCTTTGTCATCCTTAATAGCGATAAGCTCTTACACGTAAGGGGTGCTATTCTGGGTTCTAAACTTCCTGTGTGTTATGTGTGTAAAATGCTATTTCTTCGAGCAATCATTTTAATGTTGAGCCTCAGATTGGATTCACGAGCACACCCGAAGTCAACTGCAGCGCGTGTAACCCTTAACTCGTGCTCCTCTCATTTCTTATTCATTTCACACCCGTTAATATGGAAATGCATCTGTGTTGTAACAGCAGAGCTAATGTGATGTGCTCTTTTGAGGCGACCAGCAGAAAGCCAAAAAGTCATTCCAGTGTCGACTTGTAGCAACAGAATTACACGTTTGCCACCAAATTAGTAATTTGATTTCATCAATCCACAGATATAATATATAATGTGATTATTAGTGAGCTTTGGAGCTGCTGATAGGTGTATTTTGTTTACATTTTTATAGAGTCGGGCTTTCTGTTTCCACCTGTTTCAATTCAATTCAATTCAGTTTATTTGTATAGCCCAATTTCACAAATTACAAATTTGTCTCGGAGTGCTTTACAATCTGTACACATAGACATCCCTGCCCCAAACCTCACATCGGACCAGGAAAAACTCCCAAATAACCCTTCAGGGGGGGGAAAAAAGGGAAGAAACCTTCAGGAGAGCAACAGAGGAGGATCCCTCTCCAGGATGGACAGGTGCAATAGATGTAATGTGTACAGAAGGACAGATTTAGAGTTTAAATACATTCAATGAATATGACAGAGTGTATGAATAGTTCATAGTAGGCATATTCCACGATGGAGACCTCCATGATCCATCAGGCAGATGGAGGTAGAGAGGAGGAGTGGGCGGAGTCTCAACAGTGGGCGGAGTCTCAACAGGACAGTGGCGTAGTCGGTAGCAGGAATTCCACGACCCAGACCTCGATGATCCATCAGCAGATAGGATCTATGTCGTCTCATAGGGTCCGATGACCCCATGAGATGTGAAGTCAAAAGGACTCCGGGGAGAAAGCAGAGTTAGTAACGTGTGATTGAGAGATGAAAATTCATCCCTAAGGAGAGAAAAAAGAGGAGATAGGTACTCAGTGCATCCTAAACGTCCCCCGGCAGCTATAAGCCTATAGCAGCATATCAAGGGGCTGGACCAGGTGAACCTGATTCAGCCCGAACTATAAGCTCTGTCAAAGAGGAAGGTCTTAAGTCTACTTTTAACCCTTGTGTTGCCTTCGGGTCATTTTGACCCGATTCAATATTTAACCCTCCTGTCGCCTTCGGGTCAATTTGACCCGATTCAATGTTTAATGTCGGTGTTCTTTCGGGAGTCAACAAACAAACATAAAGTACCTCACACTTAAACTTGGAAAACAATATTAATTCTAATAATTTTCTGGAGATTTTAATAGCTGGGGTCATATTGACCTCAAGGGTAAAATATGTTAGTAAATATAAAGGTAACAGGAGGGTGAAACATTGAATCGGGTCAAAATGACCCGAAGGCAACACAAGGGTTAAATGAGGTGACTGTGTCTGCCTCCCGGACTGAAGGTGGAAGCTGGTTCCATAAAAGAGGAGCTCGATAACTAAAGGCTCTGGCTCCCATTCTACTTTTTAAGACTCTAGGAACTACAAGTAGTCCCGCATTTAGTGAGCGTAGCTCTCTAGTGAGGCAATATGGTACGACAAGCTCCTTAAGATATGATGTTTCCAGTCGTTATGCTAAGCTAGGCTAACCACATCCCGACTCCAGCTCCATCTTACACAGACTTGAGGTTATTATCCAAACCGTAACCCTGAACCTCTCATGAGGTTGCTTTTCATTTACATTAAATGATCTGTTCTGGAATTTATAACTTTATTAGTGAGACAACTAATTCAATTTTATTGTTAATGCTTTTAGCCCCCTCACAAAATGGTTGGATCAAAGAGATCCTAAATCACATCAAACTAATTTATTGTATTTTATTTTATTTGCCCATTCAGACAGCAGAGGTCTAAATCATTTGCCAAGAACTGGAAGCCATATATTGAATATCTGAATTAAGCTACCATTTTCGATATGATAACATAATAAAAGTAGTTAAGCGATTTGGAGGGAAAGCATCAATCAGGTATGGTGTGAAACATAAATATCTATTTTCATTTCTCAAAATCATTTATTATAATAGAACAAGCAGAGTTTCTAAATATGAAGCTTTACTAAAGCTTAAAATATACAAACAACAATGGGAACGCAATGATTGCACTGTATCTAGAGATATGTCTCCCCCTACTGGCGCTAAATAGACATTACATCCATCGACATTTTCCGTCGCGAGGTGATGATGACAGTTGCGTGAGGAAGCGCGACACACTCCAACAACAACAACAGAGCCCCGGTTGCACAAGCGTCCGAGGAGGACAGCAGGAAGACAGGTCTCTTAGAAACTGCAGACATGTCTCTTCTGCGGTTATCTGCTCCGGCCAGCAGGCTTGTACTGTCCAAGAGTTTAGCTGCAGAATCCGTCTTTAAAGGTCAGTGTGCGCGTGTGTGTGTGCTATTAATAATGTCGCCTTTTTTCTTGTGAGCCAAAAGTAAATTTGCAAACCGGAAGTTGTAACTTGTTAGTGTTGTATACTCCCTACGGCGTGATACATAATGACTAGCTAACGGTTACGTAATATATATTGTTGTAGCTAAAGTAAGTAACGTCTGCTAAGGTTAAATGTAGTTAGGTCTTTTATCAGTCACTGTATCCGACATTGTGCCGCTGACTGCTGGTTATTGAGTGGGCTTTTATTCTGAAATCCTCGCCATCCACGCGGTCTCCGGTGTGTATCGCGCAGGTTGTTTCCGGGCAGCCAGCGGAGCGGTGAAGGACAAGGAGCCGCTGAAGAAGGCCAAAACCCCGCAGGGTCGGTTTGACGGCCCCGAGGAAGCGAGCCAAGCTGCTCTGCAAAGTGAGAACCAGGAAGGGGGGGGAATTCTCTGGATTTTTTTATTTGGCCTCAAATGTGTTACTCAGGGATTTGCAGGAACAAACTAAATATCTAACGGAGCACATTGCAAAAGGGGGAGAAACAGTGTTGTTTGTCACCATGACGAGCACAAACAACGCGTCTGAGGCTGTGCTCACATGGTCATATTATATAGACACTCATAATAATAATTAGAGATGCGCAGTATTTTTGTGGGTGACGTATTGTCTTCCAATAAATATAGAATTAAATGTTTCAATCTAAAAGTTGAGCCTTTTCCAATTCCCATTTCAATAACATATCGGACCAGTTGTTGGACCTCAAATTCCATATCAGTGTAACCAGTAAAACATGTGTATTTGCTTATTTACGTAGAATCTGATCATAATGCCTCATTATAAACACATGATGTTCACATTGTCCCATATATACACATGAACTGGTCGTTTTGTACAGTAAATACACTTCGGTGCACTTAGCTCAAACAAATGCAGTCAGTGTAATAGAAGATTCCAGCAGTAAATTCAGATCTAGTTGCAACTGTTTTTAGAGGCTTTAGTTCGCTGAAGCAGTTGCGGGAGGAAAATCATCCAAGTTTTTCAAGTTGAATATTTCTCTTGTTGTCCTTCAGAGTTCCCCGATGACGTGAACCCCAAAACCAAGGAGATGGGGGGTCCTCGGGGACCAGAGCCGACCCGCTACGGAGACTGGGAGAGGAAAGGCCGCTGTGTGGACTTCTAGTTCCATACATGTAAAAAGAAAGAAAATCACACCTGTGTTATGGAGATGTATATTTTAAACCAGTGCATGTTTTTTCCGTTCACTCAAGTTTGAGAAGCGAGGTGAGACTAAGGTTGAAAGTGTTTATTATTGGTACTGTATTCATACTGACAGAACATGTACACCAGTCTGCAGACTAATGGACAGCTTAACATTGTATAGATCCGCAATGTTTAAATTATTTTTTAAATATGTGAAGCTCCAAGACCTGTTTTGTACATTGATTGTTTGACCATGTGGAGTTACCAAAAGAATGTCTCAAATAAAATAAAAAAGTAAAACCAGACCACATCTGTTTGTTTTTTTACAGAATAAATAAAGTTAAATCAGTTGTCCTACTAACACTCTCAAACACATCCTTTATTGATAGGTTACAGGTTGATGTTTTTTTTAAAGGTATTTGGTGTATATGTTCTTGTTTTGTTGTGTGTGGGTGGGCCCTAGTTTCAGAAATAATATATTTGCAATTGCGGGGTGGAAAACTGCAATATGCAGTATTCAGATGTATATGCACTTGTTATTGTGTCTGCTAAGGGGCAGCAGAGAGCCACACATGCCTACTGCTGTTTCGTATTGAACTCGTGTTGCCTTCATGTACCCTCAGCAATATTGTAACAATGTATATTTTAACCCTTCAAATCTGTACAAGTTGTACGAATGTTGCGCTCACGGAGGCGACGGAAAAGCGATAATTTTCGTACGGTCCCTATCATATGTAACGGGGGTGTAACTCAATCTCAGGAATACAAAAGTAAAGACATACACGACTAACAAACGCGGGAAAGACGGAGTTAGAGGAAAAGCACCTGAAGGCAGCACGATGGACGAGGAAGGGGTGGGTGGAGGCTGCAAGCAACAAAGCGGCTGTGAAGCTTCAACAACTGGACGCGCCGAGCTAACGGTGTTACACGTTGTAAGTACCCGCCATTTGTATTGTTCCGACACCGAGGCAGAGCTGTAGCTGCAGCCTGAGCGGGGTGTTGGTCTGCCCGCGTGGGTTCTCGTTAAATGTCCAACGTTATTGTGGTTGGTCTGACCATCCCGAGTGGCCACACACTTCTGGTGAAAGGGACGCCGAATGTAAGAGACGCTTCCAAAAAACAGTGATGGAGCTTAAGTTTGCTTCCTTGTGGTTGTGAGACGCACCAATTACAAGATGTGTTGTCAATAAGTTAAATACGTGTTGGACATTTTGTGCAAAATCTAAAAGCAAAACAATATAGTTGCTGCTGCATTTTTTCTTTTCGGTTTTTATGTTTGCTTGCAGCAGAGTTACCGGCGTTACACCGGTATTCAAACCTACTGGTTTCCCTACGCGTGCGTGCGTTGTGTTCTCTTAACATCTGCAGCGGGGCTCTGTCTCGCTCACCAGATTCGTCACACATTCACAAACATATTGATGGAGATCTTCAAGCCACCGTTCATATCCATTTCGGCGATTACGATTGTATAAGTGAGCAGTGCATCACAGCCACGGTATGCAGAAATACATTTTCGAAAAAATAAAAATTAAAAGATCGCCCGACCTGGTTTCGATCTCTTTCACGCAAAAGGAGACTGCACTCAAAGACGCGCAGTGCCACCAGATATTAGTTTCAACTCAAGTAATTTATATATTGATCCATTAAGTCACATTTATTATGTTTTCATGGGAACGGTTTGGTCGAAGGGATCTGAAACAACTGGTTACCTTGAGCGGATATGTACACTTTGAAACATGTTGAGCGATGCTTGTTCGCAACGCAACAACCACACAATACCGACGCATTTTGACAACAACTAATTGACTTATTCAGCGATGCTTTTATAAATAATATTCAGACTATCATAATACAAAAATTGTATTGATAAACTGTATTTACATATTCCACGAGTTTAGCAAATGCTTCACGTTGTCAAAATGCGTCGGTATTGTGTGGTTGTTGCGTTGCGAACAAGCATCGCTAAACATGTTTCAAAGTGTACATATCCGCTCAAGGTAACCAGTTGTTTCAGATCCCTTCGACCAAACCGTTCCCATGAAAACATAAGAAATGTGACTTAATGGATCAATATATAAATTACTTGAGTTGAAACTAATATCTGGTGGCACTGCGCGTCTTTGAGTGCAGTCTCCTTTTGCGTGAAAGAGATCGAAACCAGGTCGGGCGATCTTTTTATTTTTATTTTTTTCGAAAATGTATGTCTTCATACGTGGCTGTGATGCGCTGCTCACTTATACAATCGTAATCGCCGAAATGGATATGAACGGTGGCTTGAAGATCTCCAGCAATATGTTTGTGAATGTGTGACGAATCTGGTGAGCGAGACAGAGCCCCGCTGCAGATGTTAAGAGAACACAACGCACGCACGCGTAGGGAAACCAGTAGGTTTGAAAACCAGTAGGGGTGTAACACCGGAACAACCCGTGGGTAAACTTGCGTGGACCGCCATGACTTCTAATACACATGACTCATGACAACGGGGCACATGAAGCATTTCAGTTTCATCTGGGATTCAACACTATTTTTGATAACGTGAGGTTATTATGCATGTTACATTTTCAAATATTACTACGGAATATGAGAAGTTTACCAGTTTTTGTTGTTGTAATTGTACCAAATAAGTGCCCCCTAAGATGTGAAATGGAAAGAAAACAAATATATATTAATAGAGATACTGTATTTAAAATGCCTATGTATGTAATAGATCATAAGCATCTTGAGTGTCTAGAAAAGTGCTATATAAATTATAAGATGAAGCATTTTAAACTAAAATGTATAGTTCAATGTTCATATATCTGTCATTTTAATGCTCAAACAGTCCCTGCATGGTGTGTCGCAGACACTGCTGTCTTTTACATATTTATAGGCACACAATGCAGCTGAGCCAGCACCTTTTTTCTTAAAAACATCACAATAGTGAATAGGAGACAATAGTCTGTTGGGTTCTCGACGGGATGCGTCCAACGTCTCTGACTGGTTCGCCGCGGCGGATGGACAGCCGCTCTTCCTCTCGGTGCAGTGAGCACGGGCAGGTCTGAGCATGCAGTCTTAATGAGATCGGTCAGGTGAGGAGCGTATCGTTTCGCTGCCTGGACCCGGCTGCTTAGTGACCCCACACCAACAGGTAGAGAATCTCTCTCTCTCTCTCTCTGTGTCTGTCTCTGTGTGTGTGTGTGTGTTCCACTATGTAACCATTGTTTACATGGAGTGCGTTATTTATATGATGCACACTAAGCAGCACATTTTACGGTGTGAAAATCGGATCAGCCGTGTTCTCTGGGGACACTGTTTCTAAATGACATGGTCAAGGTTTCTAGGCTGACATCGTTTTCCTTGTGGCTCGAGGTTTAGCTCAATGTTTTGGTTGTGCAGCACGTTACCATTGATTCAGTCACTTTAGAGCCAGCTATTTCCCTCAGGAGTCGGTGGCTGCCAAAAACGGAGCTAAAAGAGAGTGAATATGTCCGCATCTGTTGTAGCGCATCGGTTGGGTCCATCTGGTTTTGTTGCGTGAAGTTTGTGGCTCGGGGTTCATTATGAATGTCCCCTATTTTTTATTTTTTTATTTGCGCAGCTGAAACCAAATAATTTGTTCCCTAAAAAGTTACTGAAACAATAAATTATCAGAATTGGTGGCAGTTGGGTCTTAAATTCGCAATCCTCAAGATTGGTTGATTTCAAATGTACTCCTTTTTACGAACAGTTTGTCCAAATGTGTATTCATGTACCTCATAATGCTTTTTATATTTGAGATGTTTCTCTACAGGGCTTGTACAAAAACAATACAGTAGTCCATGTGTATGCGTTTACAGATAGTTGCATTGTGGAGGTTAGATATTGGCTTTCCACCGGTTACACCTAAAGTCTAAGTGCTTATACCTGTTGCATTTCTGATTCTTCACAGTTCATTTTGTTTGAACGCCCTCTGGCGTGTCAGAGAATAATGCAGCTCAGAGAGTATAAAGACTTCAGTTTGTAAACAGGTCACAGTTATATGTCAGATGCCATAAACTGTTGTTTCTCGTCTCCTCACAGTTCTCCTGTGCGGGTCTCGACTCCGCAACATGACGGTCGTTCTTGAGGAGACGTGGGACGAAAAGCCACGCCACAAGCTCTCACTTCCTTCAAGGTGCACCGATGAAACCAAAACGAATCCAATAACGCAAAGCAGCCAATTGTAACTCTTTTTTTAAATCTGAAAGTTAATGAGTTGTTCTGTTCCCTCTTTAGTTGACAGGACCTTCCTTCTTTTAACTTTGTCCGATGGAACGCAACCCGAGGTGGAAGATGCATCTCCCAGAGTTTAAACCTGGCCCGGGATGGCCGAGTCCTACTCCCAAAGACGTGGAGAGAGGTGAGGTGGAGAGAGGGCGGGACAGAGGAGAACCGCACAAAGGTGTCACCATGGCGCCCACGTCCAGGTGTCTGACCGGCAGACGGTACGTAACGAGGAGGCCTCTGTTTCCCGCAGAGCAACACGCCTCCATCTTAAAGAAGACGCATCCACAGAAGCACACAGAGAAGGTGAGGAGGATTTATTTACTCATTTAGTTACCTTCGCATTGAAAATGCGGAAGGTTATGTTTTGATCGCCGTGTATTTATTTATTTATTTGTATGCGTGTTCCTCGCATAACAAAAAAAGTTTTAAACCGAATCGCATGAAATTTGGTGGGATGATTGGTTATTATCCGGGGACCATTTGATTAAATGTTGGGATCGATCGGGTCAAAGGTCAAGGTCAAGGTCATGAAAAGGTCAAAATCTTCTTGAATCGCATGAAATTTAGTGGGATGATTAGTTATTATCCGGGGACCATTTGATTAGATTTTGGGATCAATTGGGTCAAAGGTCACGGTCATGGAAAGGTCCAAATCTTTTTACCATAGCACGGTAAATTTGTATCCAATTGGCATGCAACTAATGCCAACATGTTCATAATTCAATGCCCAATCTTGTGATATGCGAAGGTATGCGCTCTACCGAGTGCCCGTTCTAGTTGAATATGTTTTTTTCTTTTTTCCTTCACCTCACTTTTCTGTAAAAACCTAGTCAGACGTAGTATTTCCCATATAACATGGCTCAAGTGTGTACTGAATATCATCGCACTAATATAAAGAGATTACTTGTGCACACACACACAGATATTTTGTACCCGTCTTGTTTCGTCAACTTTCTTCATCATTTATTTTGCAAAACAGACGGGAAAAAATGTCTTGAAATATCCCATGCACGATCTATAAAGGAATGTTATAGAA
Source organism: Pseudoliparis swirei (assembly GCF_029220125.1). Taxonomy (NCBI): domain Eukaryota; kingdom Metazoa; phylum Chordata; class Actinopteri; order Perciformes; family Liparidae; genus Pseudoliparis; species Pseudoliparis swirei. The sequence continues at coordinate 5,447,717 of NC_079404.1, read as the reverse complement.
AATATATCTAACAAAATAGAGAATCAAAGTTCTTATTTTAAAATATTCGTAATCTTTACAATAATAGTCATTTTACGCTACAGAGTCATTGTACTTTGAGAAAGGGGTGTAATATTCAGAGAAAACATTTTTTTTTTAGATATAAAACTTGTGCATGAGCCATTAGTTATGTCTGTGTATTATATATTTGAGTGTGGAGCCAGTTGACCACAGGTGGCAGTGTGTATTCGTGTGGTGGTTAGTTTATATGTGGGGCACAGGTGCAACTGACAGAGGTAATGATGTATGGGTGACGGGGAGATCCCACGGTTTCTACCGCAAGCAACACACACCAGAGGGAGACCAGGAAGTTAATATATATACAGTAGGGAACTGTAATTATACGGGAACCTCACTCAACGACACAAACGGCCTGTAATCTCTTTGTTAAAGTGAGTAAGGAACAGCATCTTCTTCCGCACCCAGCAAAGGGATTATAAATCAGAAAAGTACATTTTCGAAAGTTGGAATGTTTTGCAAGTTTAGTCATAAATTAACAAGTAAGGAACTGCAGCTCTTCACTTTACATGCCAGCTAAAGCGAGTGCACCCATAAACACATTTATGGTATATGACACAAAATGTAGCATCTTTTTACGATATCAGTTTAGTCTTTTCTACAAGTTTTTTTTTAGATTTAAAGCTATGATCTCGGATTTGTTTCTCTCTGAATATTACCCTCCTCCCCCTGCTCTGTAATTCATTAATTAATGTATTTATTACAGACCATGACCCTTATATGCCATTAAAGTTTTTCTCATAAAATAAAATAAAACATTCCAAGTTTCTCTTCTATTTTTAACTTGATTCTTTCGGTGATGCCGGATTAGAGCCATGACAGAACTTTTATATTACTGAGTCTTTAACAGACAGCAGTGTTCCAGTGTTGTGTTCTAATGTCAGTTTCCTGCCTCGTAGGAGAAACACTTGGGTGTTGGCAGCGGAGAAGACGAGCAGCAACGCGCTGACGCCAACATCTTAACCGGACCAAGAGTGGAGCTGACCCCAGAGAGCTTCAGCCTCTCTCACAGTGACGTCTTTAGAACTGAACCGGGTTCAGCCCTGGGGGTCTCGGATCTCGGGGCCACGCTGCGGGTCTCGGATCTCGGGGCCAAGCTGCGCCATGAAGAACACGCTTCTGGACACCCCGGCAGCAGATCCGCTCAACGGAGCCTCTCCAGCTCCGCCCTGGAGGTCCAGAGACTGAGCCCACCTCGTAGGCCGCAGCTGACCTCCACTGTCCTGTATCCTACCTACACCCCTCGCTCAGGGCACTCCACGCCAGGCCAGACCCAGGTCAGACTGAAGGGGAGGGAGAGAGGGACCTTCTCTTCCGGGGGAGACGTAAAGGGACTCCCGATGTCCCCGCATCAGGCGAACTACTGGGCCTGTGCCATCCCCAAAGCTTTGCCTCCATCTCCAGACAGACACTCTGCAGGCTGGGACCCAAACAGGGAGTACCAGGCCTTGCTGGACTACACCTACCCGCTGAGACCAGGACAGGTGGTCTGTGAGGGGGACGGCTCCAAGCTCCGGAGTGACTCCCTCCTCCAAACAGGCCGCCACCTGCAGGACTCTGGGATCGAACTGGACCACCTCTGTAGCTCCACCAGCCTGTCGGGGTTGGACTTCTCTCTCGGCGCGGGTCACAGGTCACTTGACAAGCAGGGGTTCAACAAGTCATCAGAAGGTCCAGACCCCATGGATCTGTCCCTGGACAGTTCTGACTGCATTAGGAACGAAGGTGGAATGAGTCTGTCTGACGGCCACTCCTCCAGCTCCGCCGCCTCCTCCCGATGCGCCAGCGCTCTCCCGCGGCCCAGGGGTGCGTGCAGGGAAATGGACGAGGAGTTCCGGCCCCTTCCGGATCAACTGGAGGAGCTGCAGCTGCTGTCCAGACGGGTCAGTGCTGAAGGACACACTGGTGCCCTAACCCGTTCAAACCCTAACCCACTACCTACGTTGCATTAATGAGGATATCTCAGAGAATGCAGACTCAAATAATGTTTTATAAATATGTGTGTGTGTCTAGAGATGATTCAAAATGTTGAATTTGCATTTGGTAGCTGGTCCAGGGAACTCTCAGCATGAGGACCAGAGAGGTGTCATTGCAAGTGAAGGAGGCCATGAGAAGGACACAACTCGGCAGCTTTATTGTCAATTCCTCGACATGTACCAAACATACAGAGGAGTTGAAAAAAGTGTTCCTCTACAGTCCAACATATAAAGTAGATACAAAATAAACTAGAACGGGCACTCGGTAGAGCGCATACCTTCGCATATCACACGATTGGGCATAGAATTATGAACAGTTTGGCATTAGTTGCATGCCAATTGGATAGACATTGACCACGCTATGGTAAAAAGAAGATGTTGACCTTTTCATGGCCTTGACCTTTGACCCGATCGATCCCAAAATCTAATCAAATGGTCCCCGGATAATAACCAATCATCCCACCAAATGTCATGCGATTCAGGAAGATGTTGACCTTTTCATGACGTTGACCTTTGACCCGATCGATCCCAAAATCTAATCAAAAGGTCCCCGGATAATAACCAATCATCCCACTAAATTCCATGCGATTCGGTTTAATACTTTTTGACTTATGCGAGGAACACGCATACAAATAAATAAATAAATACACGGCGATCAAAACATAACCTTCTGCATTTTCAATGCGAAGGTAATGAATAAACTATCATTTCTGTATTTAGCTGCAGTCAGACATATGGAGTCTTAAAAGAGAGGAGGGAGAGAGTTCAGCTTCCTAGCCTGGTGTTTCTGTTTCTGGTGGTGCGAGCACGGGGGCTCCGGTATCTTCTCCCAGAGGCCAGGCGGCTGAAGAGACTGTGTGTGTGTGGGGGGGGGGGCTGGAGTCGCTCACAGTCATGGTCACTCTGCGGGTGAGGCGGGTGTCATATCTGTCCTCCAGGGCGAGGAGTGAAGCACCAAGGATCCTTCCAGCCGTGTTCCCTATGCGCTGCAGTGCTCTCCTGCTGTAGTCAGTGCGGCTTCTTCCGCCCCACACAGTGATACAGTTTGCCAGGAGGCTCTCAATGGTGCCTCGTGTATCTGGGTGTACTTGTATATCATGAACAGTGAAACGCGACGTTATTCAGCTTTAATCATCAGCCGTCTCTGCGTCATCTCATGCTGAAGACATGAGTGTTTGGTCCATGTGTGCAGGTGAGGGATGTGACTGCCCAGCTGAGCCGGCCTTTCACAACCAGCTGGGAGTCTTTGGAGCCAGGCGCCACCCCCACCCTGTCCCCCATCCCGCCTGAGAAACGGGAGGCCGAAGACGATGACGAGGAGGAGGAGGAGGAGGAGGCTACAGTCAGAGAGCTGGCTGGTGGCAATCAAGACCCAGATGAAGGAAAAGATGAGATGGGCAGAGAGGACAGGAGTGCTGCTCACACCGGTATGATGGAGACTATTCCATCTTCAGTAATGAACGGGTGTAATTTAAATCTGGAAATAGAACATGGAACATTATTATCAGTAAGATTCTGGCCTATATTGTTGAATGGGTGAATAAATGTGCTGTTGGCTTATGCTAACCTATATTGATTCATATATATATATATATATGAATGCATATATATATAAGAATATGTAGACCACTGGCCAAAAGTTTTGAGTGATACCAATAATCATTTTCACAATGTTCGCTGCTTGTGTTTTTTTTAGATCTTTTTGTCCGATGTGAGCATACTTTGTGAGAATTTATATTCGTTTCACTCTCAAAAGTTTTGGTCTGTGTTGTATGTTTGTACATGTATTTATATTTTAAAAAAAATCTCCCTGATTTTGAATCTTTGTTCTGCATGTACAAAATAAAACAACATTGATTCGTAAAGAGGACTTTCTACAAGCTAAAAGCATGAAAGTAAATTCGAAAATATTGAGTTGTCCCCCATCTGACTGTAACGTGTGTATATATATATATATATAATAACTTTGTATGTATAGTTCTGATTTTCTTTGTCTAAGTTTGGTGAAAAATACGTCTCTGAAGTTTCTGCCTCCACCAACAACATATTGCAGGAGAGTTGGTTTGAGTTTGTTAAAGATGACCTCAATCTGTATCTTCTCCATCAGCAGCTGATCACAGGGACTCCGAGACAGTGAGGAGGACTTCTGGAGCCTGTGAGGAGCCTGGAGGAGACGGACGGGGGCCATTCAGTCCCGGGGAGGTGGAGGTTTTGGCGGAGCAGCTGTGCGGCCTCACCCTACCCGGCGGCCGGACGAGCAGCCGGGACGACCGGGAGGGAAGTGACTCCCTGATGCAACACATCCAGGTAGAGGCACGACCTTCCGGACGATCGTGTGACTGCAGTCCTCCGTACAAATGTGTGTGTGTGTGTTCGTGTTCCAGGTCTTCGGCTCACACCTGGAGCAGCTCATCCAGCAGCTATACGCGGTGTCTGAGAAGATGGAGCAGCTGGCTGCTCCCACGGTGGACATAGACGACGTGAAGTCGTCCCTTGCTGAGTATCAGGTGAGGACAGAACTCAAGGCCCGGGTATACTCCACAACGGATGCACATGTGCTTCTGTTGCTACCGCTTGATTTTCACCGGTGGGTTTGCGAAATAGAAAGATGTCTATAAGAAGAAGAAAAATATATATTAATTTTTTTATCAATGATGCAGTCAGCCCAGGGTTCGTACGGTCATGGAAAACCTGGAAGTCATGGAATTTTAAAATGGTCATTTGCAGGCCTGGAAAAGTCATGGAAAAAACTTAAATCATAAAAGTTTGGGAAAAGTCATGGAAATTTGTTATAATCACATATTCATTTACGCCGAGTTTGAAATAATTAATACTTTTTTTTTTAAAGAAAGACGCTCAAAATATAAGCCGGCGTACGCTATCAATACGCACAATTTTCAAAAAATGTCATGTTAATACCGAGATTTCAGTTTGGTCATGGAAATTTGGTTTAAAGTCATGGAAATCCACTGGTCAAAATGTGTAAGAACCCTGTCAGCCAATCACAACCCACCCTGAGACACAATAACGTGTTTTTTACTTGCAGCGACCTGTCGGTCACTGTAAGGCCGCCCGAAAGCGTACTCTGCTTGCTGGTTTATTTGACTCTAAAAGGAGCATAATTTACTAAATAAACATCATGCTGTATTGAAGAAGCTTTGAAACTAGAGATTAATAAGCTTTTGTTTATAATGTTTCCTGAGGTATTAAATCAAGTGAGAAGTAGGCTATTTTTTTCATAGACTTCCAAACATTGACAGCTTAACAAAACCAGTGGTTGGTTAGTCATTCCAACAATCACCAACTGTGGTTCGAGACATTTTTTTAGGAGATTTTTATAAGTAACAGATATAAAGATGGAGGTAACCATCGCGTTCGTGACGTTGAACGTGACAAAACAAAACACAGGAGTCTTTTTAAGTGTTTAAATAAATCTGCAATAAGCACTAATCTCGCTGGGAGAAACGAATGTCATGAAGAAACACATTTTCCTCTGCAAACCCAACCCGACATGGTGAGTTAATGAACCGCAACAAAGTGTCACTCACTTCATGCACATCCTGTTCTGCTGGCTCCTCCTTGACAGAGTTTTCAGAGAGAGGTGAGCAGCCACCAGCCCCTGACCGCCTGTGTTCTGCACACCGGATGGCTTCTCCTCGGCTGCATCAACAGCACGTCTCCACGTCAGTCCGCTCTCTCGCTCAAGTCATTAAGAACAAAACAGAAACGCCGCCCCGTCTGTTTATTTCCTCACTGTTGTGCTCTTTTTTGCATTCTCTGCATTCCCAGTTTTGAGAGACGCCCTGCTGTTGATCGAGAGGCGCCGCGGAGCCCTGGAGACCACCACCGAGCACTTCTTCTCCTCCATCCTGTCCGCCATGGACAGCCTCACCCGGCCCGGCCCGGTGCAACAGAGCAGGGGCCCTGCGGGGGCCCGGGGGGCCACTTTGTGAAGAGGCCGCACGCAGGACTCGTCTGTGACGGGTTTTAATCCACTGACCGCGTTGTCGTTGTCTTACATTCATTCAAATAATTCTGCTTCATAATACAAGGCTCTCACTTATGCGTCTTATATTTTCAACATGTTCGGGTCATGTGTGCCGGTCGGGTTTGATAGTATTAACGTCTGCTTGATTCTTGCTCTCCATTACGACGAGAAATCAGTAGGGAAACTGTTTAGCGTCTACACTGAACCGACCACAGTGATTGACAATGCATGGCAAATGTTCTATCATACTTTTGTTTACTCATGATTACAATCGCCATTGCTAATTCTGTAACTTCTAATGGACACAGGAAAAACAGTTTGAACATGTTGAGTGGAATGATGGGTGTTTATTTTATTACTTTGTCTATTTCATCTGAAGATTTCTCCTAAAATCACCAAAAGATACCATTTGATGATTCCTGATTTGCCTATTTAAATACAATTCAATTCAGTGTATTTTGTATAGCCCAATATCACAAATTACTAATTTGCCTCAGAGGGCTTTACAATCTACACATACGACATCCCTGACCTTTAACCTCAAATCGGATCAGGAAAAACTCCCAAAAAATAGAAAAAAACCTTTCACATGGAAAAAAGGGAAGAAACCTTCTTCAACGTGTAATACAACGAACGTCTTAATGGAAGCAATTAACAAGGAAAGCTTCACGGTGATATTTATTAGTACATTTTCTTGCCCTATTCACCTCTAGTGTCTTCAAAATGTCATTTTACATCCTCCAGCCTCCACTTCTGGGGCACTTACCAAAAAGTTCCATTCCGATCTTTATTCTGAAGGTTTTGGTTTCAGATGTTTTTGTTCCTACATCACTTGTGTTACGGAATTAAAGAATATTGTATTTCAAAAAACATTGGTAGCTTTAAAGTCAAAATAAGAACATGGTAATAATGAATTATTACCAATTTAGATTGAACTTTTAGCGATTGTATCATTTCTATCAACACATTTTTTTTTTTTAATGGATAACTATTGTGGTGGCCAATCCATATTTGAGGACACGAACAGCTCTGTGCCTGCATCGCTCAGGTATCAATGACTTTGTAATGTGTTCTTATCAGCTGGTTTAACAGGACCGGTGGCCACCTCCCACCTGTCCAACATTACACCCATATCCTTTTGAGACATTTTCACTCATTCCAATGTCATGTGTTAAGGTAACAAATATGTTGAAGGCTCAGCTCACCCTGCGGCTAGAACTCTATGACGTTGCTGCCTCCACCACAAAAATATGTACATGATTGGAAGTTAGTTTGTGGTTCCCATGGCATTGCCAAATGATCCACCATGTGATTTATTTCACTCATATCCCCTTTGGTTTTGTCTCATTGTCTCATTAAATCAAGCAGTGTTTTTAAATCGTGCACTTGCTGTATTGTGTGCTATCTGGTAAGGTTGCTGAACTGACAGGCCGATCCGGTCAAACTCGCTTATGTTTTTTAAAACATTGGTGTCGACTTGGTTTTCGGGTAATTTGGGAAAGCGTTCGCTTTGCATTCCAGATGGAGTTTTGGTTTCGGGGATGTTGGGGTTGGAGACTTGTGGCCCCCACGCGGACATCAACACAGACAGGAAGACGTGGATCAGAGACATAGTTGAACCAAGTTATTGTTTTGTAAGTCTCAAGTCTCGGCACTCAAGCAAAGTCATACACTTTTGAGTTTTGAGTCCTAGACTAGTCACATTGCGCTCATCACCCGATGTAATGTAATTTTAACAACGAAGAGTGTTAAACTTGTAAATTCACATAAATCACACAGCATTGAAATGAGTTGTACAATGTCTCCTTACGTGTGTCATTGCTGCGAAAACATTTGTTTACTGACTCCGCCTCCGGGTTACAGGTGCTGCCATGAGCTTCCTGTTCACCCCTCCGCCCTAAAACAATCAACCCTGTGACGTCACAATCATGACTCATGACACGCAGGTGAATTGGAACCGACGTGTTTGCGATGACATGGCAGTGTGTATTTTATTGTCACTAATAAATACTGTTGGCGACTAAAGGGGCAATAACAAATTAAAGCCACGGATGTAATAAAAAGGGAACCAACGCGTGCAGTTGAACTGTGATAAACTGCAGAAAGTTGGTGCGTCAAGGTGCTCGAATGCAACTGGGATGTGACCGGAAATAATGCGTCGTTTTGGGGTTTTCTAGCATAAGAGAATTGCACAAAATACTCCTCATTAAGTTTTATGTTGAAATATTTCACCGGAAGTGGTGCGTAACATGCAGTTTGACACGGGGCACTGACTCCTCTTTGCCACGTTTCACTAAATGACGTAATCCTTCCCAGCGCTTGACAGTTCGCTGTTGCGGTAACGACACACAGTCAGAAAGAGATAGAGTGTAAGAGAGAGAGAGAAGGGGTCGCTTAGCTAGACATTAACAGATATCACCGGAGTATTTGCTGTAGAACAGTCTGACTTGAATAGGCTAGTTAAAGCTACACATTCGTGTTGTGTTGTTCCTGACTCGGCTCATGTTCGCTGTTTCCTGGTTGGAGTAGCAGCCATTTTGGATTTTTTTACCGACAAACAAGTAGCCGTTCGTGGTTGTTGGGAGCAGTGCGAGCTAGCCAGCGCTTCCGTTGACGCATCTGAACACCGCTGCTCGTCTGCATACAGGGGAAAGGAGACGTTTGACGAGAGGGGATAGACCATACTACGAGTCAACTATGAATCCCGAATAGTAAGTATCGTACTCGAGAGCCGCTGCGTTATATTTCGTCCAGCTAGCTAAGGGGAGCTACGCGATAACAAGTAGCGCTAATTTAGCACAAATAACTTGAAATTAGCGGTGGAACTAAATTAGCTGCTAACACCAACTGACATTCGCCCTCACGCCCACCTGCGTGCCCACCTGCCTGGCTGAGACACCGTGACATGTTCCCAGTCATATCTGCGTTAAACACTTATCGGTCGAAATATATTTGCAAACAAAACTACAAATTGCTCATTTTGCTGCATGCTTATTCTCATTTTAAGCCAGCTGTCGGGACAGCGGCCGGAGCCTCGGTGGCTCGGTTCGGCTCGCTGCGTTTCACGTCGAGGTGTAACCTGAACGCAACTTCAAACGTTACATCACAAAGGCTCCTTACTTTAACTGGATCGCCTCTATTTTTTCCTCTTTAATAGTCGTTTCTATTTGTATTTAATTTATTTCGTTTGGTGTTTTTTGCGTCATTGTCACCGTGTCATTTTTACGTTGCACATTTAGCTACATTAGCTAGCTAGAAGTAGCTAAATGAATCTTCACGGTGAAAAAAAAAAAAGCTCCGGCTACGAGGGTTCCCTTATTCACCGTTAAACAATGAATTATGCTCTCCAGGGTTATACTTTAGTCTGCGTGTGTCATTGTGATAGCCCACTTGTTTCTTATTGGGGTTAATCTGTTGTTTGCGCTCCAGGTACAGCCAGTGGTTGTGCGCCACTACCTGGTGTTGGGCATGACTCAGTTCTCAGTCATATGGTCTGGAGCTGCAACAGCCTCTCAGTCATGTGTAGGTCACATGCTGCAGGACAAGCCTCGATTTCAACACAGCAGCATTGAGCAATTTCACCCGTCTTTGGTTTTGCATTCACGCACGTCAGAGTTTCGTACGGTCATGGAAAACCTGGAAAAGTCATGGAATTTTAAAATGGTTATTTCCAGGCCTGGAAAAAACTTAAATCCTAAAAGTTTGGGAAAAGTCATGGAAATTTGTTAGAATCACATATTCATTGACGCTCAAAATATAAGCCAGCAATTTTTAAAAAAAATCATGTTAATACCGAGATTTCAGTTTGGTCATGGAAATTTGGTTTAAAATCATGGAAATCCATTGGTCAAAATGTGTAAGAACCCTGACACGTTAACATGGGGAAAACATTTCTGAGTACAGTTTGTCCTTGTTGGACGCTCTGTTGCTCTACTACTCATCAATCTAAGAACTCTACATCCCTTTATTATCTTTGAATGGTGTTATTCAATCCCTATTCCCCATTTTGTATCAATGATTCACCTGCTTGGTGTAGCCTAGATGGTCCTAGGAAAGGTCCATGATCTACGTTTTGCTCGGCGAGAGTCGCTGTCCAGATTAAAAGGAGAAGGATGTTTCGGGCAAATGATCAACAAACGGTTTCTTTTGTTCTTTCTGTATTTTGGATGCATTAGGAGTAGGTTTCTTATCTTCTGTAGTTTCACATTGCATACAGTATAAACTGCCCTTTCAAGTGTCTTTATTTCGCGCCTAAAACGTTCAATCCCAGTAGAACATAACTTGTAACTTCAAGCCTTCTCAACACATACAATAGTCATCATGACTAAACTTTAAATAATATGATTAAGGGAACAAACTAATTTCACAGAATTGCAGAGAAACAGGTCAGATGAACATGATTGTATGAATATTACTGATCTCCAGTCAGTTCCGGTAACAAATCACTCAAACAAATCCCAACACCAGATACTGGCTCTTTCACTCAACATATGTTGATAACTTAAAGCCCACTGTTAACATGTTTATTTTAATCAACAACTACCCTCTGCCCCTTTACTACTTGCTATTTTACAACAATAACTTTTAGAACAATAACTTGTATTCATCCCCAGAAGGGGAATTTGCTACTGCAGGAACACAGAAACCAAATTGCAGGTTTAAGTGACTGTGATATGCTCGTTATTACTTTGACTGTTGGACGTTTGGGGTGATTACAAATATCACATATGCTGTTTTTTGTGAATGAGATGTATGTGGAAGTTTCATGTCCAGGAATGTTTTTGTAACCATTTTGTAACCATTTCCTGCTTCTTAAGAAGAAAAAAAGAAGAGAATCCTTCTCGCTTCCTGCTGTTGCATCCCGGCTCCCATACAGCGCTTCTTCTTTGTTCCCGTGGCAGCTCGACTTCCTCACGTCTCGCTGCTCGTCGCCTCAAGAGACGGACGAGGAGAGACCGATGTTCCTTGGTCAAGAGATTTATGTATTTGAGAAATCCAGTTTCATCAATGGGTGTCCACGCTTGATTTAAATCAAAAACCGAGCTGGAAGAAGTACTCTGACGGTTTCATTTGGTAAAAGTAGTTGGATTGCAATGTAAACGGTCTTCTGTTGAACGTACAAGTCCTGCATTCTTCTGTCGACGTGCTGCAGAGCACGAGCCAATCAGAAGCTGTCGAGTCGTAGAGCTTTCTATTGGTGCAAGAGGCGTCATGTGGCTTGGCACGAGTTGGTAGCGTGTGTTCAGCGTTAGGAGTGTGGTGCTGCAGGTGTTCAGGAGGAAAAGTAAGAAACAAAGAGGCTAGAAACTAACAGGTTGTCATCAAAGAGGCTCATAGCTGCCTAATCCGTTGTGAAAGATGATCATTATCTTGCCTAGTTTTATTTGTGTATAACAACAAGAGACGCAGGATGCAGTTTAGACTTGTGTGTTGGCTGCGGGCGCTCTCGACCCGCCGTGCTGCATGGCGGTGGGAAGGTGGGTCGCTGGGCTTTATGGAGTGGAACGCCCTGCCTTAGTCTGCTCGTTGCTCTGTGCCACGACATTTACTTCCCTCTTCCTTTCCCTGACAGTGACTATTTATTCAAGCTGCTCCTGATTGGCGATTCCGGCGTTGGAAAGTCTTGCCTTCTTCTCCGATTTGCAGTAAGTTTCCCCAAACATTACAAACAGTGTGTTTTATATAAACTCCATGTTAGCCTTTTTTTCAAGCTTTAACTGCGAAGTGATTTCATTCACTCTGTCGAAGGCTGGACAACAGCAACGCACGGCTATCTTCACTGGGCTTCTCATTAACTTAACAACAAGCTAAGATCTACCAACCAGGATGTGAAGCAGTCGCCTGTATCTCATTCATTCACTGCAGTGACTGCTGGCGTGCGTGTTTGTTTGTATTGAAAGCAGAAAGGAAGTGAACCGGATGCGTGAGCCAACGAACTAACTGACGCTTTCTCTCTGCAGGATGACACGTACACAGAAAGTTACATTAGCACTATTGGCGTGGACTTCAAAATACGAACCATAGAACTAGATGGAAAGACCATTAAACTTCAGATTGTAAGTAACCGACCGCTTCAACGTCACATAAGCGTCCTTCAGTAACCGTGGCTCAGTTGTTTATTCAGGACGGGTGGAGTTTATTTTTTCTCTCTGTGGGGACGTCAGTACAACTGGCTACATTAAAGGGAAATTGATTTATTCTGCTAGTCTAGATTTTTCCTATTGTAAACTAATTCCTTTCAGAGTCGATGGTTCCTACTGAAGATATGACCCTCAAATATATAGTTTCAATTTGAAAAAGAGCTTCTTTTTTTTTAAACAGCTCGTCACTGTCCAGCTAAAAGCAAGAGGAAATCATGCATTTGCTGGGACTATTTTCAACAGCAGATTATTCCACATTTGGTGCATTAGTATTTGTGGCAGCAGGCCAGTGTAAGAGAGGTGGAGTCATAAGAAACTAGTGGATTTGTTGACAAACAAATAATAGAATAGCAACAGCCTTTTCTTTTATTAAAGAATAAAAGTATTACGTACTTGACTTTCTATTTGTCCATTTAGTGGTAAACTAAATATTTCAGTGAGAACATTTGTGTTTTTGTCACTGGCGATTGTCAAAACCAGTCATCATCATCATCATCAACGGTCATCTTTTTCCTTTGACAGTGGGATACGGCGGGTCAGGAGCGGTTTCGTACAATCACATCCAGCTACTACAGAGGTGCTCACGGTATCATCGTGGTGTACGATGTCACAGACCAGGTCAGTGCAACTCCGTTTTCTACCAATAAGAACGACTCCTCAATCCCTCAACAGGACATGTTCAATTACTCACTAATGTTTTGAACTTCCCACGATTGGCGAGACAGAATCTTATTATGAACTGAAATGCAGAGGGATGCTGGGGTCCCCCTTGAACCCCTTGTTGGATATTTAGACACCGCCAGTTCTTTCAATTTGAGAAAAAAGCATGTGTTCACTTTACTCCCATCCTTGCTTTTCTGCTCTCATGAGGGGAAACGGGTCCTTTTTCTTCTATAGATTCTCACGCTATGACTTGTTTTTGTTTGCTTGTCTAAATGGATTCACATTGGGCAGGTGGTGAGAAAAAAATGACTGCATACACAAACGCACAGATGGAGATGGACCTGTTAGATGTCAGGTACACAACGGTGCAACCAATGACGATGTCTAGTTGCATTTGACCGATTCCTGGTTGGTGCTGCAGGAAGTGTCTGGGTTAGAACCCGTCTGACTTCACTCCGAAGTGTTGTCCCAGTTTAACACGGTCCATAACGACAGCCTTGTGTTCGGTCCTGGAGCTCACTCCGTACTGACGTTCAACTCCTCCCCGTGTCTCAGGAGTCCTTCAACAACATCAAACAGTGGCTCCAGGAGATCGACCGCTACGCCAGTGAAAATGTCAACAAGCTTTTGGTTGGGAACAAGTGCGACCTGACGACAAAGAAGGTGGTGGATTACACAACGGCAAAGGTAAGGCCACCTGGGGATTCACTGCAACGCGTTCATGCTGCCGGCTGTTTGTGTTCTGCCGGTAAGGGAGTCGCCGTCATTGAAAAAGTCCGACCCGTAGTCGATGGTTCAAAGACCTAGAGGGGGTCACGCCTCCTCTTGTGACCCAGAGTCGCAGCAACGCCTACCTGCATTGCTCCATAACCTCTAGAACTAAAGTAAATAGAAACTATTTAAATGAGTTTTTCAGCCTTACCATCTCAAAATCAAACGTGGACCGCCCAGAATATATGCTATATCATTGGTTAAAAATAATTGATCTTTAAAGTTTTATAAAGTGATCTTTGCCATAAATTAAACATTAAAAGTCATTGGGTTCTTTTACATTTCTAAATGAATAATGCCATCGGCTGTCTAGTTGCCAATTGATAAAGTATAGTATATATATATTTATTTTCCATTTCAAAATTTATTATTTAATCCTAATGTTGATAATTTTAATAAAAAAATAGTCTTGATCCGTTTGTTATTTATAATTTGCATGTTTTTTTAATGTTAAAGCAGCTGATATATAGATATTTTTTAAGTGTAAGAAATTGTAATCTTTTGTTAAACAAGATTTAGTATTGGCCCTCCAGTCATGATGTGTGTGTGTATAAATATATATGTGTGTGCACACAATAAATAAACATGATCACCATCTGGGACGATTAACCATAACAAGTAAACACAAACACGTTCAATGTATTTGCTTGAATATTAAGATTATTATTATTATTATCTGAATAACATTTTTCTGGTGTCTTGGTCAGCGGGATGTATCCAACTCTGTTTTTAAAAGGCCTCTAGACGGCAGGAAGTACGGGGAAGAGGGAGGAGCTAAATCGAGGACTATAACCTCAGCTGCTACTAAACAAAGAGGAGCTCATATGACACACTCCCTCTATTGCCAACCACACACCTGCCTAACCTGAGCCGCCACCATACACACACACACACGATTTATATGCTGTTCTCAAAGCCACCGGCTCCAGTCAACAGACATCTTACTCTTTGATCATCGTAAAAACAACAACAACACTTCATTCAAACTCTATCCATCCATACCGCTTATCCTCATGAGGGTCAAACTCGGCAGGAAAAAAAAAGATATTGCATCGGGTAAAGGTCAGTGCAACAGCATGGCATTCTGGGAAAATAGTCCATTTCCTATATCTGGCAGGTTTTCCCTTGTAAAAAACCCATTATATGCGCTGATTGTGGTTGGACGAGGCAATAAAAGCGACGGGGTTCACATCGAACGCCCTCTTTCCCCGTATCGTGTTCACAGAAGCCAAAATGTCCCATTAGACGGACACAATGTTTAGAATTTTTTTTAAAGTCCAATATTTCATAATATTTGAGCTTTCCACGAAAACACTTGGACAGAAAAAAATTTACTAAAAAAACTTTAACAACTGGGGTGAAAAATCCATAAAAGAAAGATGCCTGAACTGCCATTGCTCTCCTCCATTGTTCCCAGGAGTTCGCAGACTCTCTGGCCGTCCCCTTTTTGGAAACCAGCGCCAAGAACGCCACCAACGTGGAGCAGGCCTTCATGACCATGGCTGCCGAGATCAAGAAGAGGATGGGCCCCGGGGCCACAGCCGGAGGAGGGGAGAAGGCCAACGTGAAGCTGACCCCCGGCACCAGTGTCAAGACCTCGTCAGGAGGATGCTGCTGAGAGATGACGCCACGTCGCCCCCCCCCCTCCACTCCCCCGTGCCCTCTCACTCTGCAGGCCCGTCGAGCGTGCCCCCCCCCCCCCACCTTCAAACTCCACCCACCACACAGTTCGACAGGACGGGACAGGGGATAACGTGGATCCCACATCTCCGCGAAGAACACGATGAAGTTGGCCGTATTTGTACTGTACATAGTATAGCCGCACTACCAAAAACAAATAAAGCATCCTTCTCGTCCTCCTGTCCCGTTTACCGATATTCTGCAGATAGGCGATCATTCAACCCGGCCCCCCTCCCCCTCCCGGCCGTCCCCCCGCCATCTCAGACCTCTCAGAGACTACTCTTTTATCTAGCCCTCTGAATGCAGGTTCGTGAATGTGTGTGTGAGAGAGAGAGTTTCTGTTTCTCTGCATTCCAACAGGTTAATGAATCGGCTTCATTAAGGTTTCTGTCCTTTTTTCGGTTTCTTTTTTCCTTTCAGTGATTTACGTTGCGGTTCGTGTTGGCATGTGTCTGTCAGACTGTCCCCATTTGAACGTGTGTTTTCTTTATGTTTTATTCCTCAACAACCTCCGCACAGCAGTGTCTCACTGTCTCTCATCTAAAGTGCAACAGGCGTGTGTGTGTAATATGTGTATGTATATATATATGTGTGTATATGTATACACATATGTATGCACACGGTTTGCCAGCTCTGTAGTGTTCAATGCTTCATTGGGCTCGTCTTCACTCTTTATCTCTGCATTACATTCGTGTCTGCAAGACGACTGTTTGTTGCTCAACATGTAACACTTGAACAAAAAAATAAATATTGTACTACCAGACTGTATGAAATGGGCGGGGCCTGTCTGCGATTCTTGGGTGAGATGTGTCGCAAGAGAGAGGAAAAAACAAAACCTGTTTGAATTATTTATTCTACATTTCGTTTTGGCGTATCGACTGCCAAGTGAAAGGGTCTGTTTAAGTGTAATATCCGTGAAGAATTGCATCTATAAAATAAAATGTTCACTTGTTTTCATAATAAAGGCGACTGAACTCAGTTTGAAATTTGAAAGGAAACCACGGGGACTGGTGTTTGAATAAGAATGTCAGAACAGTGAGCTATTGTACAGCTGTGTGTGAAGGTCGGGTCACAACACAATGGCCGTGTGTGTGTGTGTGTGTGTGTGTGGAGATGCACTCATTAACCTAAACTGCGAGAGTGGCCCTGGATTCTACCCACTGAACGAGCGGCCTGGATCCACGTCAGGAAAGAGGAAACTTAGGAGCCGACACTTCTCTAAACATCTCGTTGCTCAACGGGACACGTCAGTAAAGCCAAACACGCTGACACACGCGGTCGCACTTCCCAGAAACCTTTGCAGCCAGTGTGGGTCACCCAGTGCTTGCGATAACACTTTACTGCATTTGGAGAGTACTTTTAGTCAAACAGGAAGTAACATTTTTGCTGAATGGTGTGTTTTCCAGAAGCAGATCTCTCTTGCCAGGCAGGATGAGGATGATAGTTGTGTTGCTTTCTTAATCCAAAGAAACACTAAATGTTGCAGCAGCGGTTTTATTTCTTTATATTTCAGCTAGGAAGGGAAGATGGTCATGAAGAGAAGAATGGAAAGGTGTTCAATAACAAAGGTCAGAAATAAGAAGGGGCGGGGGGGGGTAATGAGCCCATGATCCAGTTCAACAGTACACAGTGAATATCAAAGAATCAACTTTTGGTCATGCAGTCATTACATCATATCCGTTCCTTTTTGGAGAAGAACCGTAAGGCAGTCCAAATTATAGCTGACTAAAATGGAGCGTCAGTGTGTGTGTGAGTGTTTGTGTAGCGCCTCCTCCTGGCCACGAGCTTAATCACATGTACTTGTTATTCCTGCCTGCAGGAGAATGCCAGGAAGGAGAGTTCAATTCAATTCAGTTTATATTATATAGCCCAATATCACAAACTACAAATTTGCCCCAGAGGGCTTTACTATATTTACTATCTTTACACATACGGAATCCCGGTCCCAGGACCTCACATGGGATCAGGAAGAAAAAAACGTTCACAGGGAAAAAAGGGAAGAAACCTTCAGGAGAGCAACAGAGGAGGATCCCTCTCCGGGATGGACAGAACAATAGATGACATGCGTACAGAACGAGTCATTACAAAGTTACAACACATTCAATGAGTATGACAGAGTGTGAATAGTTGGTAGTCGGCATGGACCACGATCCAGACCTCCATGATCCATCAGGCAGATGGAGGCAGAGTGTGTTGGAGGGTTGGGGGGCATCAGACACAGCCATGCAGGTCCAATGTGACGTCACAAGGACTCCCGGGAGGAAGCAGAGTTAGTCATGTGTGATGGAGAGATGTAAATTCCTCCATAAGTAGAGAGTGAAGAGGAGCGAGGTGGTCAGTGTCGTCTTTTAGAGACGTCACCAATCAAGGCTTTGTAGGTTAAGAGAAGAATTTTATGCGATTCTTGTGCAGAGCAGCTAATACAGCAGGAATGTGATTTATTGTGATTTATTACCTTCGCATTGAAAATGCGGAAGGTTATGTTTTGATCGCCGTGTATTTATTTATTTATTTATTTGTATGCGTGTTACTCGCATAACTCAAAAGGTATTAAACTAAATCGCATGAAAATTGGTGGGATGATTGGTTATTATCCGGGGACCATTTGATTAGATTTTGGGATCGATCGGGTCAAAGGTCAAGGTCATGAAAAGGTCAAAATATTCTTTTTACCATCGCGCGGTCAATTTCTATCCAATTGGCATGCAACTAATGCCAACATGTTCATAATTCAATGCCCAATCTTGTGATATGCGAAGGTATGCGCTCTACCGAGTGCCCGTTCTAGTTACTAATGCAAGTGTTACTATCAACAATCGTACTACTAGTAGCCTACTACTACTAGTGCTACTAGTGGCACTACTACTATGCGACTACTACTACTACTACTACTACTACTCCAACCCCTAAACTACTCCTGCTACTACTACTACTACCACAACATGGTAAGAAGAGGTAAGAATTTTGACTTCTCTGCCCGCTTTTTTCAGATTTGCCATCTACTGATCTGCTCTCATTGTTCTGCTTGATTTGTGTCTTTCAGGAAATCTCGTCGCAAGCCAAGAAAGCAAAAAAGGAGCAAGTGGTAACGGTTCTTTTCTTATTTTGTTCCTTTTTTTAAGCCAGGAGGCAAACTCGTGCTTTTTGTAGCCAAACATGGTCACAAAACACCACACCAAATTGCGTTCTCTCATGATTAAACTTTGAAGAAACTTTAAAGACATTTTTGCCCTTTTTTTAGATCAACTCTTCACGCCGGCTTAAATTAGATCCACCGTGTCACACAAATGTACAGACGCGTTTCATTTGAATCGATTCCCGACACAATGTGTCCATTAAAAATAAAATGAAATTATTATTAGCAACTTTTACAACTGAAAAAGGCATGACACGGAGATGGCAAACACAAACGTTGTGTGAATACGTATGAGTTGCCATGAACCATGTGATGGCCGTGTGTCTCCTTCTCTCCTCCTGTCAGGATCTGGAGTTTGTGTCTCGTTTTGTGTCTTATTTTGAAGTCCTTGTGTCATCTGTCTCCCTGTGATTGTCTGCCCTGGTCCTGCTTGTTTCCTTCTGTGTGATTGCTGGCCCCGCCCTCATTGTGTTCACCTGTGTCTCGTTCCCCGTTGTCCAATCACCTCCGCCTGCCTGTGTATGTAAACCCTGTTCGTCTCATTCCCAGAGTGGCTTCGTACTTTTGGTCCGCGTTTTGTCGGCCTGTTCGTAGTTTCAAATTAAATATTGTTTTTTGCAGTTATGTCGGCATCCGTGACACATCATGACACCTCCACTCGCATCTCAGGTGTGAGGGGGAGGAGGCGAGGAAAGGAATCGAGGATCTACAAACTGAGAAAAGAGAACGGTCCACTGAAGTCCCTCGGCGCTGCATTTACAGCAGAACTCTGCTCATTTATAGAAATAAAACCACGCTATAGGAAAAAAGAACGATGAGTGACAGTAAAGTCATATTTTTAAAGAAAAGGGAATCAATTGGGTTGGAAAACAACTATTTCTATGTTTGTATTTGTTTAAATCTCAATACAGCTCGAAAACAAAAGGATCGTTCTCTCAGTTTCACTACATCCTACTTTCAAAATAAAAGCACCTGAACATAAATTCAGTCAAAACCAGGAGTAGCCATGGAGGGCTAAGGGTCCAGGAACTCGGCCATGACGGGGATCTGGCGGAAGTGGCACCGAGCCAGTGTGTGTTTTTGTCCGATCCTGCGGATGAAGGTGGCGTCGTACTCCTGAACACACAGACGGGAAGAACAGCGTCAAGAGTCTGAACTTTACAGATGCTTTACTTCACTGAAGACGAAACAAAGGGTTAAATATATACGGTCTTTCCTTTTGAAGACTAACCAGAACCCTCCTCTTTTGATTGGCGGAGGGCTCGGTGCACGACGGCCATGAGGCAATACATGTACTGCAGCAGTGTGTCCCCAGATCTCAGCTACCAAC
Organism: Pseudoliparis swirei; assembly: GCF_029220125.1. Classification (NCBI taxonomy): domain Eukaryota; kingdom Metazoa; phylum Chordata; class Actinopteri; order Perciformes; family Liparidae; genus Pseudoliparis; species Pseudoliparis swirei. The sequence continues at coordinate 5,427,976 of NC_079404.1, read as the reverse complement.
TGAGCTATTTTAACAAAACCGAACCAAGTTGTATTAAAGCCCCATAATGGAGTTTTTCCCTTGGAGCGCCCCCTTCAGTATTTAACGTTTACTTCAGTGTCGTAAATACCCAGTTACGATAGATGCAGCCTCGCATACACTTGTATTGATGACCAGACAAAGTCAGAAACCAAGAAATGATGTCAACCGATAAGGTAAGAATATTCAAAGATTTTACATAAATATGACTGCATAGTTTTATTCATTGTGATATCGGAGATGAATGCTAACATAACCAAAAGAATGACATTTAGTTTAGATGAAATACCGATCGCGTTTTCAGCCTATTGGATTCACCCACGACGATGGTGGTGGGTAATGGTGGTCACCCACGGAATGATGTGGTGGGGAGTGTTTTGAGTCCGACTTGACTAGCGATTTGAACGACCGCCCAGTTGAGTCCTTTTTGACTCTGTTTGGTGCCTCCGATTTTGTATTGTGTCTATTACGCACTGGGTTGATACTCCCGGGTCTGAGCTTCAGCCGGCACTACACAAAGCGAATAATACTTTTATTAAGTGCGGTTTTCAGAGACCAAAACCCGCGGGGCGGTAATAATGCTCGCGAGCGGTCACCGGAGTTGATCCGCGCGCGACGCGCGCACCACGAGGCGCGGCGGAATATTACCACGCATCCACAGGGACGCGGGGGCACCACACGCCACGAACTCGCCACGGGGCATTTCTTGACCATTCCCGGGACCGGTTTGGGCTTGGAAACTGAAGCTCGTCCAGACCACGGCAAGTAAAGGGACACAGTTGACCGCGGGGGGTCACAAAACAAGCGGTTGATTATTCAGATGGGCTTGATGCGGGACCGGGAACAAGTTAAATTAACTGAAACCCTATGCTCATACACTAACAACTTCCTTGGCTACGCGCTTTCCTCCTCAGCAAGAGTTTTTCACCACCGCAGCCACCGCGGAGTCCGGGGAAGTTTCCCGTTTTTGCCGGAGGACCTGAGCCACGCGCAAGCCGCAAGCCGCCAGTGTTTGCCCTGGACAGCAAGACACGCAGTGCCTACCCATAGCAGCCCAACACGGCAGCCTACAAGGTGACAGGGCCAGGCTGACCAACAGCCAGCAAGTAGCCGCCAAGTGCGTGGGCAAACCAGCGCGTCAAAGGCAAACGCACGCCGCGCGCTGTGACAAACCCGCCAACGTAGCAACCGCGTCGAGGGCCTGCTATACGCGGAGTCCCTCTTTGGACACGGCTTTGGTGCGGTTGGGCGCTGACACATGAGGTCAGTTTTCTATTGCACCACTCCGAGGATGTCCCCGTGGGCGCATCCAGGCCCGCCACACCACTCGGCGCACATGGTCCATAGTTGAGTCAAGAGTTCCCGACACCCAACCCTTGAGGGGGTGTGATGGTAGTGAAGACGTACACCTTTTGCCCTGGAGGCCCTGATTGGGATTGTGTCACAATGTGCTCTTATCTCCCTGAAAAAAAATTTTGGTGCGCGCTGCTCGCTGACGTGTTTGAATGTGCCCGCAGTCGGCGGGTGACGACGGCTCGCCTTGCTCTCGCTCCGGGGGACAGATATCAACGCCTGCTCAGGGAGCTCCTCTATAACCCGACCTACCTTCAACGCCTGCTCACGAGGCTCCCCCAGAGCACCATATCTGACCTCACGCGCCGCCTTCCGACGCACTACGTGACTCCGCCGACGCCCGCCACCCTGGCGCTGGCGCCACGCCGAAGGGGCCTGGGCCAACCACTGGCGCCGCTGCATCGCCGCCCCGGAGGAGGCGCCACCAAGGAGTCTGGGCATCCGCTCCTCACGGCCCACCACGGCCCGCCTCACAATCCCACGCCACCCAAGGCGCACGCACCCCACCCCCGCATCACACCTCATGCCGGAACCTGGCTACCACGGCCGCCCCAGTGTCGTCAAATCCACGGACATCGGGTCAGCAGGGTTGGCGGCGGCATGCCCTGACGGTGGGTTGGACCCAGCGCGGGGTGGCCGTGTTCCGGTGCTCAGACATGTGCGACAGCGGCAGACGCCTGCGCGAGGCAGTTGCTTTGCTCGATGCCGGCTCACATCCGTCACGGGAGATGCTCCCTCGCGTCGTGTATTTGGCCCACCGTGAGCCCTTCAGAGCTGCAGCATTTGCCAGACGACCTCAACAGACAGCTCGGTCAGCAGGTGGCCTGCGCCCACTTCCGGTTCCTGTTGGTCCCTTCCTCAGGGATTCCTGGTCCCCTGGGGCTTCCCGGGGGCGGCTCATCTCCTGAGGGCACTCCTGGCGGGCTTTCCCACCGTCGCTCCGCCCCCCACCACACACCCCCGCTCCTACGGTTGCCGCGCCACGGTTCATGGGATGGGCGGGCTTTGCATCCGGGTTCATCACAGGTCGACGCCACTGTACGGGCCCAACGGGCTGGCCGAGGCCGGCGTCGGCAGGAGGGCGCGGAGGCGGAAGGCGCCGAGGCCACAGCGTGGCGGCGGGGCCGCCATGCTGCCCCTGCATATGTCAGATGTGCCCGGCGCCATCACCACCACGTCGATGGTGCCTGGCGGCCGCGCGGTGCTTTTCCAATGGGTCGAGCCGCACTGCGCGCAAATGGAGCCTGGCAGCCAGCTTCAGCAGGGACGCTTTGCGACTTGCCCTTCAGGAGCTGGCTGGGCCTCTTGGACTTCCTTGGCGACTCCCATTCCTGAACAAGCCTCTTTGTTTTGCATGTCAAGTTTCTGGCGGAGCTTGACCGCCCGCCAGGTCGCGCGCTGGCCAGCAGCGTCAGCTGGCGTACATCTCCGAGTACACCCAGGACCACGACACGACATGCTTGACATTGCCTACAAACGGAACGCTGGCTAAACGGTCAACTGGGCCGGCCGTCTGGGGGGCCTGAGAACTGGCCTGATCCCTGACCATGCCCGACCGGGCCGGGACCCAGGGACCCCAGGGACACACACAGGGTCCAGGGGGATTCGCGGGTTCGAGCGTCGGTTGGCGAGGCGCTGTGAATGCCTCGTCGCGCAGGCCAGCTCGCGCTCCTGGTGCTGTGCCTGCGCCCCCCCGCCCTTCGGGCTGGCATGGCCCCCCCACCAGGCCCGGAAGAATCACTGGATGTTGTTTAGTTTTGTCAGGGATTGGTGTGAGAATGGACGTTGGTGCGGTGGCGCTGACTGATCCTGGACGCAAAGTGTGCACCGCTCATATTAAGGCCCCTTTACCATTCCGGAGGTTCGACCACGTCAACCACGACCTGACCCGACAGAGTGGACTGCTCTCACCTCCTCTCACCTCACTCACCCACCTCTCCATGGTCGACAGGACACCATGAAGCTGGCCCTCGACCCGCTGCGGCCTCTGACGTGGCGTCGGCGCACGCCGCTCCGTCGACACGCGCGGGCTGGGCGCGGGGGGGACCTCTCTCGGACTCCTCCGGACCACCTGCAGTTCACCTCAGTGGCTGAAGGCTGGGGGAGGGGGTCTGAGGGCCTACCGCACTACCGCCTATCCCGCATCACCGAACTAAACGTTCAATGCGAACCGGTGAAGGTTTCCCCTGGCACCGGGGCCAGCGCCAGGATCGCACGGGCAGCTGATAGGCTGCATGCTCGGTGTAGCTCCTGCTGTGTTGCCCTAAGGAGGGGTCCGGGTCCTCTGAGGGACGCTGGGTCCTCGGGCAGACCCAGGCGTGCGGGGCGATTTCCTCGCGCCTCTGGTCCTGGCCGCCAAAACAACGCCCTACTCAAACAACGCCAGTTTACTCGCCTGTTCCCTGTTTTCGCAACGCAACACCCCCACTTATGCCCCCCATCCCCTGAGCACGAGCTATGGCCATCTATGCCGCACATTCGCCCGTGGTCCACGCGTGGGTCCCCGATCCTCTGCTCAGGGTTTTGAGCCATGGGGAAGTGTGCTGTGGTGGACGGCGGGGTGAGCCCTGAGAGGCCTCCTGGGATAGGGTTAAGCGGCTAACGACATTCCAGACAGGTTCCAGACGCCAACCCGCGCGCACGACGCGCGCGCGCCCGCCGCGCGCCGCTCCGCTGCAGCCCGCTTGAGACTACCCCCGGACGACCCTCCGGGAAGACAGCGGACGCGCCGCGTGCCTCCTGCTTCCTCTCCTCCTCGGCCGGTCACACAGTCGACGGGGTCGTCGTCGCCTTTCCTTCCGCTACGAGGACTTTGGGGGTGAATTGGGGGGCTGTGTGGATAGATAAATTCACCCACGAACTATGTGGGGGAGGTGGCACGCGGACCCTTTTAGCGGACCGGAACGAACGTCCAGTTGAGTTGGTTTGACTTTGATGAATGACGCCTTTTTTTTTGTGTGTGTTAAAAGCTTGTGTGTTGGATACTCCCCCCGACTCCGCCTCGGCACTACACTATATACGTTGTTTTCTAAATGTTTGAATGTGGAGTACGTGTGATCGAATACAATATTGTTGACAACACCAAATAGCTACATATTCATAATTTACATTGGAACGTGTAATTCATTACAAGAGTCTTCGCCCTTATTTTATTACATTGTTTTATATATATAATATTATATATTGTATATATATTATATATATTATATATATATATATATTATAAAAAAAAGTGTATATTTTATTATATTTTATATATATATATATATATATATATTATATTATATTATATTTTTATATATATATATATATATATTTTCTTTTTTTTGTGTGTTGATATTGTAGTTATTATTTATTCTCTTTTTTTTTTTTCTGCTACTGCTGTCGGGTTTTTGCATAAGAGAATTTTCACAAACCGATTATACTTGTATAAAAGGGGATGTGACAATAAAAACTTGAAACTTGAACTTGAAACTTATACTGGAGCTGCGAGCGTGGACTGGCACTATATGACATTGCGTAATCACTGCCAGAAAGCAGGTCGAAGTTCATCCGCCCCGGATCGGGCGGCCCCAGAATCCTACATAGCGGAGTTATTTCCCCACAGACCCCCGATGGCGCCATATTAAAAGTCATTGTAGCGGCGCCATTTTTTTCAAGCTGTTATTTTAAGGTACAATTGTTGCATAATGTTACTTTAAAACAGAATTTCTCCAAATAAGGGAGAAAAAAAATAAAATGTTCTGTTTTTGGCATTAGTTTTAGGTTAAAATAGTTAAAAACGTAAGTGAAGAAACGTTTCTTCTGGCCCCTGGACCATTTCAGAAACTCTTCCTGTGTCCATCAGAGGAATCGGAGCCTAACGTCTCTCCGGCAGTTGTTAGCTGAACCGAGCAACTACACAAGGAACTATTGGTGCTGTTGAGTACGAGTTGACGTTTGTGCGTTATTCCATTGCCAATCTTCCTGACTCCTGCTCCAGGAGTGGTTCTTTCAATCCTGTGGCCCACAAACTACATCCACAAAAACTACAAGTTTAAAACAAATTTTGTTTAACCCTCCTGTTACCTCTGGGGTCAATTTGACCCCATTCGATGTTCGAAGTCTCAAAATATATGATTGACATCATGTTTTTTGCTTCATATTTCACGACTTTTCCTTATTTAAAGACGACAACTGGGTAAATATAAAATGAACATGATTATATGTTTTCAATGTCCTGAACACACTCGTGCACATCGGTGTTCTTTGGGGTCAATTTGACCCCAGGCTGAAATATCAACATTTTATCGATCTATTTTATAGGTTTGGGTTGTTTTTTATGATATCGAGGTCACTAACTATAACATGTAATTTTTTTAATCTTCCAAAAGGTTTTGGGCCCTCACATAACCAGCAAACCACAGATAGTTCACACATGACGCGGGGGAGGGGCAAACATGTACAAGTTTACACAGCAGCCTCCTACACACTTTATTTAAGGGCTATTTAGGTATCAACAAACACACATTATGTACCTGACACCTAAACACTGGAACTAATTGGAATTAGAATAATTTTCTGGAGGTTTAAATAGCTGCAGTCCAGCTGACCTCCAGGGTAAAATATGTTAGTTTATTTGAAGGTAACAGGAGGGGTAAACATGGTTGTGCAGATGTAGCCTCAGATTCCTCACGTACAAAAGCAGGTCAAAGTGTGTGTGTACAATGACCTACTTTGTGGATGTCTTCCACCTCCAGGTGAGCTGAAGTCTCTTCCTTGGACAGCAGGATACAGTTCCAGGGGCTCCAGTCCGTCCGACGCTCCCAGCGGAGGAACACCAGGTTGAAGAGGTCTTGGAGGTCCGAGCGGGACTCCCAGATCACCTCAAGCAGGTACCGCAAGTCCTCCACCTGAGAGCATAGACACACACACACACACACACACACACTCGTCAGGGACCAGAAGGAATCCCAGGAAGAGAGCGCGGGATCAATCCAAAATGACAAACACAGGAAGTGAAAGCAGGTCAACCTGCAACAGGAAGGGAATCTTGGCCTCCGCGTTGAGCCGCCGCTCGTCGGCTCTCAGCCTCTTCAGGATGCTCTCGTAGCGGGATAAGTCGTCCCGGGACCTCGCGATATTGTCGAGGCCGGTGCAGTCGCGGCACCGACCGCTCGGACGGGTGTTGCCGGACGGGCTGAAGTCGGAGGAGGGCAGGTTGCGATGACAGCCGCGGCATCGGAACGTGTCGCTCTTCCGCTGATTCCGGGGAACCTGGGGCGGGTTTTTGAGATTTGATGGAGGTATTTCGGAGCATCTGATCGCGAACAGGGTGTCAAGCGGGTCTCGCGGCTCACCTTCAGCAGCTTGGCCACCTCAGGGTTAAACGCTGGCGTCTTGATGTACTGGAGGAACAGAGTGGAGATCCTCTTCCTTAGCCCCACCAGACTGGCTGCCTTCACCCCCCGAGTCATCAGGTCCACCTCCCTGTCAATCAAATCTACGACGTCGTGGGTCAGCTCACATGTGTGCTCCTGTGCAGCGAGGATGAAAACAACCGTGCGGCCAACAACAACAGATGCACTTCACGAATTGTAGTATTGTGACGTACAACCATTATATTATACATCCAGTGTGTGCTAGACAGAGACTTTTAATTTGAAGGGTACGGTCAACACTATCAGTGTCATATTTTTTATTTCTACCACATTGTTTGTGAATATTTAATTTAACAGACTGTACGGCATTGTTTCACCTCCGCTTGTGTGTGTGTGTGTGTGTGTGTGTGTGTGTGTGTGTGTGTGTGTGTGTGTGTGTGTGTGTGTGTGTGTGTGTGTGTGTGTGTGTGTGTGTGTGTGTGTGTGTGTGTGTGTGTGTGTGTGTGTGTGTGTGTGTGTGTGTGGTACCTTGACGGTGTGTTTGACTGACAGGAGGGCGTGGAGTCTCTCCTCCCGGCTGCGAGCGGAGCGGCTGAGCTCGATGTACAGATCTCTCAGCTCTCTGGCTCTGACGGTGCGTTCATTGTCCATCTCGATCAGCCGACCGTCCGCCGCTCGCCACTGGTGAGGAGACGCAGACTGAAAAACACCACCACATTGTTAGTATTACTGCTAAACATACTGCTGTTCTTATTACCTTCGCATTGAAAATGCGGAAGGTTATGTTTTGATCGCCGTGTGTTTATTTATTTATTTATTTGTATGCGTGTTACTCGCATAACTCAAGAAGTATTAAACCGAATTGCATGAAATTTGGTGGGATGATTGGATATTATCCGGGGACCATTTGATTAGATTTTGGGATTGATTGGGTCAAAGGTCAAAGTCAAGGTCATGAAAAGGTCAACATCATATTTTTACCATATCGCGGTCAATTTTTATCCAATTGGCATGCAACTAATGCCAACATGTTCATAATTTAATGCCCAATCTTGTGATATGCGAAGGTATGCGCTCTACCGAGTGCCTGTTCTAGTTACTAATGCAAGTGTTACTATCAACAATCGTACTACTAGTAGCCTACTACTACTAGTGCTACTAGTGGCACTACTACTATGCGACTACTACTACTACTACTACTACTACTACTCCGACCCCTAAACTACTCCTGCTACTACTACTACCACCACAACATGCATTACTGCTACTCTTAATACTACGACTACTTCTAATACAACTACACCTCCTCATACAACGACTGCCCCGGTACTACTACCCCCAACTACTACGACTAACTTTACCACCCATACTACTTCTTCTTCCCTCTCTGACTACAATATACTAGCACTACTAAACTCTGACGTTTGATATTATAATTGTTTCTCTCCTGACATTATCAGGGTAAAAGGTGTACCCACAATGCAACACAGGCTATTTAAAAGTGCATATCTCATCAAACATAAAAACACTGTTGGTGCGGGTTGAGAGAGCCGGGAGGGGAGGTCGAGCAGTGACCTCTGACCTTGTCCAGGAAGCTCATGACACTTTGCTCGTAGTTGTCGCTCCGGGCGGCGATGCGATGCCGTCCGATGTGGTCGATGAGCTGCGTCTCCTGCTGCAGCAGCGAGCAGAGAGCGGCCTTCCTCTCAGCTCCCCGCAGGGACGAGTTGATCCGCTGCTCCTCCTCACACCTCCACTCTGAAAACACACTCAGTTCGCTGGCTGGAGACCTCCTCACACACACACACACACACACCGCCTGGGCCTACTCTCTAGAGCGTGGTACAGCAGGTTGAAGTCCTCCCTCCTCTGCGGGTTCATCCAGCGGCGGCGGCGGTCTCTCAGCTGCTCCTTCTTCTCCTCCGTCCTGCTCCTCTCCTGCATCTCCAGCCAGGCCAGCCGCCGGTCCCGGTCCGTCCGCATGCTGTCCACTTCCTGCCGGGCCAGCCAGCGCCGAGCGAACGACTGCAGACAGATCACCTGGGTGGACACGAGAATGTCAAACTTTTCATTTATTACAGTATTTCTTTTTTTTAATTGACTTTTTCTCTCTCTCGTTCCAGTAGGAAACGATTGTCGAGAAAGTATGTCCATCTGTAAAAAAAACTTTGTTCCAGAGCAACATATTTAAAATCTACGGGATTCAAATAAAATTGGTACTAATCTAAAAAAAAATCCATGGCGTGACCACCATTAAAATAATTATATAGATATATATATATTCTATATTTATAATAGTATTTGTCATGATGACATTCAGTTTTTACTTTTTTAAGACACGTAAAAAGCTTCAAAATACGGTTTTGTCTTTTTACAAACGTATTTTATGTCTTAGAATTCTTTCTAAAGATCTAATACACTTGTATGTAAAAACACCTTGACTTTGAGTTAAAGGGACCGCAAGTGGAATAAAGTGGGCTCAATACTGTGTTTCCACATACACGCTTCTATATTAACATATATTAACTAGAATGGGCACTCGGTAGAGCGCATACCTTCGCATATCACAAGATTGGGCATTGAATTATGAACATTTTGGCATTAGTTACATGCCAATTGGATAAAAATTGACCGCGCTATGGTAAAAAGAAGATTTTGACCTTTTCATGACCTTGACCTTTGACCCGATCGATCCCAAAATCTAATCAAATGGTCCCCGGATAATAAATAAGCATCCCACCAAATTTCATGCGATTCGGTTTAATACCTTTTGAGTTATGCGAGTAACACGCATACAAATAAATAAATAAATACACGGCGATCAAAACATAACCTTCCGCATTTTCAATGCGAAGGTAATAACACGGCATCATGCATTATAACCAGGCGTTCGCCCACCGCTCTCAGCCTCGTGTCACGGTGCTCGTCGGCGGTGACGTAGCCGCCGCATGCAGCGACCAGCCTGTCGCTCCCACAGGAGACGTGGCAGCCGACGGCGGCCATCTGGGTGGAGACGTGGACCGGACACTGCTGGACCTGAGACTTCAGGTCTGCTGTCTGACAGAGACGCACAGAGAGACGCGGATATCATTATACAGATAATATTACTGGGAAAATGTCAAATATGTTTTGTGATTCCTGCCCACAGACAGAGAATATTCAAACACATTAGAGGAAATACAAGTGCATATGAGATCGTCAGGGAGACCAACATCACACAACTTCAACTCCTTTTTTTTAAACGTGGGAAAACCTTTTAAAAACAGACCAGCATGGCTTTCTCTTTGTTTTATTGGTCAAGTGGGAAAGATGCGCTACGAAGAGATATGCCAAATAAAAGAAAAAAATATTGATGTGTAGGCCTATGTGTTTTCAAAACCCCAAAACTGATTTGAGTTTATTGAAAGGAGCACATCCTTATGTTTTAAAATGGGATCTTGTCGTCTCTGTTTGTGTGTTCGTCACTTCCTTTCTGTAGCGCCAGCACGGATTAAAAGAAAGCTCACATTTCGTGGTTTCGTGTCTATTAAAGATTCAGGTTTATCTATCTTAGTCTGGAACCATTTCAGAGACTCCAAAAGCACAGTAGGCATAATTTACATGTGTTTATGACATAAGTGCCACGGTTCCAACATCACACGACATGACGAGCAACCAACAGACTGACATTGAATCCAACGTATAGAAGTCTATGCTTCATGTGTTAAAGCTGCATTCTCTCTACCGACCACCAGGAGGCAACTCCTCTGGTTGTATAGAATACTATATAAATTACTCTACTTCTCTCTTGATTCATTCCCTCAGTAAACATGAGTTTATGTCTCAATCTCTAGTTTGAAGTCTACTGTAATACAGCATGATGTTCATTTAGTAAATTATGGTCTATTTAGAGTCAAATAGACCATAAAGTAAAGTATGCTTTAGGGCGGGGCTACAACGTGATTGACAGGTCTGAGAGTCTTCCGATGACATTGGTAACCAAATGTATAGTATATCAAGCTGCCGCTTGCTGTGTATTATGTCTTTGCAATCGCAGAAAGGAAAACCAGAATCCCTATATTATTATAAGAGATACGGACAATTTAGAAGAAAACAACGTTCTGATTAAAGTTTTTTTCTTATAAATCTGTGATAATCTTTTCCTCTGAGTATCACCCCTTTTGCCCCGGCGCAGTTATTCATATTGATTTGAAGCCAAAGGGTGAGCTATGAATCGAACCAGAGACGCTCACTAGAGATGCGACTGTTACCGTTGGTCTCCTGGTTCCTGGAGCCACACACGCTCCTCTTTTGGATTTATATTGTTTAATTTGCACAAGAAGTCAAATTAAACACGCCTGAATAAAAAACGCTGTTCAGCATTAATGATGGACCTTTGAATCAATCTCTCACACACACACAGCTGTGTGGTTTAATGCATTTTTAATGAGCTTTCTGTTAGGATTTGAGTGTTTCCTGTTTTATGTTGAAGTCCCTGTCTCGTTTCCTGTTTCCCTGCTCTTCCCTCCCTGTGCTTGTCTGTTTCTTACCTGATTGTTTCCAGCCACGCTCTGATTGTTTCCACCTGTGTCTCGTTCCCCTGTGTATTTAATCTGTGTCCTTCTGTTTGTCTGGTGTCGGATCGTCTTTTTTGTTTTGTTCCTGTGTGGTGTTGTCCGTGGTCCTGTACTGAGAATAAACTCTGTTTTTCGTGAAACTCCTGCTGCGTTTGGGTCCTCCACACCACGCATCCGTAACACTTTCTAATCATAATTTTCTATTTTATTATTTTTATTCTGTATTTAATTCCGTCCCCCCAAAAAAACATAATGCAGCACCTCGTGAAAACTGACACTTTGTAGTGAAGCTCCATTTATATTTATTTCTTTACCTGTGTGTCGCGGCTGAAGACCACCGCTCCTCTGTCGGGTCTCCTCTTGGACCGGGTCTGGACGGCGGCGTGGTGGTACTCCGCCCCCGTCAGCTGGTGTCTGTAGCCGCCCAGGAAGGCCTTCTGCTGGGGGGGGCGCTCAATCTCCACCACCACCTCCTGGAACACGCCCTCATCTGAAGGTCAGACAGAGGCAATTTACTGGAAATAATGTTTTTTTCAGGCTTGTGGAGTGATGGTAAATGATTTGGGAGTTTAGTTTAAGTTTATATTCATCGCACAAGTTTTATCTGTGTATTTATTATTTTTTATTTTATGTTCCTCATTTTCTTCGTCATTCTGGGTTATTGAGTCTGAAGTGACACCAGGATAATCGTCCAATTTGACTGTTTATTTTCTAAACGATTCACTAAATAAATAACTTAATAGTTGATCAAATTAAATTAGCATTTAATGGTGAATTCATACATATTAATGTAAGATAAAAATGTCCCAACTGATATTGAATGGATGAATTAATCATTAACGGAAGGATCCTTTTGACAAACCGATTTTTTTGGAGATTGTTCATTCATGGATTAATGGATAATTGCAATCCGCCATTGTAAAAAAAAAAAATCTTATTAGAAATCAAAATTCACAATCATTAAAAAAATATTTACACAGCATAAAGAAAATCTTTAAAATGCGATAGGGTAACATAAGATGTGAGCTGGTATGAGATGAAACCTAAAGGCGAACAGAAGGTGTCCTCACCTGTCTGGACTCGGACGGTGATGACGTCCGGCATGTTGTCCTGCTCCGGGGGACGGAGCGGGCGGAGCGGGTGGGTGGCCGGGTCAGTGGAGCTCATCTCCATTCGGGTGGAGCCTTGAGGCCGCACGCCGAGCTCCATCAGACTCCACTGCTCCTCCACCACCCTGCCTGAAAAACACAAGTCCATTTACTCAATTACTGCGCTTATATAATATAAGGCATCTGTAGTCTTAAGTTTTGAAGTTTGTACTTGAATATAAGTTATTTTGTACTTTAACTGGCAAATATTGTACTTTTTTACAATTTATTTAACAGATTATTAATACTAAAAATAACTCAACTCATAAATTAGGATATATTGTCATAGTTTAAGCAATCCAGGAGTTGTTGACCTACCATCCAGAGAGATCTGCAGCACCTCGGCAGGAACCCTGACCTCGGCGGCGAGGTGGCGGATCAGCTCCTGGATGCTGAGGCCGATGGCGAAGGCCACCGTCATCACATGACCCCCTGGCACCAGCACCACCTTTACTGCAACCACACGAACACACACAATCTGTCACAGGGGGGGAGTTTACCACTCAGATCCGTCCAACTGTTTACATTTAAACTTTTAGAACTAAAACGTTACAAGTTTAGATATTTTTCCCTTTTCATGAAACATTCATAAAAGCATCAGCTCTTTCCATATTCTGGATATTGATCGTTGTGTGATTCCTGTGTCAGGTTACCTAAACAGAAACTCTTTGGTACTTCTTTTTTTTCCAATTTATTTTTCAGATAAATTTATTGACTTCCATTTGTTGTTATTTCTGTGCAAATCCTCCTGCAGAGACTTGAAACTTCCACCAAAGAGACACTTCATCACAGTCCACCCACCTTTTTTGTTTTATGTTGTTGATTCTAAATGTTGTAAACTTGTAAAGATTTTACTTTTGGTGATGAATCGTTGCCGATTCAAAACATCTGAGATGGTTCAGGGTTCAATTCCTGAATATATATGTTATCTATAAATCAGAGTCTCACCCGTCGCCGTACAGTTTCCAACATTTTCTCTTCTCTGAGGCTCTCGGAGCCGCTCGTCGTCATCGAGCAGATCGGCCTGAGTTTCAGCTTCATCCACCGTCTCCAGCACGTCTGTTCAGTCCATGAGGTCCAGATGATCACATTAACAACACATCGGAACCTCAGGTGAAGCCGCACCAGATGTTGAGTCTCACCTGTAGCCGTAGAGTTTCCAGCATCTCCAGTTTTCTGAGTCTCTCTTAGCGGCTCGGCTTCATCCTGCGGATCGACCTGGGCTTCAGCTTCTTCTGCGGCCTCCGGCACATCTGAAAAACATTCAGTAAAAACTGTGATTCGTGTTAATTAATAATAGTAACCTTTACATAACAAAACCATGTACAATGTGTTATTATATTGAGCTGAATTCAAGATGTTGTTATTTATTAGTTACATTTTGTTTGAATAAAATCAGCTGCTGTGTAGACTTTATTGATATTGTACCAGGAAAGTCAAAGATGCAGGAAATGTATGGATTTTACTCATTTTGAGGTCTTTGTTTTTAATTAACTTACACTTCCGCTGAAGGCATTTTGCGCCACATGGGGCAGAAGGGGCTGCCGTTTTCCAAAAGGTAAGACCTTAATTATTGATAGTTAACAAACAAATTATAACCAAGTTGTTGCAGCAGTTGAACATGATGTTGTGCTCCTGAAAAGGTCACAAACATGCCAACTTTACTGCGCTGTGACTTTAATAAGTCATAAGTAAGCTAATATAGTCTTTTTTTTAAAGTTGGTCTACATTGTCTTTGAGCAACTAAATATATGGCCAAATTATGACCTCAAATTGCTCCCGTAGTTGTGTGAATGTAGTCCTGATGGGCAGGTGGTACCTTGATGGAGCTTCTCCCATCCGTGAGTGAATATGGATGTGTGAATGATGGCGTGTCATGTGAAACAAGCACTGTTCATCCATAATGAAGAGAATCATTCGATAATAGTTTGAAAGGAGCTTGACAGAATGTAGAATAAGTCACAGGGGACATGTTTCCTCTTTACATTCTTATTAAATTAAAAATACAAAACTATCACGTGTGAATTGAAAGCAAAAAGGCACATCTGATCTGACTATTCATAAAAAATGACTTGTCATCAACAAACAGCAGACAGATGGAAAACATCCATGTTTGAATATCCCAATAAACACATCAATCAACCAATTAAGATGTCTGCAATTGTACTAATGCAATTTGAATGAGATGTTAAATCTGAAAAATAATTTGACAATTGGAGCATTAAAATATCAAAAGAATGTGAGTTTTTTTAATGATCATTTTAAACAATTTCAAACGACCACAGACTCCAGTGAGTCTTTTTAAGTCAAAGTGGACTCACATGTTGTCAAAGTAGACTCAGATGTGATTAAAGCTCACCTGTGGTCAAAGTGGACTCCCCTGTGTGTGTCTCCTCGTCTTCTTTCCTCTCCTGCTCTTCGTTTCCTCGTTGCTCTGACATAACGTCAGGTTAGCTCGTTAGTTGGTTAGCTCGTTAGCTTTCTGACTAAAGTCCACAAACAAGCTGTAAATCCTGCGGAACGCGTAGTCAGAGTGAAACCAGCAGGTCACTCGTTTAAACTTCTTATAAAATCCCAGTTCTGTTTAGCTATATTGTCCTTCTTATGTATTTGTTTGTGATTAGCAAAGAGGCGCTAACGCTGTCCTCCTTACTGTTAGCTCGGTTACCAGGCAACGCCAGAGTTACGTTGCTGCAGCAACCAGAAACGTCACTCTCCGTTTCAAGAATTAATTTGTCTTTGAAAGACGTGTTTTTGGTCAGAAGAAAGAAGATGGGAGGACTTTTTTATGTAATGTATTTTGTTAATTTTAAGTTTGTAATACAAAAATAAAAACAAACATTTTATGTTTAACTTTTGGACATGAAAATTCTTCATTTGTGTGACCTTTAATAACAAGGAGAGTCTCATTGAGTATTCAATCATTCAAGAGTGTCCTGGACAAGACAGTCAAAATGACAACAATGTTGAAAGACTTAAAAACAAAACACAAACACATTTACAGTTACAGATTCATAAAATATCAAAACATACTTATTTAAATTCCTCACATCATCATACGGGGCAGATCCGCAATGACGGATCATATAAAATCCGTTTAAATACTTTAAAATCTAGCTCACCAAGATTCAGGAAATGTGGCATCAGTTTCCAAGAATGAGGGAGCAACGTACATAAATGTCCTTTTTCCCAATTCAGATCTCGCTATAGTAAATGATTTCCTAGTTTATATTTTATTTTATTATCTATTTCATTTTACAATATTTCTTAGTTAATTCTTTATCGCACCTACTATTAAGACTCTATGAATAAATCCTGCATTCATACTTAACACTCATAAGCCATCTCTCGAGTGGCTTTATTTTGAAAGGCATATTGACCGGACGCGTGCTTTTCGTTTGCCGTCGCTTATCGTGCTTCAGAACCACATGCTGTGCTCTCTGCAGAACAGACTCTCACGTATATAATATACCTCACCTTTATCTGCAGCTTATTGTTGTACTACCCTCTGGAGTACTTCATAAACGTATCCTCCACATTTAAATAACATTTACACTTTATATTCAGGGATATATTAACTTTCAATTTAACACAAGAAGCTTTGAACAAACACATTTATTTGTGAATGTATCCTATTCCATTCCATTCTTCTCCTTCTTCCGGCTGGTTCCTCAGGTCCTGGACCTGCAAGACACTACCTGAGGACAGAGGACAGAGTTAGAGGACAGATGACGTTGTTAAAGGACAGAGGACATTTTTGAGGACATGACAGAGGACATCGTTGGAGGACAAAGAAAATTGTTAGAGGACAGAGGACATTTTTAGAGAACAGGACGTCGTTAGAAGACGTCGTTAGAGGACACAGGGCCACGCTGACATCAAGACTTCAGATAAAACCAGTTACCTACCATAAAGGGGTTGAAGTCTACTGCTCCATCGCTGCTGAATGCCGACTCCACCAACCACAAGGGTACTTCCTGCTGCGCCTGTCAATCACAGTCACATGACACAATGACTGCTGAGTACTTCCTGTCTACAGACCTCTGATGCTTTACTCCTCCTACCTTGGACAGGAACCTGACCAGGGAGCGGGCCAGCTGGCAGTCGGCGTCGGGGTCATAGAAAGACACGGCCTTCCCGGTGTTTCCACAGTGGCCGGTCCTCCCGATGCGGCGGATATACTCATCGATGTTGTTGGGGAGGTCAAAGTTCACCACATGCTGAACATCTGGGATATCTAGATCCTGGACGGCTATCGGCGTGGCCACCAGCACCGGACACTCGCCAAAGCAGAAGTCTGCCAGAGCCTTCTCTCGCTCCGGCTGCTCCCGGTCACTGTGGACAGGAAGTACTCAGTCCTGGACAGGAAGGAAGTATTCAGTACTGGACACCCCTCGTTCAGACCACCAGGAGACGTCACTAGACCCCTTGTATAGACCACCAGTAGAAGTAACTGGACCCCTCGTACAGACCACCAGGAGACGTTACTGGACCCCTCGTACAGACCACCAGGAGACGTTACTGGACCCCTCGTACAGACCGCCAGTAGAAGTTACTGGACCCCTCGTACAGACCACCAGTAGAAGTTACTGGACCCCTCGTACAGACCACCTGGAGACGTTACTGGACCCCTCATACAGACCACCTGGAGACGTTACTGGGCCCCTCGTACAGACCACCAGGAGACGTTACTGGACCCCTCGTACAGACCACCTGGAGACGTTACTGGACCCCTCGTACAGACCACCTGGAGACGTTACTGGACCCCTCATACAGACCACCTGGAGATGTTACTGGACCCCTCATACAGACCACCAGGAGACGTTACTGGACCCCTCGTACAGACCACCTGGAGACGTTACTGGACCCCTCATATAGACCACCTGGAGACGTTACTGGACCCCTCATACAGACCACCTGGAGACGTTACTGGACCCCTCATACAGACCACCTGGAGACGTTACTGGACCCCTCATACAGACCACCTGGAGACGTTACTGGACCCCTCGTACAGACCACCTGGAGACGTTACTGGACCCCTCATACAGACCACCTGGAGACATTACTAGACCCCTCATACAGACCACCTGGAGACGTTACTAGACCCCTCGTACAGACCACCTGGAGACGTTACTGGACCCCTCGTACAGACCACCTGGAGACGTTACTAGACCCCTCATACAGACCACCTGGAGACGTTACTAGACCCCTCATACAGACCACCTGGAGACGTTACTAGACCCCTCATACAGACCACCTGGAGACGTTACTAGACCCCTCATACAGACCACCTGGAGACGTTACTGGACCCCTCGTACAGACCACCTGGAGACGTTACTAGACCCCTCATACAGACCACCTGGAGACATTACTGGACCCATCGTACAGGCCACCAGGAGACGTTACTGGACCCCTCGTACAGACCACCAGGAGACATTGCAGACCACTAACAGACGTATAGACCACCCCTCTTACTCTGTGCTTTCAAACGTTACTAGACTCTTACCTATGGATGCTGGTGGTCTTAACCTTCATCAGGCACATATAACTGGCAATGAAGTCAGCTTGTCTCTTTTTCTCCACGAAGACAATGGTGCGCTCCGTCCCTGCAAAAACCAGAGAAGACTCAGATTAGGATGTGGTGGTGGTGATGTCCCCCATTGCTTTGTGGGTAATGAAGAAGACATTTGTACTGAGGGAAAGCCCTTTTCTTATAGACTTCTAACAGCTGGTTGTCTCACCCTGGTGGCTACTAGAGAGAAAGCAGCTTTGGAGCCTTCGAACATCTAAATCAGGGGCCTCAAACTCAAGTTACCTGGGGGCCGCTGGAGGTAGAGTCTGGGTGACGTTGGTCAAGTGTAAACCTGTGTACCTGTGGTCTTCAGAATGTCGAAGAGCTGCTCCCTCTTGTCGAACTTGGTGACCTGGATAACGGTCTGCTCCACGTCGCTGCAGGCTGCGCCCGCCGCACCCACGCCCAAAAGCAAGTTGTCCGTCTTGAACATCACAGTCTGGCGGTTCTCTTCGGATGGCATTTCTGGCGAGCCAAAGATGAAGTCTTCGTCCCCAGGGAGTGTTGGGGGAACATATTTGACCCTTGCTCCTGTGGGTCACAAGTGGGTGGAGCTTAATCATACTACAGGAGTGATGATAGTTATATCCAACAGTTTATAACTTACTTTCTCCCTCAGTTTCTTCCTTTTCTGGATCTTTAGCTTCTCCTGTATGAGACACATGAGTCGCATTAGTGAAAGGCTACGGGTTAAAGGCTAATATCAGTTAATCATTAAAACAATCCAACCATGAACAAAGATCTCCTCATCTTTCCCCCAGGAGCCTGCAGACAGAAGACACACTGGACGTTACCAACTTGAACCATGGCTAAGAGTTAACTATCCTGAAAGTTAGTGCTCGTTTACCTCCTCCGAAGATTCCTCTTCCTCCACTATCACCACCTTCAACACGTAAATGAATTAGCAACACATTTCAGAACACTAGTCCTACATCACTTAAAACTGAATTAAGAAATACCTCGTCTGAAACCTCCTCTTCTGCCTCTTCCTCCTCTCAAGCCTGTTGAGGGCAAACATATATCAATACAGAGAACAGTAACTTCTAGTATACCAGAGTAAGTGATTTGTGTTCATGTGGTGGACAAACACAGGAAAAGGTTAACGCACCATTTTCAGGAGCTCCATCATCATCTCCTGTAAAATAAAGACATGTCGTCAGCTGAAAGTCTTTCAAAGAGTTTCACTCAGAGGAAATGAGAACTTTACCATGACTGCAATCCTGTCTGCCAAATCTTCTGCCGCGCCCTGAAGGATAAACATGACACTTTTCATTAACAGTTCTAACCTTTCAATTGAACTACAAATCTGAAAATGGACATTATCACTAATACTCTTCATACTGTTCAGGAGGTTTAATCCAGTTTGTGGTCTTGTTGAGATACTTCCCCTTGAAACCAAATATCCCTAGTCTACAGTAAAGACCTCATTAAAACCAAAACTCACACATGTCCTTGAAGTATTTCAACATTTACGCCCACTACCAGGTTGTTCTTCACTTCATGGACTCAGTTACATGTGAAGTAGAACAGTACAGCTCCGGCCTCACCTCTGCCTCTGAAACCTCCTCGTTTTCCTCCCGAACTGTTCCGGTCGTTTCCTTCTGTGAAGAACAAATTGGAGCGTCAGTAGCACCGAGGGTTGAACAACCTTATTTAGCATTATACTGCACATTGCTTACCATTCCCAGTCTCTTCACTACCTACAAAAAGTTGACCCGACCCCCCAAAAAAACCCTCACGTGGAAGACCTATTTTGATTTCAAAATTGCGATTTTCGCCAAAAGATGACATTTTTGCAGGTATGCAGTCTGTCGGATTTGGTGGCATTTAGTGGTGTGTTTGCAGATTGAAACCAACTGACCACTCCTCTGCTCCCCTTTGCAAGGCTACAGGAAGTGAGCTGAACACTATAACCCTGTTTACTCAGAGGCCATCCTGTGGCAGACCCTCAGTTTCTCTAAAAGGATCAAATTATCTATTGATTATTTTTCAGTTATTCTAGTCTGTCAAATGTCAGATAACACAAGTTAGAGGAAAAAAGGGATTTGATTAATTATAATACTTGTTAACAAACTAATTATAACCAAGTTGTTGTTAAGTGCTCTTGAAAAGTTAACAAACATGCAAACGTTACTGTGCTGTAACTTTATTTAAGTCATAATTAAGCTAATATTAGAAAAATTATTTGTGAATCACCGGTTTATGTGTTGAATACATGTAGCTCACGACACAGAGGTGGACCAGCAGAGAAACAGTGTTAATAATAAATTCTTAATATTTGTAATGATATTAAGATATTAGTAAAAATGTTAATGAATCCATAATGAAGAGAATCATTAGTTAATAGTTTTAAATGAGCCTGACAGAATATATGATAGTAGAAAAAGTAACAGGGGACATGTTTCCTCTTTAAATACTTATTAAATTAAACATACAAAACTATCACATGTGGATTGAAAGCAAAAAGGCACATCTGATCTGTAAATGTATTTAAAAAATACTTGTCATCAACAAACAGCACATACAAATGGAAAACATCCACGTTTTAATATCCCAATAAACACATCAATCAACCAATTAAGATGTCTGCAATTGTACTGATGCTAATTGAATGAGATGTTAAATCTGAAAAATAATGTTGACAATTGGAGTATTTAAATATAAAAGAAATTGTAGTTTTTGTATGATCATTTTAAACAATGTAAAACGACCACAGGCTCCAGTGAGTCTTTTTAAGTCAAAGTGAACTCACATGTGGTTAAAGTGAATTCAACTTTGGTCAAAGTAGACTCACATGCATTAAAACTCACCTGTGGCCAAAGTGGACACCCCTGTGTGTGTCTCCTCATCTTCTTTCCTCTCCTGCTCTTCGTTTCCTCGTTGCTCTGACATAACGTTAATCCCAGTTCTGCTATATTGACCTTCTTCTAAATTTGTTTGTGATTATTAAAGAGGAGCAACTTCTGTCATCCTAATTGTTTGATCGGTTACCAGGCAATGCCAGAGTTGCGTTGCAGCAGCCACCAGAAACGTTACTCTCCGTTTCAAGAATTATGTTTTCTTTTAAAGACATTTTCATTATATATAAAGCGTTGTTTGTCATTTGTTTATTGAACTACTGTTTGCAGCTTCTTTTTTTTTTAAATACACGTGGTATATGATGACTTTTTTTAACCCCATATAAATAAAGTATTAATTGTACAGGGAACCAGCAGTCGCGGGAAATATCAGATTAGGTTGGCCACATCATTCTGCTCAGAGGGGTGGCTATGTTATGAAAGTATTTTATTTTTCCATTCAATTATTTATTGTCTTTAGTTATGTTTTTTAACCTATATGTATTCCTTATTCAACTAGTTTTCTTCAATGGAATGTTTTTAATAGCTTCTAAAACTACGGCAATATCTACACTCTAATCACAGATAACCCTATGAACACGCAGTAGTTTCGTCCAGAGTGGCGCGAAATGAAATAGTCCCTCCCATAATAACACCCCTCGCTGCGTCAAGTGGGCCGAACTGCTTGATGAAGAAAGCGGAAATAAAGCTGAGAAAATAAAAGATTTACGCAACACTCTGAAGGCATCTCTCGAGTGGCGGCTTTATTTTGAAAGGCGTTGACCGGACCCGTGCTCTTCGTTTGTCGTCGCTTATCGTGCTTCAGAACCACATGCTGAGCTTTCTGCTGTGTAGCAGAGTGGAAGCGAAACAGTCGAACAAGCGTCTTAATATATATTTGTGTATAGTTTCATATACGACAATATTTGTGGAGTTTATTCTGATATCCGCCCCCAGAAAGGACATTGAAAGTTAAAAGTTAGCGTTGGCAACGATGAGCTGGTAAGTAAACTCGTTTTGCTTCCTATTTTCATGGACGGACACAAGACATCTGTGTCGGTGTAACGTTTACGTTAACGTTTTATCTTAACGTGGCTGTTATCCATGTTGGTCCATTCGGGTGGAGTGTCATGTGTCCTTATATCGTGTTCACAAATATGAATTAGCACCGTGTGAAAACTGTAACTTAAGGTTCTGCAAAGTGACTGGGCGTTGAACCAGCAACCAATAATTGACCCTGTGCTTTTGATTTGTGTCCTCAGCCCTGCTGACAGCGTGAAGGAAGAAAGTCGGAGTCGGTCCCCTCACTGCCCCAAACCCGACGAGTCCGAGGAGCCGCTGGGCACCGCCATGGAGACCGGAGCAGCCAATGGTGAGTCACAAAGGATCCTGGGGAAATCTTTAGTTTTTTTTCACCATAAAACTTCCCTTCTTTTATTGTATCATACGTTTCCAGACATTGTACGTTTTTAATATGTAAAGAATGCATTATTGTAACATATGTTTTATTTTGCATAACTTTCCAGAACGTATGTCTTGATAAAGCCAGGTTAAAAAATCTTGACATATTAGAGTCAAAGTTTGTGTTTTTTTTTTTAGATCTCTTTGTCACTCCATAAAACATACATTAAACAAATCAAATGTGTCATTCTTCCTGGAATATCATGTTGTATCTGTAGAAACCTTCAAAATATAGAGGAATGAAACAGGGAAAGTTTGGTGAATGGAAGTGCTGTTGAAGTTGCGATTTCTGGCTCGGAGAAGAGACCTAATTTAGAGAAAACAGCCTAGGAAGATATCTT
Organism: Pseudoliparis swirei; assembly: GCF_029220125.1. Classification (NCBI taxonomy): domain Eukaryota; kingdom Metazoa; phylum Chordata; class Actinopteri; order Perciformes; family Liparidae; genus Pseudoliparis; species Pseudoliparis swirei. Next base: position 5,405,330 of record NC_079404.1, on the reverse strand, counting down.
TTGTTCTGAAATGTTACGTTAGCTTAACTATTGCTCTTTTGTATTGTTTTATTTTTTGAAGACATCAGTGTGAAATGTGAGAACGAGACAGCCAAGCCGATCATCACCAAGGAGATGGAGGATGAAGAGAAGAAGCTGATGGAGGAAGGGGAGAGGAAAGAGAAAGAGATGATAGAAAAGGTGTGTTTCTTATAAATTCCTCAGGGTGTTTTCTCCCTCTGTTCTCTTCCCCCTTCTGCGTTAAGCTGCATCAAGCTGCATCATGTCTAGGCAGGGTTTTTCCTGCATAGGGAAAATTTGGGCGCGCGCCTAAGCCGTTTTCCCGAACGCCTATGATAAATCCCGAGCGCCTGAGGCAAAAAAAAGTCTGCGATGGAAAAACAAAACAAAAAAAACTGTGTTCATCACGTGCATGTCAGCGAATATGTTCTCAATAGAGATGCACCGATTCGATCGGCGCCGATCCATATCGGCCGATATTCCCATTATCGGTTTTGATCGGCGTTCTCAAAATGGCCGATCAAACTTGGCCGATCAGTTGACGTAACATCTGCGAGAACTATCAGAGACGTTTCAATCGCGGCGCACCCCAACGGAGACGATGCGCCCGGCGAGGGCCGGCAGAGAGAGAGGTCCACGAGGGGATCCTCACGCACCGAGCGGCTTCCCTGTCCCCCGAATTGAATCTCTGGGTCAACTCGGCCGACACACATGTCTGAGCCCCTATATATGGAGGACTCAAAATGACTTAAGTATAAATAAATAAATGCATAAATAAATAAATGCTTAAATAAATATATAAATAAATGCTTAAATAAATATAGGAATTAATAAATATAAGTTATAAATCAACAGGACATCATTAAATAAATATATTTCTTCATTTATTTATTTCTCTATTTACATGTCCACACGTATTTCTTCATTTATTTATGTGTGACATTTACGTGTCCGTATATTCAAATGAGCTGGAGCGGTCCGAACCTCTGTCTAAAGCATGATTGGTCACAGGAGTGTGATGCACCTGGTGTGTTATGCTCTCCTACTTCTGCCTGGCACATGATGCTGAAGTTGACTCGCTCAGCTCACCGTTAGCAGAAGTTAGCCTAGACAGCTTTTTGACTTCAGCCGTTTATCATTTCCAAGTACACTGAGTACAGACTCGTGTTTTCTTGGAGTCTGGTCTTGTGAGTCTGGTCTTGGGAGTCTGGTCTTGAGAGTCCAGACTCGAGGACGCAGCACGGTCTTTCTGGTCTTGTGACGTCACCACATCAACTGTTCTTGCTCATGAATTTACTCCAATTATTCACTGTAAAATACTTTACAGTGGAGTAGAATGTGTTGCGGTGTTCACTGTTGTTTGGCGTAGGCTACGAATAAACGGTAATAACTATACGTCTCGTAGCTTTCCTGACCCAGGGACGCTACAATATGAAGTTATGAATCTTAACCCTCAGTCAAATTGACGTAACGTTATCTTTTAATAAATAATAAACTCTTTGTGCTCTTTAGATCCTCCAAAACCTAATTATATATCATATTTAGCCGCTACGGAGACGTCAGAGCCAGCGGAGCATTTAAAAAAGTCCTGCCGAGATCAGGCTGCTCTCGGCGGCCACACAGCGCGCTGAGCGCCCGGAGCTCAGAGGTCCCGCAAGCAGGACCTCAAATCTCCGTCGCATATCCTTATTAGGCTGAATCTCGATAAACCGACCACAGATTTGATGCTTAAACTACTAACTTCTCGGCTGAAAACATCCTTAAATTACATTCCGTGACTCAACAAAAGTAGTATTTAGAATGTACAGACAAGAATGCATAATAAACGCTGTTCGTCTATAGGTCCAAGTGCTAGGGATCGATTGCTTCTGTCTTGCTCTCCGACTTGACCAATCCTGTTTAACAATGAGGTTCGGACCGCCCAGCTCATTTGAATATACGGACACATAAATGTCACACATAAATAAATGAAGAAATACGTGTGGACACATAAATAGAGATATAAATAAATGAAGAAATGTAGAAATACATTTATTTAATGATGTCCTGTTGAGTTACAACTTATATTTATTCATTCCTGTATTTATACATTTATTCTTGTATTTATTTATTTATTTATACATTTATTTAAGCATTTATTTATTCTTGTATTTATTCATGCATTTATTTATTTATTCATTTATACTTAAGTCATTTTAAGTCCTCCATACATAGACTGATGTTGACAGTAAACGCATAAGATCGGGAGCCCGCGAGGGTTTTGATAAAGTTAGCGGAAGGATTTACGTGAGATAACATCCGGTTTTGCAAAGTTAGCGGAAAGAACCACGTGAAACAACATCCGGTTTTCAAAATAAGATGTCGACAAATCATACACAAGTAAACAATGAACTGATTTTGTATCTTTATAGATCGTTTCTGAGATTTAGCTTAAATTAAGCCAACATTAAAACATTTTTACTGTACCAAGGAAGAGTTTATAAAAATAAAGGTCAGACTTTTGTATGTTAAAAGTCCTGTAAATGGATTTCCCCAAGAGTTCCAGGAAATGAATAATGCAGATGTGTTCCATACATATCTGAAATCCCCTACACTGGCAATCAATCAATTTTAATGTATTAATTAGGACATTTTTCAAAGTAAAAGTCCTAAATGTTTAAAGAAATCGCTAATTTCTTTAATGTTTGAGGTGCTTTATATATGTATTTCCTCATAGTACTAGGCAATAATGCTACACAATAAATAGAATGCTTTAATCGACATCGGCAGATACTGATTTCAGTGATCGGTACCAAAAAACCTGATCGGTGCATCTCTAGTTCTCAATAGTATGTTTCAAGTAGGCTACAGCCGAACCCTCGTTCTGTTTTGATCAATAGTAATCGAGTTGATAAGCGTGTCTTATCTGCTCAATACGCAACTGTGAGGTGCGCGAATAGATAGAGAGACACAGGCAAACATTTTTTTGGGGAGCACCGAAGACCCATTTTGACCCAGGAAAAACCCTGCTAGGCCTTTGTCTATTGAATAGTCCATACCACTGAGCATCAAAATCTGTCTCGTATCAGACTTTATGTCAAAGGTATGACGTTATCATATAAAAAAGAACAAATGTACACAGATTAACATTCTAATTGTTTTCCTTTTATTTTGTCACATGGTAGTTATTTGCATAAAAAAGCACAATTCAAATAAACAGGACATAAATAATGCTTTTATTTCTAAAATAAGGAGGGAAACTTGTCATCAGTAGATAAATAAAATATTATTAGCAGCCCATAGCTAATGCTAGAAAGAGCTCATAATTGCCTAATATATATTGACATCTTTTTTTTTTTACAAGATAACATTTGAACACATCATGATAGTATTAATATAACTTTGCTCAATACTTTAAATGAATCGTGCTTGAACGCAGCACAATGCATCCTCCGTTAAAGTTCGATGTTGCCTCCGATATTTAGCCAAGCAGGACTGTGCTGCCCCACTGGCAGCTAACGCAAGCTTCCGTCAGGGATGTAGGATGATGCACAAGAGTGTTCAACCACAGGTACTACTTGGCACATGTGCCCTTTTTGGAGGAGAACCTAAAGTTGATTATTGAAAGAAAGTCATTCTGGAATAGGTGCAAAGACTTCACATGCCATTGGCACAAGTGTCAAACGTTTTGTTGTTGAAGTATGATTACTTTTTTTTTTGCTCGCCTCTAGGCTCGGCAAACACAGGAGAGGGATTCTCACGACATGCGGTTCAAGAGGCTGCAGCACTTGCTCCAGAAGAGCAACATCTACTCCAAATTCTTGCTGACTAAGATGGAGCAGCAGCAGAGTGAGGTGTGTGGGGGCGGTGTTGGTCGGCTCCTCCTCCTCCTGGCAACAAGCTTAATCGCATGTCCTTTTTATTTCTACCTGCAGGAGAATGTCAAGAAGGAGAGAGTTGAAAAGAAGGCCAAGAAGGTGAGGAATGCTTTAGAGAATTTTTATTTTTAGAATAGCTGAGCATTAAAGTAATGTTCTCACTATATTCATAGACCTTTATGTCTTTTTTTAAAATGCAGAACACAAAAGGTGCAGAGCCTGAGAAAGGTAAGAAGATCTTCTCATATTTACTTTGATGCTAAATGTAGCATGAAATGCTTCAATAAACTCCAGCTTTAAGATATTAATGTTTAGTTTGTTTTACTCTGTTCCTTGTTGGACTAGATACAAAAAAGAGGAAGAGGGATGACGACTACAAAATAGTAGACGTCATGTCAAAAGAGGTAAGAATTTCGACTTCTCTGCCCGCTTTTTTTAGATTTGCCATCTACTGATCTGCTCTCATTGGTTCTGATTGATTTCTGTCTTTCAGGACATCTTGTCGCAAGCCAAGAAAGCAAAAAAGGAGCAAGTGGTAACGGTTCTTTTCTTATTTTGTTCCTCTTTTTTTTAAAGGCAGGATCCCGATTCTTATTCCAACATCAAACTCGTGCTTTCCCCCTGAATACAAAATGTAGCCCAAAAAGGTCACAAAACACCACCGTTCTCTCTTGATAAACATTTCAAGAAACTTTAAAGACATCGTTGTCCTTTTTCGAACCACTCTTCACGTCGGCTTGAATTTGATCCACCGCACCGCTCATTTCAAAAGAAAACGCTTCCCTTGTGAGGCTGTTTAATCGTTATGGAAAACAGTGGTGAATAACACCAGTAGCAAATGCCGTGAGTTGAGCTTTCATCATCATTTTGTTTTGTGTTTTATATTTATTTTCATTGATGCTCTGATGTGCACCGCTGCTGTGATTTTTGAAATTTCCCCACTGTGGGACGAATAAAGGAATATCATAGCATATATCATATCATATAACAGCAGTGACTGTAGTGTTAGCTCACAAGTCACCACATGACCGGTTACTGACAAACAATGTAGTGTTTAAAAGGCCTTTAAAAAAAAAAAAATGTTGTCTGGCTCAATCCACATTAATCACACTGGAGCTACATTACATCACTTCAGTGCTTTCTGTATGCAGGGGAGACACTGTTGCCATAGAAATGCAAACTGATAGAATGTGAACGATACTAACGTTGGAGATTCAGGAGGCATTGTAATCAAACAATCTAATACTGTTATATCGCACAGCCCTAACTTCAAGATATGTAATAATCCGGAAGAGGCAATGGCGGTGTAAACTGTATATAGAAAAGTAGGGTCATTGAATGTGACCCATCCAACTGTACATGTGTACGTCATACTTTTCTAACCAGGACAAGGCGCCGGTCCAGAGGAAACTAGAAGCCGAGGACATCGAGAAGATGTGCGATTCCAATGAGGACATCAAGAACCGCCTGTCGGAGGCGATGCGAGACAACGCCAATCACTTCCTGCACCCCCACAGGAAGGTGAATGGCCAGCCGGTCCCCGCCCAGCAGCCGGAGCTCTTCTCCGGAGGGGTCATGAGGTCGTACCAGATTGAGGGCACCGAGTGGCTGAGGGTGAGTAATTGAAAGCTCCTGATGGTTTACCCGTTTGTTTGTTTATTTAATCAAAGGTGATGTTTGTAGTCCAGTTAACAGATTGAAATCAAGTGAAGTTAGATTGCGTTCTGCGATATATTTAAAGTTACAGCAAGCAACTTTTGACTGTCTCAATTTATTACCCGGGCCTCGATGTGACCACCATCAGAGAGAAGACCGTCTTTTTCTATGTCGCTATTCTTAATGTCATGCGAAACCAGATGAAATCGAGCAGTTTCTGGTCAGACCCAGATCCGGCTTTGACCTGCCGTTGGTAGCACTGGTAGGAGGGCGGAGGAACCAGAACCAAGACTATACTAATATCTAATCTAATACAGAGTAGACTGAAGAAAATCTGATGCTCAGAAAAACACCATCGCTTTTATTCACAGGAACGGTCAGAATCAACACAAAGTGAAAGCTCCTTGTTGTGACTTTAAGAGAGGACAATAGAAATCCTACATTCAACTTTGGTGCTGTTGGCATCAAGTGATGTAGCAAGTGTGTGTGTGTGTCACTTATCGAATAAAGCTGCAGATACTTGATTGTCGCAGCGTTTTCCTACAGCTTTCTTCAACAGAGTGGAAAAGCGTTTGTGAAAAGTTTCACAAAAAATGTATTTATGCCTCGATAATAAATGCGTGCTGAAGATTTAGTCCTGTTTTTTTCTTCTCAGATGCTGTGGGAGAACGGCATCAACGGCATCCTGGCCGACGAGATGGGACTGGGGAAGACCATCCAGTGCATCGCTCACATCGCCATGATGATAGAGAAGAAAGTGTTGGGCCCCTTCCTGGTGGTGGCCCCACTCTCCACTCTGCCCAACTGGATGAGAGAATTCAAGCGCTTCACACCAGAGGTAGGAGGGGACTCGCAGAACTGTGGATGGCTTTCTTTGTGTGACCGGTCCCTGAAACGCATACGAGTTGTTGATTTTCAGGTGTCAAATAGTTCTGTTGTAATTCAGCGGTGTGACCAGCGTCTCCTGTCTGTCCCAGGTGTCGGTGCTGCTCTACCACGGCCCGCAGAGGGCCAAGACGCTGAAGCAGATCCGCAGACCTCAGGGGACCCTCAGCATGTGCCCTGTGGTGCTCACCTCTTTCGAGATTGCCATGAGAGACAGAAAATGTCTACAGGTAGGATTAGGGCTGCAACTAACGATTATTTTAATCGTCGATTAATCTGTCTTTTGTTTTTTCGGATGAATTGGAAAATAATAATAAAAAAGCAATCATTTCCAACCCTTTATTCAAAAACAGAACTGACAAGGCTGTACTCGCGGGAGTTTACTCGCCCGACTATTTGCGGTTTATTCGCGTCGGAGAGGGGCGTGGCTTATCTCTGTTGCTTGACTCCCTAGAAACGGTTAGCATTTTCTCCATCCACCACGGAAGATTGAACCACTATTTCTGCGTTACGCTCGAATCTACTCACATGCTGATTTCTCTGCCTCCGCCATGTGTTTCAGAACAACATTACGGGTCTGATGATCTTTCCTCTACCTACGCTTTTTTGATGCTAAAACATCTACGCGACTTATTGAGTGGCGTAATAATGGAGCGGCACGATGAATCGTTAATGAAATTCATTTCGCTTTTAATAATCACATTTTATCGATTCGTTGTTGCAGCCCTCGGTGGCATCCCGTCTCTTGTTTTTAGAGGGACTAGAATACTATAATTGTAGTTTTGTATAGAGTGCTGCTTCAACGTATTAACCACAGCTTCCGCTGAAACCATTACCTCGTCAATCCGCCAGCTATAAGTAGGGGGGAAGCTATACTCTTAATCTTAATGACATCTTAATCAAGATGATCATCATAGTACGTTTTTATCCAAAGAACCATCTTGGATAACAATAACTAAGTAAAAAGATAACATTTAGAATTTGCAAGGGTTATTATTTACATTCATTATGGAACCGAGGTGAAAGAAATAGTTTTTTAAGAAAAATGCTTTTCTGTTTTCCCATCCGACTGTCCTCATGAGTGTCGTGTAAGAAGCCGTTTCTCTGCTCCGCTCCAGCGCTTCCAGTGGAAGTACCTGATAGTGGACGAGGGCCACAGGATCAAAAACCTCAACTGCCGGCTGGTGCGGGAGCTGAAGTTGCTGCCGACCGACAACAAGCTGCTGCTGACCGGCACACCGCTGCAGAACAACCTGGCCGAGCTCTGGTCCCTCCTCAACTTCCTTCTGCCAGAAGTCTTTGACGACCTCAAGAGGTGCGGAGCCACGACGGATTAGTTGTTGTTACCGAGTGCTGGCACCAGTGACATATTTATGCCAATATGTAACGATGTGTATCAGTCATTTAAAAACGGTTTACAATGTTTTGATAACTCCTCCTAACCTCAGGGGTGTGTAAAAAAAAAATGTATCTAATTGAATGAGACTTTTGCGCGACTGACTAGCCGCACTGTAAACCGTAAAACCACACTTCACCGTTTGTGGATCTTAAAGCTGACGCAGTGACAGGAAGAGATGCGTGTTTGTGGTGGGCAAAAACTTGGTCTTCATTTCCAAAACGATGGCACTGATGTCTAAAGATCATAATTTACTCAATGAACGTCATTCAAAAAGACTTGAAACTAAAGATTGAGACCAAAACAAGTCTCTTCTCCATTTTGCTTCAGCGACGTCACCAGTGCTCCACTTTATTCAAGGGAAACTTGTCCCTGCAAATTCCCTGTCGCCTCCCCCGTTATAGTGTGGCCAAAAAAAATTCCTCTGTATTCGCTCAGCTCTCAAGCTCACCCACTGTTTAGCGGTCCAATCAAATGAAAAGGATTTCTTTTGTAGCTGGACACTGCTTCAATCGGTTCGGTTGGATGTGACCTCGAAGGTTCATTTATGTCGCCGACGGTTCAGCTTTAACCCCTTGTCCGCCTGTCTGCTGCGCAGCTTCGAGTCGTGGTTCGACATCAGCACCATTGGTGAAGCGGAGACCGTGGTGGCTACTGAGCGTGAGCAGAACATCCTGAGCATGCTGCACCAGGTCAGTCCTCCTGAACCATCACTGCACTGTGCAACCAAGGGCAGAGAGCGAGAGAGAGCGAGAGAGAGAGACTTTATTCCGTAACATATCACGTTATGAACTGAATTATTAACATGCATATAGACTTTATTTAAATTAAATGGTGACTATCATAGTAAAATGATTTGATTGATCAAACACAAAGCAAACTTTTCTCTAGCGTGTGACGGTTTCATAACAGTCAATGCACGGACATGAATTTGCGTTTGTCAGTATTTGCATAACGTCACGTCGAGAAATGGCGGAATAAATTATTGACGTGGTTTATGGTCATCCAGAGCAGATTCATACAGGGTAAATATAACAAATAATACCGCTGGCGTAAATGATCCTAGATTACATTGTTTTGAGTGTAGATGGAGCAGCTGCCATGTTAACGTAGCCGAGCACTGACTGATCGGAACTCCATGACCTACAAACGAGCATTTTACAAGGCGTCTCGTTCTCTCGCTGACGGTCCTGCCGAAGCATTCTTTATTATGATTTTCGGCATTTAGTACACTTTATGCACCTGGGTAAATTTCTTTTAAATTTGCCCCAAACGTCCTCCTGGACTCGAATGTGGAACCAATTTAGAATTGTGTTGGTGAAAGGTGTGCAAAACATTTGTCTCTCCTTTTGATGTGAACCCAGCATTTGGGTTTTCTGTGCACGCAGGTGAAAAAGAAGAGAGATTTCTTTTTTCTAAAGGTTTTCTCATCGTTTCAGATCCTGACTCCGTTCCTGTTGAGGAGGCTGAAGTCCGACGTTACGCTGGAGATTCCTCCGAAGAAGGAGATCATTGTGTACGCTCCTCTGACGGCCAAACAGGAGGCCTTTTACACCGCCACGGTCAACAAAACCATCGCCAAGATGCTGGGCCAGGAAAAGGTAAGGATTGTGAATTGGTCTCTGTGGGTTTGTTCTCTATCGGTTCTGTTGTTAAATACTCTTTTGAACCTTTTGTCAGGGCAGAATATGCTGATAAGTTAAAATTCCATTCTGCAAATGTCTTTCTTTCTTTAAATCATTTTATTTTATGTCTTTGACGGAATCTTCTTCCTTTCTCAAGATAAAGTTTATTTTTATGTCTAATCTGAAACACGAGTTGGGTCGTTCCAAAGAGCTTAAATGGTTGGCGAGCTTGGGCCTTCGTCACTGCAGTCGAGTAAAGAGCCGGAATGGTCTTGGTTCATTCAGACGGAGGCTCCCGTGGTGTTGACGCCAAGTGGGCGGCCGAAGCGCGGCAGCAGAAAGCTGGTGGACTACAAAGAGCGAGACGGGGACACGCCGTACGACCTGGAGAAATATCTGGAGAAGGTTCGCAAGGAGCACGAGCAGAGGTCAGCGCACATCCCAAATAAAATGAATAGATAACTCAACGTGGGTTTCATTTATCTACCTTATTAATATCACTTGCTTATTGATTTTATTTCAATAATCTCAATAGTCTGTTTTTGTGCTCAGCCGTGTAAACTGTACGTTTAGAAAGCATCCAAAGTTATCTTTATTGTCAATTTTCCAATGTTGAACATACAGAAAATCTAAAAAAAAACATACAGAAAACATACAGAAAATCCAAAAAAAAATCTCTGTTATCCGACATAAAGTGAAATATTTGTATCAAGTGATAAAGTGGGGCTGCACGGTGGTGTCGTGGCTAGCACTGTCGCCTCACAGCAAGAGGGCCGTGGGTTCAATTCCCGGTCTGGCGGTCCTTCTGTGTGGAGTTTGCATGTTCTCCCCGTGGCAGCGTGGGTTCCCTCCGGGTTCTTTGGCTTCCTCCCACAGTCCAAAGACATGCAGTCAGGTTAATTGACCTCTAAATTGCCCGTAGGTGTGAAAGTGAGCGTGAATGGTTGTCTGTCTCTGTGTCCTGAGATGGACTGGCGGCCCGTCCAGGGTGAACCCTGCCTTCGCCCTATGTCAGCTGGGATCGGCTCCAGCGCCCCTAAAGAAGGATAAGCAGTTTGGATCATGGATGAATGGAATGGAAGTGATAAAGTAACAACAAAGAACATTTAGACGACATACATTTGACAAATTAAGAACGAAAAAAAAAGTCTCTGTGTCTGTACAGGAGCAGCAGACGAACAGAGTTTTTTGCAGCGTTTGACAAAGGAGTGGGAGAGTGGGGAGAGAGTTCAGCTTCCTGACAGCCCGGTGTACGAAGCTGTTGGACAGGCTGGTGGTGCGAGCCCGGAGGCTCCGGTATCCTCCCAGACGGCAGGAGGCTGATTCTTCAACAACCGTTCCATGCTTTGAAGCCTACAAAGACGATCTCCACGATCACACGAAAAGCATAACCTGCGCGGCTGCACGTCACTCTTAAGAGCTGTTTGTTGTGCGGTTGTTGTTGTTCTTTTTTTTGCGCCCTCTCATCCTAACGACCTCAATGTTAAAGCTTGGAAGGTGCGCTCGAAATTGAGAGCGAAATTGTCTGTGCAGGCAGGCTGCGAGAAGCCGGCAGATATCTCTTCTTTCTGCCGTAAATATTTTACATTTAGGGGTACCCGGAGCTTTAGTAACAGCTTCTGGGCGACACGGCAAAAACAAACGGTCGCAGGGAACCGCCGGACCGCAAAACTAAACGGTGGTGTTGGAATCTGTCTGATGCAGCTTTCCCTTACTTTCCGCTTGCATGAGGTAACTAAGCATTAATTACCTTTGCATTGAAAATGTGTATTTATTTTTTTGTATGCGTGTTACTCGCATAACTCAAAAAGTATTAAACCGAATCGCATGAAATTTGGTGGGATGATTGGTTATTATCCGGGGACCATTTGACTAGATTTTGCGATAGATCGGGTCAAAGGTCAAGGTCATGAAAAGGTCAATCTTCTTTTTACCATAGCGCGGTCAATTTGTATCCAATTGGCATGCAACTAATGCCAAAATGTTCATACTTCAATGCCCAATCTTGTGATATGCGAAGGTATGCGCTCTACCGAGTGCCCGTTCTAGTTGCTTATAAATTATTTCGCACAGGATGGCAACAAATTTAAATATTTAAAATGTGGACATCGAGGCTGTCTCCCGTTGGCCAGGTTTCCCTGTCGGCCTCGCCTGCTTTCGTCGCCCTGCTCTCGTCCTCTTGCGTAACGTCCTTCTTGCCGTCGGCCTGATTCCACGGCGTCGTTTGACTCCTCTCGTCCCCTCCAGCTCGTCTCCAGTGCCGGATGTCCAGAGTCCGCTGAACGCCCATATAAACCTGAAGCTGCGGAACATTCTCATGCTGCTGAGGAAAACGTGTAACCACCCCTACCTGGTGGAGTACCCCCTCGACCCCGCCACACAGGAGTTCAAGGTAACAGTTGGAGCTACAGGTGCCGTTTGAACTGTGGAGCGTTGGTTTTGATTCCCCTCGTCACACTTGTGTGTGTGTGTGTGTGTGTGTGTGTGTGTGTGTGTGTGTGTGTGTGTGTGTGTGTGTGTGTGTGTGTGTGTGTGTGTGTGTGTGTGTGTGTGTGTGTGTGTGTGTGTGTGTGTGCGTCCTGCAGATTGACGAAGAGCTGGTGCAGACCTCTGGCAAGTTTCTCATACTGGACAGACTGCTGCCTGCACTGAAGGATCGGGGACACAAGGTGAACCATGACACATGTCATCCAACGTAAAGAATGAAGTCTTTTAAGATAACTAATAATAATAATAACTTTATTTATATAGCACCTTTAAAAACAATGTTTACAAAGTGCTCCACAGAGAGTCAAAGCAAAACAAGTGGAATAGCAAGAAACCAATATTACATTTAAAAGTATCTATTAAAGTAAAATAAAAAATTAATTAATTAAAAACCAAATAAATTAGAAACTAATGACGCTACCCCTGCTCTGTTGTGGCCGTCGTACTTTCATTTAACCCCCGCTAAGTCTGGTAGGATGTGTTTACTGTATGGGGAAATCAGTTATACCCTCTTTTCGTTCCACCAAAATGTGCATGTATTGGAAGAGAAACGAGCTGAAATCGGCAACGGACTTTTCCTAGTTGGAGTACGACGTGCCGTTGCACTGGCCTTTGTTTGTTTTCTTTTTCTGGCGTTGTAACGTTTGACGGCCGGCACCGGAAGCTGGGTTAGCAAACAGTGACAACGTTACTGGTTACTTATTCAGTCTCCCCTTCAAACTCTCAAACCAGAGTTGGTGATTGTCGCAACGGCGGCGAAACTACTTTTCTCTTTTGGTGTCCGTCGAGTTTGAATGAAGCGTGTTTTCAGTCAGTCGGCGAGGTCAAATGTCCGTTGTCTGAATGGAGGTCTGGTGGTTTTGAGAACAACATAACACCTGCAGTTCTCCGTCAAATTATTCTAAACGTAGTGTATACTGATCTAAACTTATCCTTTTGGTTATTTCCAAACTAACATTGACTCGGCCAGCGCTAGCTTTCCCATCACGGATGGAGTTGACTTCTTAAGTCCAACAAGAGCTGTACTTCTCCAACGGGTTTAAATCTACTTGAATGTTATTGTCACTCCTGGCGATCAACATAAATACGATCATCACAGAGCATTTCTTGCAATAAAAAGCTAATATATATGATAGTTAATGTAAAATTCACGCCTTTCAAAGACTTGTGTGTATTACCATCATAATTATGCAGTGAAGCAGTGTGTGAGCTCTGTGAGCTCTACTGCTACGTGTCAACCATGCTGTTTGTTGTTTAGAGGAGGTCGAGGAGAAGGTCACCATGCTCTGCGTTTTCTGGCCACCACCCCACTCTTTGGACGGGATTGATTTTTTTCTCAGAAAAAACATTTAGCGAATTTCAATGTTCGGGACACGAGAGTCAGAAATGTTATGTCTGAAGTATATTTTCATCATTATTGTGTTTACTTTTTGGAATTTTCATCATTATTTTCATGAATATTGTGTTTCTGACTTGCTTGTGTGGTTGACTCCGTTGCGGTGCAGGTTCTGATCTTCAGTCAGATGACGTCCATCCTTGACATCCTGGTGGATTACTGCTATCTGCGGGGCTTCCAGTACAGCCGACTAGACGGCAGCATGTCCTTCTCCGATCGAGAGGAGAACGTGAGTTTTGGAACTACGAGCTCAGCGGACCTCGGAGCGCCTCCGTCATTGATGTGTTCATCGGGTTGTTTGTTGTCGTCCTCCAGATGACCAAGTTCTCTGAAGATCCTGAGGTGTTCCTCTTCCTGTTGAGCACCAGAGCCGGAGGACTCGGGATCAACCTGACGGCCGCTGACACCGTTATCATCTTCGACAGCGACTGGGTGTGTGCAGATTATCAAACCGTGTGTGTGTGGTAAACCTGTTTCTGAAAACGCTGTGTGCTGATGCCTCGCTCCGCCGGTCTCAGAACCCCCAGGCAGACCTGCAGGCTCAGGACCGCTGCCACCGAATCGGGCAGACCAAACCGGTGGTCGTGTACCGGCTGGTCACGGCCAACACAATCGACCAGAAGATCCTGGAGAGGGCCTCTGCCAAGAGGAAGCTGGAGCAGATGGTCATCCACAAGAGTGAGTGGCGGCACTTCAAAGAGGATAAAAAAACAAATCTGTTTTGGCTCAAGTATCTCAAAAACAATCGAATACGTCTCTGGTAGCGGCAGCTATCACAGTCGGCCTGCCTTAAAGCTTACCCTGCTTTATGGTCAATTTTAATCCAAGTTGACCATCATTTATTAAATGAGCATCATGTTGTATTGAAGAAGACTTCAAACTAGAACGGGCACTCGGTAGAGCGCATACCTTCGCCGCAGCCACTTTTTTGGTACTTGGCATGAGAGTGTGGGGAGCTTGATGTCATGTGAACATGTTGGCATTAGTTGCATGCCAATTGGATAAGAATTGACCGCACTATGGTAAAAAGAAGAGTTTGACCTTTTCATGACCTTTGACCCGCTCGATCCCAAAATCTAATCAAATGGTCCCCGGATAATAACCAATCATCCCACCAAATTTCATGCGATTCGGTTTAATACTTTTTGAGTTATGCGAGTAACACACAAACACACACACATACAAATAAATAAATAAATACACAGCGATCAAAACATAACCTTCCGCAGAATGCGAAGGAAACTAGCGATTGAGACCATAAACTCATGTTTACAATGTTCACTGAGCTAAATGCCTGGTTTGAACCAGTGGAGGGCAGTCGCTATGCATATTTGTAACATGTAGAATCCAAATACTTTGCACTTAAATGTTAAGGTTGAATCCGTTAACGACGATACCGTAAATGGGTTGCAGCTGAAAACCACAGGAGAGTGGTATTATTTTCCACCGCGCAAACCAGTGCGATCTTATCAAGCGCCGCAGTTTGAACTGCGAGCACTGGGTGCTCTGAAGTATTGTTCGAATGTGGACTCGCGATGACGGTTTGTCTCGTGCTGCCGTCCTCCACAGATAAGTTCAAAGGCGGGAAGGCCGACCTCAGCCTCAGCAAGAGCTGCATCGATCTGGATGAGCTGATGTTGCTGCTCAAAGCCAGAGGCACGGAGAAGTAAGGAGTCCTCCTCCGCAAGACAAACGAAAACGTGCCTTTTCTTAAACGGGAGCGAAGTGAAGGGTGACGGTTGTCTCTTTGTCCCACTCAGGGAGGTGACAGCGTCGAGGGGGAAGGTGATCAGCGACAAGGACCTGGAGCTTCTGCTGGATCGCAGCGACTTGTTGGGTGAGGAGACCAGACACCGTGATCTGTGGATCTATTTGTTGTTATCAATGAGTGATGATCAGTGGGTTACGGTAGAAGCACCTCAGTAAGGGGCGGATCACACCGCTTCAATGGAGACGTGGAGCTCTTGCTCTGCTGTAATATGAGGAGGAGGGGAACGTTCCATGGTTTATCGTGAGCAACTACAGCTAATATCAATGTCAGTTGTATGCCATCTATCGGCATACAAAACAGGACATCAGTGGTTTTGCGGGCAGCTGATTGGACCTCAGCTCTTCAAGGCCCGTTCGGGTTTAATATGTCGCCACATTTTTAGGTGCCATGTGTAAACCCAATTGACAAAGGGATAAGATTAAATTAAAAGTGTCCGACAAAACGAAGAGAGAACATTTTGACGAAAGGTTGAATAGTGTTGGGGGCAAATAAAACTGGACTAAAACAGTTAGAGTTCAGATTTTTTTTATTTATAAAAATGACTAAAATGTGGGGCAAAACTAATAAGCACATTTTGTCTTTAGTCTAATCTCAAAACGGTTTCCAAAATTGATTGACGCTCTTGTGTAAAATAGTGCTCTGCCTAATATAGTGTAACCACTTATAGGTAATGCAACATATGCACCAGTAGATATTGATATCTGTGTTGGTCTCTATTCATGTTGTTGTTGTTGTTGTTGTTTTGGCCGATAGTTTTTCTTAAAGCAATATTGTCAGTAGGGGAATTTCAACAGGGCCAAACCCTAAAGTGAACCATATGTGGCATGCAGAAGACAAAATGTTTGTTAATCTTTTTTTCTTTTCTTTAGCCGCACAACAAGATAATCTAACTAGATGGATAATAGAAACTACTTCCTTCTGTACACATGACATCTATTCTTCTGTCCATCCGGGGAGGGGGATCCGCCTCTGTTGCTCTCCTGAAGGTTTCTTCCCTTTTTTCCTTGTCAAAGGGTTTTTTGAGAGTTTTTCCTGATCCGATGTGAAGTCCTGGGACAGGGATGTCTATGTGTACAGATTGTAAAGCACTCTGAGGCAAATCTGTAAACGCAACACAAAAACTCTGGACACACCCCCACCGCTAGTTGCGTCACATGTTGGCACAGGCAGGTTACAAGCGTCTGAAACTGTCATTGTTAATAATGATTTGCTCAAAGCCTTCTATACCTTTTGCTGTATTTGGTCGTATAGCCTCAGTGCTACAGTAATAAACGCACACAAAAAGAAATTCTGACCAA
Source organism: Pseudoliparis swirei (assembly GCF_029220125.1). Taxonomy (NCBI): domain Eukaryota; kingdom Metazoa; phylum Chordata; class Actinopteri; order Perciformes; family Liparidae; genus Pseudoliparis; species Pseudoliparis swirei. Next base: position 5,388,959 of record NC_079404.1, on the reverse strand, counting down.
CAAATACAGCGAAATTTATAGAAGCTACAAACCACTCATAAGCCACCGAAAAGCTGAAATGTCCTCTCTAAATCGTGAAGATTTGATATTGTTTTATGATACACTTCTCAGACTGCCTAAGCGTGAACGAGATGATTTCATCAATTAGTGAATTGCGTGACTTTTAAATCCCACAGAGAGGATTTAAAAGACTGGGAAAAGTGTGAAGAGTGTGAACCCAGGAGGAAAAGGACTATTAGCGTTACTGCTGCCACCCAGTGTTTTTTTTCTTCTTTTTTTTCTTTTCACACCTGGGTCTTTTGTTATGGTTTAGTTACTTTCACAAAGACTTGTGCATTATTACATCGTCAAAGAAAAGGTCTCAAAGAAGGTGGCGCAAGACCAGATCCAAATTTGTATTTTGTGATTCCGGGCTATGCAAAATGAATTTAACTTAACTTAACTTTGGTACTTTGACTTAAACTTTACTTTAACTTAACTTAAACTTTACTTAAACATAACTTTTCCTCAACTTAAGTGTTGGTCATTAGGGTGAACTGATCCTTCAAACGTCACAGTACACTTTCTATTTACATTGATAACTAATTGCAGGTTTTAACATTGTGAATCATTTCTTACCTGTGCTGATTTTGGGGCGGTGAGCTTTTCACCGTTCTTAAACCAGCGAGCTCATGTCAAATACGACTTGTGTTTTCAGACAAAGCAAAGGAGAACACGAAGAAAGAGAAGGTGGGCGTCTTCAGAGTGATCGATGCCAAAGATTCGTCGGAGATCACGATGACCTGAGACCACTGTCGGCGTGCAGATATAAACTCGTGACCGCAGTTCCCTTCTGACGAAAAGAAAAACAAACCTCAAGGTGCACCCGGATGGCTCGCAACTGTAGAAGAGAAAATATCCCGAAAACTGCTGTTTGTAGACTTCTTCCTGTCTTTTATTTTAACTGTCTCGATAGTAAGAATGTCTTTTTGTTGTTTAACCACTGTACCCTCTACTGTATTAAGTTGTGACTATCTGTTAGGTTCTTGATGGCCACCGCTGATGTTTCAATAATTTTCATGCTAAAAGTTGTCGAAAGAGAGATTCTGTTTGCTGCGATCCAAATGTGTTGAGATGACTGGCTGGATGCTTTCTTCACTTTCAGGTAGTTCACTTAGAGCGTGATTCTTTTTGTTGAGACTTCTCCGGCGGTTCTCTCAACGTGTTCCACACACCTGTTGTCACTAGTTGTGACACGTTCTAGTCGGGTTAGTCGACCATTTCAAAGCACTTTCCTGCAGGTTAAGCATACATGTCTTTTTTATATATAAATAAACTATGATGTCAGAACTTATGTTGTGGTTTTTCGTTGCTTAAAACAGTGTGACAGGTTCAGATTTATTGTATTGAGTAGAAGCCCCATGCATTTTGTAAACTACAAATCAGGAAATCAACATACACGTATTGTCAAATATAACCATGCTTTTCTTGGAATGTTGTCCCAGCATAAAGACATAGTATAAAAATCAAATAATTATATATATATACACACACACACACACAAAGATTGAAAACACAAGCCTACTTTCAGGAAAAAAAAACGAAAAAGAAACTTATGTTTGCCGTTTCTATCTGAATCCAAAAACAACATAACGGAATTGCTTAAAATGAAAGTCAAAATAAAAGCCAGTGATACATATTTTTATTTTTTTTATTTAGAGAATAAGGGACAGTGCATATTGATAGACAGTACAATGTACATGTAAATATGCCAGATTATAGCCGGGAGGCTAGTTTCCATCTGTAGTCCCTTGGCAGGTTGATGTAGTTTAAGAATACAAGCAGAGTGAAATAGAAAGCACACATCACTTCACACGTAATGACAGTACAGTGTTCTAAAGAGTTATCAGTTATTCAATTTGTAAATCCCCTTCACAATGTGTAGTGGGTCAAAACCCGCATTGTACCGGAGATAAGTATCATTAATGGGAGAAGTTCCAGTGGGTACGGAAAGTATTCAAACGCCTTTACATTTTTTTTCACTCTTTATTTCATTGCAGCAATTTTCTAAAATCAAAAAAGTTCATTTTATTTCTCTTTTGTATTTACAGTGTTCTATGATGCAAACACATTATGATAATTACCAATCAGCCAGCAGCCGAGGCCAATTAGAGACCCCACCCCCACACACCTCCACAGCTGCCACAGTGTCCTTATATGCAAATGATCTGGGGCAGTGTATTTATTCATGCGTTTATTTATTTATACTTAATACATTTTAAGTCCTCCTTTTACATCTGTTGGAAATTGGAAATATGTACTGAAAGCCTGATGGGAGCAGTGGAGGTCAATGTCGGATCTCTTTTTTCTCACATTTTTGATTGTATCGATCTGCTCATCTTGACCCAATGGATCACACCCCAAAAAAAAGAACTATGAACAGAAGTTTAACTATGCTTTGGTCATATTAAAAAAATACAGCAGTGGTGATTCAGGCTGTTCCTGCAGTGTGTGAATGAGCATGAATGTTAAATAGTCCTGATGGGCAGACGGCATCTTGCATGGTAGCTCCTCCCATCAGTGTATGCATGGGTGTGAATGGGTAAGTGATGACATGTAGAGTTAAAGCGCTTTAAGTGGTCAGAAGAGTAGAAAAGCGCTATTATACAGTCCCATATGCTTTGAAGCTGAGTTTCAGGCTCCGTCATGACGACAATAGAGTTCAACCAGGAACTGCTGCTGTAAGCCCGGGATGTGAGGCAGGGTGTGGCCACACAGCTCGGTCACCTGCTCACGTCTATTCATGCGTTCGCAGACTCTCCCTGGATCCCTACGGGACTGGCGTATTCACACAAGAGCTTTTGTTTTCTGAGACTGCTTAAATTGTGGATTTTATGACTTTTCTTCACAAAGGAGTAGTTCTTATTGTGGGGTAAAGAGAACGTACCTTCATGGACAGATTGTCTTCTGAACAGCTTTTGTTTTAACCGAAGCTAAAAACATCTTTGTGACATTGTTAATAACAATTGGGAACGAAGTCTGTTTTCATCACTGGTTGAATCTGAAGAAGAAAAGAAACGAGCAGGAGTTGGATCACATTGCAGTTTTTACTTCCACTCTCCACAGTACACAGCATATTTAAACTATGGAGCGTATGAAATTAGTCCTGCAGTACTTTCAGTCCAACTCTGAGTCCATCTCCAATGGAATCTGTATCATCCTGGCCTTAGTCAGTGTCAAGCTCTACACCAGCTTTGACTTTAACTGCCCATGCCTTCCTCAGTACAACAAACTGTACTCTCTGGGAGTTATGATCGTCCCACCCATCATATTCTTCTTCCTGGGGGTCCTCGTCAACCGACACACAGGCATCATGATGGACGAGTGGATGAGACCCGTTGGAAACAGATCCAAAAATCCTGCCGTGGTTAAGTGAGTCAAAGATCGACTTTATTTTTTTACTAAAACTGTATATCACCAATTAAAAGGAGATTGGAGAATGGTCAATAATATCTGATGAAAGCGGTATCCATGGAGGTCTTATTTATAACAGCAATATTTTTCTCTATGATATATCAGGCTTTATTGGCCATGTATGTGTGAACACACAGGGAATTTGACTCCGGTTACACTTATGTTCTCGTCATACAAACATGTAATTTACAAATAGTAGGGTAAATATAAAAAAAGACATTGAAGACAACAGTATAGCAATATCTATGGACAATAAAAACAACAACATTGACAATGAATTGGGGGATATTAGTGCAAAAAGAAAGTGGCGGTAGTGCAGATGGGTGTGTCTGATGGGTGTGTCTTAATAAGTGTCCCTGTATTCTCGACCTTTAACACGGTTTTATGTCGGAAATTCTTCCATTTTTCTTTGGATACATATTAAATTAGCATTGTTGGACAAATTATATATCTATATATACAGGACTGTCTCAGAAAATTAGAATATTGTGATAAAGTTCTTTATTTTCTGTAATGCAATTAAAAAAACAAAAATGTCATGCATTCTGGATTCATTACAAATCAACTGAAATATTGCAAGCCTTTTATTCTGATTTATTGCTGATTATGGTTTACAGCTTAAGAAAACTCAAATATCCTATTTCTAAATATTAGAATATCATGAAAAAGTATACTAGTAGGGTATTAAACAAATCACTTGAATCGTCTAACTCGAAACACCTGGAAACACATTTTCAAATGTTTGATTTTGTTTTGCTGTTATAAATCTTTTTTTTAACTTGGTCTGAGGAAATATTCAAATTTTATGAGATAGGATTTTAGAGTTTTCTTAAGCTGTAAGCCATAATCAGCAATATTAAAAGAATAAAAGGCTTGCAATATTTCAGTTGATTTGTAATGAATCCAGAATGCATGACATTTTTGTTTTTTTAATTGCATTACAGAAAATGAAGAACTTTATCACAATATTCTAATTTTCTGAGACAGTCCTGTATACACTACCGTTCAAAAGTTTGGGGTCACTTAGAAAAGCACTGTTTTTTCAATAAAGATAACATGAATCAAAAATACACACTATACATTGTTAATGTGGTAAATGACTATTCTAGGTGGAAGCGTCTGGTTTCTAATGAAATATCTCCAGAGGTGTGTAGAGGCCCATTTCCATCAACTATCACTCCAGTGTTCTAATGGTACATTGTGTTTGCTAATCGCCTTAGAAGACTAATATCTGATTAGAAAACCCTTGTGCAATTATGTTAGCACAGCTGAAAACAGTTATGCTGGTGATATAAGCTATACAACTGGCCTTCCTTTGAGCTTGAAGTTTGAAGAACAAAATTAATACTTCAAATATTAATCATTATTTCTAACCTTGTCAATGTCTTGACTATATTTTCTATTAAATTTTCAATTCATTTGCTAAATAAAAGTGAGTTTTCATGGAAGACACGAAATTGTCTGGATGACCCCAAACTTTTGAACGGTAGCGTATAAATACACATTACAATCTGTAATCGTAATGCATATCAAACTAAATAACTTGAACATGGAACTTTGGAAATTGAGCTAATCCTTAAAATCCAGTATTCATGGTGTGCTGTAGATCGTCTAATATCAAATGTAGAAAAATGACTATAGGGACTGTACTTTTCCTGCATATGCTGCTGATACTACGCTAAAGGAGATATTTGAGGGTCAAGCTGTGGACAATATGAGGATGAAAACGTGTTCGGTGTTCTCCTCCAGGTACCTGTTCTCTGCCATGCTCCAGAGGGCCATGCTGGCACCAATGGTGTGGATCCTGGTCACTTTGCTGGATGGAAAGATCTTCATCTGTGCCTTCAGCATTAGTGTGGACCCTTCACTCTTCACAGGTATCGGCAAACACATGCAACATGCTTCATAGAGGCAGACATGTGCAATGCAATCTATGCCATACTTTGTCTGTATGCTGTATCCCGTGGTATGTCTTCGCAGGTATGCCCAACAATACTGGTCTGGATGCGATCAACATCATGGCCAAGGTGCCCTGCAAGGAGGACGTTATCTTCAAGGACAGCTCTTTCCGCAAAGCAGTCTCTCGTTACGTTCGCTGCTATTCACAAGTAAGCTGTTACAGCCGCAGCGTGCATACACACACTCTTGACCCTGACTGTAAGTTCAGGGTCAAGGATTTACTCCATATGTCCGATCTGATCTATGCCAAGTACATATGGATACAACTAAGTAGGAGAAAACCCACACAATGCGAGATGTACTTAGTGCCTATCCTCAACCTTGATAAAAGTGACTTTCACAATAAATGCTGATTTGGCGTTTGAGGCTGCAATGCTGTATTGTTGTCACACTGGTCACCTGATCGGACTTTTGTAACTTTTCGCTAAATGTCCTCGCCCTGTCTAGGCAGTCGGCTGGTCCATCCTCCTCTTCCTCATCGTGCTGGGAGCGATGGGACGCCTCATCAAGCCCTATTTCGACGACCACTCCACCTCCATGCAGACGCGCTACTGGAGCAACTACCTCGACGTGGAGCAGAAGCTCTTCGACGAGACCTGCGTCCTGCACGCCCGTGACTTCGCCCGCAAGTGCGTGGTGCAGTTCTTCGAAGACATACAGGAGGATGCCGTGCTCCATCTTCCCCACCCGCTCTTCATCGCCAACCCCCAAGGGGAGTGGGAGGATGAGGAAGTGGAGAAACTTCACGGCGTGTCAAGGCAGGAACAGGTGGACGAGCTGCTCATCAAGTGGCACTACAATAAACCCGTGCTGGACGTCACCAGGATCGCCCACAGACCCAAAGTGTGCGTTACCTGGGAGGACCGTGATGGGAGGACTTTATACTCTGATGTGTAGGATGCACTGTGCCGTAAAGCTGCAAGGTTAATCGCGTCACGGCCTCCCTACCATGGAGCTGTAGCGCCATGTTCGATGGAGGTTACCTCTGTGTAGCATGGCCACACGCAGGGTTTTGGAAATGCAGAGGTCCGAAATATGGATGGGTCATTTGCAATTTGGATCTAAATGTGTGTATTTTAAGCAGTTTGTAGAGACAACATTTTGAATAACAGTTTCAAAGCCAAGTCAGTTTTGCAAAAGCATAAATGTTCTGCGGGGAACGATCTGGAATTACAAAAGAGGGTAAAAGGATCACAAAACAACTGCAAATGAATGTAGGCTGTGTTTAAATAATGTGTGTAAAGTAAAAGCAACTACAGGTCTGTTCTCTCTCACCCTTTGTGTTAACTGCCTCTTTTTCTGTCACTCGTCTCTCGTGCCAGCATTGCTATAATTTAGCTAAATCATATTGTGGCCTCTCGCCCTCTGCTCAGCTCCTTTATGGGGACAGGGACAACACAGATACATAAAACCAGATTGTCATCAGGCTGGTCTGATGACAATTGACCAAACGATGACACAATCATCTCATTCCCTGCTCACCACCCCGCTCCACCTACCTCCGCAGCCGCCCACCACATCCTCACACCACATACCTCCACTCCCCCGCGACTATGAACCTCCCACCATCCGCCCCCCCTACCACCCTCCCCCGGGAGGACCCCAGGACTCCCCCCCGCCACCATCCCTTTGAAATTAAGGTGTAAAAGCCAGATACCACCACCAGTGAGAAGGGTATTGGAGGTGATTCCCCTGGGGCCGCGGGAGAGGGGTGGGGTATCTTTCACGCGGTGGGGGTCCGGCGAGAGGGGTGGTGCCACCCAGAGGTGGCCGCCCACCGATTCGGGCGGTTGTCGGCACGCTGACAGCCCTCCTTCTCCCAGCTCTCCTTCTTGGGGCTGATGTGGTCGCCCCTCTGTCGTAGCGCTGCGGCTGATGTGCCAATGGCGGCTACCACCCTCTACCTGCTGGTCCAGCCTCCCCGAGTTCTCGAGATTACAAAATCAGTCTGGAGAGCGGTGAGAAGAGAAGGTCCGGTATCCGAGGAGAGCTACCTCCTGCAACGCCAAATCTGCACCCTAGAGATCACTGGACCGGACCGGGTCACCTCTCCGGTCAGAGCTGGTCGCAAAGGCTGTCACAAAAGTTCGCCCATGCGGCTTGCATAGGCGCACTCCCTCACCCCTTTTGCCCACCAGCCAGGGTCTTGGCTCTTGGCAGGCTGCGGTGGGTCTTGTCCCACCCACCTGAGGGCACCTCTGCCCGCACCCAAGTGGTACCCCAGGGCCGGCACTCAGGCCCTCCCCCACTGCCACTCCCTCCCTCCTGGCGCCTGCCCCGCCTGCAGGGACTCCAGGCCCGGCCTGCCGTAGGGCATGCCACCTGGGGGTGGTGGGCCAGTGCATCCCCGTGGTGCTGCTGCAGGCGGCATGGCGTGTATGCGGCGGCACCCGTGGCAGTGGTGCGGGGTGGGCTCGGTGGCGGCGGGTGGCGTGGTGGCGAGGCTACATGTTAAGCGCACAAAGAAATTAGCCTTTTCAGACTTAGATGGCACCCGAGGGCCCTGCCAGTAGCCCTTTAGTGTCCAGGGCTCGTAAACCCTGCGTCGGTCCAGGCGCTCGTCGGCCGGGCGTGGGTAGCGAGCCATTGCCCAGGCGGCATCGAAAGCCGCACCCGTGCACAGGTTGGAAGAGACCCATCCTTTCCCGCCCCCATCGAATATGACTGCCCACTTGACCACTTACTAGCGACCTACCCCAAGGCACTATGGGACCAATTCCCCTCACCCCACCTTTCTCTTGTGTTCAGGTAACCTGCACTGTTCAGGCCCCCTGTAACTGGTCGGAGTCTCAATGCAATGCTCTGAGCTGAAGGAACTCATCCACTTTTGTACATGAGAACAGGACTGACATCCTGTCAGCAAAGTCTGTTTGTCTCGCAAACTGGTGGTGAGGCGGGGCTGGTGCGTCCTGGGAGTTCACAGAAGACAAAGGATTGGTGGTCCTGTTGACAGGAGGCTGGCCTCACTCCAGAGAGAGACTCTCACCCCTCCGAGACTCCAGAGCCTGTGGTGGCTTTGTTTTTAGGAGGTTGAGGTGGGCCTCAGGTATTTCCGGCCCAGAGCAAACAGACCCAATCGGGCCTCCCCACTGCAGCTGACTGGGGTGGCCCCAGCTCCGCCCAGGAGGAAGAAGAAAACTCCCTCTTCTCGAACAACGCTCGTCTCCCAGTGTGGTGTCTCAGCCTGGCACCTCTGTTGTACCTGAGCTGGCCTGGCTCCTCCTTCTGTACAAAATCACGGTGTGTGGAGTTCAGCCCAGTGTGTGGGATTACCTTCACTTGCTTGCAGGGCGCTGGAGATCTCCCCAGTTCTGGTGCTGGGCCCTGAACGAGTTTTTAATCAGCCTCGAGGCCTGCCGAACAATCCGAGTTAAAAGGTCCATCCGTGGAGTCCTGGGGAAAACAATGAATCCTCTGCACCCTGCAACAGAAGCCCCGCCATGTCATTACTTTCCAAATTCATGAATCATTAGTAAATTCGGATTCAAACCAAAAAATCCGTCGGTCTGTGGGTGGTAGAGTGGTATTCTGACTTGATGCCCAGTAACGGATGTGGAGACCAGTGTCTAACGTGCCGAGTTCTTTCAGTGTTCTTGACATGAACTGTGGTCAGTCAATCTCGAATAGATGGGATTCCTGGGCACCTGCCTAGAACAACCCAAGTTCTTATTGCTGAACTCTAACCCAAATGACCATCCGCAGAAAATCCGGACGATATGCACTGACACCATCGCGGTACCGCGTCCGGTAAGAAAATCCACAACACAGCACCATGGCGACCGTCTCATCCGATGAATCCACGTGGAATTTCATGGCGGTAATGGCAGAGGGCATAACGGTGGGTTCGAGGGCGACAGCGGTGACACAGCCGGGGGTTATTGCACATCCGCCGCGCATCGCGTGCCTCAATCGCGCCGGGTCATTATCCCGGCCGCATATCCGGTCACCCCGCCGGTTCAGTGCATAGACACCCATCCAGCCAACCATTTCCGGCTGAAAAGTCGCCTGAAATGCTTTGCTCGCGGCTCCCTGCACCAACAACACTGTGTTTGGGTCAGTCTGTCCCTGATCAGGCTCACTCTGTACATGTCTGTCCAGGGTCATGTCTGTGCGGATATGTCCGCATCAGTCGCCAACGCACAAAATGACGCGTGTTGTATCTGAGCGTCGGGCGTCGTCTGAGAATTGCATGGAGACCTCCTTGAAGCGAGGGGCGGAGGGAGCTTCGGAGAGCGGGAGGAGCGCCATGCATCTCTCCATCCCCCCTCCTCTGCGTCGCTGCTGGACGACCACCACCGCCCGACCCTGTCTGCCACCGCCACCGGCCACCCCATCTGCCGTGAAACCTTATCAAAAGTCTTCCTCATAACTTTAAAAAGCCCGTAAAGTATCCCAATAATACTAAAACAAAACCTTCACGCTATGCTACCCCCCCATGTCTTTCCACCATCGACACTATGGATCTGACACTATGCCCATACACACACCCTCTTCACACACAATGCCTCACACCCAATGTCCCCTCACAGCAGGCTCTGGTGGGTCCTGGGATCATATACAGCCGGAATCCACCATTGCCTGATCTGTACCCCTGGGATTGGGTTCAGCCGAATCCACTCCCTCGACCTGGGAGCCCGGAGGGGAACCGCGGGCCGGATCACGCCCTGCCCTGATCATCCCTGCCCTCTCCGCGGATGTCCTCCACCTCTGCTCCTGACACCCCTCCTGCCCGCCCCCTTGAGGGACTACCCTGGGGTGTGGGAAGGGTGCCGTTTTTACTGGGCGTGTGGGGGTAGGGTGCGGGTCTGCATCGGCCTGGCGCGAGCCAGTCGCCGTCCGCGCTGTGGTCGGCCGCGCCAGGTGGTGGTCCGCCGCCGTGGCGGGCCTCCAGCGATCCATGTTGTGGCAGCAGCGGGCAGGTCATGTCGGCGCCGGCGCGGCAACCCTCCAACAAACTGCTCCAGGATTCTGCCTGCCTGCTCTGCCGCGCCTCTTGTGCTTCCGGGCTGCAGCCACCTCGTGCAGGCGTCCCTCAGCGCCGTGGCCGCGCGCCGCGGGCCGCGCATCATCGCCCCCATCGTGAGCGCTCGCGATGATCCTCAAGTCAGCCCAGCCAGCCAATCACCGCGCACCGCCTTTCCCCGCCTGTGTGTAAACTGTGGCGAGAAGGGGGGGCCGGCCCGCCTCTGCTCTGCTCTGGCCCTGCCACAGTAGCCACCGCTCTCTGCCCGCCTGGTCCTTCGTCCCTGCTGCCATCTGACCACCATCTGACCAGCAACTGCCCATAACATCACATGCTGGGTTGGCAGATCTTGGTTTAGCCGCTCTCTTTCCATTTGAAAAAAAAAAAATCTCCAGTGTGACAGGCTCCACCAGGTCGTGGCCTTTTTGCCCCAAAGCCCCAAGGAATGCACCAGAGAGAACGTTTGTTTTTATTTTTTTTTTTAAGCCCTGCGACTGTGTCTCTCTGCTCCCCCCATGGCCCCTCTGTCCTCCTCCCTTTATGGGGACAGGACAGAGCCTCGAGAACCCAACCCAGATTGTCATCAGCTGATGATGATGACACAATTCGCTGAATGACAATCAGACACCGTTCCTGAATCCCCACCCCCCACCACTCTGCTCTGCAGAGGCTTACACCCCCCTGCCACACATATACACCTACTTTAACGTCAAAAACACCAAATGTTGATGTTTTGAAACTTAATTTATTAGTGTGTATTTTCAGCCGTCAGCATTTTGGGGATTTTAAAGAGATGCATTTTTTTTTATTTGGTCCCATGACTTCCTAACAATTTCTCCCTGGGAAATTTATGCAATTTGAAATAATTATATTAAAACAAAGATCCAATCCAATTGATAATTGCTACTCTAGTTTAAAAAAGGAGGAACTATGCCCAATTTCAAAATGGATACATGTTATTCCAAATATGTTACGCAATCAAGTTTAAATCGGGAGATATGGTAGAGATGACACAGAGAACCCAGAGTGTACATTTTCTGTTAGATTTAAGCTAATTTGGGGATTGAAATAAAAATAAAAGGAACATTATATGGGTCCGAATCAGTCAGCTATAGTTTCCAATAAATAAAAGCATATTTCATCCTTATGTTTAAGGTTCACACATCTTGGATTTAAAGTTATAGAAATGTATCTCAAGCAGTCGAAAAAAATGTATGTTTTTACATTTATACAATAATACTATATTATTACACTATAATTATGCGAGGCGTTGACTTAAATTGAGTTCATGGCTTCAATTGTACAAACCAAAGAACATATTTCTGTGATAATAACATAGTTTGAACGAGATTGTGTGAGTTTCTCCATCATCTTCTCTCTTTTTTTTCATCCCTCAGTCACCACGTCGTGTCCCGCATCTCTTACCTTCCCAAAGCAGAGCTTTGATTGACAGTCGTTTTATTTTCAATACACAGAAGCTGTTGCCCAGATGATGTGTCTGGGGAAGAATGGCATTAATGTGCAAGCTAGTTGAACGATCTGGTTACCTGAATGGCACTATGCATGGATTCACCCGCCTGTCGGGTCTCTTCAAGTTGATCAAAAGAACCACGATGTTGAGTACGGATTTTGGCATAACGACAAGATCATCGGCCATGCCAAGTAAGGTCAACGGTTCACATACTAATGATCCATAAATGTCAACTTCATCTCGTCACCTCCATTCAGCCAATGGAGCTGTGCACAGGGGTCCTCACTGGACCGAATCACAACCTTTCAGCCAGGTGAATACATGTGACCAGGGGCGTTTGTAGGACTCAAAGAAAGGGGGGGCTAAGCCCCAAGGGGAGTGTCATGTCACGCAATTTGTTTGGGGGGGCCCCGGATATCCATTGTTTCCGACAGTTCATAGATTGGTTCAATCAGAAAGAGTGTGCTTTTTCTCTGTAATTTTGCTTGCATTCAGATGATAACAAAAGAGACAGAATGTCAGGGTCATTGTGATACTTTATGCTAATTTGGACACTATCACTTAGATAAAGATAATTCAGCGTCAGATATACCATTCAATGGAGAGAAAAAATGCAATAATGATATATATGAATGCTAAGAATAGAGAGATGTCGATAGTTATTTCTTGTATTTTGAATTCTCTCGGTCACTGGAGACAGTTTCTATCTGTTATTCCCTTTTATTTGCCTCAAGTAAACCTAAATGTAAGCAGGTAACACTGAAGCGCCCCTAAAATAGGCCTAACGACGCCCCTGCATGTGACTGTACACGGGAGGAGATGTTCAAAGATGGCCTCTGGTATCAGATGTGAATGATATGAAATCATTCCCTTTGTTTCTCTCATGATTAAAGTCTTTGGCTCGATCCTTTTGTGTTCTGACTTCGACAAATATAGTATCTCTGAGGGGAAAACCATGTTGCGAGGCTAAGTTTTGATTTGACTATGTTAGGCTGCGAGGACTGGCTGGTTTTGCATACAGGTTGTTGACATGCAGCTCATTCACACACAGTGATGGAAACATGCAAATGGACATTTGGAACCGAAAACCTCAACGGACTCTCACAAAGTCTACTATTAACCTCTTTTATTATAACTCAACTAGAATGGGCACTCGGTAGAGCGCATACCTTCGCATATCACAAGATTGGGCATTGAATTATGAACATTTTAGCATTAGTTGAATGCCAATTGGATAAAAATTGACCGCGCTATGGTAGAAAGAAGATGTTGACCTTTTCATGACCTTGACCTTTGACCCGACCAGTCCCAAAATCTAATCAAATGGTCCCCGGATAATAACCAATCATCCCACCAAATTTCATGCGATTCAAAGAAGATTTTGACCTTTTCATGACCTTGACCTTTGACCCGATCGATCCCAAAATCTAATCAAATGGTCCCCGGATAATAACCAATCATCCCACCAAATTTCATGCGATTCGGTTTAATACTTTTTTAGTTATGCGAGTAACACGCATACAAATAAATAAATAAATACACAGCGATCAAAACATAACCTTCCGCATTTTCAATGCAAAGGTAATTACTACTTCAAATAAATGAGGAAGATGCTCGGTAACTGCTGGATAGAAATAGGCAATTGTTTACTAACATGATGGCCAGTGCTGAGAGACAGGGGGAAGGGGGGAGGAGAAGAAGCACATGTCAATTTTTGGGGATTTCTTTCAAAAGAGAAAGAAGCCAAAGTCTTTGTACTTCCTGAAGTGTAAGTGCCCGCCTAGCTGTTGGGTTAAATCAATGTAAAACTCGCAGTTCCTGGGCTGTCCCGCTTTCTTCCTTCTTTTTTTCTTCTTTTTCCTTCTCATATTGCTCTGTGAGCAACACGTGTTTTCATTCACAGACCACATATTTTTTCCACTGGAGAGGAAACTGGAGGGCAGTTCCTGACTGTGAGTCATCACCGGTGCCCCAGCAGCTAATAAAGTTACACGCAAAAGCAGGGACTTCTCTCTTCAGTCCGACTTATGGATGAAGTTGATTTTGTGTTTTTGGACTCCCCAGTTTTTCCTGACATGTCATTCCACTGGATGTTGCAAATGGATTCTAAAGTCTGAGTCACATGTCCCGCCTCAGGACACTGGCAGAGCGTGAGTTTGCATGACTTTGTTCTTTGTTTTCCATGAAGGGGCAGGATTTATGTAAAAATAACATCGATCGAAGTATTTTTTTTGATTGTTTTTTTTTGTTTGAGTATGTATGACTAAAGTTTTAGACTTATTTCCCCCAACTAAACTGAATCCATTCAGTACAAAGCAGTCATTCAGGCTACAGGAGTGTGAAACAAAAAAATATCTAAAACTCCTAGTTCTTTTATTTATTTCACTTTTTCTTTCTCCGTCTGCAGCCCGCCGACATTCCTGTAAACCAAACTCACAGCTCTGTTATTCTCAGTAAAGACCCGACATCCCGCTATGGCAGCTACGGCGCTCGTCACAGAGAACTTTAAGTTTGTGTCGCTCTTCTTCAAGAGTAAAGATGTGATGATCTTCAACGGTCTGATTGCTCTGGGCACCGTGGCCAGCCAGACCGCATACAACGTTTTCGCCTTCGAATGTCCTTGTTCGCCTGGGAGGAACTACCTCTACGGCCTGGCTACCATCGGTGCTCCGGCGCTGGCCTTTTTCCTTGTTGGAATAATGATGAACAACAGCACGTGGGACCTGGTGTCTGAGTGTCGGCTCAGAAGTTGCCGGAAGCTGTCGGGGGCCTCTGCCTTTGCGCTGCTGGGAACCATCGTCGGTCGAGGTATGGTGGCACCTATAACGTGGGTAGTTTTCTCTTTGCTGCAGGGCCAGGCGTACATGTGTGCCTTCAGCGAATTCGTCGACCCCGGCACGCTGGAGGGCTTCCCCTCAGGTCAAGGGCCGAAGGTAATGGCGAAATTCCCGTGTCAGAGCAGTGTTCCGACAGAGCTGTCAAGCTTCGGTGCTGAAGTTGAGCGACGACTGAAATTTGAATCTCAGGTAGTGAAGTACTTAATTTTTTTAATTTATTTTTTGCAAGACAGGCTTAGTTTTATCCTTAGACGTTGGTTTAGTGTAGCTATTGCAGCTGGGCACATGTAAGGGATGTTACATATCGATCAAAAATAAAGGCCAGCCGCTACCTTTGATCTTATTCGCCATCAAAACCCATGAAAGGATTACTTACACATGAGGAGGTACAATTATTTTCTTTTCTTCCAAATAACTAAGTGAGAAAATACACCGACAGCCTTACGTGGTGGAACTATTTCTTCATCTTCATCTATAGTTGCCAGATACAGTGAGGTCATTGAGTACAGGTTTGGGGCGCAATAGTACCAGACCTGGCAACCCGCTGTGAAGACAAGACTTCAGGAGGCACTGCACACTGTGACAAGACATAGTTTCATCTTTTAGCTTTTTACTGAAGCTTTATAATGGGACTTTGAAAGTATCTTTGTTTGAAAGGTTCAACTATTCCCATATAAATTAACATTATCTTTTGGCACATGTGGAGCAATGACATTTTAATACGTAGACATTTTTGAAGCTATTTATTTTGACATTTGTATTTACTTTTTATTGTAAAGTAATATTGATTATTCATTGCTTATTTAGGTTATATTTTGATATGTTAGAAGAGCTTTTTTCTTATGATAGTTTTAGTTTAGTTCATTGTGATTGTTGTTTTAAATATATTTAGTTTTAGGATTCACTGATTGGGTAACACTGGGCACCTGTGGTTATATGTAGATGGTGGTCGGCACAGGACCAGCATGCACCAGGGTGGCCTCTGTTTTTTTTTACCAGCATCAGCACAGAGAGGAAGTGTCCGCGTTTTGTTTGTTCTTTTTGTTTGTTTGGAACATAAATTATCAGAATAATAACGTACCAAAATGGACATTACTTTCTTTTTGGCTGCGTCAACTCCGAAACCCACGGTGCGTCAGTGGCAATTTGATTTAAAGTTTCATTTGATTTCTAAAGGACAAATGGCCACTACAGTCATGATAACATGTTTAGCTTCATGACTAAAATGTAAGTCTCTGGGAAAGAAAAGTCTCTTTGGGCCCAGTGGCATCACATGACACTGCCCAGAAATTGTAATTCCATCGTTTTTGGCCACTATGTAACATTTGCTTCAAGACCCAGCGTTCCTTCTGCGGGCTTGTTAGAGACATGGCGAGGAGACAAAGGGATTAATATGAACTTGCAAATATAAATGTAACGGATCCATTGGTGTTGACCTCAATGCTCTCGCTTCTTTTCAGCTGACAGGCTGGCTGCTGGTGGCGGTAATGTCAGTGACGGTGTTCCTGATGCTGTGCTTGAAGCGCTGCTCCTCTCCACTTGGCTACCAGCAGGAGAACTACTGGTCCCAGTACCGCTCGAACGAAAAGACCCTCTTCCAGCGCACTGCGGCTGTCCACGCCCGCCAGCTGGCCGCGGAGAACGTCAAGACCTTCTTTGGCTTCGTGGCCCTGGACACGGATGAGAAGGAGCAGCTGGCTGAGCACCAGAGTGCCGGTCCCATCTGCAGCACCAACTGGAACAGGGTGACTGGTGTTTACCTCTACAGGGAGAATAAAGGACTGCCTCTGTACAGCAGGCTCAACAAATGGGCCACGTACAGCTTGGAGAACAACGTGGAGGCCATGGAGAAAGAGATGGATGTGATCAGCTGAACGGATCTTTCTGGAAGGCGGTCCGGTGACTGCAAGCATCATTGCGTCAGTGTGCTTCAAACTGAGTGGGTCATCAAATAGCAACTACAGTGCAACCCCCTCCCTCTTCTCCTTTCCTGTTCCATGACTTTCTCTGACAATCGCAATGACTTTCTGAAACTGTTTCGATGATACCTCATGAGACCCGCTTAGTTTGAAGCATGCTGAACCCTTTCGTTCATTATCAATACAACTTGTCCACCCTCGGCTATGCTCCCAGACGGACACATGGACAGCTGTGGACAGTGTGTGGAAGACAGGTTTCCGGGGGGGGGAGGGAAGTTACTCTACCACTTGTAACGTAGTGGCGGCGTGGACAACTCTGGACAAGTCTGCTTGGTCGTATTTACACATATGTTTATATATGTTTGTTTGCGCCATTCAAATGATATGAAAAGTACCCTTTTGATTTACAGTGTTTCAGTGTGACCCAAAAATCTGAAATTATATATTTTTTTAATCAAAACATGAAGCGCACTTCGGTACGTTTACCTCCGGTATTACCATGTGTCTTGATACAAAAATAAAAAATTCACGTGTTTTCCCATAACAATATAACCTCACCTTCAAATCAAATTTAGTACATCAAACCAATAATTTTATTTAAGTTAACATATTTAATAAAATATCTAATACATCTAAAATAAATTAATTTAAATTCAATAATTAAATGTTAATATAAACTAATGTATAAAATAACTAAAAAAATTGTCAAACTAAACAGAAGGAACGCCTGGAAGAAGGACTGAACCATGGACCAAGTTGGACCTGGGGCTGAGACTAGGCACTACACCACACACCACCCCTGAAAATGTCATGCCTCTTCCTGCAAATGCAAATTTTAGAGCAGATGCCATAAAGGAAGGTCCAACCTGAAACACACACATTTTATGAGTTTTTATTAACACCATCTAACCTAAATAAATCTAATAAATGAAATATTCATTACATTTTGTGTTAATCCATTAAAAATATATATCTATTTTGTAATTGTTATTTTTTGATGTGTCAAACTATATTTAAATGTGTCTGCCTCAAAGAAGGCTTGAGTTTTTTTTTGAAAGTGTAACCTAAAATAAATTAATGAAAGTTCATACATTTTGTGTTACACTTATTCAATATATATAAATATCTTCGTTTTTTAATTGATTTAAATGTATCAAACAATATTTAAATGTGTCACCTCTAAGAAGGGCTTGAATAGTTTTTTTGAGTGCAGCGCGTGTGTTGACGAGCCCGTCTGCTCGACCTAATTTGCAAATCAAATTTGATCACAACACAGGCTGAAACTAGTCAAAGAGAAGAGCTCAGGTATACATGTGGTGCTAGAGAAAGGATTTGACTGGAATCAACTCAGATTCCTCATGGAAAAGGTTCCATTTGCAATGTTCCTTTTAAAAGTTAAGTTCCTTCATTAATAAACTCAAAACCAATATGTTTGGCAGAGTACTGTCTCTATGGGCTAAATATCGTCTCCAGTCCAGCCATATAGATGTGACATTGAATGTGGTCCTGATTATGTCACCTCGACATCTTTTATGGGTTATGTGACGTCATCTGCTGGGTTTTTAAATACTTTTTCATCTCTTTTTCATCTCTCTTTCATTATTGTGATTACAATCAAGCGTGGTTTCTTGTCATGCAATCCCCATCATCTAACTTGGGATGGTCCCTGTGTTTCTCTACTGACGTACAATAATACAACAATAATCTGGCCAGGCAGATTCAGATGCTCTCTCTGCAATCCTGCAAGCCAATGGGAAGAGAGTATGCTCCACCCTTGAGACACTTTTACTGGATTTGAAAATGCTCACAAAGTTTCTGTGCACAAGACTTTAAGTAGTGTTGGCATAATGTGTTTTTGTGAGGTGAAAGACTCACTAAATATTATATAATATATAAAGAAATGAAAAAATACTTTGTTACAACTGCTGTCCAGACAAATCAAACACGGGTTCTTTACACATAATTTATCTACAAATGTTTTTCTAAGACACAATGTGTGGCGGAAAGGTATCATAGTGTTCTGTTTAAGAGTAACTCATATTGCTGAAGTCTGAATAAACACAGAGACAGCACATCTTGACCTCGGCACCAAGGCGCCAACGAAGCAACCTAAAGTTGATCTTATTATTGTATTATTATTTTATGTTCAGGGTGCAACTTTGTTCTTCTTTTTCTATCCCTCCCCCTTACTCAACAGGGCCGCAGACAAGTAACCTCTCACATGCATGCACCAAGGCCTCGGTATGGCCTTGGTGCATGAGTGGAGGAGGGAGGGCACTGCTCGGAGGAGCAGGGGAGGGGGGAAGGGCAACCGTTGCAAACATTATAGAATTTGTATGAATCTCTGTTGAACTATTTTTCTGGTTCAGACCTCCTAACCATATGTGGTGAACGGATGCTGTTCACTAAATTTAATTATTCCAAGTTTATGTTTAATACATGTTTTAAAGACATTTGAGTGTTTCACATCGCATTTGTTTTCTCTAAAGGAGTTTGAAAAGGGTCATAACACCATGCAATTCAGCAGGAACTCAGCTTCTCATACAATGTGTCAGCCTACCTATACAAATTACACACTAACTGCTTAAGTTTATCTCCAAAAGTTAGAAGAAGGCTATTTAAATAAATATATTATACTGACTACCTGTCCAGGGGAACCATGCCTTCGCCCGATGTCAGCTGGGATCGGCTCCAGCCCCCCCTGTGGCCCTGAATCGGACAAGCGGTTTGAATAATGGAATGGATAAGTAATCGATCATCTTTAAAGCAACTTTCTGGTATGATTGACTAGACTAATTAATCTCCTCTCTCGTCCATTGTACTCTGAATTATATCATATTTGGAATCATAGTGGAGGATGTTAAGAATATAAAATACATACTTAGTACCCGAAGCACCATACCTTGTGTCCTTCTATGGCAGTAAGGCCCTGACCAGAGAGAACAGCACATACACATGCTCACACACATGCTTTGGAAATTGGAACATACTGACATTGCCGCATAAGAAGCACAGACTGGTACAAACTCTTTTTGACCTCGGCCAAAAGATGACACATCCACACAGGGAGGATAATTAGGCACGCTGGGGAGAGGCACGAACTATGCACAACACCCCCCCCATCCCTCAGGGAGGACAACTAGGAACTCTGTGCACCCCCTGGCTCTGGCCTCACCTTGACCGCTCAGTCGTAGAATTGAGATTTAATAAGAGCCGTACCTGACACCGTCAAATAACTTGTTTATGTAAGCAACAGATAGTTTCAATGCCTTTTTAGTTTCTATTATATTAAAGAAACCAGCACCTCCTTAGTAGAAACTGCACAGCTCCTGCTTTAGAGGGAGAACAACATACACACACACTGATGATGACGATGGTGAGAAAATCAGAGCCAAGAGGGTGGGACCACCCTGAGCTCCATCAGAAGGTGTTCAAAGTCGAAACCAGGAACACCTCCAACTGTTTTAACCAACCACTGCTGCTGTCGTGAGCCAAGAGGGTGGCACCACCCTGAGCTCCAACGATGAGATGGACAAAGTTTAAACCGAGTGACGTCTCCATCTATATTATCCAATCACGCTTGCTATTAAAGATTATAAAGAGTCATGTTCTCCATGAGAACTTTAGTCTGTTATCGAACGATGCTTTTTGCTGACTTCATCCAGGCCCGTTGCTGCACGTTAAAGATGTTGTGTCTTCGGACTTCTTGTTCTACCACACTTGATTAAATCCACTTTGTTTTGAATTTTACTTTGCCGTCCTGGTCATCTTTTCCCAACCTTCGACAATGATAACATTTTCTGTTGAGTACTTAATTTATTTTACGTTAAATATTGTATCTATGAACTATATTGGTGTTTGTTTTAAGAAGAGAACTGCACCTTAAATAATTGTGGTATATTAAAAAGAAAACAGCAATAAAAAAAACTACTGTACATTATTGATGCCAGATTAGTTATTAGAGGCGAACATTTAGCTATTTTGGTTTATTTCGTCTTTCATTAGATTATAGTTATGTTTACATTGTGTGCTCTGTTTCCTAAATAGCTACAGATTATGTATCTGGTACTGTATATTCTTGTTTTAGTCTCCATTCTCTACTCGACAGGCCATACTCCTGACCAGCAGATGGCGCTAAAGGGGCTCAAAGAAGTTAACCGGTAAAATAATCACTGACGAAGAAATCTTCACTGCGCATGTGTGAAATGCTGTAGTTAAGTTTCGCGCGGGCTGATTCAAAATATAAACAAGATGTCTTTAATATCCGCGCTGCAGTTTCTGAGGTTGAATGAAATTTCGAAAGGTAAAACTGCATATTTCATAACGTTTTTCATTATAATGTATATCGCGACTACGCCTAATTGAATTTGAGTCTTTCCCGGGTGTTTGACAACTAACCTAACGTTCGCTATTTCCCGGGTTATGGTCCCTGTCCTGAAGCCCTACACAGGAAGAACAGCGTCCAGGACTCCACTCACATATCTTGCAAATTAGACAATGCCGGCTGCTTTGGAAGCAAAACACAGTTAAAATTGAACTCGACACCTTGTACCTACGAGTCATTGGCGTTATCGGAAAACAGCTGTCTAACGTTGACACTGTTGTGCCGCTGTCTTGACACGTTAAACATCCCCAGCCCCGCGCGTGTAACGTGAAGTAAGCCCAGTTTAAATCAGCATTAAATAACGAAAGTTATCTGTTTGCCGAGTTAAAGAACGCAGGTGTATAGTTACTAAACGTGTTAACTCATGTTGTAAGGTTATTAACACACACCCACTGCTGATAACGTGGGCTAACATGTCATCGTTTTGTTTGAAATACATCGTTATATATGATTACATATTTTATACATTTCGTTTTCACACGAAACAGTTGCAGCTTTTACATTCCCTTAACCTAAACTGCATGTCTTTGCAATGTGGGAGGAAGATGGAGAACCCACAGGGAACCCACGCTGCCACGGGGTTAACGTGCAAACTCCACATAGATAATAATAAAGCTCAGACAACACATTTTATAGCGAGTAAAAAAGTGTTTCAAAGAAAGATATAAAAGAACAAAGGATAGCATTTAATGCATTTATGCATAAATATATGAATGAATCAGAACGAGGTCTGTGAACTACAAGTAGCCTACGGATCCGATCTAACAGGAAGTAACTGTTTATTTGACATCCGACTTGACTGCTGTTTTCGTCAACTCCCCCTGCTGCCGCCGCTTGCTCTCGTCTTCTTTCCAGTCGAGGAGCAGTTCATCTCGAACGAGCTTGACGTCTGTCGTGTTATTGTGTCATGTGTGTGGGGTAATTTGATAACTGTTGTGATTTCCAGCCTGGGTGGATGAGGTGTGGGACTTGGAGTTCACAGAGAGAAAATCATTGGATGACATCATAGAGGACGAACTCTCAGTCAGTGGAGACAAGGAATTCCGAACTTTGTACCAGTGTTTACTGACCCATGCTGCTAACCAACAAGATGAAGCTGTGCAGGTAACCTGATCCAGCTCTGGAAAATTCCGTTTATGTATACATATATATATATATACAGTTTACATGTAAATATATATATATATATATATACACACATATATATATGTGTGTATATATACACATACTGTATATATATATATATGTGTGTATATATATATGTATATATATATATATATATACACATATATATATATATATTTATACACACATATATATATATGCTGAAATGTACCAAAGCTAGTGGCTGCCTAAAATGTTGTGTGCTCCGATGTCGCCAAAAACCCGTCTTCCTTTTTTCTCTTCTTTCTTCCTTCCTTTCTGGTGGCAGTAGTAAGCATTGTCTTGTCTCCCACATTGCACTGCAGAGCATCTGGGCGATTCTGGGGGAGAACGAGGTGCCAATCAAGTCCCTGGTGGCCGTGCTGTCCTTCTTTGTCCTGGCGGGGAAAGATAAAACGGCTAACGTCCAGCAGAGGGTGAGCGGTCTGCACGCAGCCTCACTTTACCTGCTGCTGCTGGGAATCCCAGGTGAGGAGATCTGCGAAAAAAACCTCCACAAAGGAAGGTCTGTGTGTAGTTTCAGTGCAGCCACGGTGTCAGATTTATGAAACACGAAGCAGCATTTGTTTTCTGTTGAATAACCAATAATAGAAACTGCCCAGCTTGTCGTTTCACTTAACTGCTTGTGTGTGAGATAGCACCCATTAAATTGTTGAGTAATGAAAAAGACTTTGAACACAAACATATACAGTTATTATTTATTCCCTTAATCCTGAAGCAGATTGGATTTCACACCTAAAAGATCATTCTAGTTCGATGCAACGGGTCTTATTTATCTTTGTGTGTGCACGACACAAACTAAGCCACAGGTGTCATGAGAACCAAAACTCAAATACCAAAACGTGATGGTACTCAGAATTAGGCCTCGAGTCTAACGCTAATCTCTGCAAGGACTTGACAGAAATACTTCATGACGTGTTGTTAACGGTACAGGTGATGGTAGTTTGGTGGAGAAGCTAACATTTGTGTTCGACCTATAGAAAACTGTGAAATGGATTCGTCGTATCTTTTGGAATCAGACTGAAAACATGAACTGCTCTTTTGTCATTATTTAATTTTTGGTGAATTACGTGTGCCTGAATTCATACTGCTTTAATATTGTTGAAGAGGCCCTAACCCTTTTCCAATTAAAGTATGAAAGCCACTAACGGGCGAACGGGAGAACACGCTAGGAGGCGTGTTCTGTCACAAACAAATACACTGTCCAATGGGCTTTGTCCCTTTCAATGGTTTTAATCCTTGCTCCGTGACACATTAGCAGAACATTATTATTGGCCAATACAATTGCGATACATTACACATTGCTTACAGCACAGCACAGGATCCTGTCCACATGGTCAAAAACGGTTTGCTTCCCATCCCCACCTGTTCTCATTAGCAGGCACTTACCTATACGCTTTTTAATGTTACTGTGCCACCCTGTGTTCAAATGTAGGACCTGCATCTCCCAATCCACCCGGGGTTTCCCTCAAAGATATAAGAAAGCAACAAAACTACATTATGACTCCAACAAAAAACAGACGTTATGGCTCTAAAACAAAAAACAACAACGTTTTTTCATGCATTATATAACTGAACATTTTTGAGCGGTCTATTTGCAGAATTGGAATATAATATTCATAACTATGTTTTTGTTACATATGATCAGCTGCAATGATCATATCTACGTAGGGAGCTAGTTCTCTCTGCCGGCTAAATCCAGGACTAACGATAAATTAACAAAATGTATGTGTGTGATGGTGCGTAACATATGTATTGCTTCCAGGGAGCATCGCCACCAAGGTTTTCCACGAGGTTTTGTTGGACACGTGTTCAGACCTGACCTCTCACTGCTGGCCTGAGGACTCTGGAAAGAAGCGCAAGAAGGACGGCACGAAGAGCTCCCAGACAGACGGCAAACGCTCCAAACCACAGCGAAGAGAAACGTCAGAGGTATACGACACCTGAAATCAGTCAAACCTGCCGACAGGATGTGTGATGGCACAATCATTTATTTCAGACTTTCATAAATTGGCCTCACCTGTAGCAGGTGGAATATTGTGAGCTCAGATTTAAATGTCCTCAAACCACCTGGATTGATTGCTCTGATGTGAGAGTTACCATTACATATGTCATTTTTTTATCCAAAGCGACTTACAATACGTGCATTCAACCGAGAGTACAAACTAAGAACAACAAGAATACAGAAAGTAACCATTACCACCAGTTACCATTACAAAGGGTGACTTTTTAAAATAGCCTTTCCTTTTTCCACTAAATGAGAGCGCCAGACATGAGTTGAGGGCAACCTGGGGGAGGGGTCTTCTGTTAGTCAATCAAAATAATAAGCGCTTTTGACACCGTCAGCTAAATTTAGAGACTTATATTTGACAAAAAAGGGGACACGTGTTGCCCTATAACTGTATTATTTATTTTTATTTTGGGACAGTAGCTTAGATTACAAAACAACAATAATATTAAATCTTGAATAAAAACAGACTGATGGTGTTTTTGTAGTCGCTTTCTTGAAGAAATGTTACTTTCTTGATTGTTGTTGTTCTGAGTTTGTACCCGTGGTTGAATGCGCTTATTGTAAGTTGATTTAAATAAAAGATAAGAGTCAGCTAAATGGTATGTAATGTACTGTAATGGAAATCAATTTTTCCTTGAAAATTACTGTGGAAAACTGATGGTATCTTTGTGAAACTGCCCAAAATGTTTTATCACTGGACATTCCCAAAATATATAACAGTGATTTTCTTAAAGGTCTTTTGAAACAAAGAAATTGTGCAATGTTCTGGTACAACAAATCAATTGGTAGTCATTAAATAAATTATATTTTCGTACAGAATTGTTGACATTTTATACTTGCAACACATAATGAGATACCTCTTCTGACGATAGAATGTGCTTGAATCGTAAAACACCAAAATGAGAAGTATTAAAATGGAAAAAATATATAGAATGGAATCTGTAAACGTCGTCTCTGTTATCCTCAGATGGAAGTGGATGGGGCAGAGGAGGAAGAGGAGGAAGAGGAGCTTCATTTCACTGCAAAGGACTTGATGAAGATCAGAGACGCTGTGGTTCTCCTGGTTCAAAGCCTCCTCAGACTCCTGCAGACGTTTCCGCTCAAGAACAGACCCCAGAGCGCCGGCAACTGCACGCAGGTAAGCTCGGGATTCCCCGTCGCCCCGCCCCTCATTGCGGTGTCTTCATGTGTTTTCCGCTTTCTCCCTGCAGATCTTCAGCAAGCTCCTTTACTTCGAGCCGGTCATCGGAGAGATGACCTTTGCGGCATTGTGAGTTGTCCCTTTCACTTCTCTCTCTCTCTCTCTCTCTCTGGAGCTGACCGTTGTTCCTGCACAGGGACATCACCAAGCTGAGGAGTGTTCCCGAGATGGCTTTCCACGGCCTGCAGCTGCTCTGCTCGCCAAAACACGGAGAACAGAAAGAAGTAAGATCCAGTAATCATTCCCCCACGGTGGGCCAACAGTATGCACACCTGCTGGTTTATTTACTATATCAGAATCAGAAACAGGTTTATTGCCAAAGAATGTTTTCACAAACAAACGAGGAACTTTTTTTGGCGGAAGGTGCAAGATTCGCGCACCAAGACACCGAGGCGCCGTCCGCGGCGCCATCTTGGAAAGGGTGGATGAAAGATTACAGCATAACATGAGGGAAGAGAGGCGAGAAAAGAAAAGCCACCCCGACTATGCCCCTAGAGGGTACAGTGTGGGAGCAGGAGAAACAAAAACACCATTGCACATAAGCACATACATCTTAGACATGACTTGCAACGAGTAGGAAGGGGGGGGGAGGTAATCCAAAGACTGGGCGATAGCCCCGTCATTGGGGGCAGAAGGTAACCAGCACCGACAAGCAGCCAGCCCGGTCCTTCGCCGTCACGGCGCCGGACACAGACCCCGTCCTGTCACCCTGGGGGGGCAAAGCAGGCGAAGGCGTGGGATGGGGGGGGGTAGTGAGTGCATTTCAGTGTGTTGGTTGTGTGTGAGTGGCCTGATGTATCGTCCTCCCCCAGTCCACAACAGACAAAGTTCCCAGACCGCAAGATGGTCGTTGCCATGGAGATGGCCTTGAAGGGTCCTGGGGAGAAAACAACCACAGGTGTCTGTGGATAGGGGGAAGGGAATGAGAGAGAGTCTCGCTTCAGTGATCTTCGGGGGAGTTGTTGTTCCAGTCACGGCCTTGGCCAAGGCCCGTCCTGGTAGAGGGAGCCGAAAGCAGATAAGATTGGGATTGTTTGGTCTTCCAGTAGCTGCATATCAATTTTGCGCACCTACTATTCCTCCATTTTCCTCCCGTTTGCCAATAGGATTTCAAATCGATCCAATTTCATTTGCAGAGCCATCAGCTTCTCCACGATGTTGTCATTCTGACGGTTTAATGCCAAAGTCTGAGTGCCAACAACTCTGCCCAACGTCAATCATGTCGGGCAGCCTTAGGGGGCTTTTAACGGCTGTCACCATTTCCTTAATTTTCCGATAAGCCAGGGCAGCGCCAAATCCAAACAGCAGAAATCCTGTAATCAAAGTTCCGAATAGGTAGATGTCTTCTACGTCCTCCACGGAAAGGGCTGCTAGGCACAAGACACGCCACTTCCCCCACGCGTCCATCGTGTATCCAGCAACACTCGTCCCAGCAGGACAGGCAGGTTCCCCCGAACCCGAGCTTCTCGTCGAGAAGATGGTGTCAATTGCGTTTAGGGACCAGTTGATCACGTCCATGGTTTTTAGTTCGAAGAGCGATGCGGAGAGAGTCTCTCAAGTATAGAGACAGACAAGACATGACGAGAGAAGCCAAGCAGGGAGGGGAAGGTCATGGGGAGGAGAGGGAGAGAAAAATGCGACCGCCTTCGTCGAGAGCCAAATCCATATGAACTTCTCCCACGAAATGAATGTGTTGTAACTCTGTAATGACTCCTTCTGTACACATCACATCTATTTCACCTGTCCATCCTGGAGAGGGATCCTCCTCTGTTGCTCTGCTGAAGGTTTCTTCCCTTTTTTCCCTGTGAAAGGGTTTTTTGGGAGTTTTTCCCTATCCGATGTGAGGTTCTGGGACAGGGATGTCTATGTGTACAGATTGTAAAGCCCTCTGAGGCAAATTTGTGATAATGGGCTGTACAAAATAAACTGAATTGAATTGAAATGTGCAGCTATTCTAAACACGTTACACAAATAGTGTCCCCCGCTACTCTGGATAATCCACAGACCTCGCTGTCAACTGTCTTTGTGGAGAGGATTTCTTGACTGTCTGGTTAATATTTCCAAGCAAACCACATACATATCTTTCAACTTTACTGCACTGAGGTTAATAAACAGACTGGGGGGACACGTCTACTGAAAATTGTTTATTGTCTGAAGCAGTGATGCACGGGTGAAGCGGGTCAGAAGAAGTAACAGTCTGATTAGTAGCAGAGTATCTCTCTTGAAGAATGTATCTCTTTAGTCTTATATGAATATCAATCAATATGAATTGTGTTTATTACTATTTTAATCGGTTTGACTATAACATGACGATAAGAAGATGTATAGTGTTTTGAAGTCAAACACTCGACATGTACATGGTCAGCATGGTCAAAGCATGGAGACCACCTCAGTTTAACTTAATACATTGTATGATAAATATTGTGTTGTGGTGCATTTTCATCAAATGTAGATTCAAACATATTTGTACTTACAATGGAGTCATATAACCGAGCGTCATACCTTCCAAAGGAGACCAGAAGTATGCGTATACGCCTTACAGCCCATGAGCTTTTCCTGATTCATTTTGTGACTTGACGTATGTGTTTTTTCTTTTCCAAACCCACACCAGAGGGATGTTTCTCATGTGAACTGATGTGTGTGTTGTCCAGTCCCTGCGGAGGGTCTTCCACCAGCTCCTTTACGTGATCCTGATGATGAAGAAGAAAGACAACAGAGGGAAACCCTCCCTCCTCGTACCCAGCCAGGCCATCCAGGCCACCCGCATCCAGACCCTCCGCTTTGTTTGGTAAACAGCCGTGTTTTACAGTTCCTCGTCTAAATGTTAATATGCTGCACAACAATTATGTTTTTACAAATGTGAGACTAGAAAATGAAATGCTTGAATAAGTTGATGTCCCAATCCAGCAGTTTTAGCCTCAGTTCTAATTTTAATGTTCTAACATGCTGATCAATGTTTTTTGTTTTTTTACATTTAGCAACGTCACAGCCACACACACACACACACACACACACACACACAATGTCGTCGATCTGAAAGTTCTTCAGCGTGAATATCGAAGACATAGATCTCACAAAGTCACTGCAATTAATTTTCAGTTGAATTTTATTTGTCCACTAACCTTGTTTGTGAATGAATGGAAATCGGACTCGGACAATACTTATATTTACTTTAATGTTGATTAAATATGGATCTTAAAAATTTAAATAACAGCTGTACTAACATCTAGATACAAATATTGAAGTTCCTGGTTAAAATGTGTATCAGCTTAGGTTATTGATACAATATGAAAGCTTGACGGAAAAATTGATGTGATGTGATCAGATAGAGAGAAGGCTTATTACCTTGTTGATGGCCAATACATATTGATAAATAGTCCTGGATATCTGTACTTAACAGCTTCTATAATGATGAAAGTAGTCAAACTGACTCAGGATCAGAAGCTACAGGAGAGTAGCAACAAAAGTCCCAGGACATCAAGAGCAAGGGCCTAAACATGTGGCACTAGTCAAGATGATAAACAAAGAAACAGCTACTGGTTGTAAACCTAATGTCGAAATGAAATAAATTAGGGGAATTTATGTTTCTGTTTAGTTTTTAATGACTAATGTTGCACTTTGAGTCACGTCTGCCATCTGCTGGAAAAAAAGAAAAGTTCAGTTGGATTTTATTAGTATCTAAAATAAAAAAATGTCAATATGATATTGTTTTATGGTACCCACATCTGTCTTAAACTAGAATGGGCACTCGGTAGAGCGCATACCATCGCATATTACAAGATTGGGCAATTATGAACATTTTGGCATTAGTTGCATGCCAATTCGATAAAAATTGACCGTGCTATGGTAAAAAGAAGATTTTGACCTTTTCATGACCTTGATCATTGACCCGATTGATCCCAAAATCTAATCAAATGGTCCCCGGGTAATAACCAATCATCCCACCAAATGTCATGCGATTCAAGAAGAGTTTGACCTTTTCATGACCTTGACCTTTGACCCGAGCGATCCCAAAATCTAATCAAATGGTCCCCGGATAATAACCAATCATCCCACCCAATTTCATGCGATTCGGTTTAATACTTTTTGAGTTATGCGAGTAACACGCATATAAATAAATACACGGCGATCAAAACATAACCTTCCGCATTTTCAATGCGGAGGTAATAAGTGGGACAATTAGATCATACATTGCAACAGTCATAAGCGGAATGTAAATATATGTGACATCGAGCAACTCCCATCTCCTACTCTCTTGGCGGTTCTACCCATTTACCTGCAGACGTGTTCCGAGCCTTGTAGCTGATTCATGTGTTTGTGGTTGCAGTCATCTTGTGGACGAGCTGAAGGAGATGGCGCTGCCTGTACTCCAAATCCTCCTGCAGCATATCTGCTTCCAGGTGAATCCTCCAGCAAAATGCAGCGATGCACTTTCTATTTGTGTCAACTGTTTACCTCTTAAAGGGGACATAACATGAAATCTAAAACAGCTGCCAAAATGAACTATTGTGCGGATGCATTTGAGTATCTGTTGTTCCTACCAACCCACAAACTGAAATTAGTAAATTAATCCGGGTTTTTTTCAGATCAGAAAACATGTGGTTGAAGGAGGCAATCAGATTTGGCTCCCCTTCCTTGTCACATAGAGACTCATGACAATATACTGGCCCTCTGTATATGTGTATATATTGTATTTCTATCCAATCTTTTTAATTTATTTTTTTGATGTGCAAGATTTGAGAAATTGACTTTACTTCTCTTCATTTATTCCCTAAGTAAACATTGTAAACATGAATTCATGGCCTCAATTTCTAGTTTCAAGTATTCTTTAATACAGCGTGATGTTCATTTCGTAAATGATGGTCATTTAGAGTCAAATAAACCTCAAAGCAGAGTATGCTTTAGGACAGGCGTACTGTGATTGACAGGTCGCTGCAGATACCAGAGACGTATGCGCCGTCTCTACGTCACTTCTCATCATTCCAAATATGATAACCTCTACTTCAAAACGGTAGTCCACAAACCAGTGGGTGGCATCTCCATGACTACGTCCACTACTTGTATACAGTCTATTGGATGAACCTGAAAATGAACATGATATGTCCCCTTTAAAATTAGGAAGGCAGTCACATCACATCAGGATACTTACAGGCGATTGTGGTGGTAGGATAGTTTGCTCTCACGTTGTGTTGAGCTGACGCATTTGTATAGCTGTGATATAATGAGTCTGCTTTGGGATGTTTAGATGGTGGAGAAGAGCGAGTTTCGAAGCCATGGAGCCCAGGCTGTGGGTATGTTGACGTCCCAGATGGAAACTGCAGACTATGTTTGCTTCATCAAGTGGCTGTTTAACTTCTCCAGAAGCTCAAAGGTAACTCAATTTAAACAATTATCACCTCAGACATGTTGGTAATTGTTTTTATTCCATATTTTTTTATTGTAATTCACACACCCAGTACATGATCATTGTAGGTTTCTGTACATGCTGATGATTGCACAGGTTGATTAGCAGAACTTCTTCTCCTCCTGCATCTGTATTGCAAACATTATATTCATCACTGACTTTCAAAAGACAGCTTTCAACCTGTTTTAACAAATACTGAAGGCTGTGTACTAAGCCTGTCACACATTATCATCACCACCATTACCAGATTATTTTAACACAGCTCATTTATTTGCATAACATGCTGCTAAATACAATTTGATGCTGGGCTGCTGAAGACACTTTTCTGGAAAGCAACGAAGCGTTAACTACTGTAACATAAAAGGGAAAACCTGAAACACGACTTCCCTTACATCATCATCATTAAACGATTCCTAGAAGGTTGGCTTGTCAAGGATAAAGTCTGGAGCTGCTCCATAGACAAGCAATTGGAAACACATTTTGTGGACCCACATAATATACATTTTCTTTTTTTAATGGCCAAATGAGCAGAGTTGTGAAACAGAAAATATACCATATACTGTGTTATGTTGTGTAGCAATCATTGCAATACAAGACAATATTATTCTATATAATATACAAAACAGAAAGACTGAAAGGGTATAGGGAGAAGCAATAATGCTTATATCTTCCTATCCTAAATTAATTTAATCAAATGAATCAGAAAATTTAGATAAAATAAAGAAAAAAATACACAGAATATTCCCCTGGGATTGATGAAGATTTTAAAAACTAGTATTTATTTTTTGAATGGTTCTCCTTAAAATCCTTTGACTGGATTATAACTGTAAACAACCATTTAACCGGCCTGCTTCATAAGTAAGCAAGTTGAAAGACAGAACAAATACAAAGTCAAGCCTTCAGATTATTGAAGGGCTGCAAATATCCCCCATTGTGTGTTGGCTATCAGCGGATGAAGCCTACGTGTCAGTGAGGCTTCATTACATCGTATCCGTGGGTGTGAACAGTGTGTTGGGCTGCCTCCTCTAGATGGTGGGCCGGCTGTTTTCTGTGGACGTGGTGATGGTTTTGCTGGAACAGCCCGAGAGGAGTTTGCGGGAGTGTCAGGACCCGGAGTTCTCCTTCTTCCTGTCGCACAAGTTCCTGATCCAGAAACTGCTGTTCGATCGGCGGATGGACGACTCGCCCACAGTCCAAGGCCACGCCTTGGCCTCCCTCGCCCAGTGTCTGGAGCTGCCCTCGCTCAACGCCACCCGGGCAGTCTACAACCTCTTCTCTGCCAGTGAGAAAACACACACGCTGGTAGAAACACACATTTAGGCCACTTTTGGATCTGAAACCAAGACTCGTTTTGGTAGACGATGCACTTTTCAATGAATTATTAGAGAATGTAAGGTGATGTGCATATACAGCCTTTAGCTTAAGAAAACTCTCATAAAATTTTAATATTTCCTCAGACCAAGTTAAAAAAAAGAGCTGAGTGTTTGTCAAGGCTCAGAAACCTTGCAGGTGTTTGTTAATTAGACAATTCAATACTTTTTCATGATATTCTAATATTGAGTTTTCTAAATCAGAATAAAAGGCTTTTGATTTGTATGTTTTTAATTGCATTACAGAAAATAAAGAACTTCATCACAATATTCTAATTTTCTGAGACAGTCCTGTATATATTTTAAGAGCAGCTGCGTTTGCATCGGGCCCTTTTTTCTGCGGATACATTTCCACTGAAGTAAATTGTCTACTCTTCTCTTTTTAGCTGGAGCCCAGACAGTGTTGGAAAGCGAAATTACAGAAGGTACAATATTTTTTTGTTTCATTTTTACAGATTTGTTGTTTGATTTGTTTTGACTTTGGTTCGAGACGGGCTGGGAAAGGTTAGTCCTCCCAGACAGATTCGCTCTTGCTTTTAAATTATAACTCTTGTTTATTACAACTTGTTTTGTTTCTTTATTTAATTCCGATTGGTGGTAATCACCTTTAACTCGAAGTTTAAAACATGGGTCTTTCCAAAATAGTCAGTGCTGGTCTGACAGGGAGTTTACTAATCCAGCAGGGACTCGAGGTATTCCTTTGGGACCAGACCCCGAGTCCCAAGGGGGTCTGGTTTGTACTAACGGATTCTTTTTTTAAATGATTTAAACTCCAATTTTGGCCATATCTTACACATTGTAATGGCCTTCACTGTCTTGCATGTTGTTTGAAGTGTTTCACAGATGTGAGTGTGTGTTTCAGGTAGCCTTAGTTCCCAGCAGACTCAGAAAACCTTCCGCACGCTGCCGTTCAGGACCGTGGAGATCAGCACCTCGGACAGCTCCGACTGTAACGGTGAGACAAGCCAATCTGATTGGCTATTCAAATGTTTTCATTGTATGCATTGGGCGGCATTTTGGAAATAGATGTGCAAGAATTGTTTCCACGTTTTCTCACGGTGTGAATGCACTCAAAGTCTGACATTGACTCAGAGAGGTTTTGTTATTTTCGATGCAGCAAAAGAGAATCTGGCTCTGCTCTTGCGGCGGGTAAAAGACTCAAAGATAAACGTGAGGAAATCGGCGCTCCAGGTATGAGGAAAAACTGAACTTCATGTTACAAATTGAAACGAGGATCAGCCTCCAGTATACTGTACGTGTTTCGCCCTGGTGTTCTGTGAAGATGACCCTTTAACCTCTGGGCTCTGCCATCTCTACACAGACCCTGGTTGGTCTCCTGAAACATAACGTGATCCCTCTGAGCTGGGAGAACCTGGCTACGCTGTCGGAGCGCTGCAGGGACCCGGCCGTGTCGGTGAAGAAGAAGGCCCTGCAGTGCGTGGGAGAGCTGCTCGCCGTGAGTCTCAACATGCTTTTGACATTTGATACAATTAAGAGATAAGAAAATCTGTTGCACATTTTGCAGTACACATATTTGCTCTGACCGCTAGACCAAACCAGAGTGCACCGTGGTGCAGAAGGCGTGGCTGCAGGGAGTGGTGCCAGCCGTGGTGGACCCAGAGAACTCGGTGCAGGACAAGGCCCTGGAGGCTCTGGACCAGGTGCTGCTCAGCCAGGTCAAACAGTACTCGGCCAGCCACCAACTGGATGGCAGTCAGAGGCTGACCTGGGACCTGCTGGGCCTGCTCTGCAACGAGTGCTGGAACCTCAGGTCGGAACCAGCTGCATTCAGTCTACATCCATGCTAAATAATTGGTCTACACCAGCGTTTTATAAATGGTTTCTGTCCATATTGACACGCCTGACAATGCATATCACATGACCATTCGCGTGCACTGGGCATGCAGGTGCTGATGTTATCAGGAAGTAAATAGATTATATTTTTACCCTTTGATAAGAAAATGTGGTGGTTGCTACATAAGATCTTCCTCTCTACTTCCCACTACACACTCAAATAGACAAATTCAAATTACATTATTCTAACTTAGTTAAAAGGCTCTCGGTCTAAAATTGGTCTAAAATTGACTTGAAAATCACTTACAACTCGAGGTTTACTAGATCACGAGTCAATGAACGCGGTGAACACGTCGCTGACTCGTTTCCTCTCGGTTTTGTTGTTAGTCTGCTGTCGCACACGTAGCTCTGCTGGAGGCCGAAGGCCCTGTCGTACTGGAGAGAATCTATTCTTTTGTTTCATTAAAGTTTCTTTGTGGATTTCACAATTGTTGTGCAGAACAAAATAAGCATTAATTAGAAAATTAAAGTCCTCTGTTTTGTGTTCACTGCCCTCCTCAAAGTTGCAAACCGTGACTTCAATCCTCTGCTCCGTAGTGCTGATAACGCCGCTGTAATCGCTCCAATAGCGGCTTGTTTCCTCCGCATGTCTGCAGAAGTAGAATTATTTAATGCTGAATTTACCTTCGCAACAGCTGCTGCTAGTATCGACAAAAATGTCTGAAAAGCTTGTAATCTGTTATCCATGTTGAATTACCCACTGGGAGTCGATTCACGTCATGAATCAAGACCCAATGAAGTGCGAACGCGGTTGTCTGCGTCAGCATTTTCAATGATTTATGTCAGTGGTCCCCAAACTACGGCCCGCGGGCCGTATTCGGCCCGCCTCCACATTTGGACCGACCCCCTGAACAATACCAGAGACGCGTTCCGATTTATTATTTTTTTCACCCTGCCCGCTGCCGTTGAGATTGCAGTGAGACGCGGAGAAAATGTGAAGTGGTGCTCTTCGCAATAAAACATCTTTGATGGGACGTGTCGCGTCTCGGCCAATCAGCGTTCAGATGTCCACAGTGTTTGGGAAGTTAGGTTAGCTTGAATGTTAGTCCGCTACATCTGCTGCTGTCACGCTGCACGGTGTAGCGATGCTAACAAAGTACCCGTACGTTAAAAACGATGTGATTTAGCATAATTTTAGTATCGATTACTTCATTAAAAGAGCGCACGATTAGAGCGCACACGCTGCTCCGCTCCGTGCGCTCCCCCCCCCCCCACCTGCTGGCCCTCCAGCAGACAAGGGAAACGTTATGTGGCCCTCTCAGGAAAAAGTTTGGGGACCCCTGGTTTATGTTGTTGCCTGTCGTGAACCCCCAGAAAACAGTGTCAATATTTACAGCCTCTAACATGCCGGAGGCTTGGCGTAAACGTAGCA
Source organism: Pseudoliparis swirei (assembly GCF_029220125.1). Taxonomy (NCBI): domain Eukaryota; kingdom Metazoa; phylum Chordata; class Actinopteri; order Perciformes; family Liparidae; genus Pseudoliparis; species Pseudoliparis swirei. The sequence goes on along the minus strand of NC_079404.1, from coordinate 5,353,597 downwards.
AAATGTATGCTGTGTGGATGTAGCCTCAGTCCAGTTTGTTTCATACTAAACTAGAACGGGCACTCGGTAGAGCGCATACCTTCGCATATCACAATATTGGGCATTGAATTATGAACATTTTGGCATTAGTTGCATGCCAATTGGATAAAAATTGACCGTGCTATGGTAAAATGAAGATTTTGACCTTTTCATGACCTTGACCTTTAACCCGATCGATCCCAAAATCTAATCAAATGGTCCCCGGATAATAACCAATCATCCCACCAAATTTCAAGCGATTCGGTTTAATACTTTTTTAGTTATGCGAGTAACACGCATACAAATAAATAAATAAATACACGGCGATCAAATCATAACCTTCCGCATTTTCAATGCGAAGGTAATGAGAACAAACTCCACTGAATGAGTATCACATTATTATGTAAGGTTTTTATCAGCAATCTGTTCAAAGCGATCTTTCCTGACTTTCTAATCAACGCTGCTGTCGCTGACGTTGTTTCTTGTCCCGGGTCTCCAGCCGGTATTTCAGCAGGGCGTTCACCATCTGGTCCAAACAGAACAAGTTCACACAGACGCTCATCACCAACCTGATGTCCCACACGGAGGCCGAGCACGCCGCCGGCGCCTGGCTGCTTCTCTCCAAGGTCGTCCCCTCGTCCCTCAGGCTGCCCTACGGGAAGATCCTGAACGCCTGGGAGAGCATGTTCAGGTGAGAGGGACACCCACTGTTTAATGGCAACATCAACAGATGAGCGCCCAGTGCCACCAAGATGATTTTTTTCGTACTTTTCCTACCTTTTATTTTTGACTTTAGTTCAAAGGACATAACTGCGACGACCTGCTGTCACATACTGTGTGTGATGGGAGACATCGCCGGGCATTTAAACGAAGACACCAAGGACAGGATAGTTGGTGTGTAATGTGGTGTGGGATGAATGGTAAAATTCACAAAAAGAGAGTTTTGGAAGTGTCATGATGTCTCTTTCTGTCTCCCCTCTCTCTAGCTGATCTGATGTCTTGGTTGAAGACTTTTACTTTGTCTCTTGAGGTGATCTGTGCTGCTGTGGAGACTCTTTATCAATTCGGATGCAGCGAAGACATCAAAGAGACTCAGGTTGGAGTTCTCCCCTTTTCTCCTTACAAGTGCCCGACACACAGTCTCGTAATTAGAAATGTTGGAGAGCAAAATGTATCGTTTCATGCTGTAGTTCAAAAGACGGCTCTGTTAGCCGAATGTTTTCACGTTTACTGATGCTGCTTGCTTCAGAAAACTCATATCTTCTATTTGTATCGTAATTATTTAAAGATAATCTAAATGTATCTTTTTTTGGTTTTTATTATGAGGCATTACAAATATGATTTGTTTTAGAAATAGCAGATAGTCACAGTAAGAACAAAATAAATTTAGAAAGAATTAATCAATAATCGCATCTACCGCTGATCGTGATTATAAGTATTTAACTATATGGAAAGGACCGGACAGAGAAATGAAACGCTTTTCTTTATCCCTTATTTGTGTGTCATGGGATTTGTTCCTGGAGGACGACGGTGAAAACATCATTGAGGGTTAAAAGAAAGAAGGTGCCGGTGGTGTAGCTTGGTTTTATCAGAAAGATTTTCCGATGTCGTGGCTGAAGGTTAAAGAAGATTTAAAAAATGTGGACGCGATGCAAGAAGTCTTCGTTAGACATATTAACATGTTAGCCGTCATATGAGTGATTTTTTGTTGTTGCGGATATCGCTTTTAGTTGTCCAGCCAAATGAATAAAGAAATTAATTCATATTCAATTCAATTCCCTTTATTTGGTATAGCCCAGAATCACAATTTACAAATATGCCTCAGAGGGCTTAACAATGTGTACACATACAGCATCCTCTGTCCCAGGACCTCACAACGCATCAGGAAATACAAAAATGTCTGAAACCGAATTCTGATTTTGAATAAAACTTTTTCTATTCTTCAATGAATAGAACTGTTCTGTTTCATTAGTTTACTGCTAGGTGCATCGTACATGCCTGCACTTGCCCTTTAAATACAAAAAACTAGTGAAGTTTGTGCCAGCATTTTAAGTTTTCATGGACAGTATTAATACAGCTGTTTTCATTTTTGGTGGATTTATAGTATGATCATAAAGGATTATCTTTATCTTATTAGGATAATAATAAAGATATTATTATTATCTTAATAATAATTAAGATCTAAATTGCCTCATCGGATATCTCAATTATATCTTTCTTAATATTAAATATATATTTTTAGGATATCTTTATCCTATAAAGATAAAGGATTATCTTTATCTTATTAACCCTTGTGTTGCCTTCGGGTCATTTTGACCCGATTCAATATTTAACCCTCCTGTCGCCTTCGGGTCAATTTGACCCGATTCAATGTTTAATGTCGGTGTTCTTTCGGGAGTCAACAAACCTCACACTTAAACTTGGAAAACAATATTAATTCTAATAATTTTCTGGAGATTTTAATAGCTGGGGTCATATTGACCTCAAGGGTAAAATATGTTAGTAAATATAAAGGTAACAGGAGGGTTAAACATTGAATCGGGTCATATTGACCCGAAGGCGACAGGAGGGTGAAACATTGAATCGGGTCAAATTGACCCGAAGGCAACACAAAGGTTAATTAAATATTTAAGATGATCTTTATCTTATTAATTTAAGATGATTTTTAGCTTATTAATGTAAGATTTAAGATGATCTTTATCTTATTAATTTAAGATTTAAGATGATTTTTATCTTATTAATTTAAGATTTAAAATGATCTTTATCTTATTAATTTAAGAGTTCTTGTAAAAAAATAATTTAAGATTTCTTATAACTTAAGATTTATTTATCTTCTTAATCTTTATCTTATTAATTTGGATCTTGTGCAGAACCTAAACGGCTCCTCATCCAGCGATCGACAGATTCTCCCCATATGATGTCTTACCTCATAATTGAATAAAAAACATCACTCAACCCCAGTTCACCGCTTCCTGTCGTGTCGTATGTGATTTCCTTTGTTTCTTTTAGGCTTTTCTAAACCAGCACTGCGGGGAGCTGGTGTCGGTGTCCGAGGCTTATTTAGCCGGCATCATCCTGAGAGAAAAGGGAGCCCAGAACCTCAACGAGGAGCTGATGGTGAGATCTAACCTTTCGCTTGCTTGTTGATGTTATTTCCTCACCCTGATGGGCCAATCATAGGGATGATACATGTCTGTAGTTCATTAAAGATGCCAGTGTGCAAAATGTAACCTCAAACCTGCCTTTGCCACTTTGACACAGTCTGTTCATTATGCTGACCCGAACTTATGCTGACTCCTAAACCAAGTTGATAACTGAACCATCACTTCTGTATGCTGTTTCACCCGATGTAGTTTTAAATAGTTATTTAATCGCCACGAACACTAAATGTAAACATGCAGTCATTTTCAAGCTGCTGAACAGTGGTATTAAAATCTTTATTTTAGATCTGTATAATAAGTCGTGGACACGGACAACAGCTCAGCTGTTTGCAAAATACTGTGGCCTTTTTATTTTTCAAAAGACCCATAGTTCTGCACCATCCCAGGTGAGTGTGTATGTAAATGTGGAACTAAAAGTGATATCTCCTTCAGGTGAAACACCTCCACACTCTGGGTGTGGTGTCACTCCACTGTCCCGCCAAGGTCGGCAAAAGGACGGTGCTGCTGGTGGAGTCCGTGTTGACAACACATTCTGACCAACTGGCAGGTGAGGAGCATGGACACCTGGGGAAATGCTGTGGTTCTTAAATCCACGTGTTCTATTCCAACAACTAGCAACCTGGTTCTGTGGTTAGAAGGAGAATTTCTGATTGTGTCGAGTGTACTCTCACACGTAAAGCACAATAATCTGATAGCTGGCGTGCGCCCAACTCCACCGGAAATCAGGGAGTCATGCGGTCTGCAATCAGCTGGCCTACACAGGGATTTGCTTTGGCTGAATGTCGGTTACTAGGGCCTTTCACTTATTTGGGATCGGGTCGCTGTGGGAGCAGGCTGACCCAGACTTCCCCGCAACATTTCCCAGCTCATTCTGGGGGATCCCCAGGCGTTGGGAGATGTAATCCCTCCAGCGGGTTCTGGGATCTCCAAGAATATCTCAAAGGCTGAGCCCGGCCACCCGAGGGAGGAAACTCATTTCGGCCAGTTGTATCCACGACCTGGTTTTTTTCGGTCACTACCCAGAGTTTGTGATCATAGGTGAGGGTCGATAGGTGAGGGTCGGATTGGTACTGACCGGTAAATTGGGAGCTTTGCCTTCCGGCTCAGCTCCCTCCTCACCAGGACGGTTTGGTGAAGCGCCTGTGTTCCTACTGCAGCCGCACCGATCCGCCTGTCGATCTTCCGCTTCGTCTTACCCTCACTCGTGAACAGGACCCTGAGATACTTAAACTCCTTCGCTTGGGGTAGGCACTCCGTCCCCACCTGGTGGGAGCGATCCACCGGTTTGCTATGGGGCGTGTCCGACCTATTTCCGAGAATACAAACACAGCTCTCACTGCAGGCATACAGAGACCGGATGGCCTGTTGCAGTGGGTCCGGCCCCCCATTCTTCCGCAGCATCCCCCACAAAACCCTCAGAGGGACCCGGTGGAAAGCCTTCTCCAAGTCCACAGAGCCCATGTAGACTGGTGTGGCTAACTCCCAGGACCCCCCCAGTAGTCTTGCGAGGGTCCACTGTTGGGCTGTCTTGGCTGGCTCTTCAATGGACTTGCAGACCAGGGCAGCGGTTCACATTTTCCAAACTATCGGAGGATCACACTCCTCGGCCTCATGGGGAAAGCGGATGCCAGGGTGCTAAGGAGGCTACGACAGTTTGTCGAATCCGAGAGAAGCCGTTTGAATTCTGTCCCAGTCGTGGAACAGTGAATATAACATCTGAAAATACAAAAAGGCTGGAAATAAATGCAGCATTGTGAAATAAAGTCCCCTTTAACCTATACAAATGAAGTAGTCCTTTTTGTAAAAAAAAATCTTGATTGAATCTGTTAAACTCTACTATTTATATATTTATTGCCTCATTTATTTATTTGTTTCATAGCCATATTTACCTATTGGTCATACTGATGTACTGACTGATATCAATACAGATATTGATATTCGGGTGTTCAAATCTAAACCTACATGTATGGGCTTTCAAATGTAGCATCACCTGTATTCTGTGGTAACATGTTTGTATTGTTGTTGACAGAGTGCCAAGAAGAGCTGCCGGTGTCGCTGCCTCTGTCCCAGTTCAAAGCAAACTCTCTGCCTACCCGAGTCAGAGCACACGGAGTCATCACTTTAGGTAAACGGTCCTTCCCTCACTCTATAGCCCCTTTACGTCTCTTTCAGTAATGTCTGATGGTAATTATCCAGAAGGAGGTATTTTTAGACGAGAGGGGACATGCCGCTTCTCAGTATTGTACACCTTATAGGCTGCCACAACGCACCTGATCCTGAAATGTGTGTTTTGAAAAGATTTTAGGGTACGAATAAGCCAAGCAGTTGATGAGTCTTTCTTAATTTTAGATCGACAATGGCTAGTTTGTTTTAAAATGTTTGGGTTAGCTTCCAAAAGTGTCAAGTCGCGCTGGACGCCCCTGATTTGCATCAAGTATGCTAGACTCTCTGCAAATGAGGAGGGGACCAACTTGATGCCCCTGTCTCTCGAAAAGCAGCACTGTGCTACCAGAATGCATTGCATCGCTGCACACCACAGCCTCACCCGTTGGTGTTGTAGACTGCGCTTTTGAACCCATGAGTTCTGTAATTTGGCCGTCGCCATCTTGTTTTTTTGCATCCAGTGAATGCTAGTGACCGTTCTTGGGCTGAGGAGGAGTAACGTATACGTCTCTGGTCACCTATCAATCACCTTGTGGTCCCGCCCTAAAGCATACCCTGCTTTATGGTCTGTTTGACTCTAAATGGAGCATCATTTACTCAATGAACATCATGCTGTATTGAAGAAGACTTGAAGCTAGAGATTGAGACCATGAACTCATGTTTCCTGAGGTAAATAAATCATGAGAGCAGTCGAGTCATTTTCTCATAGACTGACTTGTCTTTTGCAACTAGAGGAGCCGCCCCCGGCCGGCCATTTCCATGAATGCAAGATTAATGCACTTCCACATTGGCATCACTTTTCAGAACCCGAGGTTGCCGCCCGCTGCTTGTATAGACAATGACCAACAAGCGTGGATATGATCGATCCTGCTCACACCTATCATCCCAAACATTGTTCATAGCCTTAACCTCCGTGCATTTCCGCCGTCTCGTCACACATCTAACGTTTTCTTCTCCGTCGGCTTTTCTTTCCGGGTTCAGGCAAACTGTGTCTGCAGCACGAGGAACTCGTCCAGAAGTACCTGCCGGTGTTTGCCAGGGAGCTGGAGCTCGGCACGGAGGTTGCCGTGCGCAACAATGTGGTTGTGATTATGTGCGATCTGTGTGTTCGATACACCAACATCGTGGATCACTATATCCCCAACATCTCCGCTTGTCTGCGAGACAGTGAAGCTATCATCAGGGAGCAGACTCTCATCATGCTGACCAACCTGCTGCAGGTGGGAACTGTTCTACTCTTTCTACACTAGGCCACAGATGGAGAGATGCTTTAAGATTATTTATAGTAGTTTTATAAAAAAAACTAAATAGGTTGATATCTAAATAGGGGGCGGCTGTAGCCCAGTGGGGAGAGGGGTCGTCCTGCAACCGCAAGGTAGTCGCTTGTACCCCCGGGTGCTTCACAGCAGCCCACTGCTCCTTAAGAACTAAGGATTTAAAATTGCAGAGAACACATTTCATCTATGTATGTAAACATTTTTAGAATGACAATAAAAGTCTTTCACTTAACTTCATCTTTAATTTTTAAGTGCAAGCTATTTTTGCCCTGTTAAAAATGACAGGATTATTATCAAATCAGTTGACCTGATATCACAACAAACAAACATATAATATTTAATGTGGATTATGGACTAAGTTTAGCGTTAGAAGTGACAATAAAATATTTACGGCATTTTCAGCCCCCTGTATTTGTCAAATGTCAACATAAATGATGTTTCCAGTGTCTAATTGCCTGTTTTCTTATTTCTCCAGGAGGAATTTGTGAAATGGAAAGGCGCCCTCTTCTTTCGCTTCATGGTGACGCTGGTTGACCCGGTCCCTGCCATCGCCAGGTACATCCCACTGCACACATAGAAAGATGATGCCTAGGTGGATCATTTCAAAATATAACATCCAAAAATAGAGAAGAATACGCTGCTACCCCTGTTTCAGACTTATGACTGTCAACATTTTTGTTAATTAATTATTGTGTAGTAACCTTTTGTGCTTCTACATTCACTTGCTACCTATCCTTGCATTTAAGAAGCATTCTGACCAAAAGAAACAAATATTTATTTCACAGATACGAGTATGGAGAAGATTTTTGTAAATTTAAGAATGTGACATCTAAAAAGTAGGGACGGTCAAGTCAACGCATTCATTAAGTAATTAATTAACACCGACAAATATGTTATCGCGTATTCATGCTGCGTTCACACCAAGGCTACCATGTAAGAAATAACCACTATTCACAATATATATTTGAAATACTACTGTGTAAAGGGAATACTGCTGTGTTTGCAAAATAAATATTATTGCACTTTTGTTCATATAGCAAAAATAATTTTCAAAAAAGACACATTCATTGAATTTCATTGAATTTTGCGCGATCGTTACCCAGCGCTACTAAAAAGTGATGTTAAAACTGTGTTTTCCGGAAAATCAAGGCACTAAATTGTGTCGGAGCAGTTGTAAGCAGCGTTCTGTTCTGTAGATCTTTAGCATCCAATCCGACCTGGGCTGCATGATGTATTTTAGGATTTTCCAAAACAAACTTATTGGCAGTTTTTTGGGCTTATGTGTATTTAACTTTTGGCTCAAGGTACAACAAGTACACGCTGACACTTTATACTTAAATCTTTCTTTCAGTATTGTTGGTATCTAACATCACTCAGAGTCCCCAAAGAAGTCTGACACAATATCAAAAATACCTCAAAATTAAAAGTACCTCTTGTTTTCTTGTCCCAGTCTGTGTGAGTACTGCCTGCTCCACCTGCTGCTGAAAAAGAACCCAGAAATGTTCAGCCAGCACTTCATTGAGTGCATCTTCCACTTCAACTCCTACAACAAACACAAGTCTTACAACAAGTTCCCTGAAAGTGAGAGGTAGGAAGCTTTATGGATATTAGTCCTGTCATCCAGTTCACGTGGCTTCATGTATCCTGTAGCAAAACATCCAAGGATATTTTTGTTGTCTATTCATTGGCTTATTTTTTATTTAAATCCATACAGAGAAAAGGTTCGGTTCTCCCTGAAAGGAGATCAGCACCGCGAGAAGCGTTTTCGGATCTACCGCTTCCTGTTGGAGCACTTCACGGACGCCCAGCGCTTCAACATCACCGTCAAGATCAACCAGACCATTTTAGGTGAACACGTGTGTTGAGAAGTAAAAGAAAGAAGAAGAAAAGTGGTAAAAAAAAGCTTGTGCAAAAACAAAACAAAAATCCCTTTGAACCCTCTTCCTTTCCCAGCATGCTTTGCGGACGAGGAGATGCAGTTGGATGCGGATGGTGCTGAGATTTTGTCCGAGACCTTCAAAATCTTGAGTCTGAAGGAGATGAAGCTGCAGGCCATATCTACTCCAGCAGGAGGCGCCGCAGGGGAGGAAGCGGAGGAGGAGAACATGGCCACCATGGCAAAGGCTGTCCTGCTGGTGGCGCAGAAGAAGGTGGTGTCTCAGGTGAGCTGGCCGAGTCGGTCTCATCAAAAACGGAGTTATATTTCTTTGTTACTCATAACTCCGCGCGAAATAACTTGTTACTTTACTTTAATTTCTGAGCTAAAGTATTAGCCCTGAAACCTGGTTCTAAACGGGAAGTGGTTCTACATTTTTTTTTATAAGCCGTCGTATTGATCAGGTCCTAAATCACCGGTTCTGCTATCAATACTTCAGAAGTTACGCCGTGAGATGTCCTCGGTCTGTGTCTTTGTGCTTTACTCTGATGCGCACACACGCACACACACATAATGACAGAAAGAAGAAAAATCTCCAAAGTGTGGCTGTATTTTACTCCAGTAGATGCTGAGATTTCTCGTAGCCACAAATGCAATGAAACCTTCACAAGTAAGCGAGGAAACGGCAGCAGTGCATCACAACATGACCAACAAGCAGAATATCAATCGGCAGAAATGCTCAGTTTTCTATTGCTTGTCGCGCAGCCCGTCTGTCCTCGTCCACTGCAAGTAAAGTTAGTGATGTCATCTGGAGTTTGATCAAAAGAACAGGCCAATAGATTCAAGCTAACCATTGTTTAGCGAATGGTTGAGCTGCGAATGTATTGTAACGGACTGAGGGACATGTTAGTGTGATTGTGTTTACAGGAAGTTGTTCTAGATAAGAAGGTTGGTTATGGCAATTACTGAGTTCAGGGGGTCAGTGAAGGTCTCATGACCTCTGTGTAGATGTGAAACCTGTCATTCATCCTCGCTACCTATGGGGGTGGGTGGAACACATGAATGTTGTTTGTGTTACTTGGTTGTTGAGCGTAGTCCATGACCGGGAGCAGACGGAGTGTCATGCTTTACGGTGTTGACTGTTGTCGTTTGGCGTGGGCTACGGCCCTCAGGAGCCTGTGTACGGTCCCCGAATAAATAAACGGCAAGACAACGTCTCGTAGCTTTCCTAAACCCAGAGTCGCTATATTATTTTGAAGATTCTGGAACTTTTTGCGTTTTTGCCGAAAGACTGTCTGTTTACATACAAGAACTAGAACGGGCACTCGGTAGAGCGCATACCTTCGCATATCACAAGATTGGGCATTGAATTATGAACATGTTGGCATTAGTTGCATGCCAATTGGATAAAGATTGGCCGCGCTATGGTAAAAAAAGAAGATTTTGACCTTTTCATGACCTTGACCTTTGACCCGATCGATCCCAAAATCTAATCAAATGGTCCCCGGATAATAACCAATCATCCCACCAAATTTCATGCGATTAGGTTTAATACTTTTTGAGTTATGCGAGCAACACGCATACAAATAAATAAATAAATACACGGCGATCAAAACATAACCTTAAAGGTAATAACAATGACATGTCAATTCTCTTTTTAATTATTTGTCTTTTTTCCCACACAAAATAATAAAAAAAGGAACACTCAAGAGTACCGATAAGGAACCGAACTGATAAGCGGTGTGGATAAGGGCAGTATCGATAAAATCCGAACGATATCCATTCCTACAGTCAGCCACAACTCTTAACCCACCACACCCACACGTCCCATCTGCTGCATATAACACGTGAAAAGTTAGAAGACGTGACACTAAAGTGAATAAGCACCTGACCACGGGCCGATGTATACGCGTTGAAACAGACGGTGTGCATACTGTGTTACCGATGTATCACTTTTGATCCACAGGTCCAGAAGAAGGCTTTCATAGAGAACACGGTTCCTCTCATCATCGGCCTGAAGAGCCTGCTGGAGCAGAAGCGCTCGCCCGTCCTCCGAGACCTCATGGCTTACCTTCAGGTGAGACCACAGCACAGACGGACCACCGCCCTGCGTATTTATTTGAAGACGGAATTGATGTGCAGCCGACTTGCATCGGGAGGAAAAGAGGCCCTTCTTTTGAGCGTGCCTTTGTGTGGCCGTACTCCAGGTGACAATGCAAGACTACCGCAACGAGGTCAAGGAGTTTTTCTCTGGAGACGAGCAGCTGGCGGCGGAGCTGGAGTTTGCTCTGAAGACGGCTGAGAAGGAAAGAAAGATTGCGGAGCAGATGGACAACTGCAGTTTGACAGGAGAGACCAGGACTCCTACTGCACAGGTCAGAAAGCACCGCCTACACAGAGAGCTTTAGAGGGCAACTTTAAAATAAGCTTGTATGGAAAAGAGGAGTGATTATATTATATACTATATGTTTACATAACATGTATGATTTGCCAGTATTTAATAACAATATTTATATGCAGTATAATAATAGAATATATACTAACTTTACATTTGGTCTCATAGACACAATTTTTCTTCAATTATTTAACAGGATTTATCATTTTGATTTTCGAACAGTTGTGTCAATTTAATTAGCAGTTTAAAACCCCAAACTGTTCTCCATTGAATTCCTTTCATTTGTATTGTGATTTAGAGAAAATCATAAAAAAGATGTGAATAAATTAAAATGTAATGTTATGTGCTACATGCACGGTGCTCGGCTAAATATGTGAAACGCTGTTGTAAACACTGATGTTTATGTTGCGGTATTCTAGTTTATTTAAGCAATATTTGCTTTTTGTCTACTTAATTGTTTACTCTCGAAGAATGACACTGTAAGCGGCAGTTTAATCTGTGATTAAGAATAATAATTAGAGTTGTGTGTCAACAGTTTCTGCAAGGCCTAGAAAATAATCAATTTTAATCATTAATTGAGATTAAGCATCTAACCTTAATCCCTGAAATAGTCTTGAGGTGTAATATTGTTTACATACTGTGAATCTGAAAGTCTTTTTTAAATGTTTGTTTTTTCAGCTTTCATTAATTTCTGATTTTAAAAATACAATACAATGCGTGAAAATATATTGCCAATGTTTAAGAATTATTGATTCGTTTTGGCTTTTACATTGATAACAAATGCAGGCCAGTGTCTCTGAATTCCCGACGGTCAGTGAAGGTGTCTTGGTGGCTCTGCTCTCTCCTCAGTGTTCAACCCAGGGCTCTCCCGTCAGGTCCAGGCCCCTCCCATTAGTCTTTGCCACGCCACAGCCGCCACGTCCAAACCCCCTCTCTACCAGACTGGCATACACTGACAGGTGGGTTTTTCTCAACATAGCAGCTTATCAACAACAACGATTCCCTGCAGGTTGTTGTTGTTGTTGTTAGCTGTGATGAAATTTAAAAAACACACGGTAGTCAAGGATAGAATATTTGTTTTCCTCTACTTTCCTGTAATTTCTACAATATTAGTTTTTAGCATTCACAATCGTCCATCATAAAGGACTTTGGAAACAGCTATCTTTAAGATTCATCTTATTAAAAAATATGCAACAGGTCTACTTTCAGAGAAACAGAATTAGCGGGATCTTTTTTGTAGATTTATGCTTTAATTTTTAAAATTCTGATTTTGTTTGTCTCAGAGTTAATGGTTAATTATTACGTTATCTTTTTTTGTTAATCTTCAATGGTCCTAATATGCCGTCGTAGTTTAGCGACTTTGTGTCCAATAATCAGTGGGCTTCTTATTTCAGACTGAAGCATTAACATTTAGCTTAAACGTTATCAATTTTCAGTGCTGAATTCAGGCATAGCTGGTCAGTTCAGCTTGAAAGCTTTGTTTGTTTTTAGTTTGTTTGTTTATTGAGTGGTTCATGCACTGCAGATACAGACATGAAATAAATGGAAAGGGGATGGTGGGAAGAATGCTGGTATTGAATCAGGAACATTGCACATTTTAATAGTTTTTTAAATATCCTTGATACCTTTTTATGATGCTCATGGTATCAGTGAGGAAAGAAACGTGTGTGTGTGTGTGTATATTATCAGGCGTGTGAACAGTTCCAGGTGGGAGGAACATGTGCAGACTAAGTCGATGGGTCTGGAAGGAACAGGTACGGCATGCCGGAGGTTTAAACTACAATGTACATGCTTAAGAAAACCCCGCGCAACAGTGGGGGGACTGTTAGCTACGGCTTGGAGGGTCAGAGTGCACAGCATGAATACAACTCAACAAATACAATCAAATGAATGTGTTTTCATCTGGATTAGTCCTAAACAGATTATACTATTCTTCAACTGGAATAAAAGATTTCAGGATCTGAAATGTTTAAATAGGGTATTGTTGCCAACGGTGTAACAGTGTCAAAGTTGACGATGTTTACTTTATTTTGTTCATAGATTTGTTTCTGCTGGGAAAAACAAATCAGTTCCCACAGATTTAATTCTCATTCAGCGGGTTTTCTTTAGTCATGAACAAATCATTTTGCAAAGACCATCTAAATTTGAGTAAATGCGTGATTAAATAATTTCACATCCTTCCCAATCTGATCCTCTTTAGTTTTCATACCTAATCAATTGAGACCAACTGAACGCAGTTTTACTCCATCAGTCCTTGACGGGAGTCACAGCGTCCTGACTGTTTTTTTTCTTTGACTTTCCAGTGATGCAAAAAGGAGTTGTGGATGACAGAGCCATCAGCACACCCAAAGGTACGAGCCCACATCACTAGCGTTACTGGCTAGAAATCACTCACTCCAGACCACATTTCCTCCTTTACACATGGTCGTGTTCTCGCAGTCCGAATGCCCTTTTCCTTTTTAAAGTGTATTTGTGAAAATCGTAAAAAGAAATACACGAATATAGAGTCCGATGGATACTAATCTCGTGTCTGTCAGGAGTTGAGGCGTAGTTAGCCTAGTTTAGCATACACTTGGGAAACGGGGAGCAGTTGGTAGCCTGGTTTAGCTAAACGTATATACAAATACACCCACTCTGTGAGGAACACATCTCAGCTCTTTGTTTGGACTGTGAACAAACAGAAAGTCTAAAAACAACACTTGCTGGAGCCATTTCTAAAAGGAATTTTAAATGTACCTTTTTAATTGATTAAACATTCCAGTCTTGTCATCTGTCTTCCCTGTAATCCAGGAGTCGGCATCAATCTGACGTTCGATGAAGGAGTCAGCGCAATCTTCAGTGACCGACGACCAAGTAAGCCGCTCTGACATCTCACTCAATCCCACTCATCGGCATTTTGGGCAGCAGTGTCTCAGCATGACAATTTTAGTCTGAGTCTATTGTGTGTGTGTGTGTGTCTCCCAAAGGTGTTGTCGGGGAGACCAGTGTCCTTCATATGCGGTCAGATGAGCAGCAGTGAGTGTACTACTTCTGTCTGTGTCCACACAGTCCATGTTTTCTGTCACAGTTCTGGTTCCTGCGGGCACTCCTACATGTAGTTTGAGTACAGTAACAATAGTTTTATCTCGATAAATGGTAAAAGCTGTAGTTCTATTTCATCCGTAGAACTGGATATCTTCTTAATAACAACAAAGTCACAGGTGACCTCGGATGACCCCCCCTCGCCGGGTATAAATTCCGGCGTCATCCTGAGATCAGTCCTTTTTTATCTTCCCGCTACGCAGGCTAACTACTACGTTAGCATCAGCTAAAGCTGAACTTGTACAAAGAGATAACTCTGAAGCTCGTCGCGTGTAGCCTTGTGACCACTGGTCAGGGTTGCGGATCTCTCGCCCTCCAATGGCTGCGACAAGCTGTATCTTAGAACAGAGGCGGTACATTTTCTACCTTCGGACCATCGAGCCCGACCGGAGGACACGCCAATCTCCGGTCTTCACCAGGTTGGCCACTTTTTATTGCCGTGAAGCATCAACGGGTGAGATCGAATAACTGTAGTTACATACGTGACTTTCGTTTTTTTGTCACCGAAACCAGCATTTAACCCTTGTGTTGCCTTCGGGTCAATTTGACCCGATTCAATGTTTAATGTCGGTGTTCTTTCGGGAGTCAACAAACAAACATAAAGTACCTCACACTTAAACTTGGAAAACAATATTAATTCTAATAATTTTCTGGAGATTTTAATAGCTGGGGTCATATTGACCTCAAGGGTAAAATATGTTAGTAAATATAAAGGTAACAGGAGGGTGAAACATTGAATCGGGTCAAATTGACCCGAAGGCAACACAAGGGTTAAGAGAATGAAAAATAAAGTTGTTAACCTAGCAACTACAGAAGGTCCGACATTTCCTTTTTTTCCTATATGGTATAGAAGGTGCAGGCTATATTTCATGGGGTGTAAGACAATGTAAAAACATTCAGGGTTCATACGGTCATGGAAAACTTGGAAGTCATGGAATTTGAAAATGGATATTTCCAGGCCTGGAAGTCTGTGGAAAAAAATGTAATCCCTCAAATTTTGGAAAAAAATGTGTTATATTCACATGTTCATTTATGGAGTTTTATTGAAAGAATAAACATTTATATCAATATTTATTCTTTTAATCAAACTATTGTCTATCATTCATTTGTGTCATTTATACACCGAGATTTCACCAAATGTTTGGTAATGGAAATTTGGTTTAAAGTCATGGAAAAGCACCCACCCTGCCCGTAATTGTGGCTGCTTATTATTTTTGCCTGCAGTATTAAAAGACTTGCTTAAGAC
This sequence comes from Pseudoliparis swirei, assembly GCF_029220125.1. Lineage (NCBI taxonomy): Eukaryota > Metazoa > Chordata > Actinopteri > Perciformes > Liparidae > Pseudoliparis > Pseudoliparis swirei. The sequence continues at coordinate 5,338,380 of NC_079404.1, read as the reverse complement.
TTCTCTAAAGGTGAAGAAGATTTACGTTAAATAAAGTCTCCGGATCGTGTCGACTTGCTGTACACACCTCCCTGAGATCCAAAGTCTGTGAGAGCCATGTCATCTTTAGACGTGTTGAGCTGATCGAATATTAAATCCATGGAAGATCTGATCTCTGAGTGCACAGACTTGACAGTCCTAGATTCTGCCTCCACACACTAAAAGGGAGGCACATGGAATTAAGTTTTAATGGCGCCCGCATAACTTTTTCATTTGCGAATCCCTTTCATGAATAATGGCCTAAGTTACGAGAGAACATTTGAATTACCATTTAAATGGTGACGCCTGCCCAATATAACATTGAATTGGTATTTAGTTGTTTAAAATTTCTTCAGACGTTTTTGTAAGTCTGTGTGCGTGTGTTTATTGATTTGTTTCAGAGCTCCTGGACTGAGGCAGTGGGACGTGCAGTCTCCTCTCCGCCAGAGAAAAAAGTCCTTTAAAGTTTAGTCAATGTACTGCACTACGTCTGTTTTTTGTCTTTTCTACAACTACCCTTACACTTCTTTTCATCTTTCCATCCACATTTTTCTCATCTTTATTGTTGCTTCACTGTCACTCTTTGTCCTCCTATCTTTTTTGTAATAAAGGTATAAAATATTATTTTTGGCTTTCACAATTTTGTTAAAATGTTATTTACATTTGTTCTGTCCGTTTAGTTTAAATGCAGAGAATAATTATCTTATCCTAAGTCTTGTAAAGTATGAAAACATTCATCTGCTGGCACGTCTGAAAATCCAGAAACAAAAATCCTTTCCTTAAACTGTAGCTGAAAATGACATCTTGCTAATTTTTTTACAAAAAAGAAAAGAATTAATAAAGAATACTATGCAATGGATCTACTAAAATCATTCAATTACCAAATTTATAACCATGCACTTACTGCATTGAAAAACAAAGTTCGTGTTTTTTGTAAGGGTAATCATAATAACCGAATCTGCACACAGAGAGGACAACTGTACTGTATTCAATTAGATCTTCCGTTCAGTTGCTTTGCTCACCTAAAACTACCCCCACATTTAGGGTAGTATGAGGCAGGCACGTGCACAGAAAGCAGGGCCCAAACCGTTTTCCCCGGTGAGGGCCCCTTTTGTGGGGATTTTTTATTCATCTATTTAAAAAAAATTTTCTGATGCCCCCAAAGGAAACCGGGGCATTTATCAAATCCCCCCGGCAACCCCGCCGGTTTTTTCCATTCCCCTGGTGCCGCCCCCAAAAGCTGCACCTCCTTTTTGAGAGATAGAAAAGGTCAGCTTGTTTTTCCCCCACTTTTTTTGATAAAAATCCCTGGTTGAAAAATACCCCCAACAAAAAAAAAAACAAAACTAAAAAAATCCCCCGCAAAGATTATGTTTTGGTGGAAAAGGGGAAAGAGAAAAAGAAATTTTATTGCAAACAGGGGTGCTATGAAATTTCAAAAAAAACAAACCTCTGGATTAAACAAGTTTAATGCCTTTTTTTAAGGGAAAGATCCACAACCACGGGGAAACTGACGTAACCCCCCTCCATTGTTCAAATAAACATTTTAAAAAAAAGATTATTGGGGGAAAAATAGGGAACCCCCCAGGGGTTGGTTAATTTGAATTTTTATTTCCCTTTTTTAGATCCCCCAATTTTTCATTTTGAAAAATGAAACCAATGCCCACAATAGCCTTATAATTTTTAAAAACCAAACAAGCCCCAAAAAGGGGCAATAATAAAAAGACGGGGGATCTGTGTGAGGGTTTCTTCCTTGGTCCAGTAATGCTCAAGGTAGCCTTTTGTGAAAACATAAGAAAAGGGAAAAAAAGAATTTGGGGGTTCAATTCGAAAACCCCAAAAAATTTTCCCCTTGTTTTTCTGTTGAAGAATACACAACCAAGACAACTCCAAAGAGAAGCACTTATGAACTAAAGAATCATCAGTGTCTCCGTTTGAGGTTATCTGAATGTGGGGGAAATGAGCAAACCAGCTTTTCCCAAAAGACACAGCTTCATACTTGAAGAAAAGATCAGCAAACTACCCCAAAAAAAGCACTTCTGCATTGAAAACAAGTTAGGTTTTTTAAGGGGAATCAGATTTACAAATCTGCACAAAAGAGGAAAACTGGACTGAAATTTAACCAATCCATTGTACAAAAGACAACCCCCAAAAAGAAGCACTTATGAACTAAAGAATCATCGGGGTCTCCGTTGAGGTTATCTGAATGTGATTTTGTTGGATCATCTTCTTGTCGTCCGGGATTTGTCATGCTCAACCCCCCAACAAGTAGCACTTACCTCAAAATTAAAGACCAGTCCCTTTCCGTTGAGGTTAAAGGGAGGGTTTTTCCCTTTGCCCCCTTTTGGTCTTTCCATGTCGACAAACAAAATTAGGGATTAGGGAAAACAAAGTTTGCATTTCATTCCCCCAAATTTTTCTTGATTTTGTTGGTTTTTTAAAAAACAACCCCAAAAGGAATTTAAAGAAAAAGACATATGCTGTCTGAATAAACCAAAAATTTTTAAACGACTTTCATTTTTACACTTTTTTCCCCTTAAAATGGGTGTTTCAAAATAAACATTCATTCCGATCCCTAAGCCGTGTTTAAAAATTAACTCAAAAAGTAAGTTATTTCCCCGCTTGAAAATTTAAACACAAACCCAAACAACTCAAAAAAAGAAAGAACAAAGAACAAGTTCTCCATTACTAAATTTTTTTGGTTTTTAATAATGCCAACCCCCCAAATGATTCTGAAGAAAACAAACGCTCAAAAAAAAATTTTTTCCCTTTTACTGGTTTTTCCCTGGAAGGGAAAGGAGCAAGATTGACAAAAACAAAAGCCAAAACCCATTTTAAAAATTTAAAGAGAAAAATGCCCAAAAGAATCACTGGATCACAAACTTTTAGGTGGGAATCAGTCGGACCAATGTCCCTTTAGGTGTTTTGAAAAAAAGGAAAAAATGAAACAAAAAGCTAGCCAAAAAGATTTTAAAAAAAAAGCACTATGTTCGTTAGGTTTTTGAAGTAAAATTTTTGGGGGCAATCTTTCAATTATCCATTTTGGGCAAAACTCCCCAAAGCCCAAAAAAAGTAGCATTTGAATGAAAACCCCAATCATGCTCAAGTTAAGGCAAAAAAAAGACTATCCCTTGTTTGGTTCTTTTACCTCCTTTTTAAAAAAGTGTTTTTAAAATGATGCCCCCCCAAAAAAATTTGCATTTTTTAAAATAAAAATTTCCCCGCCAGTCAACAAACCCCGGGCACTTTGAAAAAGTTCATGTTTCCTTTGGGACAAAGTTCTTTAATAATTTTTGTCAAAGAAAGATTATAAAAAAAACCCCCCTTTTTTTGGGGTTTTGGTAAAAAAAAAAAGGGGGGCCCCCAAATTTAAAAAAAAAAACCATTAAAAAACATTTTTTGGGACGAAGTGGTAATTTTTTAGACTGCCCAAACCCCCCGAGTCCAACCCTTTGGGTTTTGGGGCCTTATTTTTTTTTTTTGTCCCCGAATTTGGGGGCCTTTTTCCCCAAAAAAAATTGGGCCAAAGCCCTTTTGAATCAAGGGTTTTGAAAAAACCCCAAAAAGAAAATTTTAATTTTGCAAAGGGGCTTTGTGAAAAGCACCCTTTTCCCTTGGGAGTTTTCAAATGAACAAACAAAATTGCAAAAAAACTTGAAGATGGAAAGATAAAAAACCCCAACAAAAGCACTTACTGAAATTTAAAATCAAAAGTGTTTTTGTAAGGGGTCAAAACAATCTGGACACAGAGGACAATGTACTGATTCATTAATCTTCCTTTAGTTGTTTTTAAAAACCCCCCAAAGCACTTACTGAATTCAACAGTCAATGCTCAAATTTAAATATGAGGACATAGAAAGGGAACCGCATACCCCCTGTCTCTTTTTAAAACTGTTGAAGAAACAAACCCAAAACAACCCAAAGAGAAGCACTTATGAACGATCATCAGTGTCTCCGTTTGAGGTTATCTAATTTTTTTAAAAGCAAAAACCACATTTTCCCAAAAGACACAGCTTGATACTTGAAGAAAAAGATCAGCAAAATAAAAACAAAAGCACTTACTGCATTGAAAACAAGTTAGTGTTTTGTAAGGGTAATCAGATTTACAAATCTGCCAAAAAGGAAAACTGGACTGTTCAAAATCCGATTGTCACAACCAAGACAACCCCAAAGAGAAGCACTTAGAACTAAAGAATCATCAGTGTCTCCGGGGGTTATCTAATGTGATTTTTGGGGTCATCTTTTGTTAGTATTTGTCACCAAACCCCCCCAAAAAGTAGCACTTACTGAAGAAAACAAGCAATGCCGTTGAAATATAAAAGACTTTTCCCCGGGTGCACCTGGTTCTTTTTGTGTAATCGAAAAAAACAAGGAGGACGCTTCCGATTTTAAAAAAACCCAAAACAACCCAAAGAGAAGCACTTATGAACAAAGAATCATCGTGTCTCCGTTTTAGGTTATCTGAATTATTTTGGTGTCGTGAGAGAGCAAAACAAGAGCATTTTAAAACAAGCAAACTGGAGGAATAAAAAAAATTTACCCCCACCAAAACAACTTTTGATGAAAAAAGTTAAGTTTTTTTTTTGAAGGGAAAAAAAAAACCGAAACTCCAAAGAGAAAAAAACGGTACTGTTTATTTCAATTTAGAAACTTCCGCCCTCCCCGTTGCTTTGGGCTTTACAAAACTACCCCCAAAAAAAGCACTTACTGATTAAAACAAGTTAGGTTTTTTTTGGGAATCAGATTTCAAAACTGCACGGGGGCAAATGGCTGAAATTTAATCCAACCAAAAACAACCCAAAGAGAAGCACTTATGAACTAAAGAATCATGTGTCTCCGTTTTAGGTTATCTGAATGTGATTTTTTGGTCTCTTCCTTGGCCGTATTTGTCATGCTCAACCCCCCAACAAGAGCACTTACTGAGTAAAACAACAATGCTCAAGTTGAGGAATATAAAAGACTATCCCCGGGTGCACCTGGTTCTTCCTTGATCCGTTTTCCCCAAAATGGAAAATATGAAGATTTGCATTTTTAATCAAAAAGCCGCCAAAAAACCCCCTCTTTGAAATTTCTGGTTAGGGTCCAAACAAACCTCAAAGAGAAACACTTATTTTAATTAAAGATCAAATTTCCCCCCAAGGTACGATGTGATTTCAGTTCAAAATCTTTCCCATTTTAAATCTAGTATTGGAAAAGTCAACCCCCCAAAAAAAAGCACTTTGAAAAATTTTTTTAAGGGAACAAAAATCTTTTAAGAGGCAATTTTAAAAGATCCCTTTCATTGTTTTCCTACCCCCGTTTTTCCAGAAGCTGTGGGGTGAAACTTTCCCTATTTTGCTCTTAAAAACAAAATCCCCAAAAAACAATCAAAAAGGGGACTTTGAAAAAGTTCATGTTTCCTTTAGGTTTCAATTTTTAAAAGAGCATACCCCGTTTAAAAAACATTTTAATTGAAGATGCAATCAGAAAACCCCCAAAAAGGCACTTTGTTTCTAAAATTTTTTTTTAAGGGAAAATTTATTGCAAAACTTGTTTAATAACAAACCAAAAAAAAAAGAGCATTATGAAAAACATTTCCTTTTAGGGTTTTTAAATTTTAATCCCCTTTTTTCTGAGATGAAAGCCCCCAAAAATTTCAAAAAAACAACTCTTAAATTAAAAGTTTTGAGGTTCTTGATGAATTGCAAGAGAGGACAAAAATAAAAATTTTTATTAATCTTGAAATTTTTGCCAAACCCAAACAAACCCCCAAAAAAGCACTTATGAATAAAGAATCTCAGTGTTGTTTGAGGACTGAAGTGTTTTTGTTCATCTTCTTTCTCCGTATATTTGTTGAACCCCCAAACAAGACAACTTAAAAAAGCAACTAATTTAAATAAAAAAGGGGTTCCCGGGTGAGGTTTTCCTTTATTGGTGTCCCCGAAATGGCAAATTTTTTTACGAGCCCCTTTTCAAATGGCACACAAAAACCCCCCTACTTTTAGATGAACCAAGGTCGAATTCCAAACAAAGCCTAAGAGAACAAAGTAGTATTTTTGAAGGGTAATTAGATGCAAATCTCCGGGACTGACTGTCCCTTTTGTTTTCACAATAAGCAACCAAAAGAGCACTTTTGAAAAGAACTTTGGGGTTTTAAATATGGGATACTTGGTGAATCAGCAATCCCCCAAAAAAAGCACTTACTGAATTTAAAACAAAAAATTTTTTTTGAAGGGGAATATAAAAAGAAAAAGGGGACCCTGTTCAAACCTTGGTTTTCCCCCTTCCCCTTGGAATTTCCCGTCAATGCCAAATTAAATATGAGGCATGAAATGTAACCTGATCCCCTGCTGTCTCTTGTTATATCTGTTGAAGAACACACAACCAAGACAACTCCAAAGAGAAGCACTTATGAACTAAAGAATCATCAGTGTCTCCGTTTGAGGTTATCTTTTTGTTGGAGAGCAAAAAGCATTTTTTCCCACAGTCATCCTTGAAGATGGACAGATCAGCAAAATTACCCCAACAAGAAGCACTTACTGCATTGAAATTCAAAGTTAAGTGTTTTTTGTAAGGGTAATCATAATGACCGAATCTGCACACAGAGAGGACAACTGTACTGTATTTTTCCCTTCAGTTGCTTTTACCAAAAATCCCCAAAAAGCACTTACTGAATTCAACAGACAATGCTCGTTAGGTATGAGGACATAGAAGAGTGGCCCCACCCCCCTGTCTCTTGATACTGTTGGGAAACACAACCAAGACAACTCCAAAGAGATGCACTTATGAACTAAAGAATCATTAGTGTCTCTGTTTGAGGTTATCTGAATGTTTTGAGAAACCCTTTTTAGGAGTATTTGTCATGCTCAAATGCCCCAACAAGTGCACTTACTGAAGAAACAAGTCAATGCAAGTTACAATATAAAAGACACCCCGTTAATGGTTCTTTTTTGCAAGAAAATTTTAAAGAAGAGGACAACTGACCCGAAATACTCCATTGTTGGACAACCCAAAACAACCCCAAAAAGAAGCACTTATGAACTAAAGAATCATCGGGCTCCGTTTGAGGTTATCTGAATGTGAGGGTCAATTTTTTGGATATTTGTCATGCTCAACCCCCAACAAGTAGCACTTACTGGGGAAAACAAGTCAATGCTCAAAAGGAATATAAAAAACTATCCCCGGGTGCACCCGGTTCTTCCTTGGATCCTGCTGGTGAAAATGTGAATTTATTTGTCTCTTGATATTTTTCCAACCAAAAACTAAAAGGGCCAGCTAAAAACCTGCTCCCTTTTAGGACTTTAAAGGTCTGAGAAAAAGGCTTTTAAAAAAAGTCCCAAGAAAGAAGAAAACCCCCAAAAAGGTTTTGAATTAAATAAAACATTTTTGTGGGAAACAAATGCCAAAAAACCCCGGGCACTTTGTTTAATTTTCCTTCAGTTGTTTTTTAAAAACAACGACTTTGAACAACAGAAAATTTAAATTAGGCATATGAAAAACCCCCCCTTTCCTTGATTTTAAAACAACCGCAACCCAAAAAGAAGCATTAAACAAAAACACTGCCCTTTTTATTTCAAAGTTAGTGTTTTTGTTTTAAACCCCCCAAATGACCGGAAAACCAACTCAAAGGGGGAAAAAAAATTTTCTGGGGGATTTTTTTTGGGTCCTTCGTTCCCAAAATTGCTTTTCTTCAACCCCTTTAAAACTCCCCCAAAAATGCCACTTAATGAATTTTAAGGGCAACCCCAAAGTAAAAGGGTATTAAAGAGACATTTAAGCGTGGCAATTGCTCGCATTTTACTCCATGGGTTCTTGATTATCTGTTGAAGAAATAACAAAAAGCAACCAAAAAAAGCCTATTTAAATAAAGACAAAAAAAGCCTTCGTTTGAACAAATGGTTTTTTAAGGGGAACAAATACAGACTCAAAGGGGCCTGTTTAAGATGCAGTTGCAAAATACCCCCAAAAGCATTCAAATTCCGTTGTAGGGGGGAAAAACATAAAACAAACCGAACACTTTCTTTAAAAACTTTAAAAACCAAAAAACTAAAAAAGCACTTATGAACTTTAATGCTAGGGTTTTCAAAACAACCAATTTTGACCATGCCTTGAAATCGTAGAAAACCCCCAAAAGAAGCATTAAATTAAAATAAGTGTTTTTGAGGTAATCAAAAAAAATCGGAGTAACTTCCCTTTTAAAAAATGATTTTGAAACCAAGCCCCAAAAAAGACAAATAAAACAACAAGCCTTTTAAAAAAAAACCCTTTTGGTTTTTTTTGCAGTAAAGAATACATTTTTTGAAAAAGACAAAAGAAAAAAAGCCCTTTTATTTTAAAAAAATTGTTTTGATATAAAATTTTTGAAAATACACAACCAAACAACCCCAAAGAGAAGCACTTATAATAAAGAATCATGGGGGTTTCCGTTTTAGGTTTCTTGGATTTGTTTTCAACTTCATTTTGGGGTTAGATTTGTCATCTAAACCCCCAACAATGCACTTTGAAGAAAACCCAAGCAATGTCGTTAAAAATATAAAAGATTCCCTGGGTTTTGGTGCATTTTGGGTTTTTCCTTTGGATCCTTTCTTTTCCCAGAAGCTTTAAATGACTTCAAGTTTGACAAAACAAAAGGAGCACAAAACCTCCTACTTTGAATAATTTCAATGGTCTACATTTGCAAAATACCCAAAGAACACTTGATGAAACAAGCATTTGAAGGCAATAATCAAAGGGCCTTTTTGCCACTTCCTCAGTTGCTTTCACAAATTTGAACAACAAAAATAGTTAGATTTGTGCATTTTCCCCCGGGTTTTTTTGATACTTGAAAAACAAAGAAAAACCCCAAAAAAGCACTTATGAATTAAATCAAAAAGTGTTTTTGAAAGGGGGTCTAATGAAAATCTGAAAGAGGCAACCGATTCAAATTGACCCAGTTGCTTTCCTTAAAAAATCCCCAAAAGCATTACTGAAATTAAACAAGTAAATTTGTAGGGAATAGAAATTTTAACTGCAAAAGCCTTTTTAAAATGTTAAGAAAAAAACCAAGACAACCCAAAAAAACACTTATGAACTAAAAAATCAATGCTCCGTTTTAGGTTATTAAATGGGGTGTGGGGCAACCGCTTTTAAATTTTTCACACCGCAACCCAAGAAAACCAGAACAAAATACCCCCAAAAAATTACTGCTTGAACAAGTTAGTTTTTTTAAGAACAAATAAAACCCCAAGAAGGACAACTACTGAATTCTTTAATCCGATTGCAAAAAAACAAACCCCAAAGATTATGAACAAAAACCGAGGTTTGAACTGAATAATTTTTGATTCGTTGTTCTTTTATATTGGAAGTAAAACCCCCAAACAAGAACAAAAAAAATCATTAGTTTTGTTTGAGGTTTTCTGGGTGGGTTTTTGATCTTCCTTCCCGATTTTTTCATCCAATGCCCCAAATACACTTTCTGAAGAAAAGCTGCTCAAGTTGAAATATAAAAAATTTTCCCGGGAAATTGGTTCTTTTTGGGTGCAAAGGGGTAGTTATTGATAGGACAACAAGGGCAATGCCTGATTACCCCATTCCTTTTAAATCTTTGAAGCCAACAAAAAACCCCAAAAAAAGCACTTATGAATAAAAATTTTTTTTTGAGGTTATCGAAAGGGTTTTTAAAAAATTTCATTCCCCCGATTTTTCAAACAACCCCAAAAAAGCACTTATGAATTAAAAAAATGTCGTTAGGAATATGAATTTTGGGCACTTCCTGCTGTTATTTTAAAACCCAAGAAACCCTTTAAAAAAAATCCCCGTAACAAATTTTTTTGGAACAGTTTTAATGTCGATTTGGAACAATAGAAAAAAACGATACCCTGGTTTCTTTAAGATTTGAAAAAAGGGGAATCGGGACGAACGGGGGGTTACTTTTGCATTTGGTCATTTGGGTTTCCTCCCCCGGCACTTAAAAATTTTAAAAACAAAAAAAAAGTTAGTTGAAAAATTTTTTTTGAAATTTTAAAATAAAAAGGGGCAACTTTGGTGAATAAAAAACCCCAACCCCAAAAAGCACTTATGAATAAAAATTTTTGGGGTTTTTGGGGGTTTTAAGGTTTTAATTTCCCATTTGACCAACCCCCCAACAAAAGGAACTGAAAAAAAAATTCAAAGATTAGTTCGTTTTTTTCTAAATTACCCCCAAAATTTAGCAAACCCCAAAAAAAGCAATGCTAAAAAAGGGGTTTGAGGAAAAGAATGTAATTTCCACGGGCCCCTTTTGCTTTAAACCCTGTTGGGTAAAAAACAAGCAACTCAAAAAGGAAAATTTAAATAAAAATCATAGTTCCCCTTTTAGGTTTCTTGGTTTGTGGTACCGGATTTTCAAAACACAGTGCATCTTAAAATAAACCGCCCGCAAAAAACCCCACCCTTCTGATTAAACAAAGTAAGGTTTTGTAAGGTAATGAATGAATCTGCAAGGGCCCCGTAGCCCTTTAAAACCCCACCAAGACAACCCCAAAAAGATTAGAAATAAATACATTCTCCTTTTTTTTATTTAATGTATCTTGAGAAATTTTTTTAACAGCCAATCCCCCAAAAAAAGCACTTACTGAAGAAAAAACAATGTAAGTTACAAAAAAAGAAAATTTCTTTACCTGGTTTTTTTTTGTAAAAAGTTGGGGGTAGAGGCTGGAAAAAAGGGGACCCCGTTCTCAACGTTGGCACAACCAAGACAACCCAAAAGAAGCACTTATGAACTAAAAAATCATCGTGTCTCCGTTTTAGGTTATCTAATGTGTTTATTAAAACACTCCGTTTTTGGATTTTTTTGCCAACCCCCAAAAGCACTTAGATAAAACAAGAATGTTTGAGGAATATAAAAACCCGGGGGACCTGGGGACCCGGTTCTTCCTTGGTCCGCCCCAAAAATTCAAGTAGTTTTAGGATTTGGGAAAATCAAGGCCAGACCCCTCTTTTTGGTAATTTTTGTTTTAAAAACAAACCCCAAAACACCCAAAGAGAAGCATTTGAATAAAGAATCATGGTTTTCCCTGGGATCAATATGGTGCAGTGATGAGCAAAAAAGGGATTTTAAATTACACAGTCAATACTTGAAGATGAAAATCAGCAAAAAACCCCCAAAAAGAAGCACTTACTGATTGAAAATCAAAATATGTTTTTTAAATATAAAGACAAAATCTGGCCCAAAGGGGAAATGTCTGATTACTTGTTTTTTTCCCAAAACCCCCCAAAAGTTATGAATTTAACATAACAAATGGTTGAGGTAAAATTTAATGTTTAAGGCTCAAAATTTGAAAACCCCGGGGAACACTTTGAAGAAATCAAATGCTTTTAGGTTTTAAAAAAAGGGTTGAGGTTTTTGAAGCAATTCAAACCCCAAAGCCCTTGAAAACTTGAAGAAACCAACCCAAACAACCCAAAAAAGCACTTATGAATAAAAACATGTGTTTTTAGGTTATCGAAATTTATTTGGGGCAATCTTAAATTCTCCTGATTTTTCACCCAAACCCCCCAAAAGAGCACTTATGAAAAAAAGAATCTCGTTGGGTTGGGGTATCCCCGGGTGATTTTTTCTTCCCTTATTGTGTGTCCGAAATTGGGGGATGTTTTAAACCCACAAATACAAAAAAGGATACAAACCCCTGCCATTTTAGATAATTTTAAGGTCCCTGGATGTCCTAAAATGCTCAAGAGAGACAAAAAAACCCCAGTGTATGCTCTTAGATTTGGATGGCAAAACTCAAAAGCACCCTTTTTTTCCCAGTGGGTTGTTTAGTTATCATTTTGGGCCCTTAGTTTGACAAAAACCCATTTTAAAAAGGAAACGTTTCATACTTGAAGATGGGAAAACAAAACACCCCCAAAAGAAAATTACTGATTGAAAACAAAAAAGTGTTTTTGTAAGGTTTTAAAGCAAAAACCCAAAAAAAAATTTCCCCAAAAAAAAAAAGGAAAATTAAAAAAAATTAGGGTTTTTTAGGATTGGTTTTTTTTCCCTAAAACCCCCAAAAATTAAATTAAAAAATTTTAATTTTTAAATTTAATTTTTTGGGTTTTTGAAAAAAAAATAAAAAAATTTTCTTTCCCTTCCTTATTTCTTTGTCAAACCCGAAACCCAAAAGAAATTAAACTAAAACCCCGGTTTGGGGGAATTTCCCGGAAAAGGTTAAAAAATAAAAAAATTAAACAGCAACTCAAAAACCCCCCTTTTTTTTTTTAATGGAAGAAGGAAAAATTCAAAAGACCCAAAACCCAAAAAAAATTTAAGGAAATTTTTTGTTTAAAGGGAATTTTAGTAAAATTTTGGGAAAAAAAATTTTTTTAAAATTTTTTTAAATTTTTTAAAAAAAACCCTTATAATTTTTTTCGTCCTTAGGTTTTTCAATTTTATTTTTAAAAATTTTTCCCCCAACCCCCCCCAAACCAATTTTTTTCCAAAAAAGGAGCTTTTCCAAAGTAAAAAAATAAAATTTCCCCTTGTAAATTTTTTTGTTTTTGCTGTTTTTTAAAAGCGGAAATATTTTTTTGAAATTAAACTCTTCAAATGATCCAAAAAACCCCTTTTCCACCCAAAAAAAAAATTTTTTTAAAAAAAAATTTTTGAAAATTTTTAAAAAATACCCCAAAAAATACATTTGAGGCCAAAAAAAAAAGTTTTATTTAAAAAACTTTTTAGTTTTTTTAAAAAAATTTTTTTGGGTTGGGGAAGGGGATAAAAAACCCCCCCCAAAAAATTTTTTTTAAAGTTTTGTTTTTTTAAAGGGGTTTTTTTTTTCACAAAAATTTTTTATTCTTTTATCCACCACTCATAATACCCCAAAGAGAGGCAATGAGATTAATGCTTGTTTTGTCAAAAAACCCCCCAAGAAATTTCGAATTCCCGTCAATGTATAGAAACAAAAATGTGCAAAGTCTCATACTACTTTATATACTTTGAAGAAAAACAACCAAAAACCCCAAAAAGAAGCACTTACTGAAAAAAATCATAGTGTTTTTAAGGTTCAATGCATACACAAGCATTTTCAAATTGCACACAGCTCGTGATCCTTGAAGATGGACAGATCAGCAAAATTACCAATAAGAAAGCAATTTCACTGAATTCAAAACAGTCAATGCTCAAGTTAGTTTTGTAAGTATGAGTAATCAGAATGACCACAATCTGCACCGTTCTATCTGAGGAAAAACCCCATTGTACTGCTTGATCAAATCTAACCGATTTAGTAATACACAACCAAGACAACTCCAAAGAGAAGCACTTATGAACTAAAGAATCATCAGTGTCTCCGTTTGAGGTTATCTGAATGTGGTGTCAGTGAGTAGAGCAAATATCACGAGCATTTTCAAATGGCACACAGCTCGCATCCTTGAAGATGGACAGATCAGCAAAATTACCCCAACAAGAAGCACTTACTGCATTGAAAAACAAAGTAAGTGTTTTTTGTAAGGGTAATCAGAATGACCAAAAATCTGCACAGAGGAAAAACTGTACTGCTTTCAAACCAATCCGATTGTCACAACTAAGACAACCCCAAAGAGAAGCACTTATGAACTAAAGAATCATCAGTGTCTCCGTTTGAGGTTATCTGAATGTGATTTCGTTGAGATCAATCTTCCGTTGTCGTTCGTAGTATTTGTCATGCTCAACTGCCCCAACAAGTAGCACTTACTGAATGTAAAGACAAGTCAATGCTCAAGTTGAGGCAATATAAAAGACGGGTATCCCTGTGGTGCATCTGGTTCTTCCTTGGATCCTCGCTGTGTCCCAGAAGCTGTGGAAGTGATGTCTCTTGCATAGATTTGCCCATCTTAAATACAAAATGCCGGCCAGTCATACAAACCCCTGCCTACTTTGAGATACAGTTTCAATGGTCCTGACGATGTCGCTGAACAATAGCTCCAAGAAGAGACGATCACCCTAGGTGTATGCATAACATTAGCATTTGACGAGTGGTCAATCAGACTGCAACGAGTCACCTTTGTGCTATTCTTTGTCAGATGGTGGCCTGCAGTTGCAGCTTGATCAGCCGTACTTTGAAGCAAGACAGAAAAATATAGTTAGCAGTCTATGAAATAGCACTTTTCCCTGGAGTTTTCAAATGACATACAGCTTGCATACTTGAAGATGGAAAGATCAGAAAAATTACCCCAACAAAAAGCACTTACTGCATTGAAATTCAAAGTTAGTGTTTTTTGTAAGGGTAATCATAATGACCGAATCTGCACACAGAGAGGACAACTGTACTGTATTCAATTAGATCTTACGTTCAGTTGCTTTGCTCACCTAAAACTACCCCCAAATTTAGCACTTACTGAATTCAACAGTCAATGCTCAAGTTGAGGCAATATAAAAGACGGGTATCCCTGTGGTGCACCTGGTTCTTCCTTGGATCCAGTCAATGCTCAAGTTAGGCTAGTATGAGGACATAGAAAGTGTGCAATGCTCTGCATTCGACCCCTACTGTCTCTTGATATATCTGTTGAAGAATACACAACCAAGACAACTCCAAAGAGAAGCACTTATGAACTAAAGAATCATCAGTGTCTCCGTTTGAGGTTATCTGAATGTGATTTCGTTGAGTTCAATCTTCCATTGACGTCCGTAGTATTTGTCATGCTCAACCGCCCCAACAAGTAGCACTTACTGAATGTAAAGACAAGTCAATGCTCAAGTTGAGGCAATATAAAAGACGGGTATCCCTGTGGTGCATCTGGTTCTTCCTTGGATCCTCGCTGTGTCCCAGAAGCTGTGGAAGTGATGTCTCTTGCACAGATTTGCCCATCTTAAATACAAAATGCCGGTCAGTCACACAAACCCCTGCCTACTTTGAGATACAGTTTCAATGGTCCTGACGATGTCGCTGAACAATAGCTCCAAGAAGAGACGATCACCCTAGGTGTATGCATAACATTAGCATTTGACGAGTGGTCAATCAGACTGCAACGAGTCACCTTTGTGCTACTCTTTGCCACATGGTGGCCTGCAGTTGCAGCTTGATCAGCCGTACTTTGAAGCAAGACAGAAAAATATAGTTAGCACTCTATGAAATAGCACTTTTCCCTGGAGTTTTCAAATGGCACACAGCTCGCATACTTGAAGATGGACAGATCAGCAAAATTACCCCAACAAGAAGCACTTACTGCATTGAAAAACAAAGTAAGTGTTTTTTGTAAGGGTAATCAGAATGACCAAAAATCTGCACAGAGGAAAAACTATACTGCATTCAAACCAATCTGATTGTCACAACTAAGACAACCCCAAAGAGAAGCACTTATGAACTAAAGAATCATCAGTGTCTCCGTTTGAGGTTATCTGAATGTGGTGTCAGTAAATAGAGCATATCTCACCAGCGTTTTCAAATGGCACACAGCTTACATACTTGAAGATGGAGAGATCAGCAAACTTACCCCAACAAGAAGCACTTCCTGCATTGAAAAACAAAGTTAGTGTTTTTTGTAAGGGTAATCAGAATGACTAAAAATCTGCACAAAGAGAGGAAAATACTGTACTGCTTTCAAACCAATCCGATTGTCACAACTAAGACAACCCCAAAGAGAAGCACTTATGAACTAAAGAATCATCAGTGTCTCCGTTTGAGGTTATCTGAATGTGATTTCGTTGAGATCAATCTTCCGTTGTCGTCCGTAGTATTTGTCATGGTCAACTGCCCCAACAAGTAGCACTTACTGAATGTAAAGACAAGTCAATGCTCAAGTTGAGGCAATATAAAAGACGGGTATCCCTGTGGTGCACCTGGTTCTTCCTTGGATCCTCGCTGTGTCCCAGAAGCTGTGGAAGTGATGTTTCTTGCACAGATTTACCCATCTTAAATACAAAATGCCAGCCAGTCACATGAACCCCCGCCTACTTTGAGATGAAATTTCAATAGTCTTGACGATGTCGCTAAACAATAGTCTCAGGAAGAGTCGTTCATCCTAGATGTATGCACACATTAGCATTTGATGAGTGGTCACTCAGACTGCAATGAGTCACCTTGGTGCCACTCTTTGCCACATGGTGGGCCTGCAGTTGCAGCTCTATCAGCCATACTTTGAAGCAATAGGGGAAAATAAAGTTAGCCCTCTATGAAATAGCACATATCACTAGAGTTTTCAAATGACAGACAGTTTACATACTTGAAGATGGACAGAGCATCAAAATTACCCCAACAAGAAGTTCTTACTGCATTGAAAAACAAAGTCAATGTTTTTGTTAGGGTAATCATAATGACCCAATCTGGACACCGAGAGGACAACTGTACTGCATAAAATTATATCTTGTTCCATTCAGTTGCTTTGCTCACCTAAAACTGCCCCCACATTTCGCACTGACTGAATTCAACAGTCAATACTCAAGTTAGGCTAGTATGAGGACATAGAAACTGATTGGAACAGCCCCCCCTCCCAGACCCAGACCTTCCTGCAGATGTGACCCCCATCAGCTAAACCCCCTGTGGATTATCCCCCCTCCACCTCCCCCCTTTCCACAACACTATAGGCTCCCCTCCACACCTCTCATACTCAGTATTCTACGACCATCAACCCACTCCAACACCTCCCAGCACCCCACCCCCAGTGTGTCCCTTAACCAGGTGAGAAAGGAATTGATGTGGATCAAGGTGAGAAAGTCCACGGGTCCAGATGGTATCAACTCAAGGCTCCTCAAATCCTGCGCAGACTAGCTGTGCGGGAGGGGAAAGAAGCACAAAGAGCTATTTTTGTTAACTAACTTTGTTGGAACTCAGTTTAAGAAGTTCTGCTGTTGTTTTTTTACCAACTTTTATGAATTTATTAAACTTTCGATCAGCTGATGATTTTTTGTGTGACTTTAAGATGAGTTGTGATATTCATTTAACAGTTATGTTCAGTTTAACATACATTTCATGTCTGCAGATCATATTACAGTTCATTGAATTATATAATCCAGACATCCACCATGGATCAGTGGGTAATGCTTTAACTGGAAAACTTGATATTGTTTTAATTCTAACATAGAGAGGACCATTTGTCTTTTCTGAGACATTTGTAGAAAAAGATACAGAAAACCTTTTCATTACAACTTTCATCAAATTATTAAAAGCAAGTTTAAGTGGAGAATTTGAACATTTTGTGAGCAATTTGAACAAGTTGTAAGCATAATTCTACAACTTTCTACAGAAATTGATGGACTTCATTGAGAATAGCTGAAGTTTTAGGTGATCGTGGAGAAGGAGGAAGAATCATCTCTGATGCACAGCTGTACTGGACAAATGACCAGACAGGACCGTCTACAATGTAAATGGTTAGCTGCAGGTAAATCTGAAAGTCTGTGAAGTCCACCAAGGCCTGAGAATAACCATAAATAAAATAATGTGTTGTGTGAATGTATATAGCTAAAAACCTTTAATCACATTCATATATCAGTTCGTCAATTTCAATAATAAATAAATCCAGAAGAGAATCTGACCTTGAAACTTCTTTGTTTAATCTTCAAATATTATTCTAAGATGTTATATTCCACATATTTAAAACATCCCTGTTTTAACTTCGAATATACATTCAAAATCGGATAAACTAAAGATACAGACATTGAAAAATCTTATTTAGTCACGTAGTAGTTTTCAAACTATGGTGCATGCCCCTCTAGTGGGGCGCCAAGGTATGACAGGTGGGGCGCAAGGGTAAATGCAGATTTTTTTAATTTCTAGACCTTTATTGAGAACTTCACATATTACAAAGTCCACAGACATAAAACTAAGTCATTAATAAATAAAAAGTTAAATGCCTTCACTTTCGTGTAAATGTTTACGTTATGGCGTTAACAGGTTACGCTGCCCATGCGCGACGGACGAGATACTTGAGCCGTTTCTCAATTCCAAGTACACTGAGTACAGACTTGTGTTCTTTTGGAGTCTGGACTTTGGATTTTGGTCTTGGGAGTCCAGACTCCAGAACAGCAGCTTACTTGATGACGTCACCACATCAGCTGTTTTTGCTCCTAAGTTTACTCCAATTATTCACTGTATATTATTTTTTACAGTCAAACAAAATATGACAACCCTGCTTTTTTCATTATCCTTTAAATATACTTATTTTATTTTGAATTGTGTGTGTGATATATATATATATGTCTATATATATATATGTATATATTTATTTATACACACACAATTCAAAATTAAATAATCATACATATATAATTGTATATATATTGTGTAAAAAATAAAAACATATCTATTGTTTATAAATATTTAGATTATATTTACATGTGTATATATATATATAATTGTTATATATATATATATATATATATTTGTATATGAATATATATATATATATATATTTGTATGTACTGTACACATGTAATTGCAAACAACTCGGTCAAAAGTAAAAAGACACCACTATAGTTCAACTTTAAAGTTCAATTCAAATATTAAGTTATGAAACTGATTTAACGTTATCTGTGAATAAATGTGCTCGTCAGATCCCCCAAACCAAATTATATCTCATGTTTAACCGCTACTGGTACAATTTTGAGTGACTCTAACGATTTCAGAGCCAGCAGAGCATTTAATAAAGTCCTGCCGAGATCAAGCTGCTCTCGGCGGCAACACAGCGCTGATGCTGTGTTGTGGAAAGCTCATTGCAGTGTATAATAATGATAAAACGTGATGACTCCCACATATCTGCACTTGTTTTGTTTTTCAAAGATAAGCAGTGTAAAACTCTTTATAGCCAAATATTTGATAATGTTTTATCTTAGGTTTCCACAGTTTACACTTTATTGTTATAACCTTGAAAAGATATTCAGTGCAAAACAGTTTAATTTACGCCACTATGAGCTATTTTTTGCCAACTATTAGTTGTTTTTTGCACAGATAGAACTGTATTTGTTTTCTAATAAAGTGATTGAAAACTTGTATTAGTTTTTTGTCTGATGGATCAATCTGAATTGAAAGGGATTGCAAAGTAATTCTAATATTAGCAAAAGCACAAACAAGTTGTTATTACAGAATTGACACTAATCATTATAATATACATGTATATATACATATATATATTATTTAAAACATTTTTTGTATTCCAAGACATTGTGCAGGGGGCTTATCGTATTGAGCAAATAATGATGATTAATTTAAGAAACCTTTCTGTCATTTGTTGGTCATTTCTATATTTTTATGGGATCTGATTTGAGGATTATTGAACAATTACCTCTTGTTCCTAGAACAAATGGCCCATTCCTGAATAAAAAATGTTATTGACATTTTTTCGATCTGATGTTGGTGTGATGTGTAACATCTCTTTGGGGACCTCACATTGTTTTGGTAAGTACATTTAACAAACACACTTTTCACAGGTATGCTGATCCCAGCAGTACTGCTCAGGATAAATATTATGTAACAATGTGGTATCTTTGCTCTAGGGCAGTAATTGCTGACAGCAAAGTACATCTGCCACTGATCATATGTAGGTAACAACTTTTGTGTAAACGATTTTGGTTTGCTTTAGTCAGCTTGATATTACATTTCCTAGGCCAAACAATGACTTACATTAAATACTTCTCTTTTGTTAGCTCGACAGTGCATGACTTTAACTAACATGGGTGACTGTATCCCCCCTTTTAATGTATTACTTAACTACAGTAATTCAATTTAGCCACTTAAGGGTAAAAATAAATTATACAGAGCTGAGAACAGATCTGACGTATACTTATTACAAAGTTGATGTGTTGAATATCTTAGCAAACAAACTCTTTTACTTTGCACTTTGAGTTGATGCAGAGCAACATGATTGGAGTTATGTACCTCTCAGCCTGATAAATATCTTATTCTTTTAGCTCTGTATTTGGTCACTACCAACTCCCAAGAAAAATGTCTGGCTCTTAAGCACCTCAATATTCTACTTTATTCACAGCTTCACCAGCTTGTCAACTGATGTCTATCTTCCAGAGGAAGGGTGGAGTTGCTGGCCAGAAACCAGCTAAACATCTAAAGAGCTTGCAATAGGTAAATATGTATACCAAGTATCATACTGTTGAGCAACTTAATGAAATGTGCCTATCTAATGTAGCTCAAGCGAAAGTTCAGACAAGAGTTTTTCCTGATCCGATGTGCGGTCCTGGGACAGGGATGTCGTATGTGTACAGATTGTAAACTCCTCAGGCAAATTTTTAATTTGTGATAATGGGCTATACACAATAAACTGAATTGAATTGATATTCTGTAAACCAATCACAGCGTTGTTGGCAACACTTTAAAATGTGTTCTCCTCTGCTGTTGTCAGTTTTAGCTCAAATCGATGCGACCCTCCACCACCCCAGGCTCCTCCAATCGCCGTTGCGCCAACTCTTCTTCTACACCACCACCAGTGTCTGGACTCCATGGTGGGATTCGGTCTGGGCAGATATCAGCATCTCTTCCCTTTGCTTATCCTAATTCGGGATGGAGTCCAATCGCCAAAAAAACTATTTCAATATACTATTGTAAATAAATTATTGTTAAACTCTAAAATCTGGGACAGGGATGTCGTTTGTGTACAGATTGTAATTTGTGATAATCTGTTATACAAAATAAATTGAATTGAATTAAAATGCCCGTCTCTCCTGATTGAACTGGTTTTGTTTGTTTCTTGTGCTGCGTTTCTTGTCTGTTGTGTCTATTTTTTGTCTGTATGACTTGTTGGTGGCAAATAAGTTTTCCCACTGGGGATTAATACAGTTTTCTAATCTAATCTTATCTAAATAATGCAATAAAAACTCCTTAGTTTCCATTTGAGTGTATACCACCACCTGCTGGATGTTTTGTTAAACTCTTACGTCAATCACTTGAAAAACACCAGCTCGTGCATGAAATGTAACAATTATGCACACATCTTGTATATAACAATTACTATCATAACACACAGTGCAGAGTAAGAGTTATATTACAAATTTAAACACGTATTCCTGAGTAAAAAGCTACATTGTTTAATCAAAAGACAAATTAATTTGATTATTTGTATGATGATAAATATTTATTTAAATACAAAATCGACAAAAACTAAATACAAAATCAATCTGAACACATAACATTTTAAATAATCCTCCTCATCCAGCTCGTCCCAACACGTGGTGTGACGGCAGCCGTCACACTGGACCCACCACACTAATCCCTCCGAGCTCTCGGGAGGGTCGGGTTCCCTGCACCGGACACACACCCAAACGGTTGTCTCCATGTCTTCAGGAGTGTGACCTTTTTTGCAGAATAAAAAAATAAAACATTTTAATAAAAGAAAATGATCAGATTTTGATGGGTTGCTATACAAAGAAAGTTAACATTAAGTACACTATCGGTGGACGTCCTGGGTCCAGCAGACGAGCTGGATGATGATGGTCTCGTCTCTGCAGGTTTGGCAGCTGTATGAATAACAGAGAAAGCATAACCAGTTAGTTTTGTTTAGTCCTCATAATAACTAATGTCACCATTGTGTTATTACATTGTTTTTTTTCTGGTTACATAAAGCATTTACAGTGAGAGGAAGAGGAAGGAGTTTGGAGGCCACAGCCCGCTGCTGATGTTGAAGTCTCAAAAATAATGATATTTTTTTATTATAACAAGACGAAAATACATACTGCATTCATGTTGATGTGTGAATGCAAAATAAGTGTACGCTGACCAGGAGACGGGAGAAGGTGGCGGTGTTCCACAGCAGGCAGGCTCGGGAGCGTTGGGAAGGAAAGGGCGACATCAGGCGCAACCCAGGAAGATAGCGATGGGGTTGGTCAGAGGAGGAGGAAGAGGAGGTGAGGAGATCACAGGCCGTGGCATGACCCATGACCAGTCAATGGCCATTGGGTCCAGAGGGTAGAGGCCAAACCTCCTGAACCCAGCCAACACCACGCTACGATTCTTCACCCTCTGGTAGGAGTCTCTTAGGACTCTTGAAAACGTCTATAGACACCAAGAAGGAGTGGCTCACTGATGACAGATCTCTGTAACACCAGAAAAATCTGCATTCAAGGGTAAAAAAAACCTCAAATCCAAAGGCTGAAGTGAGACATATGTGGTGGCAGGCACATAAGAATGACCCCCTCCCTCGGTGCTGCCCGGACCAGCTCTGGATCCAGGTGGGACTGATGTTTATCCATTATTTTATCGACCACGTCTGGCCAAGCACGGTCCTGGATGCTGCCTGATGGCGGTTATAAAAGGCCGGAGCGTGGGCCAGGACCTGAGGCATCGTCAGTGGAAACCCAACTGAAAGAGTCCAAGCAGTACTCCACCAGGGAATCCTCATCTTCAGGGGTGAGGAGTTTCCTCTGACCAGGGACACAGTCAGAGGACACCCTTCCACTGCCTCGGTCACTCAGGCTGGATTTCGGGACCCCAAACTGCTGAGCTGCCTGCTGTAGAGTGAGCCTGCCTGCTTTCGCCTCCTGTAGGACCTGTGCCATGGCCTCCTGGGCCCATTTTCTTGTCTTCCTCTCCCTCTTCTGGATTTTTCTGGATGTTTGGCATCTGCAAAAACACATTCATTTTGGCACAGACAGAAATTTAATTCAACATTTCTTATGGTTGATGAATTATATAAATTGCCAGTTCACCATGTATAGACACATGCATATTTTCCACCACATACACAGACATATATATATATATATATATATATATATATATATTGACCTTAAACTATTGCAGATTTACAATTTCTATATCCATCTTTTCTTTTCTTGGTCCACCTGTAAAGGAAAACACTCACATAAACACGTTACCTACCTTTATTTTATCCTTCTTGCTATCTTTCTTTGATTTTCTAATTATATTATCCTTCTTGCTATCTTGTTTTCTTCTTCTTTTCTCCTTGTTATTGTGAGAAAACTAAGTCTAAATAGCGCTCATAGTGGCAGCTATTGGGTATTGCAAAGAAATAATATATGCAATTATATTAAAGAAATAATACTGAATGTGTGCAATTATATTAAAGCAGTAATACTGAATGTATGTGATATATTAAAGGAGTGGCATTGAATGTAATATTAGGTTAGATCATAGAAATATCTCAGGATGTACTATGCAAATAGACCAGGTAGAGAGCACTTCATGTAATAATCAATTAAATCAAGTAAAGAGATATACAATACACAATGTGTATTTAGCAACTATAAACAAGTGGATAACTTTGAATTTGTGATGTGAGTTAGAAACAGAGAGTCAGAGAATGATCCGTGGAACAGAAGACGACATGCTCAGGAATGTGAAGTGCAATAAAGAGAGATGAACATCTATAGGGTCGAGGGTCCAGAAGGAATACAAGTTCTGAGTGTACTGGGGAACATTCAGAGGGCTTGCTGCATGCTGGTTGGGTTGGTATATGCAGTCAACCTTGCCTGTTCAATTGTTTAAGGACCCCAGTGAGAAGTGTAGTTTGCCTCTCCAACTGAGTTTGCTGCAGGTGGTTGTTCATTATACTGTATTAACCATCCTCATTTAAGGAGAGGGCCATATTTGATGCACAGGCAGCTGTTTGTGTTTAGTGTTTCAACAGTGTACACCAAGATTGCAAATTGTGTGTTTTTGAGGAGTTGCACATGGTTAATTTGAGATAAATGTAACAAATGTGCACAAATAAATGTGTATCTGCTGTCCTTTGTATGTATGATATTGGTTAGTATTGAGGGAATTAGACAGAAAGATTATGGCAACAAAGTGACAAGTAATATTATTGAATATTAATTTAATGTCCTGTGATACCAATTCAAACTTGGATATAAACAATTAATTTAGATTCAGATTAGCATTGTGAATGTGTTGAATTAAGCAACAATGTGCCAAAGTGTGAGTTGATATAATGTATTTTATTCAGTTAATCCAACTAAATTTTACCCAGATAATTAAGATTTATGACTAAATTTCACCCGAATAATCAGTACATGTAAATCAATTTCACTCAAATATGCAGTAAATGTCAATACATTTCACCCAAATATTCAGTAAATGTAAATCAATGTTGATGATATTCTAAGTAATTTTTCTTGTGAAATTAATTTGTGTTTACTAAATATGTGTGGCCTATATAACTCATCATTTGGCGCTCTATTACTAAATCCAACACATTTTAAATGTTGCTTTTATTATAATTTACATACTTTTTGATTTCATTAATCTATTCAATACTTTGTATTACTTATATTAATTGTCACTTTGTTGCCATCATTTTAGTAACCACACAAGGGTGTGTATACTGACGCCTCTCTCCACCACAGTAATTTACCCACAGCACCTTTCATTAAAATGATACCTCTCAGTGTCCATGCCATGACGTTTTTCTACCAATAAGATCCTGCATTAGGTTGGAAGAGCACTATTGTTTCTTGTGGTTTCTAAATGTTACTTGTTACTGATTGTTTGGGACAATAGAGCCATGCATTTTTTTTTTTTTTTTACATAGCTAAGTATCTGTCTATCTACTTTGATAATAAAACACACTGTGTTTCCTTCCTACATAGAGCCACCACTGTAGCACACCAACATGTTAATGTGAAGGTGAAAGTGTTCAAGTGTTAAAGTGTCACCACTACTGATAGCCTTCGGCAACTGCGTCACTCAACACATCCGCCGCCACGTCCGGTGAAGCCGGTGGGAGGAGCTTCGGCGAGTGGGCGGAGCAAACTTATCAGGCCAGCAAGGCTGAGGAGAGAGGAGAGGAGAAGAAGGACCACAGAGCAGAGGGAAACTATTTTTTGATACCAACGTGTCATATTTTGTAACTTATTTCTCAAGGAGAGTTGTCCAAAAACGGCAAAGCGATGGGGAATCGGGTTGCCCGTGAGGACTACGAATGGGTGTATACGGACCAGCCGCACGCCGACAGGAGAAAAGAGATCCTGGGTGAGCTACTTTATATAAGTACGCACGATTTGGATAAACATAGTTAGCTTAACGTAGATATGACTGCGTTAACTCGGTTTGGTTGTTTTACAGCTGTTAGTTAAACGTATATTTGGGTGTAACTAACCACTACCCGGGATATCAGCTGACTCGGTTTGCTAACGCAATTTAGCTAACGGTCCCATAGCCGCCCGTGTATTCGCCAAACAATGACGACCTTCCTCCGCTACGGTTCAATGTCGGCGAGCAGTTCGCCTTCTTATGACAGACGTGCACCTCCATGTTGTCACAGTATGAATCGTCACATAATGCAAAAGCTAGTAGCAGCTAGTTAGCTGGATGAAACAACGTCAGCTATGCAACCTTTTAAGTTCCAGTAGTCGATTCGCCACTCCTTAAAATGGCATCACGCCAACTCACTTTTTTTTGTTGAGCTCGCAGAACAGTTGCAGTAACGGTTTGCTCCTTTCGCCGCGTGTTGACACACCGTAACGCAAACACCGGGCGACTCACACGTCCTTTACACTCACGCGTTGTTGACTTTGGAGAGATCCCATAAGTAGCCAGTATTACACGAGGAGATCATGATCAACTCATTTGTGCACAACTCCGACTAAAGCGATGCGATTGTGCAGACAATGGATTTAACAATAAGAAAACTAGAACGGGCACTCGGTAGAGCGCATACCGTCGCATATCACAAGATTGGGCATTGAATTATGAACATTTTGGCATTAGTTGCATGCCAATTGGATAGTAATTGACCGTGCTATGGTAAAAATAAGATATTGACCTTTGACCTGATCGATCCCAAAATCTAATCGAATGGTCCCCGGATAATAACCAATCATCCCACCAAATTTCATGCGTTTCGGTTTAATACTTTTTGAGTTATGCGAGTAACACGTATACAAATAAATAAATAAATACACGGCGATTTTCAATGCGAAGGTAATAAAGTATTGATTGGTATTTTTCTTATTTGTTTGTTGTGTCTAGACTATCATTCATGCCAATATTAAAGTCCCTGCCTATAAAGTATAGTTTTAAAGAAGAACTTTTGGGGGGCCTTTTTTCGTTTTCTAGCTTTCCTTTCACAATAATAAATTTGCCTTTTTAAGCCATGATTTATTTAGGACATTCAAATTTCACTGAGTTAGAAAGGAGTCCAGTCACACCTCTTCTACAACCCTGATGGAATTAACTATACAATGTATTTGCTTAGCCAAACTTTCTACGCTTCTCATTTCCCTGCCTGGAACAGTCTGTCTCCTGTAGATATACAGTGGAGGACATCTTCTTTTTTGCCCACTGACAAAGAAATGAATGCACTATAATTATAATGGTAGGTTTATTTTAAATAATCTGAAAATCACATCATATAAAAGTCCTATATTGATTTGATTGTTTGAAATGAGTATGTCATCGAAGCTTCAGATCCCTCTTCCGATATTTGAATGGGACTAAGGTCCGGAGACTCGCTACGCCTCTCCATATTATTCTAGCATTTGTATTTTTGAATTTAATTTGCAATCCGTACCCAAACAAAAAATATAAACATGAACAAATCAATCGAACGTAGAATGTGACTTTAGAGAAAAATAATGCGATTAGCCATCCCTTGGGCTTCCTGTTGGTGGGAGGAGGGTAGAGTGCCTCTTTACTACAGGGGCCCGCCCACAATACCTACACACTGATCAACCACCTGTAGTAGAAGGGTTCAACATTCAGCCCATGCATATATAAAGTTCACCCTCCATCGGTTTCCTAAACATATTCCAACGAGTTAGAAGTCTTTCGAAAATACGTTTGCTGGGGTTTGCATATTTTCAGATAGCAGAGACCAAAACAAACACGACCAAACAAAACATCCTGTCCTATGACCTCAATCTCTAGACCTCAGGCTGGAAAATGGAAGTTTAAACAAACTACGGCTCTGTCTCTTGTTGCATAGTTCAAAAGGGGCGTGGCCTGTGTCCCAGTGTTGTCTTATTACAAATAAACTAAAGTGTGTTACTCATCTGGCCCACTTCACTTCGAGCCCTTCATTTTAAGGTGGAGGGCTCCACCTGAACTCTGTGAGTCTTCTGTTGGTACGTTTCCTTGGCGACACCTCGTAACCGCCTCTCCTCCTAAGTACCAGTTCTATAGCACTAAACTGTAAAAAGTTAACCATTATTGATGTTGGGGGCACAGCCGGCTTTGGGGTCAGGGCTACGTGATCTCGCTGGATTTATGAGTTTAACGCCGATGGGAAGCGTACGATGGCTTTTTAACAAGCCAATCACAAATTCAGTGACCGATTTCCCTTCTTTATCTTCCAGGACGGCATAAAAGCAGAGAGTCTCTCCTCTAGCGACTCAATAATTGAGTTGGGCACGCTCGACTTGTGTTTCAGTTCGGGTTAGTCGGCTACACCACGGTTTTATTTTGTTAATTTTCTTCAGACTTTCATTACTTTTGCGATTTCCCTTCTTTCATATTCAACTTAATCTAAATTTAGTGCAGGTTTATATTACTAGAAGGTATTTTGAAAGACGCTACTCTTTGTAGCGCCACCAGAAGTCCTCCGTATACCAGGGTGTTTCACACAGTGCTCGAGTCAACAATGTAATCATTAACACATTGTATAAACTAGAACGGGCACTCGGTAGAGCGCACACCTTCGCATATCACAAGATTGGGAATTGAATTATGAACATGTTGGCATTAGTTGCATGCCAATTGGATAGAAATTGACCGCGCTATGGTAAAGAAGATTGACCTTTTCATGACTTTGACCCGATCGATCCCAAAATCGAATCAAATGGTCCCCGGATAATAACCAATCATCACACCAAATTTCATGCGATTTGGTTTAATACTTTTTGAGTTACGCAAACATACAAATAAATAAATACATGCCGATCAAAACAACCTTCCGCATTTTCAGTGCGACGGTAATGATATACGAGACGGCTCTGTTTTTTCAAGTTGGGTCAGGTTGGTTGCGGTCGGGACGATCCGCCCCAGTTTAACAGAGCAGGGCGTAGTGAGCACTGAGCTTATGGCCCCAAGAAGCGGCCCAGTCCGCTTGCAGCTGCTCGCCACCTTCAGTTTCGCTCTGAGCTGAGCTTCCATCTTTAGCTCCGGAAAACAAATTGAGTGAGCGAGTGAGTTGGTAGATTGACATGGAATTTGACTCTCCTTGGGTAATTGGGTCATCTTTATGGTTGATCTGTGATACGCCGATTGAACTGAGATACTGACCATTTGATTTTGGGCTCTACGGCGAATGAGTCTCATCCTCGACTTTAAGGCTCAGCCCCGTATGCAGTGCTCCTTCTTTATTGTGGCAAACACAAAGGCCTCTTTTGTCATTAATGGGATCGTTGACGCAATCAGGTGATCTAGCTTCAATCCCCGTGGATCAGGACGAGTTTTCTATCATTTGGGATGTAAAGTATTCTGTGGAGCTTTGTGACTTCTCACTTTTGCAATTTTGCAAACACAAATCTCCCTCTTGTGTTGAGAGTGAGACGATGAATAAAGGTACTCATTGACAGCAGAGCGGTCTCTCCTGGGCTAAAGTATTCAACTTTGTACCCAATAAATGCAGCAAAATCTTGTCACTGCACACTTGATTCCCTTAAATGTCAGTTGCTGACTCGGCATTTTTGTGCACAGTCTGCGTGTTGTTGACAGTTTATTACATCCGTTTAATCTAAATAATGCTGCTGTATAAAACTTTTCTCTTTTTTTTATTGTAAATTTAATTTAAAAAAATGAATCATGAGCTGAATTCCTTCATTTAAATGTTTACCATGTGATGATCAGATGAAACTAGAACGGGCACTCGGTAGAGCGCATACCTTCGCATATCACAAGATTGGGCATTGAATTATGAACATTTTGGCATTAGTTGCATGGCAATTGGATACAAATTGACCGTGCTATGGTAAAAAGAAGATTTTTACCTTTTCATGACTTTGACCCGATCAATCCCAAAATCGAATCAAATGGTCCCCGGATAATAACCAATCATCCCACCAAATTTCATGCGATTTGGTTTAATACTTTTTGAGTTACGCAAACATACAAATAAATAAATACACGCCGATCAAAACATAACCTTCCGCCTTTTCAATGCGACGGTAATGATGATTGAATACGTGTTTTAATTCTTTCATATGAATCTTAACTGAACGTCTCTTGTTTTTCTCCTCCAGCCAAATACCCTGAAATCAAGTCGTTGATGGGTCCGGACACGAGGCTGAAATGGGTCGTGTGCGTGATGGTGGCGATACAGTTTTTAGCTTTCTACATGGTCAAAGACTTGGACTGGAAATGGCTTCTGTTCTGGACTTACGGCTTCGGCAGCTGCATCAACCACTCCATGACCCTTGCTATTCACGAGATCTCCCACAACGCGGCCTTCGGGAACAACAAGGCCTCGTGGAACCGCTACTTCGCCATGTTCGCCAACCTGCCCATCGGCCTGCCCTACTCCGCCTCCTTCAAGCGCTACCACCTGGACCACCACCGGTACCTGGGTGGAGACGGCATCGACGTAGACATCCCCACCGAGTTCGAAGGCTGGTTCTTCTGCACGCGCCTGCGCAAATTCGTCTGGATTATCCTGCAGCCGCTGTTCTACGCCATCCGGCCCCTCTGCATCAACCCCAAACCCATCACCCGGCTGGAGGTGACCAACGTGGCCGTCCAGCTGGCCTTCGACGTCCTGCTCTGCTGGCTGTGGGGGGTCAAGCCCGTGGTCTACATGCTGGCCGGCTCCTTGCTGGGGATGGGCTTGCACCCCATCTCGGGCCACTTCATAGCCGAGCACTACATGTTCCTCAAGGGCCACGAGACCTACTCCTACTACGGCTCCCTCAACCTGCTCACCTTCAACGTGGGCTACCACAACGAGCACCACGACTTCCCCAGCGTCCCGGGATGCAGGCTGCCCATGGTTAGTGCCGCTGCATGAACACGGAGGTTATTGTTCCGCAGGGTTCGTACGGTCATGGAAAACCTGGAAAAGTCATGGAATTTTAAAATGGTCAATTCCAGGCCTGGAAAAGTCATGGGAAAAAACTTAAATCATAAAAGTTTTGGAAAAGTCATGGAAATTTGTTAAAATCACGTGTTCATTTTACACCGAGTTTGAAGTCATTAATATATTTTTTAAAGAAAGACGCTCATAATATAAGCCGGCGATAGCTCTCGATACGCAACATTTTCTACAGTTTTCATGTTTATGCCGAGATTTCAGTTTGGTCATGGACATATGGTTTAAAGTCCTGGAAATCCACTGGTCAAGATGTGTCAGGTTACCACACGTCATACTGTGAGCTGCATTTGCATGAGGTGAGGAAGGAAGACATCAATTGGTTGGATGCAAATCGAACTCTGCAGGAAGTTTAACTAAATCCTCTGACAGGATGCCGTGGAAGAATTTCAATGTATCACTTTTTTTTCTGCTTTCTTTAACTAACCATCAAAGTGAATTTGATGTATACAAACACGCGCGTGCCAATATAACACCAATAAACTAGAACGGGCACTCGGTAGAGCGCATACCTTCGCATAGGCGCTATGGTAAAAAGAAGATGTTGACCTTTTCATGACCTTTGACCCGATCGATCCCAACATCTAATCAAATAGCCCCCGGATAATAACCAATCATCCCACCAAAGTCCATGCGATTCGGTTTAATACTTTTTGAGTTATGCGAATAACACGCACGCATGCATACAAATAAATACACGGCGATCAAAACATATAAACGATCAATGCGAAGGTAATCAGAATAGTGAGAGAATAGAAGAAAGAAAGAAAGAAAAGACGTTTATATGTTATATTCCTGTTATCTGAGATGATTAGGTAACGGGTCCAAAGATAAATAGGTCACGATTTTACATTGTGGATCCAAAAATAATATTGCCTAAGTTATGATCGGCCGGTCGCGAACGATACTTATGATTCTTACAATTTGATTCTGTCAATAAATGTGTGTAATAAGCGTAAATGTTCACTCATGACTATTAGATTAGACTCTGAGTCATCTGGAAACTTTGACAATTTATTTATGTATCTATCTGCACTTTGCTACTTTGTATGGTATTTAATCTGTGCAGTTCAATAATCCGATTGTTCGTGGGCCACCCCTTAAAAACCTGCAGCCTGGCATGATCAGTGTGGGCATAAAGTTAGCATGGTCAATGCTAAATGTGTGTGTTTGTTTATTCTCAACCACGACAAATGAGAAAAGATTGTGTTTTATTTGAGTAAAACCGCCGTCGTGTCTTTTCACATTCGCTCGGCACCTCTTACATTAGAGCTGAAAAGTAAACAACAATCTGTCATCATAAACAACTCCATTAATATAAGTATAGTATGAAGTAACTAAGTCTTATCTTATCCTGCCAACGGACGGGGGTCCTGAGTTCACAGGATTTTCAAGGACGCAAGTATCGGCCCACATCTGTTGATTTAAGACGGGAAACGGCCAATCCAGATAACGATAGTGTTTTTTATTTTTATTTATTTTTTAAAGAAGTGTAGTAGGTTTGAAGGGAGTAGAACAGTTTCTTTCAGCAGCTCTCTGTTGTGCGGAAACAAAAGTGAAAAAAAAAAAAAAAAAAAAGTCAAACATGAAAGTATACATGGGCTGTTTTTAAAGTGTCGACAGCTCTTTGACATCCAATCCAAAATGAAACCTCGAGGCAGTACTAAGTGATTCTTTCTGTCTCCTCTTTTTGTTTCCAGGTGAAGAAAATCGCAGCCGAGTATTACGACGACCTGCCGCAGTACTCCTCGTGGGTGAGAGTCCTGTACGACTTCATCATGGACGACGCGCTGAGCCCGTACTCTCGCGTGAAGAGGAAGCTCAAGGGAGACGTCAAGCAGGAGTGACGCCGCCGGAAGCCGGGGAACAAAGCTTCGGTGTCCGTCGTTTCAGCGCCCTCGGGTCATCATCCGGGGAGCGACAGCTTTGTGCATATTAATACCTTCAGCTCGGGGGAAATGAGAGAGGAAATTGTGACTGTTCAGAAAGACCGAGACATGTGTTTAGATCAGCTAGATGGACAATACAAGTTTGTTTGTGTGATTATTATCGAGTACCTGGCTCCGCTCAAACGCATCATTTGTTGCCGTGGATTCTAAATAGACGGGTGGATTGCCATAAAGTCTGGTTCCACGCATCCGTGTCACCCTCGGGATGACTTGGTAATCTCTCCGGTGATCTTCTAAATTCGCAAACAAAATATTTCACAATATAAAATGTTGTCAAGTTGTCCAACAGTGTGGTTTAAAACTAACCCAAATGTCCACTGAAGGCATCGTGTTGCGTTCAGGCTCTTGCACATCTGCCCGTTGTACTCGTGTGCTGATGTGCTCTTTGCACGTTGGATTTTTAATATCTGTTATTACCACACTGATGAGTAATGTGCAACTGACACAAAACAACAATGACGTGTGAGCAGACTGCTTCTGCGTCGAGTCGTTATTGAAGCCAACCGTTCATCTCGCGCTCCGTTGTCCTCCGCTCTCGACTCGGCAGCCTCTTTTCGGGGCCCTGGCACCGAAAGTACGACGCGTTCGGACATATTTGTTAATGGTTGGTGGGAAAAATTTGCTCCTCTCAAACAAAAGTTGTTCATTTTGTGCATTTTTCATATATACAAACCATTTCAAACTCCTCCCAGAAGATTCATCCACCTCGTCTCAATGTGAAATAGTTGATTTTTCGAGCCGGGTAATATGAATGTTTCGTCATGACGTACAAAGCCGTGTTAACTGCCACAAATATGGCACGCCGTATGAGCCCCAACCTGACGGAGGACCATCGTCACACCGACTGACGACAGGAAATTAGCGGTCTGACGGATCGTTCCATTTAAACATTCATTTTAAATGTTGTGGCACACGTCGTCGACGGCAACGTGACGTTAACTCTCAATGCGTTCCCCAGCGCCGCCGAAGAGGAAGTGCTAGTTTGTCATTTCCAACACAAGCTTCCTGTCCTGAGCCGCTCGCAGATTTAATTTATGTTTAACCGTTTGCTCGCGAGAACAATAGTAAAGTGTGTGCGTGCGTAAAGTTGAACTGAGGGAATCCACTCACCCGTAAGATCTCTCCGTATGACTTGTGTGTTGAACATGATCTGGTCTGTTAAAAATGGAACAATTCTGAGTTTATGGGAAGTCTTGCTTTAGCTTGCTTTATTTTAAAATGTAGTTTAATTTATTTTTTTAACTGATCTGCTCTTTAACATGCAACGCCTAATGTACCACACCGTTATGCGACCTGTCGTCTGGCTCCAAACAAACTGGAACAAGTCAGTTTAAAGCAGTTGAAGTGTATTATTCCTCAGTGCCTCAGAGCTTTGTTTCTCTTTTGAATGTATTCACTTTGATGACATGCTAATTTTGACTACTTAAGGAAATAAATAATTTTAAAAAAAATACTTTTGACTTGTTACAATGTTATTCTTGACAATGGAGAAGGGCGGCGTTAGACCGAGAGTGACAGCTTCACACAAGGAACGGTAGGCATTTGTGGAACATCAAATTGATTAACAAAGTGGAATAAAACAAAACAAATTCTAAAATACTTTTTAGCAGGAGGGTGCATACAGGTTGACCCAGGGGGGGGGGGGGCGAATGTATATTATACATATTGCTGTTGATTCTGATGAGTTTTGACTTGCAGTATTTATTGAATTCTTTTTTTAAAGTCCTTATTTAAACTGCTATAATATAAAACAGCAGTAGAAAAAACGAAACGTGATTGCAAAACTGGTGACGGAGTCTGGATCTGCTCCCGATGGCCTCTGAGCACGGTGATGGTCCTGGATGATACCGGTTCTGTTTCAACGTCATCTGTGTTATTTTATGGACATACTGTACATAAAAACTACTAATCCAGAAGTTGCAGGAAAGCAGGGACACATATTCCATCTTTGACTCCAAAGCAATGTTTGTTCAGCAATTAACACTAAAAACCAGAGAAGAATTGGCCACGTTACCATAGTGACACACTGATGCTATTAAGGGACCATGCCCACCTGTTACTCCATCAGTGTGATGGGAAAATAGCACAGAAAAGGTACATGTAATATAACAGCTTGTTTTGCCTCAAATATTGCTTGGGAGATGTCCAACATATTTTGCACTTGGAGGCTCACATTACTGCAGCGCGTCATGAAATCTGTCGATTCAACTTCACAAAGAGAAATAATGTTCCTTCACAACAACAAAAACAGCCCTCGTTGACTTTCTAATCTCGCAATTTGTCATTTATTTTCTGGTAAATGTGTCACTTCAATCTCAAACACTATCAACTTTTTATTTTCTCATAAATGTAACGATGACTCCGTCGTCAGGGTTCCAAGCCCAATTGGGTTTGTTCCAGTTTTTTTATCATTTGTTGTCGGCTGTGCTCAGCACAAAATAATCAAAGTCAATAACCGGGTCAATTGTCACAGAACTTGGAGGATATGTCCACAAGAGTATCTGAAACACACCCTGAAAGTCTTGTATTACCGTTACCATGTTATCATTTTCATTCTATTACACACACTACTGCTGTGATTAGTAGACATTATTTTTGGCCTTTGATCCGATATTTTCCTATGAAGGAGAATTAGTTTAGCTGCGTCTCATTGATCTTAATTTGGTATTCTTCCACACGTGTGGTCTTCTAGCATATACACACACACAAGTCTATTGTCTACACACACACTTTATTAAAAAGGCAGGCATCAGCATTATGATGCAACCATAACAACATGTCGAGCTGAACCGTCCTCGTGGTTATCGGCTGAGCGTCTCTCTGAGCAGCTCGTACATCTTCTGCTCCTGCAGAGGGAACACAGAGGAGCGGTCACGGTTCTGAGCGCCATCGAAAGGATGTCCGGCCTCCCCGGCACCGAGCAGCAGCAGCCGAGCACAGACGTCTCTTTCTGACCGTCTGTCCGTCAACAGGCTGAGCTCACACGTGTTGCTGGTCGAGGGCGATTTTACACCTGTAGCTTCGTTCATTTTGGTCAACGGGAAAAACATGACACTGTTGCAGTTTAGTTCTGAACCAGTTCCTGATGAAATGTTGCCGATTGTCATGATTGCATCATCACCGCAGCAGATACGATATTATAGGATGGGAGCCAGAGCCTTCAGTTATCAAGCTCCTCCTCTTTTATGGAACCAGCTTCCACCTTCAGTGCGGGAGGCAGACAGTCACCTGATGTCCTGCCTCTCGCACCTTATTGCTTTATAGTACATCTGTGTTTCACTAGATTAAAAATGATTGATGTACACATACAAATTGTGTATACTACACATTTTATCTTTTTCAATTTTAAGTTTGTTAAGTTACCTTTAATACCTTGTTCCCGCGAATGACCATTCTGTGCCTTTAAATGCTTTCAAGTTGTGTCAGACGGTGTTAACCGTTAAGGGATTGTACGGTCATGCATTTCAGACTAAAAATAATAAAAATACATTGGCCCATTTTACACACCACAGTAATCGCTCACCTTTTTGGACACAGATGGACGAACTTTCTTGAAGGCATCATCAAAGTTCTGTTTGCTCACTCGGATGTCGGCGACAGATCCAGAAGAGAAGGTGTGACCTGTGAAGAGACCTTGAAGCGGAGGAAGAGGCGTGAGACACGGCCCTGTGCGGTTCACACTGTGCACACGCCGTCCACATCGTGGCCGTTGTGAAACTCAAAGCAGGAGGCTTTTGGTCGCGCCACAGCCCAACGCCCGGCTAATCCCAAAAATGGCGTAAGATGTGGAACCTCGGTGAAGCGGAGGCGGGTCCAGGGTGACGCAGTGCAGCTGGCAGCTGGTCCAGCACCCGTCGACACGCGTGCCCTCAACTATGCCCAACTTTAAGCCTCGATGTAGAGATGTCACGTAAAAGGGAGATAAGCTAGAGACCTTCCCTTGGTGTAAATCTTTAAAATCACGACTTCTCGTCCCATGAGGTGTTCCATTCCCGTCTTTACATTGTGCACAGATGAGCAGAAAGAGGAGTTACCAGGAGAAGACGCTTGTGAAGGCTGAGACTTGAGGTGAGCCCTCAGGGCGTTAATCGATGCTTCCCTCACTAAGGCAGTCAGGTCGGCTCCACTGGATCAAAAACACACACACACAGACTCAATCGGGATGATCTTTCGCTCGGTTCAACAAACATTGCAACTTGATAAAACATTTTTCTTTTGATAAAGTTCACCACACGACACACGGCCGAGTGCCAGAGGAAAGCTCCCGTCTCCAGCTGGTGAGTTACCTGAAGCAGTCACAGCGCTCATCCAAGGCAATCTCTTGGAGACAGACGTCCGGCTCCAGCTGAGGTTTGGTCCCCGCCTGCAGAAGATCAACAGCTGTTCACCCAAACATGCTCCGACACACGCTTAGCCTCGCGGTGGTTCTCAAACCGTGGGGCGCAAGACCGTCACACATCACAAAGTACACGGACGTAAAACTAGGTCATTAATAAATAAAGAGCGCCGTGCCTGTACTTTCGTGGACATGTTTATGTTTCGGCGTCAACGGGTTACGCTGCGCATGCGCGACGGACGAGACTCTTGGCGACTTGCCACATCCTACCTCTGTGAGATCGTCGTTCCTGCTGTTGCCCTTCAAAATAAGAGCTCAACATTGAGCATCAAATGAGAGTGGCCGTATCAAGCCTGTAACCACGTTTAAAACAAAAGCTCTAGTGGAAAGTTCTTCTTTTCCAGCTATTTGAACTCGTTTTGTTTAGTTTTTCCAGGTTGCACATCGTTATTATCTTGAAAAGATATTCAACCACTATAAGCTATTTTTTGCCAAATATTCTTTTTTTTTGCACAGATAGAACGTTGTTTGTTTTCTAATAAAGTGATTGAAAACTTGTATTAGTTTATGCTCTGATGGATCAATCTGGTTTAATTGAAAGTTTTTGCAAAGTAATTCTATTATTAGAAAAGGCACAGATGGAGGAGTCACAAAAAGTTGTTATTTCAATAAAAACTCAGCATGGACCATTTGGTTACAGTTTAGTAGGGACGTGGGACGTGACAGAAACAGTTTGAGAACCACTGGCCCAGTTCAGCAGGGGGTAAGTGGCAGCGCAGCACCTTCAAATGTGAAAGAAACGTACACCTGGACTGGTTTAGAAAAACGAATAAAAAAGGTAAAAATAAACATCGAGCTTGAATCCAGCTCTCCTGCATCTGGCTAACGTGTACCTTAGTGATAGTGAGCAGGATGGCGTGGCGGTCAGCTGGAGGGGGCAGACCTACATACAAGATTTTATCCAGACGACCTGGCCTCAGTATGGCAGGGTCGATGATATCTGGCAAGAGACGAGACATTTAGATTAATAACCAATTATTACTTTGGTTTAAAATCCTTGTCACAGATTGAAAAACAGTGGTGAAAGAAGAATTGAGAGTATTTTTCATGAAGAGTACCGAAACAACAATGTTAAATACTTAATTACCAGTAGAAGCCTTGCATTTTAAATGCTCCTTACCTCAAGCTACAGATGACTTTTCAGCATGTCAAAAGATAAGAAAATTATTTCACAAATAATGTCCCGACTGATATGACGCTGTACTTCCTCATATGCGATAATAGAATATTATTTGAGACCAATGACTGGAGATTCCTTCTATTCCTATTTAACAAAATAAATAATATTCGTGAAGAGGACTTTCTACAACCTAAAAGCGTGACAAATACAGAGCAACTCCTCATCGGCAACAAGGCTGTAGTGGATCAAGTGTCCGTAAACTTGCATATATATATATATATATATTATATATCTGTCCGGACCAGCAGGCTCAGGAACAGCTTCTTCGCCCTGCTGAACTCTGCACCACGGTGATAGCCCCCCTGGCTACCCCCTCACACTCCTTCCCACAGTGACTGTATTCCCCCTCTACCCTGGCCTGACTGCCACACACCGCCCTCCAACCACTCAACATTTGCACTAAAATCATTCATTTGTCTATATCTATTTATTTAAAATTGTTGTCCATATTCATATTCATATCTCATCATGTCTCCTACCTCATTTATAACTTCTACTGCCATCTTCACCTGTACTTCACCTGCACTTTACATATATCTATATCACATCTGCACTAATCACCATTATTGCTGCTCATACCACTTATATCATACTGTATATACCCTATTTATCCATATTTATATGACCATTATGCACATACGCTGCACTCTTCTGCGTTGCACTTCTGGTTAGATGCTAACTGCATTTCGTTGCCCCAGTACTTGTACTCTGTGCAATGACAATAAAGTTGAATCTAATCTAATATATATATATATATACACACACACACACACATACTGCGGGGGCTCATGTCGGTCTGGACCTGTACCTGGTCTGTTGGTGGCAGCCATGATGAAGACCTGCCGGCGAGTCTCCAAGCCGTCCATCTCTGTGAGCAGCTGGTTGACGACCCGCACACTGGCTCCCGACTGCATACACACAAACACCGTTTCATATCAACAAGTCAAAGCAAGCTGTGTGACAGTGATTATTACACTAGATCATCAGCAGAAATCAATGAGTGGGCTGCTCTTTTAGCTGTCGGAAATGTGATGAAAAAATGTTTTTATAGGTTTTCTGTAGAAGATAGTAAATTGTTATTTTCTCTTAGAAGCAGTTTTTACTGATATGTGGCAACAGTCTAAAAGTCGAACGTGTTGGTAATTGGCGAAATCGTAAAAGTTGAACTTTCGTTCATGTATGGTACGCTTATGTATTGCGATTGATTTTTTTTTAAGGGCGATATGCAAACGACTCGCATCAAAACACTTGTTTTATTCCTCCACACAATCGATGACAAGTTGTTGGGATTCAGCAATTTCCTTTGTCCCGGGGTGATTGTCCATCACCTCACCAGGAAGAAAATAAATAATATCTTCATCGCCTGGCTGCTTCTGCCGTCTCTATGACGCCTTTAGTGTGTGCTGCTGTGCGTCCACAATGAGGCTGGCGTGTTGCTTGATGGAATCTGATGCCTTGAACATACTACCAGTGACAAAGTCCGTCCCTCTCACCTCGTGGCCCGAGCGGCGAGGACACAGGGCATCGATCTCATCAAAGAAGATGACGCAAGGGGCCGAGTTGCGTCCTCTCTGGAACACCTGTCTGACCGCCCGCTCGCTCTCGCCCACATACTGCACAGACGAGCACAGAGATCCATCAGTTGGAGCGACCACACGATAACGCCGACTCGTGGTGCGGTGGATACGGACAAAAAGGGAGGACGTAATGCTCCAAGATCAAGAGCCGATCACCATGACAACGGGCTGAGAAAACGCCAGCACGCCGCTGCGAGACTCACCATGTTGAGCAGCTCTGGACCCTTGACGGAGATGAAGTTGAGGCCCGACTCATTGGCCACCGCCTGACAGGAGACGACAGAGAAACGGTGAACATCTGGCCCCGCACCTTTACTTATTGAAGCCCAACAGCAGAACAATAACAACTTTAAACTTTTGTCAGAACATACGAGGACTATTTCTCTCTCGAACTACAGTTCCATCTGCCCGGCCCTTTGTGCTGCATCTCTCACAGATTGCCAGATACAGTCAGTGAGCACCGGTTGTGGTGTACAGGCCCAATGGTATCAGATGTGGCAACCTCACTGGGATGACACGACTTCAGGAAGCGGATCACAGTCACTGCACCCAGCGGTTGTTACGCAAGAAACATTGCTCAACTTGTCTTTACTTGATTTTGTTTACATCGTCAAAGAACTTGCAGATGCAGGGAGCTTCCTGGATAACTTAAGTCCTCCTTTCAGCTCTGTGAAGACTTTAGTCCAGGAAAAACTATTCAGGGGCTTTCCGTTGACTGATTTCAAGATGCTATAAGAATGCGATAACAAGCCTCAGATCTGTGATTTAAAGAAATATAGTTTTGAAGGTGTGAAATATGTGGTAGGCTGACAATTATAAAATACTGGATTGGGCTAAACATGTTAGATAATACTACAAATATTAAAATATATTTAGTGTTGCGATACTCACTATTAGGTTTACTACTACTATTACTACTAGGTATAATTTATTATGTTGGTGTGTTGGGGAACCTTGGCCAGCAGGGTTTTTCCACATCCTGGAGGTCCGGCCAGCAGCACACCAGACGGAGCACTGAGGCCCAGAGCCTTGAACTGCTCTGGAGAACGCACTGGAGCCTGGAGAGGGGGAGGGGGAAGGGAAGGGGAGAGAGAAAGAGGGGGACGCACACAGATCACACCTGGGCCAGTCCACCAATGTACTCCACGGTAAGTTCATTGAGTCGCAGCTGTCACCGTTTACTATCCAATAATAGGTGGAGAATCAGTCAGATTACAGTTTGACTGGTGCACTTGAGTTTTAATTTCTAATATTTTTTAAAAAGGGACAATGTCCCCATTCATGAAATACGTTAGAAGGGAAATTTATGGATACAGGGAGAAGATTAACCAGAGGAAGCCCGTTACTGATCAGCAGGCGGGAGAGAGCTGGCGCGATGCAGCACTCATTGATCCCAGCAGGGGGATCAGCAGAGAGACAAATACCAAGAACAGGGTGACTCAAAATGAAGGCA
The DNA here is from genome assembly GCF_029220125.1 of Pseudoliparis swirei. Lineage (NCBI taxonomy): Eukaryota > Metazoa > Chordata > Actinopteri > Perciformes > Liparidae > Pseudoliparis > Pseudoliparis swirei. Next base: position 5,297,933 of record NC_079404.1, on the reverse strand, counting down.
AAAGAGATTAAAATCAAGATAGTTATCAGGAATTATCAAAAACACCTCGACACCTCTGAATAAAGTTTGTAAACACAGGTGAGACCGCCACACACGATATGAAGTGTCAGCCAGGTCATTCTGGATCAAGAAGAAGCGTTGTGTGTTTACCAATATGGCCATGGTGAGGTCCTCTCTGATGTCCTGCAGGGCTCCCACGTCCTCCCAGGTGACGTCCGGCACGGTGGCAAAGCCCTCCCGCTTGGCTGAGGGCTGGACGCTGGACAGAGAGGCCAGGAAGTCCGACATGAGGATGGCCAGGCCGGCCAGCTGCTCCTCCGAGAGCGTCGCAGTGTTCTTCAACAACTGCAGCAGGTGCCACAGATCTCCCTGCTGGACCCAGAAGAACAACGCATGATCACAACAGGAAGTAGCTTTACGGATGGAGGATAGAGTGTGTGGACGCTTCAGTAATGAGAGCCTAAGAAAGTAGAGTAACAACTAGAATGACGATCTCACAACTTTTTTTTTGAAACACACAGCTATTATTTTGAACACTGTATTATATTATGACTGAGCGAAAGGGAATCTGCCGAAAGGTAGTTTCATGGCAAGTGGAACTTTTGAGGTGTATTGTGGGAGCTCCCATACCTGCAGGTGACTGGGTTCTGACTCTTGAGGTACCGGCTTGACGTCTGTGACCGGCTGCTCTCCTAACTCTCCGACCTCGCCATCCGTCACCGCCTCAGTCTGAGCTCCGCTCGTCAAAAGCTCTTCGGTCGAGCTCCGTCCTTTGCTCTGTCCTCTCATTTCCAGCAGAACCCGGCTGACGGCGCTCATGGCAGCTTCGCGGCACAGCGCCATAAGGTCCGCGCCCACGTAGCCCGGGGTGAGCCGGGCCAGCTTCTGGTAGTCAAAGTCCTCCTGCAACTTCAGCTTTCGACACAACGTCTTCAAGATCCTGTCGAAGCAGAAGACATCCTCTTCAGTCTCGACAGTCGGAAGGTGCGAACATCAATTGCGCCAATGATGTACAGCTTGAACACTGAACAAAGGCTTTGACAAAAAGGCAACATGTCGGCTAGAGCACCGAAAAGCACTTTTCTGATCAGCCTTTTCATAAGAACGAACCAAACCGCTGACGATGCCATTTGTTTAAGTACCAGGGCACACCTACGGCACACACAGTTAGTGGCTTGAAGTGTGAATGTTATGCAACCACTGCTGCATGGCAAGTCCACATGCATTCGTCAGCTCTCATTGCCGACATGACTTTGAGGAGGACGTTGATAACTCCGCAGCGTGAGCGCACAGCGCCACTACAAACAGCCGTTACACAGATCCCAGACTGCTACAGCACAACCATTCAGACCTCCACAAGCAACAGGCTGCACGGTTATTTATTTGATGTTCTGCTTTCCCATTTACGCGCCCGACAATGGAGCGGTGCGAACACTTTTTAACCATGAACTGGCACATAAATATTCAACCAGAATGCAAGAAATGTAGTGTTTGGTGCCCAATGTTCCTGGGCTGAATCAAAGCGGCGGCTATGCCTCACACTATCCCGGCAAAAAAAGAAGTTATATTGTTACTTCAGTCAAACAGTAGAACCATCACTAGTTGTATTAAATACCCTTTTTGACGAAAATATATCAGTGATTGGGTTAAAACAAATTACACAACTACAGCGGTTGATCAGATGACTCCTAAAAGCGTAGCTCCTCAAGCCAGTATGATCTTGTTTTGGCTGACCTGAGACGAGCGGCTTCGTCTGGGATCCCAAGGCAGATCTCTCTATCGAATCGTCCAGCTCGGCGGAGGGCGGGGTCCAGGGAGTCGGGCCTGTTGGTGGCCCCGATGACCATGACCTGAGCTGTCACCGTCAGGCTGTTCAAGTCTGACAGGAGGCAAACAAGGACATAGTCATTTCACCCGTAGAAGTCATATAACCATTTATTTTTCTTGACAATCTCTTCTTTTTTTGCTTATTTTGACATATCCAGCAGAGCCAGCGTGGCAGTGAGGCCACGGCCGTAGCTAAATCGGATTCTGTGACATGTCATATCTCCGTGGTGCTGATTTTTTACCAGACGACTGATGCGTTGTTCTTGTCCGTTTGTTCGAAAAGATTCAAACATTAGTGGAAGAATGAAAGAGGAAGGTTTCCTGTGAAGTACGGCTGACATGTCATGTCAAATTTCAGGAGTTTTATTCCAGGTTTGAAGTTTTATGACCCAACAGAAGCTCTATGCCAGGCGGGTGACTCATAAGCTGAAGTATCACCTGGTCTAGTCATGAGAGTCTGCTCGTTACAGTAAGCATGATGTTTCCACACGTCTCTCTGTATCATACCGTCCATGCACGTTAGCAGTTGGGCTACAATCCTCCTCTCCATGTCTTTAGAAGCCACCTCCCTCTTTGGGGTGATGGAATCGATTTCATCGATGAACAGAATACACGGTGAAGAGCTCTGCAAGGGGGAGAAGCAAAAATCAATAAAGTTCAGAGAGAAAGACATTCAATTCAATTCAGTTTACATTCCAAATTTGCCCCAGAGGGCTTCACAATCTGTACATATATTACCTCACATCGGATCAGGGAATAAACCTTCAGGAGAGCAACAGAGGAGGATCCTCTCCAGGATGGACGGAAGCAATAGATGTCATGTGACCAGATGAACAGCGTTACAAGCCTCGATTGGTGACGCTCCATCATATCTTAAGGAGCTTGTAGTACCATATTGCCCCACGAGAGAGCTGCACTCACTAAATGTGGGGCTACTTGTGGTTCCTAGAGTCCTAAAAAGTAGGATGGGAGCCAGAGCCTTCCCTTTTTCTCCTGTGAAAGGTTATTTTCTATTTTTTTTTGGGGGGGGGGGGTTGTCCTAATCCGATGTGAGGTCCTGGGACGGGGATGTCTATGTGAACATATTGTAAAGCCCTCTGAGGCAAATTTGTAATTGTGGGCTGTAAAAAATAAACTGAGTTGAATCAAAATACCAGGGATACAGTATCAGCCGTACCAAAGGAACATCACTTGGGTATCTGGTTACATGTGCTGGTCATGCCTCCTCCAGTCTGGAGTCTTTTGTTAAGACCTGTAGGTTAAAGATATTAAAGAGGAAACCACTACTGACCACAGCCATGTCGAACAGCTCTCTGAGCTTCTGTTCAGACTCTCCGGACACTCCGGACACCAGCTCCGGAGCAGACACCTTTAACATGGGCAGCTGCAGCTCCTGAAACACAACATCACAATATTTAACCAGACTGATGTAAGAAGTACACAACAAAGCAGCACCCTTTATCTGAACCAAACATCACAACCAGAATCTGCCTTTAAAAAGGAATGAGCCTGAGTCTCTCTCCATCATGAGGTTGGCATGATGCAAACTGCGTAGTACCGTTGGTCTCTATACTACAACAATGTAATAAGATCAAGAACAGCAACAAAAAAAATGGCCTACAGATATGGACTACAAGCACATATATCGATTTGATCCAATACAAAACAGTAATTGTTAAATTAAATGACAGGATTTGTTTTGCTGTGCTAAGACTAAGGTGGACACGGTGCAAAAATAAATGTTAAATTACATTGAGTGCAGTCATGGGTCAGATAATTCAAAAGGGGTTAACGGTGCAAGTCTAGTGTGAGTTTGTGTCCACCTGCCAACCCCCGCTGTCCCAGCACAGAGTGGGTATGAAGACCCGGGTGGTACTCGTCATCAGGTTTGAGCAATTTAAGCATCATCAACATCCAAAATATTTCTGATGGCGATAATGGAGAAGAGGAAGTGCTCCTACCACGAGATCAAAAGGAAGAAAAGGCATGTCTGATTGGCGATAGGGAATTAGTCACGTTTTGGCAAACTTGCAAATGCAAAAAGTTTATTTTTCAGTAATTCATTAATTAATTGAGTAAGTATTATTATTTTTTTAAATATTTGGCCAACTTTTGCTGTTATTTTCTGCAACTTGTTTGTTTTTCTCCTTTCCCTCTATGGTCACTTCTCATTCATGGTGATAACAAGTAATAACCAACACCTATATTCAACTGGAGAAACAACACAACAATTTGTGACGGATAAATAATTTCTCACACCAATAGTTGTGCCTTTAGGTAGCTCACCAGGTAGCACCAGCAGCTCTTCCTTGCAGACAGACACTTCTCACACGCGTTCTGCCCTCTCTACAGAGCTAACTGACGAGAAAGAGGTCGACACGCCCACCGGACCATAACCGCTGTACTCACCCCAGCCACAGCCTGGGCCAGCAGGGTCTTTCCACAGCCAGGAGGTCCATGTAGGAGGAAGCCCCTTGGAGGAACCATTCCAAGCTGCTGGTACACCTCTGGGTGACGCATATGGATCAGCAGCCTACACACCTCCTACAACAACGTCCGATGATTCAAAGTGAAAACAATACAAATGTTCAGTACAACTGAGCCTCACTGTGTAGGATTGTGATACGTTCAGTGCAGTCACCTATTTACTGGAGAGCATTTGGCAAAGCAGCGAGGTTAAGGGCGCTTACCGTTAACGTCTCATCGTTACCTCCGACATCTTCGAACTTCAGAGTGGGATAATGCAGCTCGAGGGACTTTGATTTGGCTGAGAAATCATGTGCACAGACAAAAATACTTTGAATGCAAAATAGTAGTCACAGCCATCAGAGTGGACTGCGGCAACTTATCGGAAATATGTGTAAACCAATTAATGGACGATCAATCAATTCAACCAACTAAATAAATGTACATTAAAACAAAATAAATATATTCAGCAATTATTAAAAACAGCTGTTTGTTGCAGCCAGACAGGAAATGCTTCACAATCTCAGCACTCAACACTGTTACGTGGTTAATAGCAGGTTAAGAATCTATACTTCATAGATGGACTGGCAGACCGGACATGCTAGTACCTTTCTTAACCACGATTCGAGACTCTGTAGTTTCAGTAGATAGCTTCATCTTTTTTTTGGACTTTTTGTGAGATTTCTCCGGCTCCAGCAGGGACACATCTGTCTGTTGGTGACAACAACAACAAATATATGTCAGTAAGTGCATGAGTTAAAAAATGCCAGCCGTCTCCAATCAGAATGATTATCAGGCGGCCACACTAAACTCTGTTCATTGTTGTATAAAAAATAAAAAAAAGTGGTACACTATTTTGTGGTAATAAGAAAAAGGCCTACCAGAATTTTTTTTTAAAAGGTACCATTTCAGCAAATCCCGTTAAAAAAAGGGAAAAAATCAGAATCCTCTTCAACTACAAATGTGACTTATAATCCAAATCATATATATCCACCCACATGTGATACACAAGCAAGCAGGCATCTGAAGCTACACTAAGCATGAAATAACTGTAAAACGACAAGCAATCCCCCATTACACAGGAGTCTAGACTCAAGGCTGGAGGAGGGAGTTTACAAAATACTTACCGTAATATATATATATATACATACACACATACAAATACATCGGCATTGCCTTTATCATCGCGATATATTGGCTTCAACAGACATCTGAGAACTGACACCATGACCACCAAAACACCTTCTTGGTCACGAAGTCCGCATGTTAGCTGCATTCACCTCGACTGAAACTTACATTTGTTGCAAAATGAGTTGGCTCCTCTTCACGCAGGTCGATGAGGACGTTGCTCTTCTCCGGCCCTCTGCCTCGATCAATGAACCAGCCTCCGGTGGAAACCAGCGTCCCTGAACCTGGAGGCTGGTTGGCCGTGCTAGAAGAAGGAGAGCTGGCAGCAGGTGAGCTGCCGCTGGGGTCAGGGAGTCCCTTCCGGTACAGAGACGTAAGAGAGCTGTTCATGTGGTTGGTGGGCTGCGGATGGCAAAAAGAAGCAACACGGAATAGTTAAACCCGTCAGCTTTGCCGGATGGGAAATGTTAAACGTTCCAGAGGCGCAAAGATATCATATATGAGAATGATTGTTTGGACAGGCCTACAAATCTACCCACATTGGGAGTGTTCATGTATAATCTTTTTCAAAAGCAAGCCGTCAGCTATATTGTATGCGTCTGCGAGTCTGACAACTTTTGTAATAAGTCTATTATTAGAAAAATAAAGTTACTTGACAGCAAAAGAGTAGTAAACCTGTTGGTTTTCTGCATGGAAACACCTACAGCCATAAGCTCAGCGAATTCTACAAAATACTGGGCTTCATGATGCATTCAAAGCGATAACTTGTGCACGGGCCCTTTCAAATGCGTGTTGAGCGGCCGTGTCTGTGGGTCCCCTTCATCAACACAGATGTACGATTCACCCAGAATCTATTGTAAAATATCAAAATGATCGTACATTATGACATTATGATTGTACAAATATTAATAATCGTACATCTGACTAGACTAGATAGACAGAATCATCTCAACCAATCAGAATGCTAAACTTAACACCCGTGTTTAACACCCGATCCCTTAGCAATGAAAGTACAATATTTTTTTGGGACGTGGCTATAAAGTTTAAATATTCTCAACTTTTCAGCACCAGGCGCAGGTCTGGTCAATGTCACAATTGACTGAGTGTCTTACGGTGTTCTCCTGTACGTGGTCATCAGTGTCAGAGGACTCTAAGCTGCTGCCGTCACTGTGAACACACATATTTATAAGGCATTAGTTGCAACATTTATATATAATTTTTTCAAAGGGAGTGCATCAGAAGGAAGGATGTGTCCGAGCCCTCAGGGAGTGTCCTTTACCCAGTGTCATTGTGGCTGTGCTTGGCTCTCTTAGCCAAGTGTTTGCTCTCATGATCATTCAGCCCGGAGTCCTCCATGTATGCGTCATACACTAAGAGAGCGGATGGAGAAAAAAAAAGAATAAATAAGTCAGAACTTAGTTTATATTCCAAAAGATTTTGAGCATGAGCACTGGAGGTTTTTACCTTTCTCTACTTGAATCCTGAAAGCGTTCCTGTTTCTCCTGCCATAGTCCATTCTAAAAAGAAACAATATAAACAAAACACATATTATTTGTGGCCCTGCAATAACCCCCAGCGTTAGAGTGTTTTCTGCAGTTAATTGTGTTATCATGTGGCATACAAGAACTAAAACTGTATTTAAGTGTGACCACCCTCATGTCCTGGTAAACTAAATACCACCAGTGCTGCTGGCGTGGTGTTCTCCCTTTCAAATATTGGGTTGTCTGGACCTTATTTATTTTCTCGCAGATCCATTCATCATTGAAGTGTTGCATTGTGGGGTTCCTCGAGTGACAAACACCAGCTTGTCTTTCATCTCTACTTTTAGCTGAATTCAATCTAACGTACACCTGAAGAGATCATGGAGCACGTTTTGCTGTTTGTATATATATATATATGTAAAAATTGTTTGAAACTGATGCCAAGCAAAGGTAAAATCTCTGTAGCAACCCTTAGATAGAGCCTTGCAGCATAAACATGAATTTCTGTACATATTTGTTGTCTTTATTTCTTTTATTTTGTCTGACTTGAGTACCAGTAGTGTATGACTGAATACATTAATCAACTTTAAAAAAAAAGAAAGTGTGGGGATCTGATTAGGTTCAATGGACTTCGAGACAAAGACCAGCCAGAACAAAAATGCCACCGATAGGCCACTGCTTCAGGGAGGAGAGTCGAGATGAAAGCTAAGCTAACCCGGTTAGAACCGAGGCTACTCCTGGCTGTCTGATGTATGGAAATAAGGGAGATGAAATAAGACTCGTTCTGCATTCCTGTGTTGCATCATGACAATAAATTATCGTTAAATTATGCACTTGCCTGAACAGCTTTTGAAGTGCCAGGGCCATGGCTGAAAGGTCCACATATTCACTGGTGCAGGTCGTCATATACTGAAACAAGAATTCAACATCAAACCTGTAGACCTACCTCTGATTGGATTTAACCCAAAAAATAACACAAACAAAGCAACATGCAAGAACAAGAGGGATATTACATTTATTTGACATCACTGCTTTTGTCTCCCTCATGATGGCATGACGGTTACCATACCAACCTGTGATTTAAGACATTTATCCTTGCCTCTTGTTCCTTTCCTCCTTGATAGAAAAACTATACACATGTGTTCTATTATTGCTATTATCACTTTGCTTGGTGAAGGAGTATTGAAAAGAAAGATTGTCAAAGGGCATTATTTTTCTTATCTCGTGTAGGATGTGCTCAAAAACATGGATGGTGTAAATGGTAATTGGACTTATTTTTATCTAGCTCCTTTCTCGTCTTCCTACCACTCGGTGTGCTTTATACTACGTTGACCAATTCACACCCATTCATACACTGATGGTAGAGGCTGCCATGCAAGATGCCACCTGCCCATCTGGACTTAAAGGAAGGCTCTGATTGGTGAATGGCCCGCTCTAGCACTGAGCCACAGTGTGTCTGAAATGATGCAGGAAAACAGCTCATCTGTTTTTACCAAATTGTGAAATGAATACAGCTGAACACTTAACACACATCCAAAGGAGAATGAGGACACGGATTTGTACCTGCTCCACTCTGTATTTGAGTCGACTGTCCAGACCGCCACCATTTCGGTTCCTCATCCCGTCCTTATTTGAACCTGCAGAAGGACACTCAAATTAGATATCAGCATTAATTCTACAATCTTTTTTGGGAGCTACGACATAGGCAATAAAAAAAACAACCAAGAAAGCTGAAGTGTTTTATTGGCATAACCCAGTGGTTCTCAAACTTTTTCTGTCACGCCCCACTTTGGAGGAAGAAAATTCTTCACGCCCCAACAAAATTATCAATGCTGAATTTGTATTGATATAATCGTTTGTATCGTAATGCTGCGGTGACAAGGAAAACACTCTAGGGAGTGGGGTTTGTTTCTATATTAACAAACAATACCGCAGCTCTGTGACTGTCAGATAATGCATCTGTACACCAGATGTCATACTTTTATCAGTATTGTGGCTTATAAAAGACTGGACAGAGGAATCTGTGCACTGCCTGCAGGAATGTTATGACTGCACTGACTGGGACATGTTTAACCAGTCTTGTGGTGAGGATTTGGATGAACTCACTGATGTAATGGTATATTAGCATGGACATGATCATTCCTTGTAAGCAAGTTCAAATCTACCCAAATAACAAACTATGGGTGACCAGATCTGTTATGTCCAGCATACAGAACAAGAAACTCCCTTTTACAAACAAAATATTCTCTGATCTACGTATAGCTATACCAAAGAGATGAAAATAGAAATGTTACGAGTAAAACAGAATAACAAAAAAGAACTAGAGAAGATGATGGCTGCAAATAACCTTGGTTGGCTCAGCCTGGTCCAGCATGAAAACTATAGCAGGCCAAGGAAGTCCTAGCCTTAAACATTACCCCAAATAGTTTAAGAAGGCTTTATTTAAATACATGAATTGATAATAAATTGCATCATTGAATACAGAGAATTCCACTGCTCCAGCTCGATGGTGCATATATCCACGATCAGTCTTTGTTTATTTATTTAATTTAGCTCCCCTTAAATTGATCTCTGGAGCCCGCAACCTTTACTCTGAAGGCGAGATATCCGTTTCCGGCCCGACTTCCTCGGCTCAATTTACATTGTTCAAGTTAGATAATGGATCAAGTTGACGTTTTACAGCGCAGAACTGCATTGCATGTAAAAAATAAGTGTGCAATAACACAAGTAGACTAAAACAAGTAGGCAATAGCAAACTGACAGTTCATTAACAATGGCAAATTTATTATATTTTCTGCACGAACCTATACATATCTACAACTAGATAATATAGTCCATATACGTTTTATAATACTGCAGCTGGTCCTCACATCGTAGTTAGTAGCTCGAGCCCGTTAATATCGGGGAATTTAACGGGGAAATCACTTTTGATCATTTATCAAGAGGAAAATGGCATCCGTCTGTTATGGTTGCTTAGCTTTGGCAACTGTAAAACATGAAGAAAATGACAAGCACACGTACAACTTCATACCAACTTTCACGGTGACGTTAAAACCAAATATTATTTCCTCAAACAACGAACGGTAATAAGAAGTTAGAAGACAGAAAACTCTGTGGCACATTCTCAGTAACGTTACCATCAGTGGAACAAACGCGGGTTTATTTACCTGAATGAAAAGACCAGCGCGACGGACAGTGTGACTAAAGCTCCCGTTGTGATGGTATCCCGTGTTTAGCTCGAGCACATGGACGTGTTACCAGCCCACGGGTTGTCAGCGTGGAGCAGAGCTGATGCCGGAAACGAACATGGTTCTTCTTCGTCTTCTTCCTTCTTCTTCGCCGTTTATTTTACCGGCCGGTCGCTGCCATTGCTTATGGCGCCCCCTACTGGGCCGGAGTTTGTAGTATGAGATATTGTCACTGGATGTTTTTTTCTTCTTTTTGCAGGTTCGCAGCCACGATAAGGCAACCAGGAAACATAAACAGAAGACATAATAATACACGTCAGGCAGTACAACTATAACACAATTCAAAATACAAACAAGTGACAGAGTATAGCTTATGATAAGTAAAGTCTCCAGTGCAATGTTCATTTGAAAAAGTTATATCAAGCAATATATTGATTGTTGAATTTTGACGGTCACTGCACAAAAAAATCCTGGTCCAAAATAAAAATTTGAGCAGAAGCAGAGCAAAGCCAAGCACAAGCAGGGGATGCTTAAGTGTATAAACATACACAACAGCTGTTTAACAGGTTATTACGTAATCACGATCCAAGCATAGTGGGGCCCAACATCTATTAATATCAAAGGACAGACCAGGGGCCTCATTTATAAAGGGATTTACGCAAGAAAAAATGGCGTACGCCGTTTCTACGCAAGGTTTGCGATTTATAAAATACTAACTTGACTGGAAAAGGTGCGGTCCTCCACGCAAACTCGAACCCATGCGTACGCACTAAGCACAACAACAGGAGAGACGAGAAACTGCGACACCGTTGGCAGAAGGAAGAATGGAGAGAAATATGTGGAAATAATACCATCAATATGTTACTCATTTATCATATGAAGGACTACTTTTCAAACATTGATTAAAGCCAATCTTAAAATGATTAAACAAACTTCTGTTGCGACTCCTCAGTGCACACAGACACATAACTTGGAGAAATAAATAAATACGGATATGTTATTTAAAACCACCTCGAATATGTTGTGTTAATGTTATGAAATGTATTCTCATAAATGATGCGGTAAGCAGGAGGACAGAATTACGTCTATACTGATATATCATGTGCGTCTGGTGACGGGCACACCTCGGTGTGCAACTATATACGTTTCTGTGATTAAAAAAGCTTCATGGTCTAAAATCAATTATCGATAATAACTTCTAACAGTAGCAGGCTAAAACAAGGGTTAACACAGATTCAGCTTTAGGTGCCTTACATATAGAGTGAAAAGGAAGCCATATAACTATTAATATTCCTTATGATTAGGACGAATCTCCGTCTTATTATGGCTAGCAAATGGACCAGTCAATAAAAGCAGGGTCATTTCACCACCTGTACCTTATCATATACAATCAGGTGGCCGGGTGTGTATAAAAAGACGTGCCACAATGCGTAATGACGCACAATGGCTGATTTGGCACTATTAGAGGACTTGGCAAATGGAAGAGTGCGGAGGGTGCGTAATTTCAGAGACCGGCAAGATTTGCTGGCCAATGATGATGAGTGGCTCATGAGCCGGTTCCGACTTCCAAGAGCCGTTTTACTAGAGCTGTGTGCTGTGTTGGGTCCGGAGTTAGAGCGGAGCACCCGAAGGAACCGAGCCGTGCCGGTTCCAATCCAAGTATTGACAACACTTGGATTTCTGGCAACCGGCACGTTTCAGAGGGAAATGGCTGATAGGTCGGGGATATCCCAGCCCACCCTCAGCCGTATTATGCCAGATGTGTTGGGAGGTATAATTGCGTTGTCGCCTTTATACATAAAGTTTCCTTACACGGTGGATGAGCAGGCAAATAAAAAAATGCAATTTGCAGCAATGTCCGGTTTCACAAATGTAATCGGTGCCATTGACTGCACTCACATTGCTGTAAGGGCACCCAGTATCAATGAAAGTGCATTCGTTAATCGAAAGCACTTTCATTCGATTAATGTCCAAATTATATGTGATGCTAACATGCTGTTCACCAATGTGGTTGCTCGGTGGCCTGGGTCAACGCACGACTCCTTCATTTGGCGAAACAGCAGTGTTGGCCGCCGACTTGAGGCTGGAGCTGTGCGTGATGGGTATCTTTTGGGTAAGATTTTAAAACTCCTAAATAATTAATAATGTATATATGCTGCGTTATATAACCTATGTATCAACACTACAGGTGACAGTGGATATCCTCAAGCGGTGGCTGCTCACCCCGTTCAACAACCCGCAGAGCGCAGAGGAGCGAAATTACAACACTCGCCACAGCCAGGCACGAGCTGTGGTAGAGCGCTCAATAGGCCTGCTAAAGGGCAGGTGGCGCTGCCTCGATGCCACAGGAGGAAAGCTTTGCTATAAACCGGACAAGGCATGTGCAGCACTTTGGTTCGACCGAAAATCTATTTTAAATGTGCTATATAAATAAAATTTGATTTGATTTGAAGGTGTGCCAAATTGTGAGGGCGTGTGCTGTGCTGCACAATTTGGCACTCCTTAAAAATGTGCCGTTACCCCCTGAGGCTGCATGTACCGGCCACGAGCCAGACCCCCTTCCCCATGCACATCCACACCCACACCCAGGTGGAGTTCAACAGCGTTTGGATGTGATGCGTAACTTACACACACAACAAGGTATTGAAACAACTTATTTATTGGCTATATCTTTTAAACAAGTGCATATTTCTCCCAACACATGACGAATTTGTCCCAGCTCTCTTGCAACCTCGTGTACTGCAGCAAGTGTGTCCCTCTGATTCTGCAGGACTGCATCTGTGAGGACACGGCCGCTGCTGGAGGGCTGCGCAGGAGGTGCTGTGGAGACGCCGGGCCCGGGGCTCGAGGCACGAGGTGCCGTGCCCGTGGAGGCAGCGGGGCTCGAGGCACGAGGTGCCGTGCCCGTGGAGGCAGGTGCCGTGCCCGTGGAGGCAGCGGGGCTCGAGGCACGAGGTGCCGTGCCCGTGGAGGCAGGAGGTGCCGTGCCCGTGGAGGCAGCGGGGCTCGAGGCACGAGGTTCCTCGCGAGGTCCTCCTACCCTGGTGGAACCAGCATCTTGTTAATTCTTTTTTCTTAAAGTTATGATTTGTTTTTCGAAATACACGTATTGTTTTATTTACATACCAGCAGATATCACACAACTTGAATACATTTGGTTTACTCTCATTTCAAACACGGGTATATAAATGTGGTTACCTAGTTCAGTCGGTGCAACCTTAACATCAGTGTCCCCATCTGCCTCCGTCACCACTCCACTCAGCAGGGACTCGCCGATTATACCGGCCAGCCTTTCATCCATAGGGGTGAGCTCCGGTGCTCCTGTTCCCCCTCCCGTGGCACACACACTCTGCCTGTGTGATGCCAGGCGTTTTTTGGCGTCCACCTTAATGTCGGACCACTTCTTTTTGATTTCCGCAACAGTGCGACCCTGTGCTGATGCAGCGTTGACAGCATCTGTCACATGCTGCCACTCTCTTGCCTTTTTGGCATTTGTTACGCCAATGCTATGGCCACCAAACAAAATGTGTTGCCTCGTCTCGATTTCTCCGACAAGGATTTCTACTTCACAGTTGTTAAAGTTTCTTTTTTTGCCTCTTTTTTCCTTGTTTGCCATGTTCGATGTAGTTTGTGTGTAGTTTGATGAATATTCATTATGGGCGTATCAATGACTATTTATGGGCAAATATGGGTGTGACGGGAAGACCGCAAAAGCTGCTCCGCATTTCAAGTTGATTGTGATTTATAAAGGGAAACCGGCGTAGGATGTGCGGTACGCACTTCCCTCGCATTTACGCAAGGTTTTATGAATGGGAAAATGGCGTAAATTTTTTGTACCTATTTTTTTGCTTTCTACTACGTAAGCAACCTTCCTACGCAAATCCTACGCACGCCGTTATGAATGAGGCCCCAGATCCAAGTAGGTGAGCCAGGTTTCCATATCATCAAACAGGCATTTTTATATTCACGAAGATGACTGATCATCATTTCTCTCACTGTAACTTTGTAATGCATTTGCGCACACCAGTTTTCCTTCAGCATTTCCTTAGTATAGCAGGCCTGTCACAAGTAGGCCTACTCCCAGGTTTAAAGTAACAGCGAGGAACTTCTAACTCGTTATAAAACGTATACCGTAAATTGCTACTACTTGTATAATCAGCATTTTAAGTTTAAAGGGCGTTTAAATTACAGTTATGGTTAAAGGATGTTAAAAAAATAATTTTTAATTAACATTGATGAATCGTTTAAAATGTAGACCATGTTTGCAATACTGGCCTCCAAGTGAGGAATGTGGATGGTGTCTTAGTTGAACTCTAAAATAACGATGTGTTATCATTAGCACCATGTAGAAGATGGACAAAAAAGTATCTTTCAAATTCCTGTGAAATATATTATCTCAATGTTAACGTCCAATCAACACCTTCAAATAGTTGGTGAAAAAACATTCACTTCAGAACCAGTTTTGAATGTGTTTTCACCGGTGACCATATTAGATTAGATTAGAAATTCCTTTATTAATCCCACAGTGGAGAAATTTCAGGATCAAAGAAAAAATAAGAAAAGAAAAAATCTGTCAATCTCGTTTTAACCCATTTCCTTATTATTGTAGCCGAGGGTTCTTCAACAACACGAGGCTCATGAGTCACAAGACCACAACCACTTTAATTATAGACAGACTATTCAAAGATTTCCCTTCACAATAAAAGCCCCAGACACATAACACTCGAATACTGCTTCCTAGAGTTGTTTAATTACTTAATATAATAGTTTACATTATGTATATTAAATATAATTTATTTTCATTGAACAAAAAATACAAAGCAGCCGTTCTATTTTAAATGGTAGCTAACAGTTTTGTTCTGATGTAAAAAGCTATATTTGATTTTATTGTGTATGTTCTTTAATCTCAGGTTAATTATTAAACTGTGTAAATACCTGATTGAGAGAAACACGTTTCAACTATTTGCATGTAACAGCCACGAGGGTCGGCAGAAAACAAATAAGGAAGGTCCAGAAAAAGCTGCTCTCACTTTCGCTTCCTCGTCCAGTTCTTTGAGCGACACTTCCTCGTTTCGTGCTGCGGGCCTGAAGTGACGGCGTGACGGCCATGAAGGACGGCAGCAGCGCGGAAGAGCCGGCGAAGGTTTCCCGACGGGAGCTTTACGGAGATTATGTGAACTACTTCCTTCAGCCGGGAGCAGAGGTTCGGCCGTGCTGCGACCCATCGGTGCTGAAGAAGACGGCTCGGTATCTGCGGAGCGAGCCGGAGCCCGCGGAGACGTTCACCGTGTTCCCGTTCTACCGGGCTGTGCGGCGGGACTGCGCGTCACCGGGCGCACACGGAAGGAAACACCTGACGGCGTTCATTAAAGCCACCGAGCTGCTGGAGACGATCTGCGTCAACCTGTTCCTCCAACCCTGGAAGAAAGAGATCAAGACACTGAAGGTGGCGTTCTTCTGTCTCTCTTTCTGTCTCTCTTTCTTTCTCACTTTTTTCTTATTTTTCTTTTTCTTCTTCTCTTCTTCTCTCTCTCGTTCTCTCGTTCTCTCTCTCTCTTCTTTCTTACTTTATTTCTCTCTTTCATTTGTTTTTCTTCAGCCACTTTCAGGTAACTTTTTTATTGCCCCGTGTGGATATGAATTAAATTAATTGAGAAATACTCAACACGGAAGCAAGTGTTTGGGATTAAACGATGACGTTATACTTAATTTCGCAACAAAAACTGAATACAAACTCAAAACCTGCCGTAAAGTAGGTGTGTTATTGAATTAGGGAACAGCTGGTGTCTCCATGGCATGAGTTGTCCACCAGAGAGCATACTATAAAATGTCCAGCTCATTAAATTATCTTTAATGACCACATTATAGTGACCCTTAATAAACTACTGTTTCTTTATTTATCAATGAATAGATTTATAATATAAGTGTATTTGGGTCATTAAGCAAAAACTGTGGATGTGCTGTCACTTACTTTTGAAGACACCAGACTCATTCAAGTTAACTTAATACCAATAACTTAAATAATTAAAGACTGTCCTCGCAAATGATAAAATAGAGTTTGTTCAATATATTTAAAATCTTAAATTCTAGGAATTGTCTTGTCCCCTTTTTTTCTTTTTTCTTTTAATTTCTTTTAATTATATTTTATGGAAGTGAAGCCTTTATTTTGAATTGTTAAAAAAAAATCACAAATTCAATCTTATTCACACTCTCGTTCAACATTCCATGCATTAAATAGTGCAGTAACATGGTTTAAAACATGCTAATTATCATTCACAAATTAAAATAAATTCTAGTCAAACAGAACTATGTCATTGGTGTTTACTTTAAAAGTTAGTTAACCGTCCTATTACCTTTGGGGTCAATTTGACCCCATTTAATGTTTAACGTCTCTAAAAGAATGATTAACAATTTTTTTTTTTCATGACTTTTCCTAATTTATTTGGGACAACGGGGAAAACATAAAATTCACATGATGATATATTTTCAATGTCCTGTACACAACTCAATTTGACCCCAGGCTGTTTTTTACTGTGTAAAACATATAAGGAATATCAACTTTTTTATTTATTTAAAGGTCTATTTAGGTAGTCAACAAACAAAAAAAAGTATCTGACACTTAAACTTGGGAAACAATATTCATTTTCTGGAGGTTTTAATTGCTGTGGTCAAAAACGGTAAAAGATGTTTGTAAATTTGAAGGTAACAGGAGGGTTAATGTCACTCAATAAGTTTTAGGTATGAAAGGGGAAATGCATTTCAGAAGATTCCACCCTTTCTATCAAATGACTCCATTTCTGTTCCTCTGTCTCTTTCAGACGTTTACAGGTCCATTTGTTTACGGCCTCCTGCCGGTTTTCAGCAGTTCTACCATTCAGTCCGTCCTGGGCTCTATTGGCTACCTGCCCCACACTGACACTCCACACAGGTAGGGAACAATGAAAATAAGAACTAGAACAAGAATGACAATACATGCGTTAGACATCAAGCAACAAGGTTGCCAGGGTGTCTCCCAGCCAGGAGAAACATCCACCATGCACACGTGTGAAGTGAGTTAGACTTAAGATGTCTGGGAAAAGCACGTCAAGCACCTAAGAGATAATAAGAAAATCAATTCAATTAAAATGGTTTTGTTAGGAATGGGAAAGGTATGTTTACGTGTAATATAAAAACAAAAAATAGTACACTACCTTCCAAAAGTGGGGTGATTTAGAAATGTCCTTATTTTTCAAAGTAAAGCACTGGGTTTTTTTCTAATGAAATTAGATTAAATTAATCAGAAATACACTCTCTACATTGTTCATGTGGTAAATGACTATCTAGGTGGAAACGTCTGGTATAGAGGCCCATCTCCAGTGATCTGATGGTACATTGTGTTATCGCCTTAGAAGACTAATGGAGGGGTAGAAACCCCTTTTTATGTGAGCGCAGCTGAAAACAGTTACGCTGGTGAGAGAAGCTATAACACTGGCCTTCCTTTGAGCACAACATTAATATTTAAAATAAAAATCATTATTTAGAACCTTATCAAGTCTTGACTATATTGTCTATGCATTTTGCAATTCATTTGATAAATATGTTAGTTTTCATGGACTCCAAACTTTTGAACGGTAGTGTAAATCGCCAGGTGACGTGTTCCACTTCTATGTGGAGTACATACTTAACCCGCGATCTCCCCCTAAAGACCCCCTCCCTGGTCGTGTTCTCTTCAGTTGTCCTCTTAACTGCTTGATTCATTTCAGTGAATACAGACTCCGTGATGATGTGAACCCCGACAGCGCCATGCTGCTGGGCTTTGAACTGCTGCTGGCCAGGGTGACATGTGACCACCTGCTGGAGATTCTGGAGAAGGATCAGCTGGATCTGCCGGTATGGTCACACATCATCCAACTATGTTGTAAAGTTTAGTTTTAGAGAATCTGAATCTGAACTTTTTATTGCGAAGTATGTTTTCACATACAAGGAATGTGTCATGGCGAGTGGAACAACATTGGACAATTAGCAACGATCAACACAGTGCAATAATTGAGTAATTTATTTTTTAAGAAACACTTAGATCACACATTTTGGGATATATAAACTCACACATTAGGAGTGTAGCTCATGGAAAATAAACATAGCGTACCAATAGTGATACTAAGTGTCTACCGACCTTATTGTGAATGAATGGCCCCCATAGGACATGGTTTTCAGTAGCTCCGCCTCATTTCATAACTTTCATGTGCGATAATCTTACACGGCAGGAATTTCTGGAGGTTCTCCAGAGGAGAATGGACCCGGCACAACTGGATGAACCTCCGGGGAAGATAACGATGGGGCAAAAAGAAGAGGAGAACAAGAAGATGGAAGAGGCGCATAGAAAAGAGGTAGGAAGAGTGCAGAAGGTGGTGGACTGCGTTGGTCCCAGAGAGCTTTGAAAACTGTAATGGAGCAGCTCTTTTACAATATCTGACTTATTATTTCAACATAACAATGAGAAGAACTAGATGTGGTGCTAGTTCATCTTTTTAACCTCCTTGTGATGAGAAAGCTCTCAAATATGACAATCAAGTTGTTATAATTACCTTTGCATTGAAAATGCGGAAGGTTATGTTTTGATCGCCGTGTATTTATTTATTTATTTGGATGCGTGTTACTCGCATAACTCAAAAAGTATTAAACCGAATCGCATGAAATTTGGTGGGATAATTGGTTATTATCCGGGGACCATTTGATTAGATTTTTGGAGGTAAAGCTTTCATGACGTAATCTAGTTATTATTATTAATAGCATAATTGTTGTTAAGGAACTGGTTATTATTATGACTATTATAATTGAGAATTACTATAGGTGGGTAAAAGGCATCATGTTAATATTTATATCACACTGACTCTACAATGACACGTGTTAACCAGTGACATCATGCTTCTCCTCGTATTAAAACAAGCTAGTAAACTAGAATGGGCACTCGGTAGAGCGCATACCTTCGCATATCACAAGATTGGGCATTGAATTATGAACATTTTGGCATTAGTTGCATGCCAATTGGACAAAAATGTATCGTGCTATGGTAAAAAAAAGAGTTTGACCTTTCCATGACCTTGACTTTTGACCCGATTGATCCCAAAATCTAATCAAATGGTCCCCGGATAATAACCAATCATCCCACCAAATTTCATGCGATTCAAGAACATTTTGACCTGTTCATGACCTTTGACCTTGACCTTTGACCCGATCGATCCCAAAATCTAGTCAACTGGTCCCCGGATAATAAACAATCATCCCACCAAATTTCATGCGATTCGGTTCAATACTTTTGAGTTCTGCGAAAGATTTTGACCTGTTCATGACCTTTGACCTTTGACCCGATCGATCCCAAAATCTAATCAACTGGTCCCCGGATAATAAACAATCATCCCACCAAATTTCATGCGATTCGGTTCAATACTTTTTGAGTTCTGCGAAAGATTTTGACCTGTTCATGACCTTTGACCCGATCGATCCCAAAATCTAATCAACTGGTCCCCGGATAATAAACAATCATCCCACCAAATTTCATGCGATTCGGTTCAATACTTTTTGAGATTTGCGAATAACACGCATACAAATAAATAAATAAATAAATACACGGCGATCAAAACATAACCTTCCGGCATTTCCAATGCGAAGGTAATGAGTGCCATGGTGGTTGACCCTCACATGGATTGACCGGCATCCTGCTGTTTGGACCATTACTTTCTTTATTAGCCTTAAATATGGTCAGATTATTTCAAAAACATACAGACTAATTGTTTTATATCAGCATATGCTGTAGTATATGACGCACTATAGGATTCAGATTAGTCATTTTTAGTTTATTTATAAGAATATAGAACCAGGTTTGCAGAATGCATTTTTGTTTTGTAGTTTGTTTGAAGTATTTTACTTGATAGCCTTAACTTCTGTAAATGAGCCCAGAAAAATGTGTAACATTACATAACATACAATGTCAAATCGCTTGCTCATCATACAGCGTATCCATTGGATTCTCCTGGTATCGGAGATAGCAGCGTTCAGTTTCATCATTTCTCACCAAACTAAAGAGCATTTTTGTTCTTTATTTATAGTTTGGTAATTACCCCTTACCACCTCCATCATTAATGTCTTCATTTTTTGGCACGTTTGAGTATTAATATCATGTCTAATAATCGCGCATGATTGTTGTCATTATTACATCATTTATATATTTGTTTCTAATTATTTCCTTATTTATTTCCTTTCACATGCTTTTACTGTTTTTGGCATCTTTGTCGTGTTATTCTCTTTTTTTTCTTCTTCTTGCAATACAATAAAACAAAGAATAAGCAGGCGTCTAATGCATAGAAACATACAGTACTGTTCAAAGGTTTAGGGTCACCCAGGCAATTTCGTGTAAACTCACATTTATTTATTCTATTATTTATTTATCTTCATTGGAAAAAAACTGCTTTTCTTTGAAAACAAGGACATTTCGAAGTGACCCCAAACTTTTGAACGTACATGACAGACTGAAGAACCAGGATAACAAACGTAACAATAAACCAGCTGGACCCTGCACTGAACGTGGCTGTTTTATTTCTCAGGTGCCTCTGATTCTGGACTCCATGCTTGCAGTGAAACCCCAGCCCAAGCCTCGACGCTGCCACCACACAGGCGTGGACCAGTCCATCATGGAGATGCAGATGATCTACCCTGACCTTGCCTTCAGGGGCCGTCCTCTGCGACCGGGCAAACCTCAACGAGCAAACGGCAGCAGTAAAGATGTTCACGCTCCCAACACCAATGATAACAGTGGTGACGGTAAAGCTGCCGAGGTCCCCAAAGTCGCCGCCGCAACTAGACGCAGTAGAAATGATGGCAGCAAAGCTGATGACGTTGGTGACGATTGCAGAGGCAGTGGTTGTAGTGACAGGAACCGTGGCGGCGGGCCCGCAGCAGGAGACGCCATTAGCGGCCACGTCGGTACCACTGATGGAAGCGCAGGTGACGGTGGGCTCAGGGGTCCTCAGGCCCTTTCCCTACACATCACACTGAGAGCTGCATCCATAGCAGAGCAGAGCCTGAAACCTGGAGAGGCTCCGCCCACAGCAGCGCCTCCTGCACATGCACAGCAGCCGACAATAGCAGGTACCTCATTCACGCATGCATACACACAGTGTATGATAATCATAAACATGATCCACACATCTAGAGGAAAGCATTTCAGCATTTTTCATGTTCACTATTTTTAAATGTATTATGCACCGAATACCAGAAAAAGCTGTAGCTCAAACTGATACCACATGAAGAGCAGTCCATTACATTTGACATGTTCAAAATTCAAATTCCTCTTATCACAGGATACATAATTTCAGAATGTAATAGTTTATGGATAAAACAAGAGAACCGGATATATTCAAGGGATAGCTACCACAGTATAAACTGTATGGCAAAATGTCAGTCTATTATAATATTATAGTCTATTTGTGTACTGTAAAGGAGATACATTTCATTTGGGGTTTTTTGCCTCGGAAAACTACGGTTTTGTTACTAAATATGAAACCTCCTGATTTTTTTACAGACTTTCAAAACAAGAGAGCGACCATCCCAACGCATCCCTCTCTGAGCTCCATGGACGAGGCGCAGGAGCTGAGAGAGCTGGCAGAGCGCATGGGCCAGCTCCGTGTGCAAGACGCCAACGAAGACGTGAAGAGCAAAGAAGAAAACAAGAGGGAGGAGGCCACCACAAATCAAGGGAGGAGTCAGACAGAGGGACCGGCCGAGGAGGAGAACCTCGGTGAGCCAGCATTGAGCCACGCTGCCGGTAGAGGCTCCAGATCCTCTCAGTCTGATCCTGCAGTGACGGAAGAGCAGAGGCGGCAGGCTCGGCGTCACCACTCGACACCGGCAGGTTTCCTGAGCTGTAAAGGAGGAGATGGTACAGAACCGCTCGGAGTCGAGGGCCCTGTGAGAGCAGAACCAGGCAGAGATGAGGAGCAGCTGACGAAGAGCTTCGTTATGGTCGAGCGTCACGATAAATAACGTGCGCTCGAGGCTAATTTACATATACATGTATTGTTTCTGAAGACAGAGGATCAGCTGATCACATCTGGATCCGCTTTAAGTCGGCTTTAACAGCTGGAGAGACTTTTGATCACTGTACTAATACTATTAGAGACAGTTATCATTACTGTGATAATAAAGACAGTTATGTGTAGATGGAAATTATCAATAACACAAAACGACTGAGCAAGCCAAAACAAGCCGTTATCAGTCTGTATGCCAAGATTCACCAGTGCATTAGTATATATTTAAAAGAGCAGAACATTATTGTAATACTCAGTCCAAATTGTTTTCTATTAAATTCCAATATTAATATTTGATTGCATGTGCAAGAGTCAGCAGTGACAGCTATGCATTAATTCACAACTCAGATTAACCATCTTGCTATCAATTAACCGTTATGCTATCATAAATCAAATGCTGAAATTGAGGGCGAATTAGAACCCTCATAGTCCTCATGAAGCAGATTACGGGAGGTTTTTTTCTATATATATATATAATTTAACTGTAGATGTATAATTAGTCATGAAAATATACTGTTATAAAAAATTATTAATATTTGAAATAAAGTGTTATGAGACTCAAGACCTCTAAAGAAAGAAGCCCTGAATTCAAAGCTGAGTTTAAATCTCATGTACAACTTTTTACAGTTTACAAAGTCTTAATTTACTTACTTCATAATTCTAAAATGTTTTTTTCACAATCATTTTGGGATAAATTGACCAAAACGTCTTGGAATTACTTTGTTTTAAAAATTAAAAATAATTATGATTTTCTATGGCCTTCTCATTGCTCTACTCTGGCTTGGATTATAACTCATTCCTTTTAATAAATTGTGTTTGGATTCATCATTCAAGTTGGGGCATATACACCTGGGGGAATAAGTTCAGCAGAGTGCACAGGTGAGATTGATGGAGCTGACGAGGTAGAACAGAGAAGGGAGTGAGTGTAGTAGGATGGGCAGGTGAGAGTAAGAGCTGAACTGTGACAAATATAACACAATAAATATAAAAACAAAGTACCAGAAGCACAAGAATATCCATCTCACAAAAACAATTGCATCTTTTACAGTGTATTGTACTTTGCTCTTTTAACCTTTGACATGTTTTGCCAAATTGTTTTAATTGACTACTGTACTGCCCTTTGTGACACTGTCTGTGATAAGTGCAATATAAACAAGAATGGGCACTCGGTAGAGCGCATACCTTCGCATATCACAAGATTGGGTATTGAATTATGAACATTTTGGCATTAGTTGCATGGTAAAAAGAAGATTTTGACCTTTTCATGACCTTGACCTTTGACCCGATCGATCCCAACATCTAATCAAATGGTCCCCGGATAATAACCAATCATCCCACCAAATTTCATGCGATTCGGTTTAATACTTTTTGAGTTATGCGAGTAGCACGCATATAAATAAATAAATAAATACACGACGATCAAAACATAACCTTCCGCATTTTCAATGCGAAGGTAACAAACTGTCGAATAAGCCAATTAGATGGCCCCTATTGTTAGTTCTATGAGAGTGTAAGGCGAACATCTTAACATCAGAAGATTACAGAAGTCCATTGTTTCCGAATTTTGTAAAATTAAGGAAAGATGTTATATCCAATTACATCTTAGGGTTGCTATGAAGTTCTTATCACGTTGTACAGGGACCTAATATCTCATATGCACACACATCAGATGATCAAGTTATTTCTCAATGAAATATTTATTAGACTAACTATAAACTACTAAACTGAAAATAAATGAATAAACAATAAAATGAACAAAATGAATGAATGAAAAATGCAATAAATAACAATGAACTACAACTAAATGAAGAGGAGTACCTGTGACGAGGTAGAACAAGGACCGATTCATTGACGTTTTACATTGCATTTAGTTCAAATGATTTATGCCCCGTTCATCAGCTGAGAGTTTGAGAAGAATGGGCAGCACCTTTATATTTGTTTTAATTTAAATGTAATTTAGATAATTGAGGCTAATATATTTCTCGTTAAGAAACATTTTATTATGCGACTTAAATTGATTTGGCCTCGACCTTATTTCCACTCCCTGGTGGCTCTGGAGGACAGATGGGAGGTTGAGCTGCATGTTCCTCTTTTGGACTCTGCATCTTCTTCTTCGTCGACGTTCGGTTTGGTTATAAATCGTTAAACATCTTGGTCTCGATTCATTATTACGTATTAAATCAAAGCTTAAAGCTGGTCAGCGCTGTACTCATTGAGCAAAATTACTATTGCTTGTCTTCCTCACTTGTAATGTTTTTTATTCCTTACTTTTAATAGTGTGTATTACTTACTTTTAATAGTGTGTATTACTTACTTTTAATGTTTTTCATTACTTACTTTTAATAGTATGCATTTCTTAATTTTAATGTGCTGTACTGTAGCTTCGCATTGTGTATATTTATCCTGTACTGTTTGTTATTGTTTTATGCTATAAGGTCTATCAAGGGACTACAGATGGAAATTAGCTGAAGCTGCACTCTGGTACGGTGCATTGGTGACATGTATGTTTTAACCAGTGGCGGGCCGTGGGCCTGGGGCCTGGGCCTTCAGTGAGGTCCTACACAGTCCCACCTGAATTAATCCACCTCTTATTACTATCATTATGATGCCATGGCTCTAGACCAGGGCTGCTCAATACGTCGATCGCGACCTACCGGTCGATCGCGACGTAGTATTGGTAGATCGCATGACATTAAAAAAAATTGGCCCGCCCCCGTCATTTTCTCTATAGCACGTCTTTGTTCATTTATTAAACTAAACAGCCGTCTGATGTTGATCGTATCTACACAACAGCATGTCATTTCTCTCGGCTCTCCGTCTCGCGCGCTGCAGAATGCGCGCATCGGGACGGAGAAAAAGAAGAAAAAAAGTCACTTGCACTAGTTTGTTCACTAAACAGGGCATTGTCGCACCCAAAGCAGTTTCACCGTGATGATAAAGACACATAACTATTCACTGAAAATAAAAGAAAGAAAACAAATAATTTGCAACATAGGCTATTTGCCATTTTATTTTGTGCCAAACATACATAGGCCTACACATTTAATAAAAAATAGAATGCATTGTATGCCTACTCACCGAAGACTGATTATTTGAACACAAAATCCATCCTTCTTTCTTTCCTCATTGTGGGTTGAAAAAACAGCTTTGTAGTCCGCGAATTAATTCCTTTATCAAATTCAGTTTCCTAGTTCTGAGGTTTTGCATCTACCTGCCCATAGACCCCGCCTCTCAATATTGGTAATCCAATCAAAAGACGTGAACCTGTGCCGGTTCCGGGGCCTTCTAGAAGGCCTAGAGGAGCCAACTCTAAAGCTGATTGGTTGACACAACATCGTCATTCCCATTCACTTGAAGCTACCAGCGCCCGCAATGTTGATTCTGAAGGCCTAAGGGCAGATTTTAGCCCCCTGGCAACACACGATGGCTGAATATGATTGGATAAAAGATCTAACATAAAGACCAGCCCTCCAAATCTCAACCTGGGTCTGGCAGCAGCGCAACCAAGAGGAACGCTATGAAATTAAGAGAATAACTCTTACTCTGGGAAATAATTGAATACATATTTGTGGGAAAATATATTTAGAAAAAAATATATATTCTGATGATGTTTAGGCCAGCAGAGAAGGCCTTGCTGGCCCTGACGGCCCGCCACTGGTTTTAACTGTACATGGTCCCCTTTAAATAAAGATAATAATAATAATAAATAAATCTACGACCAGCAACCACGCTACAATGGTCTTTATCATGAGAAGAAAAAATTAATCAATGAAATCCCTTTACAGTATACATATTATTTATATGTATTTATAGCAGGTGAAAAAACCCAACAAAGACAAGACTGGAGGACAATCTTCATTACAACGTAAAATAAAAAGAGAATAAATATACAAGAATATCAGAAGTAAACCGCACACAATGTAGAATGAATTAGTTAAAACTCACCGTTTGAAGGGTGAGTGAGTTTTTCAGGTTCCTTTAGAAACTCTAAAGTCCTCCGATGGAAAGCTGAGAGTCAGCTGAATATTTTTAACGAGACGTTTTTTTTGAATTAAAACCTACTTATTTTGAATGTAAATTAAAATGATAATCCAAATCTTAGAATCCTGTGTGTATGTGTGCTACTGTGTGCCTGTCAGAGATAGCTTCCAGCTAAGATCTTATCGCGGTTTTCCTCCAACTGGTGCAGGATCTTCTGGAGGTCATGGTCAGCAGGAATCACCTGCACGTGCACGCACACACACACACAGACACACACAGGGGAGAAAAAAAAGGTTTGACGGTCACTATTACCCCAGGACATGAAAGGATACAGAGGTATGTTCCATATCTACACAAACCAAAGCAGAGCATCAGGAAATGGAGCGTTACTCACCAGCACAGGAGCAGGGAGTGGGAAGCCGTCGGACTTGATGAGCCAGTCCTCATACAGCTGGTGGATGGACTCAAGATACTCCTGGTGAAGGGTTTATTGTATTTACGCTGCATGTTTGCACATACAAGGACACAGACTAGGCGATCGGTGCATAACCATAAGCATATATATGTGTGTATATATATATATATGTATATATATGTGTATGTATATATATATATATGTGTATATATATATATGTATATATATGTGGATATATATATGTATATATGTATATACAGGACTGTCTCAGAAAATTAGAATATTGTGATGAAGGTCTTTATTTTCTGTCATGCAATTAAAAAAACAAAAATGTCATGCATTCTGGATTCATTACAAATCAACTGAAATATTGCAAGCCTTTTATTCTTTTAATATTGCTGATTATGGCTTACAGCTTAAGAAAACTCAAATATCCTATCTCTAAATATTAGAATATCATGAAAAAGTATACTAGTAGGGTATTAAACAAATCACTTGAATTGTCTAATTAACTCGAAACACCTGCAAGGGTTTCCTGAGCCTTGACAAACACTCAGCTGTTATAAATCTTTTTTTTAACTTGGTCTGAGGAAATATTAAAATTTTATGAGATAGGATTTTAGAGTTTTCTTAAGCTGTAAGCCATAATCAGCAATATTAAAAGAATAAAAGGCTTGCAATATTTCAGTTGATTTGTAATGAATCCAGAATGCATGACATTTTTGTTTTTTTAATTGCATTACAGAAAATAAAGAACTTTATCACAATATTCTAATTTTCTGAGACAGTCCTGTATGTATATATATATATATACATATACACACATATATATGTATATGGGTTAGGCTGTGCAACTGAAAAGCATCTATTAGGAAAATGATAAAAAGATATAAACATTTTTTAAAATATAACTCCTGCATTATGATGAGTTGACCTTAAATGAGCTCCACCGTGGCTATATGCCAATGCTAATGCCAATTCCGTTCTGTGAATGCACCTTTCACCCCCTTTTTGTGCTGTTCTGTGAAGCCATATGAATCTGAATGGGTGTCCTCACCAATGGAATGACTTTCTCCTCCTCTCTGCCTCTCTGCTTTAACCTCTCATGGCAGGTCTGAGGAGATGTCTGCAGGTAGACTGGAGACACGGGGACAAAAGAAATTGAACACGACACGATTGTTGAACACATTCAGATAAAGAAAGAGGGCGCATATCTCGCTTTCACGACTGGATTCTTGTGGTACTTTTGGGGTACGGCTGAAGATGAGTTATTTTGTGCAATTTCTGTGGAAGATGACCCGTTATGTGATAGACAGGATGGAATGCCTATGAGCACTCATCAGTAGGGATGGGTATCGTTTGGGTTTTTTCCGATACCGGTGCAAAACCGGTACTTTTAAAATGATACCGGTGCCTAAACGGTGCCTGAACCGATACTTTTTTTTTTTAAACGCACAATAAGGACATTAAAAACCTCTTTGGCCATATTCCCTGTAGAAGCCGTTATCATGGAGCACCGACACACAACGGATATCAGACTGTTAACATACACAAGATATGTTCTCCATTATATGATGTGATATGTATTGTCATGTGCAGACTTTATAGGGTTAATCCTGTCACTGTTTTGATGGGCAAAGAGAACAACCAATCAGAGGGACTGAAGATGACACGTGACAAATAAAGTTTTGCTTCTGACAGCGAGTTACACTGAAACAAAGTGACGCCCCACGGTCTTTATTCCTCCGTCATTATATTCCCGGTAACACCGGGTATACAGCCGGGATCGCTGTTCATCAACACATCTGCTAGCAGACTGTCACGCTCGTAGCTAGCGCTAGCTACGAGCTAGCTTAAGCATGGTTATAATGGATAATTTATTATTTATTGGGCTACTTTTATGAATGCAAGACTTGCAATCAACGTTATGGTACTAATCTGAGTTAAGGCTGCTCGTCATAATCGGTCTCCACGTGTTCAGGGGGACCGGTGACGGTCTCCCCATCGCGTCCAGCCTGACGCTGGTGTGCTCCACACGGGCTCACTAGTCACACACGGCGCAGCCTCCGCTCTCAAAGTTAAATATGAGAGGCTCGTAACCTGCTGACAGGGCGGAGTCACCAGAGAAGTTCACAACAATAGTTTTTTTCAATTTCAATCGGCTCAGGCATTGGAAAGAAGCACCGGAATGTGCGTTGCGTTTCGGTCCGGGTAATACCGGTTGTATTGGAACCGGTACCATATTGGCACCGGGTTTCGGTACCCAACCCTACTCATCAGCATGCCGACGTTGCCAATCTGCCCTCACACGTACAGTCAAAACAACAACTTTAAATCCGCTTCTGATTCCCACACAAACATTTGGGCATTATATATTATATATATAACATATATGCTGTCAGTCTAAAAATTATGGCAACATAAAACAATTACAAAAATGTAAATGATTAATTAATGTTAGTCATTGACAGGACAAAGTGTGTAATGTTATATTTCAGCAAAACATTAAAACACCGACACACACACACATACACACACTGGATCATCACCATGTTATTTTCTCTGCTTTGTGTGTTCTCACCAATCAGATGAACAGGAATGGAAATGTTAGTTGTGATCCAATCAAACCACTCGCTGAGAACAGCAAAGTCCACCTCTGGCATTTTTCCACTGAAAAAACAACAAAAAACAGTCGAGTCGGGCATTTTGAGGAAGAAACATAATTAATAAACCTTGAAATTACGTGACTCTAACTCGCATATCGTGTCTCTAACTCACATATGGTGTCTCTAACTCATATATCGTGTCTCTAACTCACATATCGTGTCTCTAACTCATATATCGTGTCTCTAACTCACATATCGTGTCTCTAACTCATATATCGTGTCTCTAACTCGCATATGGTGTCTCCAACTCACATATCGTGTCTCTAACTCACATATCGTGTCTCTAACTCAGATATGGTGTCTCTAACTCGCATATGGTGTCTCTAACTCGCATATGGTGTCTCTAACTCGCATATCGTGTCTCTAACTCACATATCGTGTCTCTAACTCATATATCGTGTCTCTAACTCACATATCGTGTCTCTAACTCATATATCGTGTCTCTAACTCGCATATGGTGTCTCCAACTCACATATGGTGTCTCTAACTCGCATATGGTGTCTCTAACTCACATATCGTGTCTCTAACTCATATATGGTGTCTCTAACTCGCATATCGTGTCTCTAACTCATATATCGTGTCTCTAACTCATATATCGTGTCTCTAACTCATATATCGTGTCTCTAACTCACATATGGTGTCTCTAACTCGCATATCGTGTCTCTAACTCATATATCGTGTCTCTAACTCACATATGGTGTCTCTAACTCACATATGGTGTCTCTAACTCGCATATCGTGTCTCTAAATCATATATCGTGTCTCTAACTCGCATATGGTGTCTCTAACTCACATATGGTGTCTCTAACTCAGATATGGTGTCTCTAACTCACATATGGTGTCTCTAACTCACATATCGTGTCTCTAACTCACATATGGTGTCTCTAACTTGCATATGGTGTCTCTAACTCACACATGGTGTCTCTAACTCGCATATCGTGTCTCTAACTCACATATTGTCAAACCTTTGGTATTATACAGACAAAAAGCTCAAACGGTTCTGCAACAGAATCCATATAATATAAGAGGTAAACTGAAATCATATTCCTTTTGGATATATAGTGTTTTGGTTTTCTCCAGGAGTGGAAGCTTCTCAAACCACAGATTACCTTCTGAAGAGATTCTCCACAAAGATGTACTTGGCACTGAAGATGGACCTCTCAATCATCCTGACGGGAGCTGTCTGGAACCCACAAGAAACTTTAAGTACACACAGCTGGTTTTCTGATGACGTCATATCTTTGCATCACCAGTCCACAAGTACAAATGTGTCAGCAACACAGGTTGACATTGCCAAACAGTGAAACAATACACTTACCATGGCTGACGTGTGCATACCCAGCATGGTGAGTTGGATGTATGTCTGCAGCGTGAGGCCCCAGCGCTCAGGATCTTGGTACATCAGAGCCTGCAGGGACAGAAACACACAGCTAACACAACCAGCATGGAAGACATTCAGAAAACTAAATGACTAGTGGATGGATTTTGCTGGAAAATCATGGTCCCCAGAGGATGGATCCTGATCATTAATTTACTTTAACTGAACATAGCTCCACCATTGAGACACAATCAATTGCATTTATGGTACACAGGACATATTCAAATCCATTAGAATGCCTTGAAATGAATCTCTTCCCTAATAATGTTGGCAGGATGCAACAGACAATGCAGTCGGTCTAGTATCTCTTCACGTCTTTAGTTTTGTTTCATTAAAACCTTCATTTTAAAAGTCCTATTTTAACGCTCCCAGCTCCTATATATCTGGCAAATAATTGGAGTTCTGACCAGATTTAAAGTGTGATGTCCGGTCAACAGGATAACAAAAATGGGAACAACACTGTCATGTACAATACCAGAGGGTTGTGTCCACGGACATTCCTCCATTTAGAGACTGGCTCCATCAGGACCTGGAACAAAAAAAGAGGGGAATTCATGAATTAACATTTCCAATGCTCAGGGTTTCCCAATCATGACATTGCTGTGCTGAAACAATAGATTATAGAATCAAATTCTCCTCTGAACACACATGTGCACAGTCTGCACAATCTAACTGTACAAGGACTTTGTTTTGTTTTACCTCTATATTGCTTGTTTTTTCAAAATACTTGAGACACGTCGACTTTCCACAGGCAATGTTCCCCTCAATGCAGATCTGAAAACAGGGACAGAGTGATATTTGTAAAAAGGATGGTCCACAGAAATGATGAAGAAAAGAGACATAACTATGATATGAGCTTGTATTTTTGCTATGGGACTCGTGATAATTAGTATTTATTCAATGTATAATGGGTAAACATTAAAAACCAGCCAACATTATGAGTGTTGCTGCTGGTGAAAGTTACAAAATTAGAGCAACTAGGACTGTTTTGTTATACATTTCCCAAGTTTTAAACTTTAGATGGTTGGAGGAGAAACAAATGAGATTACAGAAAACACGATGAAGACTCACCACTGCTTTCTTATCCCCTCCATTCCACACCAGCTTGCCTTAGAAGGAAGAAAACAGAGGGAGACAAGACTTCATATCCCACAAGTTCCAGTGCTCAAGATCAGTCGGAACAGAGGAACAGAACTATGGTAAAATGCGTAAAAGGTACTGTCGGTAGCTACAGGTCTTTACCGTTTAATATATTAAATGAATAATATGGCGATATGGTCTGTATTCAATGACTCAAGTGCTGCAATATGAAAGCTTTGATATGAGTTTTTCCATCTACAATCAAATAAACTGTGCAGAAGTTGTTGACCTTTTTTCGCACCCAATGTGTATGTAAACATTTTTTTTTAAATCTTACTTTAATGTCAATGTAATTTCATGTAACACTTACTCATGTAATTACCAAGCCACTTTTTGAAGCACTTTTATAGATAGTTCAGGCTGGGATAATTGCTGTATGGGTTCTCCATAATAATCGCTTGATAAACCGAAGCACCGGCTAACGACCGTCGTATGACTGATGCCTTTATTAGCTCTAGTTTAAGCGTGATAACACGAAATGGACAGCAGTCCGCTGCTAGCGCTGGGTGTCGCGTCTTTATGTTCGACATCCTTGATGCCATACACATCACGTGAGATGAATCCGTGTGCGCGTATCCCGGCGCACCCCCTGGAGCCCAGAGGCACTGACCTGGAGGAGCGTGCGGCGGGCTGCTGCGGGCTCGGCTCTGGGTGAGTCTAGGGCTCCCGGCAGGTGAGTCTATCCCTCGATCCCCAGCACCGCGAAAAGAGGACCGAGTCACGGCACGTTGAGCCGATACGAGCCGAACACAGCGGGACATTAACGGCACACTACCACCAGCCACCGACATCGCGCTGCACCTGTCGGCAAAACTTTTGTGGATGGCATATCAAACGGGGTGGGACCGATTTACTTCCTCTTTCTTTTTTTCTTTCTGTTGCTCTTCTTCTTCGTTTATTTAATAGACTGTATGTACATAACGCTTGTTAAAGGCGCATTACCGCCACCGACTGGGCCGGAGTATGAGCCAGAGTTCGCTCGTCCCCTCGAACTATGAATGTTCCCACTTTTCATGCTGTTTTGAGGAATTGTATGTATACATTTAAATTTCGACTAGGTGTCTCAGAGAATGTAGTTATAAAAGCCTTGGCTGACCCAGCACTGAATGATACCAGGTATTTGTCTTGTTTCTGGAAGCAATGGAACAAGTGTTTGTATGTTTTTTAATCCCGAGTGACTTTTTGGCTGCAATGGCTGGACCGGTGTCCTCGTATTGTATTTTATATATTAAAGTTGTATTTGTGTTTGTTGTTTTATGGACCCATGAGTCTGAAATAAAGAGATATAGATATATATATGCGAAGACGAATAGACGACACAAGCAAATACAAAAAGAGAAAGTAAAAGTGTCTTTAAAAATAAAATAAAAAAGGATTAAATCCGACTGGCAGCTGATCCAGATGTGATCAGCGGCCGCAATCATCAGAAACTGACGTCGCTTCACGTGACCCGTCTCATTTCTCTTAAAACATATTTCCTCGTTTCCTCTCTCCTCGCTAGGTTTCCTTACGTCTCTCAGCTAGAAATATCAATAGCAAGTTGACACCTGTGGGAGGCAGCAATGCATGAAACCGTGCCTCGTCTGCTGGAAACCGGAAGTAGAAGAACAAGAAGAAGAACCGCCCAATCGGCCAGTAAAACCAAAGAAGAAGAGTGCGAGGAGGGTAATTTGAAGGAGAAACGATGCAAACCGTCTTGAAATCCCTGGATAATAAACACGTTTAACGTTGGTTCATCTTCAGATAACTTTGATTTTCTCTTTAAGAGCGGATCTGGTGTTTCTAAGGATCGTTTCCGATCGGACTAACTCAGGTAACACAAAGAAGAATATCTAAGCTTTACATGTGTTATGGTTTAACAGGCGACCCTGTTAACTGGCAACGTTTCAGCCGACGGTGTCCGTTGTTGTCGTGCTTTTACGACGGCGGTTCGACAAAAAGCATAGAGATCACGTATAGCTGTCCTTGTGAATGCCGCTTGTGTTATTTATTTAAATACAGCGTCCAACTATATACATAATAATTTATACTAAAAGAATAAAAAGCAAAGGCATTCACGAGGGCAGCTACGTGTTCTCTTACTATTTTCAACAGCTGTCTAACTACCACAACAACGGAGCCGTTCGATTCAAAGTCGCAGGTTAACACGGTCGCTTCTTAAACCGTAACACCGTCCAAATGTATCTGCTTCAATGTCACGTTATAGCGCCTCTGACGAGCCAAATAGTGCAAACGGAGACTACCGCAGGATTTAGTATCTAAAAACTCCGCAAGCAGAAGCTCGGTTAACTAACTAACTGTCATTGTTCACTAAGATTACAAGACGAATCTGAATAACTAGCGTTAGGTCAGGTACCTATAACTGACTGACCTAACATCTGTAGGCCTATTCAAGCTTTACTCTCCTAAATAGTCAGCCCCGGTGCTTGAAATAGGAATGGGAGGCTATTCGTGAGGTCTGAAGTTACACTATTGTACTGTATTTAATAATTAAAAAGAGGGTTAGAAAGTTATAAAATCCTCAAATAATAATATTTGATCTATAATACAAATGTGTCCTTCATTGGTTAGCCACATATCCAGTATAATTATTGTCAAAATGCAGTCAGCTCGAATGTCATTCATAATTTCCTCATATTTGGATTCCGAGGTTCTTAAGACGTTATAATAAACATTTACTGGATTCTTGTCCCCAACGATGTCCATGTCTAATTTTTATATTAGTTTCACTATACATTACATTTGCACTGGATTCTTGGTCATGACGACCCCAGAGAAATTAAGTGGACATTTTAGTGAACCAAAGATGGAAAAGTTGATATTACTGATCAAAGATTTTTTACAAATAGAGACTTTCTTGTTTTCTTTTTGTGGTGCATTCCACTGAAAATCAATGTCTCTATTCTTTCTTGCCAGGATGAGTTCCTCCTCCTTCCTCTCTCCTCCCCCCTCTCCCCACACTGCCCCACTTCCCCTTTCCTCCTCCTCTGTGATTTGCTGTCCTGAGCTCGACCTGTCCGTCACACTCGGCTCTCCCCAGACTGGCCACGCCCATTTTAAGCCCAGCTCCCTGAAGATTGGTCAGCAAAGGGACCAATCGCAGCCGAAGCCCTTGCCTCAAGGACCAACGGGAAGAGGGGCGAACACACGGGTGATGACATTATCCTTTTAGTCCCGATGTGTTTTTGTGACGACACAAAAGTGTACGAGTTTGTGATGACATCATTCTGTGTCTGTTCTGCAGGTGTTTTTTCAGGAACCGGTGGATGTCACGGTAACACGGCAGCAGAACAGAGACGCGCCACCTAAGCAACCAATCAGAGGTCAGAGGAGGAGCAGAGGATGTCACCACGGTAACCAGAGTCTGAAAATTCAAACTGAGGGCCCTATCTTCCACCTGGTGCGAGGCGATGCCAATTGCATTGCAACTGTCTGATAGTTTCAGACCTACATGCCAGAGACCAAAGACTGTCATCGTGCTAACACTGGTCGCTGGCCGATAGAATAATCAATAAAGAAAACATGTTATTTCTTTCCTCTGACAATGGTTAGAGTCCCGTGGAGCAGCATCCAATCAAGAGCCAGGCTGTCTCGAGAGGGTGGGACTAAACTCCACTCTGGCTCTGAAGGCGGAACTTCAGTTACTGCAGGTTCACACTTTTTAGCAGTCGGTCATCTATAAACCACAGCTGAGCTAATTAGCTGCTTGTTCCCATCGGTAACCGGCCTGTTGTCCTGCAGGGGGCTGAGTTTAACTCCCAGAAGGCCATGCAGGAGACTCTCCGAAGGTCAGAGAGGACCAAAAACCTGATCAACACCAGAGCTACTGAAGGTAACCCACACACAAAAGGATGCCACTCATTTAGTTTAATATGTTGAGCCTGAAGTTAGAGTTAATGATCCTGACCTGGCACTGGAGGAGGTCATGTTTAGAGTTTTAGATTGGGATCAGCTCTAAATGTAACTAATCAACTCCTTTTGTAAATATCGTCAAGTTTGAACATGTCATGGCACGATTATCTTGGCTGAAATATTTGTGAAGAACAAGACTATCCCACTATTATGTCACAACCTTGTTTAAGTTTTGTTTTGCTCTCTCTCTCTCTGTGTGTAGAAGTGAATGTCTCTCGCTCACAGGTTCTCTTCAATTCATTGGTCTGCGTCAATGTGCAGGAAGATCAGCTGATCAGCCAGATGCTGCAACATAGGCTGCAGCCATCCTGCCATGGCAACAAGGTAGCAGACGGGCCCTCTCTTCTCCTCTTCATGACCTCTGACCACCTGAGACAAAAGCCTTTCCCACTAGAGGAGGAGCCTGTCAACTACAAGCCCCGCCCATTGACATATCCCGCCTGCTCTACCTTTGACCTCCACAGAAGAGAGAGACGCTGAGAGGCCATGCCTTGACACACAGGACCGCTCTGACTGGCAGGAGATACTGAGATCAGACTTAATAATAATTATCATATTTGTTAAATTATTAATATAAACTGAAATCTTTTTTTTTTAAAGCTACTTTTAGTTTTTTCAATAAAGTCTTTTCAAACAAAGGGTATTTCCCAAGTCTCATAATTGCATCCCGGTTCCCCTGTGGTTTCCATATTTGCATGGAGGAATGCGAGGAAACCTTGGAGTAGAGAAAATCATGGAGGAGAGAGGAAACAAGGAAATATGGCGGCGGTCGAACAGTCCTTTGTCCTTAGGAAGGTTCCTAACTGAGTGAAATGACCAGGAAGTATCTTAAGTGGCCGCCGTGATAAGTGCTTGTTGGAATTAAATGCAAAGGAAAGGTGCCTCAGTGCTTCCTTACTTACACTGGACCTTGCTATACAAAAGGAAAGTAGAAAATTCCTTGCGGCGGCAACATTTCAAGTGACTCACCACTCGGCCGTTCACGAGAACAAAAGATCATGACCAATAAATGCAGATCATTTAAATAACTGTTTATAGGAGAACAGGGAACTTAAAAACCTCGAGTATATTCAGTTTTTAGAGGTTGTGCTACATTCATCAAACAAGATATTCCATTAGAGTATTTTTAAATGGAAGTAAAGAGGATGGGAGGAGACAGAAGGTAGAAAAGATCAAACTTAAAAAAAAGTCTGACATGATGGGGGAAAGAAGTTGTGTTCATTCAGCTGCACACGTTGGGTATTCGAAGGAGAGGTTATAAATGGGTAAAGGATTAGTAACGATTGGGTTGGACTTGTCAAATCAATATGTATCATAGTATGCCTCAAGGTGGTGTGATTAGTCCTTTTGATTATTTTTGATTTACAGATAACATGGGCAGACCATATCAGGGAATTAAAGATAAAATGCAAAAAGTTAATAAATTTGATGAGTTGTGTGACTGGTTGGCTTCATTGTTAAAAACAATGTGCAGTATGAGGCCTTCATTAGATCTGCGTTGGATTATTCCAGCATAGCATATGGATCAGCAGCCTAATCTCTTATTTAATGTTATTCAGGCACAGGAATTAAGAGTAAGTAGAGCTTTAAAACATTGCCAATACTTCGGGGAAAAGCAACTGATGGCAAACTACGGGGCTAATTTGACAGCGACACATTAATTCTCACCCTACAAAAGCAATGTTGCAGGTGGTCTGGGAGAATGGGAGGAGTCAGAGGAATCACTTTGGTTGGGTAGCCAATGACATGGACAGTCCTTCAGTCAGCCGCAAGAATAACTCATCTTTCTTTACATAGGTTATGATGTAAATTATACCTGATATACTTTAACCTCCTTTGGTCACTGCCTTGTGTATATATTTTGTTTTCCTCTGTATATTTAATATTAGTATTTAGTATTGTTATTGTGTATTATTTATGCTCTAATGTGCACCCGCTGCTGTGATCCTGAAATGTCCCCACTGTGGGTTTATTAAAGGAATATCTAATCTAATCTAAAAATGCAGAGATATGGAAAGGGTGCTTGTCAAAGGCTATTGCATATACCTATACTGTAAAATATCGGTTAATATGGTATGTGTGTTTTTGTTTGGGAAAAGATTTTTGAGTCTATTGTCTGCTCTACACTCCGGACCAGCAGGTGGCGCTAATTTACCAATAAACTGGACGACAACCGCCGTCAGAGCAAAAGAAATGAACATCTGACGTCACAGGAGGAGAATGGCAGCAGACTCTGAATCCAAACTCCAGCTGGTCCGGAGACACATCCGAGACTTTCCAGACTTTCCAAAGCAAGGCATCCTGTTCAGGTGAGCTGCTGAGTGGGGTCTCGAGTTCCCTCGGGCCGAGGGGGTCCGAGCAGTTGCAGGTCCGCGTGCTCGCGACGTATTTTCTGTCAGTAGAACGTCCACGCGCAGCAGGTGAGGGGAGGAGCCTCGAGCTGGGTGGATCGATATGTCCCAATGCACGGACCACACGTTGCCCCGTAAACAGACACGAGATATTGGTGCGGAATTGGGCTTTTTTGGGGGTATTAAAAGACTCAAAAGTAAAAACAAAAACATTATGCCGGTGTTACATTGATTAAGTTTGACTGTGATACAGATATTTGGACTTGGCGTAATTCCAGTTAAATATATCAACAACGTCAAATTATTACGAGTTCAAACTTTAATTTAATGTAGCTCAAAAGGAGGATAACAATATCAAAAGGATGATAAAGATATCTAGGAATTACAACTAGTACCCGCTGTAATGAGAAACTTACACGTGACTGGAAAAGTAACACGTTTCAGATAAACATAATATAAGCAGTGGTGTATAAAGTACCCAAAAGTCATACTTGAGTAAAAGTAAAGATACTTGACTGGAAAATTACTCAAGTATACTACTTGAGTAAAAGTATTAAAGTATCTGATTTTTTTTGTACTTAAGTATCAAAAGTAATTTTCTGATATTAAATGTACTTAAGTATAGAAAGCAAAAGTAAAAGTAAATGCTGTTAATAAAAAAAACAAAGGGTCAGAATTTTGAGAATTATGAAGTTTATTTGTTTGGGTGCTGTGGCCGCCATGAACAAGGAGTATGAGCTAGGATGAACTTAGCAATATATGAATACTATGAAATTACTCAAATATAAAAACACGATTAACACAGAAAAAAGCAGAACCAAAAGTAACAACCAAAATCATCACTTTAAAGTGAAAAATGTCTTGTTCATCTTCAAAAGAAGTTGATTTTCAAAATGGACAGATTTCAGTGTCGCTCTTCTTGGACTGAAGACGAGTCCTGCGATGCTGAAGAGCCGTTCACATGATACAGGTAGAGTGTGTCTAGCTTCACAGGTCCTGGTGCAGGTAGAGTGTGTCTAGCTTCACAGGTCCTGGTGCAGGTAGAGTGTGTCTAGCTTCACAGGCCCTGATGCAGGTAGAGTGTGTCTAGCTTCACAGGCCCTGGTGCAGGTAGAGTGTGTCTAGCTTCACAGGCCCTGGTGCAGGTAGAGTGTGTCTAGCTTCACAGGCCCTGATGCAGGTAGAGTGTGTCTAGCTTCACAGACAGCAGCACACAGTTGGGAAGCATTTCAGCAAGTCAACGTGATCCACGTCTCCATCCAGCTGTTTGCTGCTGTCATGCTCTTGAGATGACGAAGAAGAAGTCCTCTTCATCAGATGAACTGGACCTGGTGGCATCACATAGCTGCAGGGAGGGTTCTTCCATGTGCTGCTTGATGTAGTCCATTCCTGAAATAAAGTGAGAGTATTATAGACATGATAGAATTAATAACACTTCCTAACATGTCATGACCCCAACCAACAGTTTTGTACTAAATAGTTTGTTTTAATTTGAGGTTTATACATTTTGTTTCATGCGCTGTCCGTGCATCCAGAGTTGATTTGTGAACATGTACTTGTCTCTGTAGTTAAACACAACAACAGTCCCAAATCAATATCGTCGCCATTACTGGACCGTCACTCTTATAATATTAATACAAATAATGATAATAATGCTGAAATGATTAGCATTATATTATAGCTAAGACTACTCAAATCAACAAATTCTCACAAATGTCAACACTTCTTCAGCTCATTAACTCGCTAGAGATCCGTCTACTCCACTCACGCTAATTGTCTCATTTAATTGACGATAGCTAGCGAACGTTAGCCTAACATACAACATGCGTAGTAAAATCAGACACCTGCCTTCCCCTCTCCTGCCAAAGATATATCGTACTCCAATCCTGAGGACAACACTGCTAGATATCTTAACAGGTTTATGATGATTATCAAAACTAAACATTAACGTTGCGGCTCATGGGATTAATCTTAATTTACCTCGATGTGTTTCCTGAGGTTGGATGGTGTGTTTTTGAAGGCCATATCCCCGTAGCTTTCGGTCGGCATAAGAGGCACTTGATCCCGTAGGAAGAAACTTTCACTCCGACAAAAGAAAAGAGTTCGCCCAAATATGGCCACGGACGTTGATCTTGGTCCCCGTGGTTGTTCGAGTAGCTTCCATTGCTGCTCCACATGAAATGAGTCGTATCTGTAGCCGCTCGCTAACATCCTGGGCATCACTGGGAATAGAAAACACGCGGCAAGGACCCCTGATCCCCAACCTGGTGTTCGTGCTGCGTTCAGGTGCGCTGCGGTGTGTTCCACAACAGTCCCCGATGTTTGTCTCATGATTATTTTTTTCCGTAGTAACGAGTAACGATACTGTTTCAGGGGAAATGTATCGGAGTAAAAGTACAAGTTTTCATTGCAAAATGTAGTAAAGTAAAAGTAAACAGAAATATAAGTAGTCAAATAAAGTACAGATACCCAAAAAAACGACTTAAGTAAAGTACTTCTACTTCGTTACTATACACCACTGAATATAAGTTATAGACAGAATTTGTATTTCTCTTGTGAAGAAAAAGTAATGTGTTTTAATTAATACCTGGTGTTATTTTGTACAATTGTGGAACGACTTTAGTATGTTTTTTTATTACTTTGAATGGACTTTGGACATTTGTACTTTTGACCCTGTCATTCTGTAGGAAAGTAACGTATATTAATCTTGTTTTGATAAAATATGTCCATCAATGTCCTTGTTATATGTAATGGCAAACATATCATTTTATCTTAAAATAATTAACTGTTCAATTTCATCAAATGTTTCAGACAACTTTATTGATCATAATACATTTAATTTGCTCTATTAATAACATTATGTTGCTTTGTAGAGTTACCGTTGTACCTGACCAGACAATTAAACTGAAAATAACTCCATGGAAACTTCTGGATTTGTTACAGTACAAAATAATCTCTAAAAAGATTATAACCAGCATTCATAAAACAATAATACATTTAGAAAAAATTTATGAACTTTCTTTTTGGTGATTCAAAAAGTAGACTCTGACGTCTCCACGTAGTTCTGGTCGGTGATGTGTTGTGTGCTGTTGAAGCGTATATCAGACTAATAAGAAATCATCACTCCCTCAGTTTATGATTTTAATTTGATTGCGTTAGTCACTACGTTAATACGGTGTGCCGATGGAAAAATTAATCAAATGTGTGCGAAGCAGAAGTTCATTAACAAATCCTGTGAGATTTCACGATATGAAAGCGTTTCATACTGATTTCCATTGGAAGTGACCGGGTACTGATGCAAAGTGTGTATGTTGCAGGGATATTTGTCCCATCCTGAAGGATCCAGCAGCTCTGACGGCAGTGACCGACCTGTTTGAAGAGCATGTCAGGAAGAATCACCCGCAGGTCGAGCTGATTGTCGGTAAGAAGCCTCCGTATGAACCAGCAGTCTGTACCGGATGAGCCTCAAAGGAACAGTTGACATCTTAATTGATGCACCTTTTACTCTAAACATGTGTGTGTGCACCTGAGTTGCATATACGTATACCGGTTATAGATATAGTTATCAGTTCTCTCCTATTATCCATTAATTTTGCATTGCTGCCATCTAGGCTCTCAAAAGGAATGGGTTTTTGGAACATAAAACCTCACTAATGTAGTGGAGTAAAAAGTACAATATTTCCTTCTTACGATTTAGTAGCGTAGAAGCACAACGTTTAATATAATGGAAATACAAAGGCTGTGCCATGTGGAATTTAGATCTGATGAGCCTCTTCCATCAATTATGTCAAAAACTATCCTCTGTGTGTTAATTTTCTATCCACTTTCCCCAGATAAGTCTTTCTAATGCATATTTTGCCGGGGGAACACATTTTGTTTCTTTGTGTTCAGGTCTCGATGCTCGTGGTTTCTTGTTCGGTCCCCTGCTGGCCCAGCGGCTCGGTGTTGGCTTCGTCCTGATCAGAAAGAAGGGCAAACTGCCTGGAACCACTGCGTCTGTGACGTATGATTTGGAATATGGCAAGGTAAAGTACACGCACACACACAAATGTATACACAGTGTCTTGTGTATACATTTCGAGACATCATAACAGAGAAACAACATATACTAATAGTGCAAAGCATACCTAACATTTTATGACATGTTATTTTCTTTAGCAAACAGAAATCAAACTGATTGGATATTCCCCAATCTTCTGTTAGATGAGTAAAATGTTGGACTTGGCGTTTTTAAAAGTGTTCCTCACCTGTTTCCCAACATATTATTGTAAAAAGAGCATGCTAGAGCCGTAATGAGTGTGTGTGTCACACTGGTCACCTTCTGCCACCTCCACAAGGGCTTTCTGCAAGTATGACATCACACTAACGCGTTGTTGTCGTCAGCTCGGCCCTCGCCAGCTACCGCCTCTCCTCTGAGAAGCTTTCCCTCGGCCCGATGCTGATGCTGCTGTACTTGTGGTCCTCCAGGCTGAAGCAGAGATCCAGGAAGACGCTGTCGCTCCAGGACAGAAGATTCTACTCATTGACGACCTCTTGGCTACTGGAGGCGAGTTCAGCGGCCATCGTGTTCACCTTGTCGCGTGTACATTTCAAATATTCCTCCTGGCGGAAGCTTCCTTCTGCCTGTGTTCTGAGAGGGAACTGCTGACATTGGCGACACGACTCCGGTGGACACCGTTGCTTTCCTGCTGTAGCTACACTTTTAAGCCACGCCCCCACGTGGTTTACTGGCCCCCCCCCACACGCGTCTCGCATGATGGCATCTCACATGACGTCTCACACGATGACATCTCACAATTTTACATCTCTCATGACGGTGTCTCACATGACGGCGTCTCACAATTTGACATCTCTCATGACGATGTCTCACAATTTGACCTGTCACATAATGACATTCCTTATGACATCTCTCATGAAGGCGTCTCATATGATGGCATCTCACAATTTGACGTATCTCATGAGTCTCGTCAGTCTGTAGTCTAACTGTTTAGCAAAGTCGTTATTGCCAACTTCTCTTCTGGCTGAGAACAGGAGGAAAGACGGATACTAAATGATGTCTTTATCCTTCATTGTGATTTATAAACGTCAACCTAGGATGTATTTTTATTTTATTGACATTTGTAATTTGTTGTCCCAACCACTCGGCTCTCGGTCCAGCTTCATCGTGTACGTTGAAGTGAAATTGGTCTGTGTCTGTCTGTTGCAGGGTCTTTGTATGCAGCCTGTGAGCTGATGAAGAAGCAGCAGGCTGATATTCTGGGCTGCCTGGTGGTCATCGAGCTCAAAGAGTTAAACGGCATCGACAAACTCAAATCGCACCCTGTATTCTCCCTGGTGCAGTACTGAGCCCCCCACAGCCCACAGAGCAGGCTGGGGAACCAGTTTGAATCGTTTACATTCAGGTGCCTTCCAAATGTAACCAGCAACAAAGAGTTTATTATTCATTCATAAATCTGTTAATGCACTGGTGCCATGTCCTTTGACCGGGAGCAACTCGGTTTCCATCTTTAAGGAATCATAAAATATCTTTTGCCTAATGCATGGGATCAGTCCCTGCATCCCTGAACAGGAGGAAGCAGAGAGGATGGATTGATATGTTTGAAAGGCATTATATCTGTCGCAGTCTGAATGGGTATACTTTAAAAGGGTTTCTCCAGCTGTGTATCAAATGGCTCACACGTGTAGGAAAACGGTGGATAATACATCTGCCCGTGTGCTATCCTGGGCACATTGGACAGATCAGGCTACACTAATATCAGTATTGTTTGAGCCAAACATTTCCTAGAAATACAGAGCATCTAGTCTCATAAAATATTCAGCTCCAATCCATATTGCTTTGTGTTTAACATTTCTCTCCTGCTTTCTGGCACGCTGCTGTATTATTTGGGCAGTCTAGA
The DNA here is from genome assembly GCF_029220125.1 of Pseudoliparis swirei. Classification (NCBI taxonomy): domain Eukaryota; kingdom Metazoa; phylum Chordata; class Actinopteri; order Perciformes; family Liparidae; genus Pseudoliparis; species Pseudoliparis swirei. The sequence continues at coordinate 5,254,042 of NC_079404.1, read as the reverse complement.
TATAATTGCTAACAAAACATTTCAAAAGCCACAATAACGAAAACTTTTTTTTAACAATTGATGAGAATGAATGTTACATTTTGATGTTTTCTAATGCATTAAACTAATAGTTTTAATGAATGGTTTTAATGACATGCATTTAGATGTGTGTTTACACTCGGGCGTTACGGTACTCAACTTGTTCTCAGCGTCGGACTAAATTCAGGTCATAAAATACTGAGGAGTCCCAATATCTGCGGGAGACGTTTGTACAGGTTAAGAGATTTGTGTCGGTCCCGTTTGAATGAGGTTCAGTATGTATTTTGCCAAATGGCAGCTCCAAGAAGCTACATTCTTTTTAAAAGCTTGTTGAACCTCTTGGAAAAGAAACATACACATTTCTGCATGATAGTGGGCATGATAGTATATATTTGGGCAGAATTAAACATGACAATAGAAACCAAATCATAATATTAATAAATATCTTTGCAACTACTGCAAACATCACAATTTAAATGTCCCTAGTCCAATGAGTGGGCAGAAACTCCACATCGGGGAGACTACATGAAAATATACTTGTTTTTTTCCACTACCACTTTACCTTCTTTTCACTTTTATAATCTGGACAGGATGAGATCATCACCAGCTGTCAGATATTTAATGTAAACATTGCTTTTGACTCTCAGAAATATTTAATAAAAAGTGGAGGCAGCCAAACTTTGACAGATGCTTGTATTTCTTAAACATGATCGAACAGGGACCTCAAAAAATGGACAAACATTCAGCAGTTCTACATCGCAGACAAATTTATCCATAAAAAGTCTGGAAGTCAAAGCCGACATTACACTTTCATAAGAGGAACAAAACAAAGTCAACAGCACAGAAATGTGGTTAAAACAACATCTTTACAACATGGGCGGGGAATTAAACATCAGGACGAGGGCTGATGGTACCCGTTTAGTGACCATTCCTGTAAAGCCTTGACCACGTGGCACGCAACAAAACATGTTTTGTATAAAATGTCAGACAGTCACAAACTGTCCACAAATCAGTGAAATTCACTGGTAAATATTGCACTTCGAAAAGCTGCGAGCCTCCAGTCTGCTGGCCGGGAGAAACGGTTTGCATCTCAGATTCTCTCCTCCTCTCGCAGTCTGCTGCCCAGCCGGTCCAGAACGATGTTGAGCTCCATGTTCTTGTTCAGCTTCAGGTAGAAGTCCTTCCTGATTGGATGTATAGCCAGCCAATCGGCAGCCAATTCTGCCAGCAGACGGATGTGCTTCTCCATTTCACCTGATGGTGGGGAAAAGAGGAAGACCATCACATTGCAGCCCTTTTCCAAAATGCTAAATAACTTTTTTTTTAAATTACAGTTTAATATCAGTTTGCCCTTTTCTACTTCCAGCCTTAAAAATAATTTATAAAACATGAAGGATGGTTCTCAGCTACTCTGATCCTGCTCTGCTGATATTTCTTATGCTTTGAACCAGCGTCGGAAATACACATGGGCAAAGGGCAAAACTGCTCCCACTAAGAGAATTTCTACTAATAATTTAGTTTAGTTCCATCTGTATTGCCTGTACTAGGTAGGTACACACACAAAAATCAATAAATATAATTTTGAATTATAAAAAAATTGCAATAACAATAACCACAAATAAGTAAGAATAACGTTAAATACAATTGTCTGATTTATGTTTCGATTGTCTAAGAAAACACATTGAATCTGTTTACTACTGCCTAACAGTCTTATTATTGCCATTTCTATGACAATTGCTCATATAATGTAAGCCTAAATAAGTATATTTATTATTTTTTAACAACAGTTAAATGTTATTTCACAAGTTTCAAAAAGTGCCCCCAATTTCTATTTAAATGATCCTGGATTTCAGTAAGTGGGGAAAAAAATTTCCCCCAAAAAATGTGAATGTTCTCCCCTGCTTTGAACCCACCTGTACTGAGAGCAGATCTGTAGCTGGCCACTGCCTTGTTGCAGGCCACTTCCATGATTAACGCGGGTTTCTTCTCCGCAACAAAAACATGCCGGAGAATCCTGGCCAGCTCGGGAAGCCGCGACATCATCAGCAGACGGTCCTCTTGTTTGGGGTTTCGTGTCATGGCTGCTTGGAGCTTCTGGGCCTCTTTTGCGCGAATCTGAACCACCGACAAACACCACATGGATTAAAAACACAACCTGGTTTTATGGGTGGAGAAAGGCCAATTCAACCAGGCTAATAATAATAATACACTTTATTTTTATAGCACCTTTAAAAATAGAGTTCACAAGGTGCTCTACAGAGAATCAAGGCAAAACAAATGAAAAGGTGAAATACAAAATAAAGAAAACAGACAAACTAAGTTAGGGGAACCAAAGAGCTGCATAAAAGGGCGACATCACCTTAAAGCTGTTCTATAAAAATGGGTTGAAAGAAGTGATTTAAAATAAGTCACTGATTCGGCGAGCCTTATCCCCTCTGGTAGGTCGTAATAATACGTTTCATGTAAAGTACGCACTGCCCAGCAGTAACATATCCCTCCGTCCCCACGGTCCACTCACCCTGTCCAGCAGTGGCTGGGACACTCCTTTGAGGGCGGTTGGGGGGGCGGGTACGTGGGCGGCGGCCGGGTTCTGTGGAGGCGCCGGCTCTTTGCCTTCCGTCCTCTGAGCCAGAGAAACCAAAGCCTTCTCCATCTGAACACAGGACAAGAGAATTATTACATTAGAGTTGTGCCCAATGATGAATTAATGGATCGATTATGAACAGTCTAAAAAATAAAGCATGACATTTAAACATTACCAGGGTTCATACACATGTAGACTTTAAGGACTTTTCAATTACTTTAAAGTCATTGAACCAAATTTCCATGAGTAAACTTTTTGTGAATCTCGGTGTATACATGAAAAAGTGAGAACATTTAGTATTTAAACTAACAATGAGAATTCCAAAGCATACAAATATTGTAAATGACACAAATAAATCAGAGAATTTTTTTGATTAAAAGAATACACATTTATATTTTTAACTGCTTATGAGCGTCTTTCTTTTAAAAACATATAAATAATTTCAAACTCGATGTAACACGTGATTATAACAAATTTCCATTACTTTTCCAAAACTTTTTTGATTTAATTTTTTTTGCAAGAACTTTTCCAGGCCAAATTCTTTTACATTCCATGAATTTGCATGAACCCTGTATCACATTATGGACACGGTACCTTGGGTGTGATGAGCGAGCGTGCCTTGTCGAGCACCTCCTGCGCTGTGGTCAGCGTGTCGTGGTGAGGAGGCTGCGGCAGCAGGCTGGCCGACACAGCCGGCACAGTGTCCACGTTAAAGCGAGGATGCCAGCGGGTCAGCTGGTCCTCCGGAACCGACACGGGAGGAACCAACAAGGACAGGAAGCTCTGCAGACGAGACGGGGATCATAAACATTTAGACCAATACATATTAGGACCTTACACTCTCTGAAACGCCATCCATGTCACAATGTACCACAGTATACGTTTCCTAAAATTAAAAAGATGGCTGTTGGGGGGCAATAGGATCTGAAATTTTTTTTCCCGAAGAACTAAACGTCAAATACAATATTTAAAAACGTGTACACTACCAGTCAATTTCTCCAGTTTTTATTTAAATGTACAGTTTAATTTCTAAATGTACTCGGGAACAAATAAACAATTGGAGAAAATAAAAAATGTAAATCGTGGAATCGTTTTGTTTAACAAAATGTAATCTACATTGTTGCCGCCTTTTGCAGATATAACAGCCAAACACGCTAGTTGCATTCTTTTTAACAATGGAAATCAAATTGTTCAGAAAGTTCTTCCTAACACCGTTACAGAAGTTCCCACATATGTGCTGCACAGTAGGTTGAAAAAAATGGAGATCTTCTAAAACGTTTTACCGGTAGTGTAGATTTAAAAGACCATTGGTGAGGTTTGTTTTGGGCTGTGGGGGAGACGACTCCCTACACCTCCCCCTAGTGGCCCCCAGCGCTCCTCCGCATTGGAAAACCGATGACTATAGTTCTAAACCTCACTCGACAACACAACAATGCAGCGGCGGCTGACCTTGTGGTGCTGTTTGACGACGGAGAGCAGACTCAGGTGGAAGGCGGTTCTTCTCTCCAGGAGGCAAGAGGCCAACAGGACAGGACGAGCCTCATTCTGGCCTGAAGAAGAGGGAAACACCGAATATATATATGAATAAATGATCACAGAAAAAAGAAAAAAAGGCAGCTGCCGTTACAATCCCGTTTAACGATCTGTTTGAATGGAGTTGTAATGGATATTTAAGTAAGCAAGACGTATTAATACGTTGAGCACTGACCAGAGCGGAGGACGGGCTCCACGGTGAGCTGGCAGCGGCCCTTCTTGACGTTGCTGTTGAAGGTCGGGACGTTCTTCTCCTGTCTGAACGTGTAGGCGTCCGGGAACACCGTCTTTATCTGACCGAGGTGGCTCTCCTCAAACCTCCTGGACGAGCACAGACAGGGAAAGAGGATTGATGAGAGAGCCGGCCGTGAGATAATTTTTACTGAATTCTGGGAGAAAATTCTGGAGGCGCATCTCGCCACACAGCATTGAGACCCAGTCAGAGTTATGTAAACACAGAGCAGACATGCATTCAGGGTTCTTACACATCTTGACCAATGGATTTCCAGGACTTTTCCATGACTTTAAACCAAAATTTCCATGACCAAACTGAAATCTCAGTATAAACATGAACAATTTAGAAAATGTTGTGTATTGAGAGCGTACGCCGGCTAATATTTTGAGCGTCTTTCTTAAAAAAATAACATTAATTATTTCAAACTCGGCGTAAATGAACATGTGATTATAACACGTTTCCATGACTTTTCCAAAACGTTAATGATTTAAGTTTTTTTCCATGACTTTTCCAGGCCTGGAAATGGCCATTTTAAAATTCCATGACTTTTCCAGGTTTTCCATGACCGTACGAACCCTGTGAAGTCCAGTTTTTGTTGCACCACAAACATTCCACTTTAAATACTTACTCATCCACCATTTATATCCAGAAAAGTACAACCAGGCCAATCCCCCCTCCCCTTCCCGCCCGTCCTCCCACTTACTTGTGCATCATGTCCTGAACGCCCCGCTGGATCTTGGCGAAGGTGGCCGTCTCGCTGCGGTTGTGCAGCATGGCGACCACGGTGTCCATGCTCCGGAACATATCGGCCAGCACCTTGTACTGGAACGGCAGGGACAGGCCGGGGGGGGACGCCTGGGCGAGAGTGTGGTACCGCTGGTACGCCGGCGGCTCGGTGCTGGAGGAACAAGAAGAAACACGTTTGCTTGGGGTCTGGTGATGTAGCGTCCCACCTGCACCGTGCTCATTGGTGTGTGGCTTTAGGTGTGTGTGTGTGGTGCTCACCTGTGAACGGGTGGTGCCTCGCTCGGCTTGCTCTCATTGGCCTCTCTCTCCTCCTTCCGCCGCTGAGCTTTAGCTGCGAGCTCTTTGACTTGTGCAACGGTGAACTTGAGGGCCTTGGCATCGGAGGCGGCGCTTCTGGGGACGCACAGGGTCGGTTTAGGAGCAGCTGAGCCCACCGGAGATATAGAAGCCGGGGAAGAAGCTCTGGTTATGTTCTCGGCGTGTTTCTTGATCCTCTGAAGGCGAGACTTGAGGGTTTCAATGCCCTCTTTACAGAGAACCTGGGGGAAAGGGGAATATATGTAAAAGGGAATTAAAGAACGTGTCATATATTATATCTAGTTGTTTGTCGTTTTCAACGCATTTCAGAAACAACAAGTAGGCCACTGGGCTCAATTGTTGTCCAACGCCTATTAAACACATTGATAAGATCCACTGTTGGTGACATGAATCACATTTAGTTGTAAGTTTGTGGATTGGATCACAAATGTTCCCCCAAATGTCCCCCGTTTGACAAAAACTGTCTAGTGTTTTAGCAAATTGCTGAGCCTCATTAAAACAGTGTTGTTGTTTTTTTGTTTTTCCATAGGATGTTAACAAATGTGAAAAATACAGAAGGTCAGTAGTCATTGTTGGAAATCAACAGAATATATTTGAATTTTAGTTTGACTTTCCACAGTAATATCAGACCATCACACTGTGCACACATGGTAAACACAACTGTAATTGAGAAGTTGTTTGCTTTCTATGGAGTGTTTAGTTCACCAAGCAATGCTTATTTATTCAGTTACACACACACACACACACACACACACACACACACACACACACACACACACACACACACACACACACACACACACACACACACACACACACACACACACACACACACACACACACACACACACACACACACACACACACACACACACACACACACACGTTAAACAGCTGAGCAGCTGCCATGGTGTGTCAGCCCATCGTGCTGGGACATCTGCAAAAAGACCAACGCAATGGGTTACCTTGCTGTCCTCTCCTCTCGTGTCCTCGCTGTGGACTTCTCTCTGTGGGGAGCTGTTGGTTTGGAAGTGGAGCTGCTTCTCAGCCTTCGGCCCAGAAACAGGGGCTGCAGGTGGGGTCCGGTGCTGCTGGATCACCTTCGGGGTGTTTTGAGGGAGGACCAGTTTCTTCCTCGCCTTCGTCCTCGCTGCTTTCTCCGGAACCGGGACGCACGCGTCCGGAAAGACCTCCACCCGTCGCCTCTTTTTGGCCTTGCTGTGCTTGGCGGTGGTTGAAAACACGGCGGCTCCGAGGTCAAAATCGGTCCCCGCAGAGGTCGGTGTCCGGGGACTGGAGGGGGTACTGGAGGGGGTACTGTCCGCGGAACTAACTCCGTGGTCCAGCTCCACCGCCTCGTGGATTACTCGGACAAACTCTTCGTGGACGGAGGACGAGCGGAGGAAAACACCTTTGTTTTTGGAGGCTCTTGCCCTCGTGCTGGCAACATTGGATCCGATCTCGGACGAGCCGCGGCCGATAACCGCGCTCCTGCGCTGCTCGGTCGGTTTCACCGGAGAGGCGACCCCTTTCTTCTTCTGGGAAAAGAACTCCGTGACTCGCGGCTGCGCCATGTTTCCGCTGCTTGAGGTAGACACAAGAGCCGCGAAGTGAAAACGAGTCTACGATGATTCTCTGAGGTCGGTAACAGTATAAATACTATCCATCGACGAGAGCTATCCGGAAATATTCACACCTCGCAGGAAGAAGAAAGGAATTTCGCGCGAAAAAACCCAAGCCACGCCTCCTCCAGTCGTAGGATCATGAAAGAGGGCGCGGCCATGTTGAGGACTCAGCGGTCTTAAAGACGCAGTCGCTCTACGTTGAAACGTGTTTTTGACATTGTGTTAAATACAAAACAATAATAGTAAACAGCTCTGCTGTTGATTAGATTATTTTGTATTTAAAAAATATTAATAATTGTAACGTGTAAACAAATAAATATGTGGAATACAACATCAGGCACATTTGATTGTTTATTAATATGTAATTAACACAATTGAATGAATAGTCTTCCTCTTCATCTCTTTTAAATAAATTAAATTGAATGTGTCAAAAGATTAAGGACATGGTCAATCATTTTTGACGATCATCAGCTGCCCTCACATATCATGATCAATGGCTAGATGAATGTAACGCAGCAATATCGCCTTCCAACGGGCACATTTACATGTCAGTACTCTGTGTTAATCATCTCTTGATCAATATGCACACATCTCTTACAATCAACTCAGCGGTCCTTTAATCACATACTCTGTGCTTCAGTTAGATAGGCACCTGATTAAATATATGTATGAGTTCAAGGGAAAGTAGCTGGATTGGATTAAATCAGCATTTTAACCACTTGTAGTTACTGGCCTACTCCGTACCAATAGTTCTCCACACACACTGATCTTAGTGTGAAAGGCTTAATGGGCATTTAAAATAGGGATTATTCCACTGTGGTATTACAAAGAAACCTGATATATTTGAATATGGTTCCTAACCTAACGAGGTCCCAAGAAAAATCGTGAGGTCACCAAAAAGGATCCAAGAAAGATGCAATTTATGTATATTTTTTCAGGCTTTCCTCAAACGTACACTCACTCTGCACTCAGTTAGATTGTCTTCTTTTTACAAAAGGGAGCAATACAACTCCCAGAGAAAGTAACCAGAAGTTGTTGTTTATAGGTAAAATGTAACTGTTTTATCATATTCCTTTTGTGGGATTATGTTCTGAGATCCATGAATCCAAACAACCTCCGATTATAATTGCTGTTATGGAACAACTAGCAGTCAGGCAACAAAGTACTTTATTTTCAATTTTAAAAAACATAAACACCTGCACAAAGTAGATTAAATGCTTTGTTGATTACAATCAGTTGCATGCTCATGGGGTCGGGCTCAGTGAGGCCTGGTTATATATTTACAGGATATATCTAACTTTAAGTTGGCTGGCTAACTTCTGGTTTAGCCCTGTATGCAAACTTGAATGGTGATAAACGATGTAATCACGTGGCTCTTTTAGATGAGCGTCTGCTGACTCAAACAAATCCAGACTGATTACCACTTTATGATGTTTTGCTCATGCTCATTTTTCAGATCACAGATTTGGTGAGATTGGAAAAAACGGTCCTCAGCCAATTGTAAGCGGACTGAGGAGTTTTTAGTGAATCGCATCACTGTGTGACCGAACTGTTGTTAATGTGAACGTCTCCAACACAGCTGTTGATGTGCTAAAGCAACGGTGTGATTAATTAATCAAACAACACGTTTGATGTACATGTCGGGCGGTCCTGTTTTAAGCCGTGAATAGTCATCATATGGTTATCATGACAGACTTTGTTCGGCCTCGTCGGCATTAATGTAAAAAAAGTCAGCAGCTACAACAGTATGTGTCAGGAATTTATTTAATAATAATAATAATAATACTATTAATCTATATAGCACTTTTCTAGACACTCAAAGACGCTTAAGCACCATAAACAACCCTTAAAATAAATTCACCACATATAAAAGTTAAATGCACCATAAACCACCAAAAAGCATTCAGTCCCCAATATTATGCAGAAAAAATGAACTTTACGCTCATGTAGTCTATGGAGGATGGCACATATGCTGATCAACCGTATACTTATTCACCAGTGACTAGGATTATTGTCTATAAATTCTTAAAAATTGTGATTTTGGCTGATGAACTTTTGAAACACTGAGGATACTAAATCTCACACCAAACTAAAAATAGAAACGTTGCCAGTAATATCCATCATCAATGTGGACCATGCCCGTTGCCACCCCCCCCCCCCCCCACACACACACACACACAACCCCCACGTCCATGGTGGACCCTACATACCTGTTCACACTGGCATTTGGTTGATTTGAATATTCTCTGGCCTTCTTTTTATCTTCTCTGTGTATTTATTTTTATTGCACCATCTTTTACAGTGTATTGTACTTTGGTCTTTTAACCTTTGACATGTTTTGCCAAATTGTTTTAATTGACTACTGTACAGCACTTTGTGACACTTTGTCTGTGATAAGTGCAATATAAATAAACTTACCTACTTACTTACTCACTTCCACACGCAGCCATGTACGGTGTATATTTGGCCGCCGGGGGGCGCCACCGACACACACAGCACGTCATTTATTGGCGTGGGATAAGTCACAAATCATAAATCCGACACCAAAACTTTTAAGGAAGACCTCTTTCCAGCACGAGCGCCTCGTATTGATTAACGCAATGGCCCATTTCGACCCCCCCTCCATGCCAAACATGTTTATGCGTATTTGTGACTCTCTTGTCGGTTGTGTGTGTGTTTTTTGCTGAGCAGACACTTTGGCATCAACACGTTGCCATCAGACAGCAGCAGCAGCTCAGTGCGCGAGGGACCCGGGGCAGCGGGGAGGGACCGGAGGAGCGGCGCGGTGGAGAATAGCTCCTCTATGAACGCCCTTCTTCTCCACACTGACTTGCCTGTGAATCACATTTTCCACCTTCAGACTGGAGCCTCTCTCCGAAGCAACACATGCAGCAGCTCGACAACTTTTCTTTCCCCCTAGAAAAAGAGAGAGTGGATCTGGTGCGCAACCAAAACGGCACGATCGATCAACCGACTGATTGGAAAGTTTGTTTTGAAGACTTTCTCCTCAAGTTTTTCAAGTTTTTCAGAACTTTATGGTTGATAATGAGCGAGTATCGAACTAGTGGCATTGCTCTGTCACTTTGTAATCCTCCAGCCCCGATGGAGCCGTATAAGTTAGCGCGTGTCCGCCCTGATCTATGGAAAGCCAGTTATTGATTGCCTATATCGAGTATTGATCCGTATAGGCTCCTGACATGGATCTACAGGTGATCGTCTGGGTGCTGTACTGCTTTTTGATGCCCACCGCGCTGTTAACAGGTATGTCACGTTTAATGTTTTGGGTTGGAATAATTGGAACTGTAACAATAATGCGCACATGTGCCAAAAACGACCACATCCCGATGACGGTGACGTGAGGCTGAAACGCGGAATGTAGTCCTCCACTGCTGCTGGGTTGTCGAATCACTCCGCCGCTACTTTGACCATTCACAGCATTTTTTTGGCGTCTGACCACTGGAGACAGTCTGATTGTGGTGGTGGTGATGATGATGATGATGATGATGATGGGGTATTCATTCAGTTTAATACAACAGCAGTCTGTGATAGAAAAGGTGTACCTGTGGGACTGTGCTCCCATGGTGGGACGTTGTTGTTGTTGTCCAATGGGACAAGGAGGCTGTTGAAAAGATTACTTTTTGAAAAAGTGATCACGTTGGTGGAGGAATTTTTAGGAGAATAAAGTATGACTCATCTATTTCAAAGGTCACATGGTTTTCTACCAGGATTTGTGTTATAAGCAGAGACATCCTAAAATGCTTGATATTTCATTTGGGTTCGGCCGGGGATAATAAAAGCGAATAAACCGAGATGAAATTCTAGTTTATAGTTTATGTGGAAAATAATATCTTTTGTCTGTTTCTTTTAATACTTTAGTCTTCTTTTGTGATATTCTCTATTGTATGGAGAGTTGTAAGGGCCTAAACTAAATATGTAAATACATAACTTATTATATAAATTATTTCTTAAAAAAATATACAAATAAGACAATGATGTAATGTAACACTTAATTGTTACCATAAATAAATAAAATACTAACTAAATGAAATAAACGTTACATTTATTTGTGTATTTATATATAATATATATATATATATATATTTATATATATTTTTGGGAAAACAGCTGGGTGAAGTCACAGAGGTCGATTTCCAATCACGACCACATTTTGCTGTTTTACAACCTTGTGAACTATATATATATATATAGTTCACAAGGTTGTTGTATATATATATACTATATACATACAGTGCATATACCATGTGACACTCTATAGCAGTGGTTCTCAAATGGGGGTACATGTACCCCTGGGAGTATGTGAAGGCACTCCAGGGGGTACGTGAGATTTAAGAAATATAGATTTAAAATGAGCATCCATTAAAAATCATTTAAAAATAGTTATTAAATAACTTTTCAATACAATATAAGTGTACGTTCATAAAGGGAATAGTATTCTGTATATTCTATATCAAACCAGGCAAATCACTGTGTATTACATATTCTTTTCAACCAAAATGCTTTTCACTGGTCAGGGGGTAAAAATATTTCCCAGGGGGCGAATCACTGAAAAAATGTTAAGAACCGCTGCTATATAGGTCTCCAGGAAAATAACGTTTGAGGATGCAGGATGACTTTGTTGCCATACCACAGTTGGCAGAAAGAGTGACTCTGCCACAGCGTTACCAGTTCACCACAACTATGTTGTACAGCAACCATGTGGCAACAAAGAAGCTTTTAAATCGCCCATGTTTTTGTATTTGTCACTCTATTACGACATGGCATGTGTGAATTCACAAGTGACAGCTTGAGCCAGTTCAGATGGCACAGACCTCCAGTTAGACATGGCGGCGTGTGGCAATAATAACATTCTTGACGAAGATGGTTGTGTCTGTTTGAGGGCTGGTTGTCTAATATGGGTCAACTCTGAGGGCCCCTGTCTTCTGAATGGTGGGCCATTTATTTCTAAATGTTAATTTAGAAATGTTACATTTAAAAAAACTATTGTTGTACTTTTTTTCCCTTTAAACCAAAGGAAGGTCAGAAATTGATTTACTTTTAATGGAATGTCCCAATAAAAGCTAACCCACTTAAAACCAAAGATAGCTGGCAAACCAGCTAATCTCACTCGCTCAAATCCCATCAATCTCAGTCAGAGTTATTCTATACACACACACACACACACACACACACACACACACACACACACACACAGATCAAAACCCAGGCCGTTTGACCATTATTTGAAGCTCTTTTGGCTTGGGGTTATCTCTATCTCTACACCAGTTTATGAAACATCAGTTTTTTGTTTTACAAGGTTCAATATTTTGTGTGTGTTTGGGTAGAGAGAGAGTGAGAGAGAGAAAGAGAACGCAAAGAGTGAGCGTGTCTTCTAACAGGATGTCAATAGCTAGAATACCAGTTTGACAACTGAAGGAAGTGAAAGATGGCAATGAAGTTACTCAGACACACACACACACACACACACACACACACACACACACACACAGACAGACACACGCTGCAGGCTGGACGCACACATCCAGCCTGCAGCTGATAACGTAATGCAAAGTAAATAAACAAGTCCAATGAAGTAATCCCATAATGCACTGCAGTGTGACATATGTGGCCTTTAGTGCTTTTTTTTTGGCAGTAAAGGGTTCCACTTAAGCCCTCTAAACACAACAGACCATCAGCACTGGCGCCCCCTAGGGATGTGTGTGTCCCAGCTGCTCTGCTCCTTCTACACACCAACGACTGCACGTCTGTCAAACTGCTCAAAAATGTCAGACTGGCGTGGACTTCCATTACCATTATGTGTACTATGGAAGCATAATTAACTTAATAATATCAAAAGCAAAATCATGAATCAAATTGTCTTGAACCTGCAAACTCAAAGAATAGAAGATGAGTACACCGCACCATTACATAATCAACTAAAGGACCAAGACCTAGCAATCATCAAAGTTCAGATATTCCTTTTTATATAATGTCATCAAAATCAAAGTTATTGGATTAAAAGGAACTAAACCTTGATTTAAATGACCACAGTTCCCACTGATGCACTGGCATTATAAACTGGGTTAGCTGATGTAGACAACATCATTAAAGCAGAAAAGATATCAGTTGACCCGTCCACATTAATACCTCTATTTTACAGAACTGCTCACTTATAGTCGAGAAATGGCGAGTATTTACAGCCACTATTAAGTTTACACAAAGGAGAATCATAATCAGTTCACACAGTGAGGTGTAAGGATTTTCAAACTAAAAGAGCTCAAAACAGCCCTGGTATTGGCCCAGAGCCCGGGTTTGTGTATCAGAAGAGGTACAGTTGGAATCTACCATTTTCTGAGAGTGCTGTGTGTGAATGTTGCTCTGCCAGTGAGTCAGAACCATTCCACATCAGAGCCGTTGAAACAAGACATCATGGCTCAGTGAGAAATACTCAGAGTGTGTGTGAGCTATGGGGGAGTGAGCCGGAGAGAGGGGTAGAGTTTCGGTTTTTATCTCGACAGAAACTGAACAATGAGCTGCAGCTCATTCACTTCTTCCCAGAGACTCCACAGCCTTTTCTTGACTTGAGCGTACTCAGATTTTCCTATGTGCGAGCTTTTTCTTTCTTTCTTCCCTCCTCACTTTTAATGGTGAAGACATGCTGTTGCTTGTTTTTGCCAACGTGCGCAGAGCGTGGCACATTCGGAGGGTTCAGAGCCAGGACAGCATCTGCTCCGAGGCTCTGACGCTCACTCATGGAATTTATGATCATAAAAGTGACTTTTACGGGAAGTGTAGATGTCATGTATGACATGTGTAGACTTGGACACGCATTGTTTAATTTCACTTTATGGTGGACACGGGAACCTTTATCAGGGGTTAGCAGGTTTCTCCCACTGGTCATTTAGTGTCGTGTGACTCTAAATCTAGACATTTATATTGAACATAAATACAGAATAGATGAAGAATACAGAATAGATGAAGAATACAGAATACAGAATACAGAATAAAGAATAGATGAAGAATACATAATACAGAATAGATGAAGAATACAGAATAGATGAAGAATACAGAATAGATGAAGAATGTCAACTACTATTCTCCACTTCCAAAATCGGTTGCTTACTGTAACACATCTGAGAGATTGGCTGCCCGGGTCAGATCACTGACACATTTCCACAGATTATAAAAAGAATATATAGTCTTAGCTATCAGAGAGAATGTCTGACATGTGAAATGCATGAAGGTCAACTCTACACCAGGTAAAGATGGACCAATGCCAAATGATTTGCAATATGTTTTAACTTACTGCCATTTTTTAGCATGTTTTATCTGAATATACTGCTGACTGGAAGTTGACAGTGGTATCGACTGGCTGTGTTTGCACAGTTCTCTCTGAAAAGCCGGAGCTGATTAAGAGCGATAAACTCGACCGGTTGTCTCAGCTACTGATAACATGTCCCTCAGGACAACGGACCTTTATCTGTGAAACTGACTTACTCGCTTGTTCTTGAGCATTCTACCTTATTTCATGATTCCTATCAGCTGATTGAATTGTGTGATATTCTTGAAAGCTCCATAAATCAGTGGGTGGGTGAGTTAGTTTGTTTCCTCAGGAGGTTATTTAGCCATTTAAATGTGTTGTGTGTACACGTGTTTGCCTTTTATAGTTACATCAGAGGAAAGTAGGAGGACCTATTTTAACTCCCCTGAATAAAGATTCAGTACAGTAAAATGTGTTTTTTTCAAGGTTAAAAAAATGGTGTTAGTGTTCGTGGAGCTCAGTCAGATAAAGGTAAGTAACTTGAAATGAAGGGCTGTGTTCAGGGTGTGGGTGTGTGGGGGAGGGGGGGGGGGCGGTTCTGTTCAGCGTGACACCAGAAACACCAGTTGTTGAGAGGGACCCATGTGATGATGAGGCTGCACTCTTACACACAAATTCATCAAACCCATATCTTAAAATTTGGTTCATGATCAGCTTCCCATACTAGTCGGGTTGCTTATTGATTATTGGCTATTGGTGAGACCAAACACTCTATAAAGGAAGTGGGTCATCACAAAGTCACCCATCAGTTTGTGGTTTGTGGATTGATGTTTTGTAAGGTTTGAGTTCGTCGTTTTGTCTGTCGCCATCTTGTATTACGGCTGTCACCATCTTGTGAACGGTTACCATATTAGGACTGCGGGCGAGTGATGTAGAGACGTCGTATACGGCTCTGGTCAATCACCTGTCAATCACAAGGGAGGTCCGGCCTAAAGCAGATCCGGCTTTATGGTCTAATTGACTGTAAACAAGACCACCATTTACTAATTAAGCATCATGCTGCATTGACTTGTGATTGAAGTCCATACATTTTTTTGACTGCTAACTGAAGTAATAATTCAATTGAGAAGTAGATTAATTTTCTCGTAGACTTCTATGCAATCTGACTGCTTTTCGCCTCCTGTAGGCCAGAGGAGTCGCATCCTGAAGGCCAGAAAAGTCGCCTCCTGTAGGCCAGAGGAGTCGCATCCTGAAGGCCAGAGGAGTCGCCTCCTGAAGGCCAGAAAAGTCGCCTCCTGTAGGCCAGAGGAGTCGCCTCCTGAAGGCCAGAAAAGTCGCCTCCTGTAGGCCAGAGGAGTCGCATCCTGTAGGCCAGAAAAGTCGCCTCCTGAAGGCCAGAAAAGTCGCCTCCTGTAGGCCAGAGGAGTCGCCTCCTGAAGGCCAGAAAAGTCGCCTCCTGTAGGCCAGAGGAGTCGCATCCTGTAGGCCAGAAAAGTCGCCTCCTGAAGGCCAGAAAAGTCGCCTCCTGTAGGCCAGAGGAGTCGCATCCTGAAGGCCAGAGGAGTCGCCTCCTGAAGGCCAGAAAAGTCGCCTCCTGAAGGCCAGAGGAGTCGCATCCTGTAGGCCAGAGGAGTCGCATCCTGAAGGCCAGAGGAGTCGCCTCCTGTAGGCCAGAGGAGTCGCCTCCTGTAGGCCAGAAAAGTCGCCTCCTGAAGGCCAGAGGAGTCGCCTCCTGAAGGCCAGAAAAGTCACCTCCTGAAGGCCAGAGGAGTCGACTCCTGAAGGCCAGAGGAGTCGCATCCTGAAGGCCAAAGGAGTCGCATCCTGAAGGCCAGAGGAGTCGCCTCCTGTAGGCCAGAGGAGTCGCCTCCTGAAGGCCAGAAAAGTCGCCTCCTGAAGGCCAGAGGAGTCGACTCCTGAAGGCCAGAGGAGTCGCTTCCTGAAGGCCAGAGGAGTCGCATTCTGAAGGCCAGAAAAGTCGCCTCCTGTAGGCCAGAGGAGTCGCCTCCTGAAGGCCAGAAAAGTCGCCTCCTGGAGGCCAGAGGAGTCGCCTCCTGAAGGCCAGAGGAGTCGCCTTCTGAAGGCCAGAAAAGTCACCTCCTGTAGGCCAGAGGAGTCGCCTCCTGAAGGCCAGAGGAGTCGCCTTCTGTAGGCCAGAGAAGTCGCCTCCTGAAGGCCAGAGGAGTCGCCTCCTGAAGGCCAGAGGAGTCGCCTCCTGAAGGCCAGACGAGTCGCCTCCTGTAGGCCAGAGAAGTCGCCTCCTGAAGGCCAGAGGAGTCGACTCCTGAAGGCCAGAGGAGTCGCATCCTGAAGGCCAGAGGAGTCGCCTCCTGAAGGCCAGAGGAGTCGCCTTCTGTAGGCCAGAGAAGTCGCCTCCTGAAGGCCAGAGGAGTCACCTCCTGAAGGCCAGAGGAGTCGCCTCCTGAAGGCCAGAGGAGTCACCTCCTGAAGGCCAGAGAGGAGTCGCCTCCTGAAGGCCAGAGGAGTCGCCTCCTGAAGGCCAGAGAGGAGTCGCCTCCTGAAGGCCATAGGAGTCGCCTCCTGAAGTCCAGAGGAGTCACCTCCTGAAGTCCAGAGGAGTCGCCTTCTGAAGGCCAGAGAGGAGTCGCCTCCTGTAGGCCAGAGGAGTCGCTTCCTGAAGGCCAGAGGAGTCGCCTCCTGAAGGCCAGAGGAGTCGCCTCCTGAAGGCCAGAGGAGTCGCTTCCTGAAGGCCAGAGGAGTCGCCTCCTGAAGGCCAGAGGAGTCGCCTCCTGAAGGCCATATCTGCACTTTGTGGTCTTCACATCTTCGTCACATTTTTAAGTGTATTGATAACACAAAGGAATAATACATTCTTGGGTACCTTGACCTTGTACATGGGTCACTGATTTATCTACATTAGAATGTTGCTGATTTCACACGTGTTTGTATTTTGAGCAACTTTGATCAACCATGATTCTTAGAAGACATCGGTTTAACCCTTGTGTTGCCTTCGGGTCAATTTGACCCGATTCAATGTTTCACCCTCCTGTCGCCTTCGGGTCAATATGACCCGATTCAATGTTTAACCCTCCTGTTACCTTTATATTTACTAACATATTTTACCCTTGAGGTCAATATGACCCCAGCTATTAAAATCTCCAGAAAATTATTAGAATTAATATTGTTTTCCAAGTTTAAGTGTGAGGTACTTTATGTTTGTTTGTTGACTCCCGAAAGAACACCGACATTAAACATTGAATCGGGTCAAATTGACCCGAAGGCGACAGGAGGGTTAAATATTGAATCGGGTCAAAATGACCCAAAGGCAACACAAGGGTTAACAATTTTTATTAAAGAACGGCAAAGAATTCTTATTTTCTTTGAATGCATTGCAGTACAAATGCTGCTCTCATATGAACGCGTAATATATCCATTTAAATGTGATGCGGTAGATCTATGATTTGTAGTGTTTAATTATAATAAACGGTTTAACCAAAGAGTTATTGTTTCCACAATTTATTTCTATCCCTATTTATTAATTAACCTTTGAATCCCTTTGTTTTTCATGATACAGTGTGTACGTTTCAAGACAATCAGAGGATTTTCTACAGTGTGGAATCCTATACATTGCAATAGCCTTGCAATTAATACAGTCATTTTGTGTTTTTACAAATCAATTAGAGTTTTTGGTGACCTTCCTTTGTGGCCTCAGCTTTGACACCGGAAGTGTCAGAAGAGGAAGGTTTCCATGAACGAGCATTCATTTGATCCTTGAGCAACAATTCATTTAGATATGTTCCCTTCAACATCTGGAACTTGTAGTTGCTCCTGCAGCTGCTGTCAGATTTCTGTGTGATCACTGCCAATGATCTGGAGGCTCCTCTTCATGTGTGGTGTGGATTTTGTTCCACGTCATGGAAGCCGTGGATGTGAACACAGGGGCCATGTTGGGAGCGTTGTTGCTATAGTGTACACACAGGGGACCAATGATTTTAACATCAACTACACATAAATTGTCCTCAGCACCACCATCGCACCACACTGTGTATTCAGACAGTGTGTGTGTGTGTGTGTGAGAGCCATTTTCTTTCCACAAAAACAGGAAAGCTGTTCCGCATGGACCACACACACACACACACACACAGACACACACAGACACGCACCTTCATCACATGTATCTCCACTGATACTTAGTTTTACACATCAAACATTTTGGTATACCCTCTCTATGATGTGTGGAATAAACACATAGAGCTGACTATGGATGTAAAATTGGATATGATGGAATCTCTGACATCATACTGATGTTTTCCGAGTAAAAAATAAATTGTGACAGAGCACATTTAACATGCCCATGCCTTTTGGTGAAAGGAATGGGAAAGAGGAATTTTTGACCCAGTTTAAAGCAACACGCCCAGTTCATCTACTTAAATGTATGGTATGCCTCCACAGTAAATGAAGAATAAAAAAAGTAATTATTTAGGATTTTAAGCATTTTTAACAACAGCAAAACTATCTTCCGAGACAGATTCTCACACAACATGCGCAGTATAGCAAGTGCATCTCAGTAGTCATTTAGAGTCTCTTTGTTGTTGTTGAGGGTCTATTTGTTGTTGTAAAGAGTCTCTTTCTGGTTGTTGAGAGTTTCTTTGTAGTTGTTGAGAGTCTTTTTATATTTGTTAAGAGTCTCTTTGTGGTTGTTGAGAGTCTTTTTGTTGTTGTTGAGTCTCTTTGTGGTTGTTGAGAGTTTCTTTGTAGTTGTTGAGAGTGTCTTTGTCGTTGTTGAGTCTTTTTATATTTGTTAAGTGTCTCTTTGTTGTTGTTAAGAGTCTCTTTGTGGTTGTTGAGAGTCTTTTTGTTGTTGTTAAGAATCTCTTTGTGGTTGTTGAGAGTCTTTTTGTTGTTGTTGAGTCTCTTTGTGGTTGTTGAGAGTTTCTTTGTAGTTGTTAAGAGTCTCTTCGTGGTTGTTGAGAGTTTCTTTGTAGTTGTTGAGTCTCTTTTTTGGTTTTTGAGAGTTTCTTTGTAGTTGTTGACAGTCTCTTTGTGGTTGTTGATAGTCTATTTGTGGTCTCATTGTGTCCCTGCAGCTGTTTTGAATCTCCTTGTAGTTGTATTTGTCTTCCTGGAGTCATTTTGCGCGTCTTTCTCATTGTTCTCTCTTCATAGTTGGTATGTGTCTCTTGAGGGACATTGTGAAGGCCGTTCAGTAATGTTTATTCAACGTTTTCAATCCAATTTTTTTCTGCTCAGCACTTTGTAGTTCTTCCTGGCCACCAAGGACATCTCTGGATGAAGAAAAAAAAGACAGAATTTGCCGCACCGGCCCTGAAAAGAACTGCTGGTGATTTTCACACTACATGCCAAGCCCAGACAAATAAAGATATGATTGAAAATTGTCCAATTATTCAAAGAGACAATCTGTCATTACCTCAATTATTATCAGTGGCACGTGCCATTGTGGTGCCGACGATGGAGCTATTACTACATCTTTGTGTCCAGCTCTTACCATGGAGCAATATGTAACCGTCACCTGCCTTATCATTCAGCACTGGGAGTCTGAGGACGGGCACACTGCAACCTTTTTCTTTTTGAGAGTACTTAAGTACTCTATAATAAGGGGTGCAGCAGTATATATAAGCCTACCACTGCTTGTATCCACCGCCGGCTTGGTCTCAACCAATAATTTGCTAATTACCTGGTCCTCACCCTAAACTGGTTGAAA
Organism: Pseudoliparis swirei; assembly: GCF_029220125.1. Taxonomy (NCBI): domain Eukaryota; kingdom Metazoa; phylum Chordata; class Actinopteri; order Perciformes; family Liparidae; genus Pseudoliparis; species Pseudoliparis swirei. Next base: position 5,234,041 of record NC_079404.1, on the reverse strand, counting down.
GCCCCAAGAACAGTTTACCACCAACTAGCATTTAGACAGGCTGGTGGAGAGGAATGTGACTGATTATGCTCTTTGATGGCAGACTGGGAGAACAGAGGAGGAATTGAGGCTTCCACACCAAACACTGACCTGCTCTCTACTCTCACTGGCTGAGGAACTCCCCCTCTTTCTCTCTCTCTCTATTCCTCTCTTTCGCTCTCTCTTACAACCATACACAAGGAGAGCCTCTAGTTTCAAAAAAATACTTTCTAGATAAACATGGAGAGCATAGTTTTAAATTTCCTATAAAATATGTGTAAATGTGGATGGGTAGGGTCTGAAATAAGCATCCATTTAGGTCGGAGATTCAGCTTTATACACTTCACCTGGACTCGACTGTGGTGGCAGAGCAGGTCCCGTCCTTCAATCAGAGGATGGGCGGTTCGGTCCCGAGCTCCACCAGCCCATGTCGATGTGTCATTGGGCAAGACACGTAACCCCAAATTGCTCCCGTAGTCGTTCCTGTGAATGCTGTATGAATCTTAGTTAGTCCTGATGGGAAGGTGGCACCTGGCATCTTAGCCCCTTCCTATCAGTGTATGAATGGGTGAATGATGACAAGTAGTGTTAAAGCGCGTTGTGTGGTTGGGAGACTAGAACATGCACCATACAAGTACAGTCCATTTACCATTCACCTGCACAGACAGTGATAGAGGCAACTGCATCGATCCATCTAAATATGTTTGTCATCCTCTTAAACAAAGGTGAAGCTAACTCTTTAACCCAAATAAGTAATGCATTGGGTTTCCCAACTGTCAAATTATGAATGTCTTTGTTCATTTGTAGAGCGTTGTTCCATCTTGGTTTTCTTACCCGTGTGTATGTGTGTATTAATTACATTAAAGGGTAATTTGGCTTCCTTTTAATAGTTAACCTTATGTAAACACACACACACATAGGGCGACAGTGATAAGGTTTCTAATGCTGAGTGTGGAGTGGACGTCTGTCACAGTTGGAGGCTGGGATCAGACCTGATGTCTGTATGCAGATGAATACATGCGGAAGCCAAAGTACGTCAGTCAAACAATTAAAATGCTTGTATCAACTCAAAGTGACAATTCATGAAGTGATTTGATAAAAATGCATGTTGATTTGATTAAACCAAACCATTTTGATTATTTGTTCCTACTTTCTGAAATTTGGCATTCAGCATTTCCCCAACACATCTCTTTGATCATTTAAGGTGAGCCACAGAAGACTGTAAGTAACACAACTAAGACATTACAGTCGAAGCATTGAAATGTAATGAAACACTCATACAGTTGCTCAAGTTAAGTGACTGTATGAGTGTGTAGTTTCCTGTCTTGACAAGTCTTTGTCATGATAAGTCACGGATGTCGCAGAGAGAGAGGACCCAAATGCCAACATATTCTGCAAAAACCAATATTTAATCTCCAACTACTAACAGCACGACAAACACGCGGACCAAACAGAACGAAGCCACACTGGGAATGAGACGAACAGGGTTTACATACACAGGCAGGCGGAGGTGATTGGACAACGGGGAACGAGACACAGGTGGACACAATGAGGGCGGGGCCAGCAATCACACAGAAGGAAACAATCAGGACCAGGGCAGACAATCACAGGGAGACAGATGACACAAGGACTTCAAAACAAGACACAAAACGAGACACAAACTCCAGATCATGACAGTCTTGTTTTTTAACTGTTAATTCCACTCACTCTCCAACTGCTGCTTGTTCCCAGTGTGAAATAATAGGAAGTCAACATTGATTTATTTGTCATATAAACGTCATGGGTCTCAGTGGTAGAGCAAGGTCATCTTTCAACTCTTCAATTAGAGCATCGGCTCTGCTGGTCCATGTTGATGTGTATTTGGGCAAAACACCAAGTGGCTCCTCTAGCTGTGCCTACAGTGTGTGAATGTTAGTCAGTCCTGATGGGCAGGTGGGACCTTCCATGGTAGCACTTGCCATCAGTGAATGAATGGGTGTGAATGGGTGAATGGCATGTAGTGTTGAAACACTTTGAGTGGTTCATTTCCCATTTATTTTAACCCAAAGAACAATCTTTTCCTAAACCTAAAACAAGTAGTTTGATCACTTCAAGCTCACTGATTTGGACCCCAGTGAAGAAGGAAGTGTATTTTAAAACAACAACAAGCGTGACTTGACTTGTGTTGCTGGCTTTCATGGGAAAAAGTAGAGTAACTTTTCATAGAGATATCAAATGTAAGGAAACGTCTGTGCATCAATTTATTCTTTCATACAAATGTTGTCAGGCTGATGCATGGAGACTTTTCTTTTTGCTTTTATTGGTGGTTGTTTCTTTTGTTAAGTTACCCGATGACTGTGGTTTGATGGAGACACCCTCTGGTCACATGCAGTGTTGTTTGCTTGTCTATTCTCTCAGGATCTGGTTGGTTTGATGTCTGTCTGAACGTGGAGTCCGACAGTATCTCAGCATTTTATTGTGTCTAGTCCCAGGTTATTCCATTTTGTGAATGCAACCTGTAATGTTCACCTGAACTCTCTTTGAACTGATTGCATGCTGGATCCCTGTGGTGTGACATACCTTTAACTGTACTACTTTAGTCTTGGTAGTAGTGCTTGAGTGGTCCTATCTTTGGTCTGGTTTCCTGAACTGAAATCTCAGTAGCTCCTGCTGGTTGGGATTTAAACCCAATCTCCCATTCCAGAGGCTGTAATTTCACTTCTAATAGTACCAACCAACAGCTCCGAACTCTAGACAGGTCGGGGAAAATGTCATGTTCAAGTTCGTTCACTGCAGAGCAAAATAAAAGGTCAGGAGATTGAATCAACCATTTCCTGATTTGCACAATATGTGGAACTATTACTGAGGAGATTTTGTAGGAAATAACCTCAAAGAGTGAATTAATGTGCTGCGAGGAAGAGAAACAGAGGCACAGATCTGAGGAATGAAGTGTTACAAAATCTAGTCTGCAAATAAAGAGAATAAAAAGAACAAATCGAAGCATGACGGTTGTTGCATCAGATCCTGAAACTAAAAAAATACTCAATGCCTGAATATTAGACATGCAAAAGAAACATAACAGGACAGAGTGCTGTAGAGAGATAGAGGTTGTGGTTACTGAACAGTGTTATCATGACAGTGTGTGTTTAATTAAGATTAACCAGGCAGCAGGGTGGAGCTTCTCAACACCCAGCGTGTTCTGTATGTGGAAACAAAGTATTTATTTTTGGTAAAATGAACTGAATCTTTTCAAAACGTTTCTGTTTTTATTTTGTATTCCTCCAGTCCTTCAAAAATCCCTTTAAAGAAAGAGAGGACGACAGTGAGAGAGCATTTGACTGCCTCACTTCTTTATCGACCTGGAGACACTTCTGGCGTCTTCAGGTCTCCCTTTTCTAAAGCACAAATAAACACAGTGAGGGAACCACCGTGACAGCTTCTCACTGTAATTGCCGATTAACATTAACATTAATAACGTTAACTTGCTGGCTATGCTGTTAGCTAGCTAACGTAACTATAGCTACTTGAGCTAGCGAAAGTTCCGAAACTTGCTTGACAATTTTTAGCAACCTGACGTAATGAAGCAAACTGAACAGAATCTGAGATGTTAACAGTTTAATAATCACCAAGATGAAACAATACTGGTCACTGTTGTTTAAAGTCACGTTTAGGAACAGCCAACCACATCTTGTCGCTGACAAATTACTTTTGAGCTGTGAGCAGTTTAAATAATAAAAATGTGCTATCGTCAGGGCAGATGATGATGGATATAGTAGTATTCATCGCCGATAGAGAAGCATATTTTTCACTTTATAAAAAACTGTATTTTGTTTCAATTTCAGTTTTCTTCCGCTTTGGTTAACCAACGATATACCGTTAATTTACAGAGGGACAAATATTTACCTGTATGTTACAGTTACAGTTATTATGAAATTCTGTAAGATACTGTTATAAATTCACAGCAAATTTACAGCAATTCATTACAGTGTAGAATGTTAGGTGTGTTAAGTTCAGCAAAATGGTGTGATTGGTATAATTTGTATGCAATACACTCACTGCAAAGAACAATAAACACTTGAGGAGAGAGACAAAGACAAAGGGATGTGTCAGTGACGTCAGTCCAAAGCAATAACTCAGAACATTCACATGTGAGTCAAGCTGCAGTAACTGTGTTATCCTGGAGTTTAAGTTGTGGTTTTTCAGGGCGGGGTTTGTTTAGTTAGCGTTGTCTGGCAGAGTACACCAGAGCAACCTTTGGCCTTAACAAATGAGTGCATCAAAAGACTGGTCAGGTATAGACACTTAACAATACCCCTTAGTGCTTATTGTGTTTCAACATTTCTGTTCAAGAATGCTGCTTTCTCTCACAATATTGGGCTGCATATCAGGAAATGTTATGCAAGTTCAATGTAGCTATGCATCCCAGATCCCTGTGTTATAGTCCTCACCACCTCACACAACATGTCCATGAATTTTTCAGTTTGTTTTTATGTTTACTAAAGTGGTAAAGAGATTAAAATGGCAGCCAGATACATCACATTAACAGCCTCCCTATGATGTGGTCTAATTCCTGCTGACAGACAGGAAGACAATATGTTTTAGGCTTTAGCAACTGGAGGAAATAACAGTGCGTGTGTGTTGAATTCTTTGTCTGTGTTCCCGTTATTGTCTGAGTCATATTATACCTCTATCATAAAGCAATTCAGAGAGAGAAAGACGGAGGGAGATAAAAAGAAAAAAGGCACGATAATTAGCTTGTATCTTATGTTGACCTTTATTTTAAATATGTACTGAAGTAGTCAGTGCAATAAGTCAGACAAATGTAAACATGAAAGTCTACGGCCTCTAGAGGCTCCAATTCAGCCCAGTCTATCGTTGAATATTTCTGCCTAGTGTTGGTAAAAAGGCCAGGAGGTCACCTTGACATTAAGTTACATCCTTTGGGAATCCAGACATGTCGGGAAAAACAAGAGGAAATAAACGTGCACGTTTTCTTTATTTCTATGTCCTAATATTGGCAGATTGTCTCAATTCCCTCAAGCCGGCAACACCTCATAAAATCCCTCTTGTTGTACCACATGTGCAGGAAAAAAAGACAGCTGTGGAGCTTTCTTTTCCTGGAGAACTCTTGCTAACAGTTAGCCCTGGCTGTGGGCTCTCGTTGATATAAAATGCTGGTAGTGCCACAATGTAAATAAAATGCATTGTCCCAAAAGCATTGGTCAGATTAATATGACGAATATGCCTCCTACCAGCTATTCATACGCTCTGTCATATTCATTGATTGTGTTGTTACTGTGTTTTAATTTGTGTATAATGATTTCCTTCTGTACACATGACATCTATTGCACCTGTCCATCCTGGAGAGGGATCCTCCTCTGTTGCTCTCCTGAAGGGTTCTTCCCTTTTTTCCCCCCATAAGGGTTATTTGGGAGTTGTTCCTGATCCCATGTGAGGTTCTGGGACAGGGATGTCTATGTGTACAGATTGTAAAGCACTCTGAGACAAATTTGTAATTCGTGAAAATGAGCTATACAAAATAAACTGAATTGAATTAAATTAACATAACTTGTGCAAATCTTCCGCACCCAACTGCAGTGATTGTATATTGTGCTGCCAAAACAGGGGTGAACTATATGTATTACCGTGCATGCATCCTGTTTGGGTGTGTAAGAGCTTACTGTACATGCTGGATATCTCTAAATGAATGCTGTTGTTTGACTCCGGTGTTTCTGTCGTTGCAGCTTCTCTTTTTCGCTACAACATCCTGTCACTGGTTCACTTCCTCTACCTGCTGCTACTGCCCTGGTTCCTGAGTCCCAACAAGCACACAATCAGAGGTGAGAACATTGTTTTTGTAATTGAGATCTCTGAATGGCATTTTACACCTAGTTGCTTTTTCTCAGATCCCACGTTTGTCAAATGACATGCGATTCCAATCACTGTAACTTCAGTTAGTCTGCGCTCAGTTCTCTGATGTCTGGGGTTCATTCTTGGCCATGATTTGCTTGTGAATGTTTGGATATAAGTTGATATGAGTTTAAGATTGTCACAAAACTGAGAGTTGCTGCCTGATAGATTTTACTCAGAGCAGTAAGTGTTCTTTTATAGAGTCCGTCCTCCCTTAAATTCATCTATTTTGTTTCACAAAACATATTACAGACTTAACATGTCTCGACTTAATGTTGTCTTGTTATATTATGAAGACTTCCTATTATTACGCAAAATCCACAAACCCAGTTAACACAAGAACCAAGTCATATTATAACAGTCATTTGGTGAGTAGTAATAACAAAAAACCTGGTGAACAAACCCATAATATATGGTTATGCAAGAAATAAAAACTGTAACATAAATTGAATGGCGCCACTGTTTTGTCCACACCTCTCACCAGTGTTTAAAATGAGTCTGCTAATAATCAAAATAAATAATGATTTCTAAAATTGCATCTGCAGTGCCTTCCGAGTCTAACTAAATTAACGGCTCCTTTCTATTTATACAACCACAGTCTGCTTGAATGCTGATATCCATAAATCATGTTTTGTTGAAAGGAGTACAAAGAAATGTAACTATGTGTTACCATATTTGAAACTACCTCAGCATTCAGTAATAATATAACTACAAGCCATAATTACTTATTTCCTGCCCGCCTTCATGCCAGCTGCAGGACCTATAGCCACGTCAACATGCATTGGACAGTGTGCTCCCACATAGCAGTTAACAATGGCTGGTTTGTTCTTTCCCTCCAGTGCAGTGGAAATAAAGTTTTCCGTCCAGTACTTCAAACACAGAGACAAAGATATGACATGTGTTCGTAATGACATGAGTCCAAGTTTACATCAAACAAGTCCAGCGCCCTTGGTAACAGTATGTGTGAGCGGAATGGCCGAACTTTGCTGGAAAAGTGGAGCCGTTTTTTTCTGCTCAATCTTTTTCTACTGTGCGTAGAAATGAATATTGGCCTCGTTTTATTTTTCACAAATTGAAGTGAGTGCTGGAATGTTTCTTTTTGGCCACAATGGAAATGTTCCTTAGCTGACAATGTGAACATGTGTGGAGAGTGAATGTGTAAATTACCGTGTGACAGAGCTCGGCCGCACCAAGTAGACTCCAGTAATCAGTAGCTTTTTTTCTTGGGGCACAAAACATGCAGCGCGCAAGTACGTGAACGCGAATGACGCCGGCTGGTCCGGCCAAACCTCGATGAACATACTCCTCATCGAGCTAATCACAGTGTTTCCATGACCACAAGGGTAAACAGACATGCCATCTGTGGAGGAATGCTTCATGGTGCAGCTTTCTCTGCTTGTTTGATGCTATTGCGCCCCCAGTTGCAAATTCCCAGGCGACACCTTAGGCTTCGTGACACACTCAGAACGCAGAGACATGTGAAATTGATTATGCACCAGAGGTGGGACTATTGCAGTTGTCAAGCCCTTGTTGAATGCTGGTCAAGCCATTGTCCACTGCGGTCAGCTGTGCAGCCACATACATCACTGCTGCTGCTCCCGAGGCGGTTTGCGGAACAGCCCTCTGCTTTGAGGCCTTCAAAGATTTATTATTTACCATCGTTTGCATCTTTCTGCGACAAGATACCAAGTTGAGACTCTGGCATAGCTCCGATTTTCCGTGGTGTCTTTGTTTGTCACCGCCCTTCTTCTGCACTCTTCTCCAGCTTTCTAAATACTTCCCCCACCCCTGGTAACATGCATGACACATGCTCTCTGATAATCCACACTCTAGATATGTGTGGCTTTTAGTAGTTTCCCTGCTAATATATTTTATTTCCCCCTATCCTCCTGTCTAAATGTGTATAGATGCTTTTCTTTAATAATATAGAATAGTTAAAGAGAGAGGGGGGAAAGGGGGGTGGGGGGGGCAGAGAGCAACTGGGAGTTCCCCAAAAGAAAAATCCACAGTGCTGCCAAGACTCTGACACACACACGCTCATACGGACAGACACAGGCACACATGCTTATATACACACACACACACACACACACACACACACACACACACACACACACACACACACACACACACACATGGGGGAAATCAAGTGACTAATAGGAAGCAGCACCATTTGGCTCAGAGGAGGATCAAGAGACAGTTTAAGTCAGCTCTCGAGATGACTCAACAACTGGCATGTGTTCAAGTATTCAATTATACTACGATACATAATGCATAACTCTCTGATTCTTCGTCATACTGTTAGGAGGGGATTGATATTGTTTAAGTTTGAGGATGTTGATGTCAGATTGTTTTTAACATCTGGATTTGTATGACCCTTTAGAGGAGTAATGTCTATAAACTCAGTGATGCTGGCACATTGCAGTTATTGGCCACTATGGAAGCATGGATTATGTATGTAAACCCCTCAGGAGAATATGCATTCATATTCTAAAAGGGTGAGTATTGTTGTAAAGCAATGGTACTAAGTGTGTGTTTTTCATTGGTCTGAAGTAAACCAGTATATGTGATTCATTGAATATTATAAACGAGCATTTATTAGTGCTTTTTTTTCGTGTTGGATGGCTCTTGATTGTCCGTCCGTCCTTCTGTTGGTCCGGTCCATTCAGTTGACCCTGATAGCTCATGAACGCTCCAAGGTAAATTTCTTTAAATTTGGCATTAACGTCCACTTGGATTCAAGGATGAAGTGATTAGATTTTGGTGGTCAAAGGTCAAGGCCACTTTGACCTCACATACCTTTTTATTATGCATGTACTTGTTAATGTATTCTTATAGCATAGTACTAAATAGCAACCAGATGCATGGCAAGAACTGGAGATTAGACCCAATGTAGAAAGGAAATAAGGACCAGAGAAGGAATGGCAAAATCTGAAATGACAGTCAGAGGCAGGGTCTGTCGGTCAAGGGTTCTAAGCGTTAAAATTCTGTAATAAATCAATAAATAGATAAGAAAATGGATTGAGTGGATTCACTGTGAGAAGAGGATGCAGGGTGTCCCACTTGCTCAACTTGTGAGCAGTGTATGTACTGAAGGAACTATTTTATTTCAACCATAGTTTCAACCATAGTTCCCACAGGAAACTGCTCATAACAAGGTATTTATACCTTCCTGCTGCTGTCAGGCTGCACAACAAACTGCAGTAGATCGCTGGACATCCTGGCAAACTCTGCACTTTACTTTACTCAGCACTTTACTTTGTTTTCCCTCTGTATATTTATTATTATTAGTATTTAGTTTTGTGTTTTATATTTATTTTCATTGATGCTCTGATGTGCACCGCTAATGTGATTTTTGAAATTTCCCCACTGTGGGACGAATAAAGGAATATCATATCATATCATATCATATTGAGTAACTGCATTCTATTCACTTAAATTAAATTTATTTAGTATAGCCAAAAATCACAAATGCGCTTCATATAAAATCGAAAGTTATGAGGTAATGGTCAGATTAAAGAGGGTTCTGTTGAAAGACATTTTTTAATTCTATTTTAATGCCATATGCAAGAACAAGGTCGAGGTTGTGGCTAAAACAGTGAGTGGGTATCTGTGCTCTAATATTCTAGTACTCTAATAATGAGATAAACGCTGCACTAAGGCTATTATTATCGACATCCACATGAATGTTATAATCTCCTACGGTAAATACTCTATCTGTTAATTCTGGCAAAGACATAACTGTTTACATTTTTTAAGTTATTTTTGGGGACTTGGAGCACAACAAGCCAAGTGTCATATACTCCCATTAAATTTGAGGGAAGCCAGACATCTCTCTGTTATAACGCACCAAAAAACAATCTAGATTGATGAATAGAAATGAACTGTCCCTTTAAGGTTTCAATGACATCATATATTTTGTTTTATATATGTATGTTTTACACAACAGAAGCACTTGACGGATGTATGTATGTGAACTTAACAACACTTTGGAACACGAACACCGGTCTCGTGGTTGAACGTCCTGTGATGACCCGTCTATCTCTCCTCACCCGCCCACCGTCAGGCTTTCTGACTGTTTATATTACATCATCAACTCTGCCCATTGTATCTACAGTATAGTCATGTGGAGGTGTTTTATTTGTGTGTCCATGAAGAAAAACAAGCAATATGAACAGATTACGTGCCACCGCCCCATAATGCTGCTCGGCGTGTTGTTACAGATTGAAGGTGTCGCAGCCAAACAAATGCGCGTGTGATGTAGTTACCTTCGCATTGAAAATGCGGAAGGTTATGTTTTGATCGCCTTGTATTTGTATGCGTGTGTGTTATTCGCGTAAGTCAAAAAGTATTAAACCGAATCGCATGAAATTTGGTGGGATGATTGTTTATTATCCGGGGACCATTTGATTAGATTTTGGGATCGATCGGGTCAACGGTCAAGGTCAAGGTCATGAAAAGGTCAAAATCTTCTTTTTACCATAGCGCGGTCAATTTCTATTCAATTGCCATGCAACTTTTATTTAAATGGTTTATTTAATAAGGGACAGTGCACATTGATAAAAACATTGCAGTAAATGTGCCAGAGTTAGCCAAGAGGCTATTTTTCATCTGTAGTCCCAATGTTGCTGATGTTAAGAACAAACCTAAAAACATAAGATTGCAAATACAATCTACAGATAAAGCAAATAAAATAGGGGAGAACAATGTTAAAATGGACAGAATAAAAACATAATGTCAGAGATACAACATAAAAGCTTACAGACTAAATGTGACATACAACTGCAAACAGGTGAACGACAAGAGAAGACACGCAGGTGGAGTAAACGACCGACCAGCAAGTCAAGACATACAGAGACCGGACAACAGACAGACAACAACTGACAACAACTAATGCCAACATGTTCATAATTCAATGCCCAATCTTGTGATATGCGAAGGTATGCGCTCTACCGAGTGCCCGTTCTAGTTAGTTCTGTGTGCCGTTTACTGGACCTGCAGAAAAACCTGTTTAAGACATGAAAGACAGTGAGGTTGCCAGGTTGGGATATAAATAAAAGATGAAAGCGGTTCGGGTCACATGTGTTAGTCTAAATGATTCGAGGTCACAGAGCAGATGTAGCAGGTTAAAGGGTATCTAATCCATCCTGCTCTGCCTGTTATTTGCGAACATGTCCTCTATTAACATTTTGGAAGTGGACAGAAAATCTTTCGCTTTGGAAACTTTCTTTTTGTGTGTAAAACAGGTTGCGTTCAATATTATATATTTAAAAACATTTACATTTATGGAAATGTTTGTTTGCAAAGGACAATAAATGTTCCCATAAATGTAATTCTTATTAAATGAGAGAGTCTTTAGTTTTTTGTTTAGTCAGGAAACTGACAAAGAGGTGAGCTTTACTGCAGAGCTTTACTCGGTTAAAATGGCATTGTTTCCTAATTATCTTCTGTCCTCCATCTGTGCTGCAACCACAGGAAAGAGAGAACAGGACTCTGGAACGTCTTTATGGCGCCAGCTGTGGCTGTATCTGGAGCACTCCTGTCATGTCTAACTAAATCAACGTGTACATTTTCCATATATTCTTATGCCTGAAGGCCGTGATTTAAATAGGTTGGCTTATTCGTCTTTGTTGGGGTTTTATTTGGGGTTTATTTGGACTTGTTGCGGTCGCATTCCTCTCATCATTTTTCTGAACGCAAGGATACAAACACAAAATGCTTGATTGTTCAGCAGTGAACATTAACAATGAAACAAGTTGGAATGAGAACAGCATTTTCTAGGAGCCCCGGCTATTTTATTACTCACCGTCAAATAGAACGGGTGTTACAGTTTGTTGGTTTATGAAAGTTACAAAAATATATAAATCTGAAAGGAGCCCTTTGAGTATATCAGTATTTAGTTATTGGAGTTACATGAGTGAACAATGGAAATAGTATTCAGAGCAGTCAGACTCATGAACAGAGCCTGTGTCCCCACTGACCCTCATGAACAGAGCCCGGGTCCCCCACTGACCCTCATGAACAGAGCCCGGGTCCCCCACTGACCCTCATGAACAGAGCCCGTGTCCCCCACCGACCCTCATGAACAGAGCCCGGGTCCCCCACTGACCCTCATGAACAGAGCCTGTGTCCCCCACTGACCCTCATGAACAGAGCCCGGGTCCCCCACTGACCCTCATGAACAGAGCCTGGGTCCCCCACTGACCCTCATGAACAGAGCCCGGGTCCCCCACTGACCCTCATGAACAGAGCCCGTGTCCCCCACTGACCTTCATAAACAGAGCCCGTGTCCCCACTGACCTTCATAAACAGAGCCCGGGTCCCCCACTGACCCTCATGAACAGAGCCCGGGTCCCCCACTGACCCTCATGAACAGAGCCCGTGTCCCCCACTGACCCTCATGAACAGAGCCTGTGTCCCCACTGACCCTCATGAACAGAGCCCGGGTCCCCCACTGACCCTCATGAACAGAGCCCGGGTCCCCCACTGACCCTCATGAACAGAGCCCGTGTCCCTCACTGACCCTCATGAACAGAGCCCGGGTCCCCCACTGACCCTCATGAACAGAGCCGGGTCCCCACTGACCCTCATGAACAGAGCCGGGTCCCCACTGACCCTCATGAACAGAGCCCGGGTCCCCACTGACCCTCATGAACAGAGCCCGGGTCCCCCACTGACCCTCATGAACAGAGCCCGTGTCCCCCACTGACCCTCATGAACAGAGCCCGGGTCCCCCACTGACCCTCATGAACAGAGCCCGGGTCCCCTACTGACCTTCATAAACAGAGCCCGGGTCCCCCACTGACCCTCATGAACAGAGCCCGGGTCCCCCACTGACCCTCATGAACAGAGCCTGTGTCCCCCACTGACCCTCATGAACAGAGCCCGTGTCCCCCACTGACCCTCATGAACAGAGCCCGGGTCCCCCACTGACCTTCATAAACAGAGCCCGGGTCCCCCACTGACCCTCATGAACAGAGCCTGTGTCCCCCACTGACCCTCATGAACAGAGCCCGGGTCCCCCACTGACCCTCATGAACAGAGCCTGTGTCCCCCACTGACCCTCATGAACAGAGCCCGTGTCCCCCACTGACCCTCATGAACAGAGCCTGTGTCCCCCACTGACCCTCATGAACAGAGCCCGTGTCCCCCACTGACCCTCATGAACAGATTAATTTGATTAATTTGATCTTATATGTTGACTGTTCTGATTCTGATTCTGATTCGAAGCCGAATGAGCAATATGGACGTGCACTCGTTCGCACCCTGGCCTCACATCAGGAAGGCTGGTTTCCAGCCTGCCACCCAGCTGGGTTTGCTGCCTGTGGTGTTTACATGTTCTTCCTGTGTTTGTGTTGGTTTCCTCCTGGTGCACTCCCAGTTTCAAATGCTAGTTTTACCTCTTCAAGTGTGAGTCACAGGAATGATTTTGAGAATGACTGTTCCATTCAGGAAATAGCCCGAGGAGACGTATGTTTTCGAACAGTGTTTGGTTTGAAAAAAATGTCTTTTGACAATCAGCTGAGCCACTCGCACTTTTCAGCTCAACTCCATCGGGCTCCGCCTGCATCTCTAAATTCTGGGTCCACAAGCACAAAATAATGTCACAGATGCTATACGTCCATGTTTTTCTATCGTCTATATTTCCTGCCCTCTCCTTCTGTGTTCAGATAGGGTCAGTTGATGAAGTCTAAACTACTGCTCCACAACTCTATTCTTATTTTATGTGGCTAAAGTCAAGGAATGGTCATGGTTAAAAAGAAACCAGTGGGACTGACCACTGTAAATAGGATTTTGTTGTTGTTGTTGTCATCCATCCAACCTTCATGTAGACTTTGTCACTCTTTAATAACATAAACTGACTACTTCCTGTTGACCTGGTGGACAAGAGTCACAACTCTTCCATCAGCTAAAAGGTTTGTTTCTTGAACATAATTGTTGGAGCTATTTATTTTATATTAGTATTTAGTTATTTTATTGACAAGTAGTGTTGTTTAATTATTCAGGTGTTTTGCTTATTCAGGTTTGATGTTTTTATATATTATAATAGCTTTTTCTTGTGATAGTTTTTAGTTTAGTTGAATTCTTTGTTGTTGTTGTTGATATATATTTAGTCTTTTGATTGTTCATTTGTTCACTAATTGGGTAACACTGTGGGCACCTGTGGTTATATATGTAGGAGTAGGCAGGTACAGGACCAGCATGCACCTGGGTAGGCCTATGTTGTTGTTTTTTACCAGTTCCTTTGTTCTTTTGTTTGTTTGCTTGTTTTATTTAGTTAAATAAATTATCAGGAAAACGGAATCCTGAATGGAGATTAATTTCTCTTGGCTGTGTAAATGACAAACTCACAGTGCATCAGTGGCAATTTGATTTATGTTTGTTTTTGATTTATTGGACAAATGGCCACTACAACAATCATATGTTGATTTGGGGCATTTCCTGCTATCTCTTTACTTGGAAAGACATTCTTCCATGGTACACTGGCAAAGTCTGAATTGTATGTTGTTCAGTACTGTTCCCTTTGACATTAAAGAACAAAATTATAGTTATGCTTTGTTTTTCTTTTTTCATCAGAAAATCCCCAAAAGACCCAAATCAACAATATGCATGTCTCACTTTTGTTGGAGCTATGCTAGGCGACTTTCAACTGCATCCAGTCTTAATCTAAACACATGACATCTTCTCATCTGACTTTGATTAACAAGGTTTATAAGAGCATTATGAATATGCCAGAATGTTCTCATTTTGTGTACGTTACTCTGTTTCCTCAGGATTGATCTCCATCCTCTTGTCTTTCTTGTCTCTTTGTCTTCCAGGTCACACAGGACAGTTTATCAGAGTGGTTTTCTGCACCAGTCTACTATTTGTACTGGCTCATATCTGCTTCCAGACAGTACTATACACATATCCTCCTCTCAACATTGCCATAGGTGATAACTGTTCACAATGGGACACCATAAGCAGAATTATAGGACTGTCCAGGTACGTAACAAGTGAAACACCAGTGATACATGCCAGTGATGCCAGTGACATTGTCTGATATGCTACAAATTTTATATGCTCACACATTTCATGTAATATGACAGAGGAGGCAGGAGCGGATTCATTTGATCTGCCACCACAGGCGGAAGACGTGCAGAATATATTATTATATATTATTTTAGACGTTTCAGTTGCATCTCGCTGCAGGTATTTGGAAACGGGAATATCTTTGACCTCCCTTAACCTCCACATATGCATGTGTGTGTGTGTGTGTCCCGTAGGCTACCCTTGGATGATCCATGGAGTGTGTTACGCCTTCTCTGTCCTGACATGGGCGTGTGTGTGGTCACCTTGACAACAATCGTCCTCTGCAGCAGATTGGTCAGGAACAGAGAAATGGTGGCTGCCGCCAACATTACATCGGTGAGTCATGTGTATGTCTGCGAGATTGTGACACAGGATGGACCCAGGGGTCACTGTGTTGTCGGGATGAAAGTTGAATGTTTTAGGAAGTGATTTCACTGAGGATCAGGTTAGTAAGCCTAAGGTTTTATGGAGCAGGTTTACACTTACCAGTGCCTCATTAAGGGGCCAGTAACTAATGAAACAAGCCTAAGTCCTGGGCGGGCCTTTTTTTGCAGTAACATTTTCTTTATCGTGTTGCCGGTTGATGTTGATTAGTAACTGTAACAGGTTCGTGGCCGTCACGGCCGTAGGTTTCTCCCCCCAAGCACCCAAGGATGAGAACACACCAAGGATTATTGGTCATATATTTTACTGCAGACTGTGCCCCAGTTGATTAACAATCAGCCACCAGCTGGGGCTAATAAGACCTGGTCCCGACACCATTCCCTGAACCACAGCCCCGCTACACCCACTCTGTAACCGAGCCTAACACAATACTGTTGGTTATCTTAGAAAGAGAATAAGGAAACTTAAAAGGAAGAGTGTAAAAGGGAGAGGAATACGATTGCTGTATTCGATGAGCGTATCTGATATTTCATTTGAAATGTACAAATGAACAAACTGTGTCCATTAGATAAAATACAATGTAGTTGGGATAATATTAAAACATTTAAATTTATAAACTCAAAACGCCAGTTAATTCTGAAAAAAAATGGCCTTCGTCATAGTAAATCTCCAGGGTAGTGTGATATTTCATATTTGATTCATTGGATTTCATCAAAATCATATTGTGATGATATGAGCGTATGTTTTCTTACTTCTCTTACGAAGTTCAAAAACAGGAACACACATCAGGATCCACCTCTGATGACCTTAGTGTGAGTTGTGTTATTTCTCAGTTGTGTCCACCAGCTCTCAAAGGGTTGCCTCCATGTTGGGAACACTGACCTCTCGTAAACTATGAGTCACAACAGGCATATTTAGCCTGAAGATCCCATTGCAGTGGAATATCCCAAAACTGGTTTCTCACAGACCTTTAGGACAGCAGAGACAGGGGCTATGAGATAGCATGTTACATGTTTCTTGGCATCGGTCTTTGTCTTTATCCAACTCCAAATCTTCAATGAATAACTTTTTTTGTTCAACCCTCCTGTTACCTTCAAATTTACTAAAATATTTTACCCGTGGGGCCAATTTGACCCCAGCACATTAAACCTTTAGAAAATGATTAGAATTAATATTGTTTCCCAAGTTTAAATGTCAGGTACTTTAATTTTGTTTGTTGACTACCTAAATAACCCTTTAAATAAATAAAAAAGTTGATATTTCTTATCTGTTTTACACAGCCCGGGGTCAAATTGACCCCAAAGAACACTGATGCGTAGAAGTTGTGTACAGGACATTGAAAACATATCAATGTTAATTTTATGTTTACCCAGTTGTCCCCAATAAATTAGGAACAGTCATGAAATATGAAGCAAAAAAATAATGTAAATCATTTTTTTTGAGATGTTAAATTTACCCCAACGATAATAGGAGGGTTAAGATGTTCCCAGAAACACCTTAATTGTTGATTTTTTAATTACGTTTCTGTAGTTTTTGTGTCTTGTGTCCTGTTTTATTTTGAAGTCCCCGTTAAAATAACAGGTCAACAATGCATGATCTAAAGTTTAGATTCTAAACAGTACAAACCAACACAAGGGAACGAGACAAACAGGGTTTGAATACACAGGGAGGGCGCAGGTGATTGAACACAGGTGGAAACAATCGGGGACAGGGCAGTCAATCACAGGGACAGGAAGTGCAGGGAAACAGAGGACGGGGACTTCAAAATAAAACAGGACACAAGACAATATCTTGTTGATGTGCCGTGTGTCTATGTTAACTTCTTCACAGTCTTCATGTGTATGGGCTTGAAAAGACTTTAAATGCTGATTGCATCTTGATTTTCAGATACTCTGTTTTTCTCCCATGTGGAGTTGTTATATTATACAGTTTAGTGGCTTTGGGGTGTCATTGGTCAGTGTGTATGCTTTTCAGTTATATCCAGATGTTGCAAAGGTCTGAAAATGGGTTTGCTGCTTGACTGTGACGGCTCTAAAAGCGAAGGGTTCCAAATGTGTTATTGTGCAATCTACTGTGCTCCTGCCAAGAGGAGAGCTGTGGGTGTAACGGACACAGCAGTCCCCTCTTAACCTTCCATCCAATATGCACAGACTGAGGGCCTGCACATGTTAATCTTTTTCCTTGTTCGCATTTTAGTTTGTCATTTCATCAGAAGTATTCTTTGGGGGAAGAGTGAGTTAGTCGTTAGTTCTGATATTAATGTGTTGTTCTCCTTTTGTGCTAGTAGCTATGTGCCTGCGTTCATATTGCCTACAGTTAAGTAAGGGCACATGTCTCCCATAAGTTAAGGTGTGATTCTCAAAGGTAATTCAGCTGGAAGTTTTTAGATCACGCATAGGAAGTTGTTCAGGTCTTTTTTCAATTAAGACATCATTTTCACCTTCTTGAAGTTCAATGGAATTTGTATTCGGCTTTAAACCAGATAAGTATTCCCCTTCACACCTGGTCACATCATTGTAGGGCCTATACAATGCTGATTCATAACCAATCATTCACAGCGCAGCCAGGTGTCGTGCCCTAGATGCATTGGGTTTCTCTCGTAAATGATTGATCATATTTCATAATTCAGAGGGTTCCATTTGCACACAGCAGTGAAGTCACATTTTGTATGAGGATGATGAGTGACATTCCTCTCTCCATGATTAGAAACATGATATATTTGCCATCTGTTACTGCATATCATGACTGAGTGATTTGCTGGTATTTTGTGGATAGGGACATTCGGACCCCCTCCTCTCTACCTCCTTCTGTTTAATGGTGAGTGGAGGACTGGATCGTGGTCCATGCCTACTACTCATTATTCATACATTCTGTCATATTCATTGAATGTGTTTATGTAACTCTGTAACACTGTTCATCTGGACACATGACATATATGACTTCTGTCCATCCAGAGAGAGGGATCCTCCTCTGTGGCTCTCCTGAAGGTTTCTTCGCTTTTTTGCCTGTGAAAGGGTTTTATCTGTTTTTTTGGACATTTTTCCTGATCCAATGTGAGGTCCTGGGACAGGGATGTCGTATGTGCACAGATTGTAAAGCGATTTTCATGAAATTTATGAATGATAGTCATGAGCTGCTGAGGAAGAATCCTCACGTTAGGTGACCCCCTTTCCTTTAGCACTTCTTACACTATCCGTAGAACAATGTTTTTGGCCCACATGCTAAGGTTCTAAAAACAGTTAAATTGCCATGTAGTTCGCTCTGTCCAACATTTTCACATTATGTAAGAAGCATTGCCATCTTTAGTGATGCTAATGGAGTATTACATAGTAGACCGCAGAGTGCTGCCATTACTAGCGACTAAGGGTAAATAATTAGCAGTTTTATGTAAAGGTTTTAGTTTATTGAAATATGCCTTTTATAATAATGAGCACACAGAGACTCATTAGCAACCCTGCAGTTGTTTGTTTTTTGCTCAAATGTCC
Organism: Pseudoliparis swirei; assembly: GCF_029220125.1. NCBI lineage: Eukaryota > Metazoa > Chordata > Actinopteri > Perciformes > Liparidae > Pseudoliparis > Pseudoliparis swirei. Next base: position 5,215,193 of record NC_079404.1, on the reverse strand, counting down.
CATTTGACACATCCAGCCGACCCAAAGCACCATTATCATCCTATTAAAATCAGGTTTGTGTCCACTTGATGAATTAAATCCAATGTTCACTCTCCTTTACGCTCTGGTTTGATCTCCAAGAATTACCCGCTTAAACTCAAGCTGCTTAACGCTCCACTGGTAGTAGTGCACGGTTACAGAGAAGTAGCTTTTATACTGGAAATAGCAGCTTGTAAACTTCTGCAGTTAACAATATTTCTGAAACCTACTATGTATTACAGGTCCAATCAATTCCCAGATGCATTGTGTTTCTCTCGTAAATGATTGATCATATTTCATAATTCAGAGGGGTCCTTTTGCGCACAGCAGTGAAGTCACATTTTGTATGAGGATGAGTGATATTCCTCTTTCCATGATTAGAAATCATGTTAAGTTCACCATTACCCTCCCGGGCTGCTGTCGTCTTCCATAAACAAGGCTATGACAGGTTTGTAGCAACCAGAGGGATATTCGGTACTATATTTTATTACTTTCAGACCGCAGACTGTGTCTCTGCTCTCCACTCTCCAGTCTTCAGTCCCTCCCGCTCCTTTATGGAGACCGACTCGCAGATACACAAACACAGATCGTCATCAGCTGGGCTGATGACAATCAGACACTGTTCCCTGAACCACACCACCACTCCACCCACTCTGCAGCCAAGCCTAAACACACCCCACTGCCACAAAGGCATATACTGCAGTGGGTATAAGAATAGGGACGGTATAAAACGCCTACATTTAGACTAAACCATAGTAAGCATTTCCATACGCAATTAAGAAGAGATGAAGCCGAGGAAGTAGATGTATATAATCATTCAAAAGTGGCCCACATGCAGGGAATGGCTGCAGGTATCCTAAGAAAAAATTAGGAAAACTCCCAAACAGATATCTAATTAACTCACATCATGTGAATTACTCGTGGTGGACCACGTCATGTTTATATTAGTTTAGAGTTTGTACATGCACCATGTGAAAAGCAAGACTATCCTGTGTGTGAAAACACCGGAAAGTATGCACCTTTTAAGTTGATGTCGGTGAATCAATGGACAGAGGAGAAACGCCGTTGAGCTTGAGGAAATAATCCGGTCTCAGTGTCCTGTCCAACACACAGTTGCATCCCCACTCCTTGGAAGACTGTGTTAGAGGAAGAGCGACCGGCTGAAGGGCAGGTGATATCCTGTATATGAACCTCACCGCCACCAGACCTTCCATAAACACAAGGCTGGCCCACGGGAGACCGACACGGAAAAGTCAACTTGGTCGTCAATTATATCTGTGTATATGTAACGGTGTGTGTGTGTACGTGTGTGTGTGTGTGGGGGTTAGTTTGAATTGAAAGGGGAACACTCAAAGTAGATCCTCAAAAGTACAGTAACTGCAACAGCAACTGGCTAACTCAGGGACCGGTGATTTAACTTATGAAATACAGTCGACTGACTTTATTCGTGGTGGCAAAACAGCGAATATCAACTTGAATGGGAATAGAGCCCGGCTTCGTTGACCTTCCCGTCCACTGAGGATTAATCTTCCTTCTGCAAGTTAAAGTGGGGGAGCACAGGGCAAGTTATGCGTCTCCTTTAGGATCCAAGTGAGTTAAAACAAAAGCTTGTTGCTCGCCGAGTGAGTTTATGAGTGACCGAGGTTGTTTCTTCGGGTACCAATGTTGTTCTTACCTCCTTTTAGCAACATGAGTCGCAGTGGAACGCCGCAGTGTGAGGGTGCGCGTGGATGTTTATAGTCTCGTTGTCTTCATGGCCGTGTCACAGGGACTCCCTGAGGTCCAATGAGGCCCCGGTGTTGTGGGTACGAAACCAAATCTTTAACGCTTGATGGGTGGCTCGGCGCGGTTTAAACCAGTTCAGGCTTTTTTATTTCACACATAGGCTTCTTTTTTCTTCCTCCACATGGTGAAGTGTGTCATATGTGTCATTATAATTCTTAAACTTGATATGGTCTTTCATGTGGAGCGTTGTTTACAGTTTTAATAGTTAGAAGCCAAATATATCCGCTTCTAACTCTCGGGGCCTTAATGAATTTGTTCCTCAATTTTGTGCCTCCTCTCCCGGTGATCCTCCGGCTTGTGACCCCGGAGCTCATCGCTCCATCTTGAAGGACGTCAACACTTCCTAGAATGCATGCTAATGGGAAGAAGGCTTGAACGGTGTAGCAAAAAGCCAGGCGACACCGGTGGATTGTTTAGGAATGTCTCTTTGGCACCTGTGACATAAGAGAGTGACGCACAGCTAGAAAAATCTCTAGAAATGTAACTGTTCCTTTTGCATTCAGGGGTTGTCGTTAAATAGGTTGATCAAACTTTTCGCCCTTTACCCTTTAGCGAACTTCCACGGAAAGATGATATAACTGAAATATCAATGACACAATCTGAATTTATACACTTTGTTCATAGACTGCTCTCAGGTAGCTTAATGGTTGAATTACCATGTGCCTGCACCCACTCCAGAAAAGACCCGGGGTCAATCTTGACAATCAAAATGATTTATGAACTATAAGACCTTCGTTAAGGCCCTGCAAGGCTTTATGAACCAACGTTTCTGGTTTTTACAGACATCTACATTCCTGAGGGACACATCCAATATATATGTATATATATATATATATATATAATAAATATGTGGACAGTTGATGCAGCTGTGACACATGTCATATTTAAATGCTCAGAGGTAAAATGGGTCGTTCATTAGTCCGCATGTCAACGCTTCCTTGGGCAGGATAGTGAACCCCACATTGCTCCCGGAGGGGGGGTGTTTGTGTATGTGTGTGTGTGTGTGTGTGAATGGTTGATGACACGTCGTGTCAAGTGCTTTGAATTCGTTTTAGTCCATTTACAATGGACCCTTTGATGTGACACAGTGAGTATCAGCATGTGTGAATATTTTCTTAAGTCTCCGAAAACCACTGAGAGTGAATCTTGAGATGTTGACGTGATGCGTCGGTGGTTTTGTTTCAGAGGCCTGAACAGAGCTGACACCTGCTCTCTGAAGCTCGTGCTCAGCAATGAGGGGTCGGACCAGAACAAACAAAAACACACATTGTGCGTATGATACGCAAGATTATACTTTTTAATAGAAAGACTGTTTTAACTGCCATAAATATTATTTATGTCATTTATAATAAGTTTGGTTGCATATTATTATTATTTGTACAACTCGTTTTGTTAAATATTGGTTTTGTTTTAATTTGCATTTGATGGGAACTATTTTGGTGACCGATGTTGCGCTGGGACGCATTTGGTTGCGAACATCTCAAAAAGACACGTGCGGGAGTAATTAGTATAAAGTGTAAGTGAGTGTAAGATTAGTATTTCTAAGTGGACCCATTCCCTCTTGGTTGTGCGCAGCCAGTGAGGTATGTTCTTTATGTTTTCTGTTCATGTTTTCGTCGCGCATATTTCTGTTTTTATGTAATGTGAACGCCAACCTTTATTAAATGTATTTATACAGTTTGACGGTGGATTGTTGACTGAAGTGCGCGTGAATCCAATAAATCCATCAGTAACCCAAGAACGACGGTGCCGTGTATTTCCTGGAGGGAGTGATAACTGTTGTCAATTTGAAAAGCAAAAATCACATTTTCAGCAGGCTAACCAAAAATGGCTGAGGGATAAACATGTTGTTCAGACTGGTGGATAGTTCTTCTCCAAGTGTAGAACTGAGATCCACAAACGCCTCTTTGATTCATTATTTGTAAATTAATTTAATGTATTCACGGATGTTTGTTAGATTGTGCTATAATAACTTTATCTATGTTCCTTTCAAACTTTAGCTTGAAGATGGTTCAACAGAAAAAAACATAGATGATGATGAGGAGGAGGAGGAGGAGGAGAAGGAGGAGGAGGTGGATGAACCATCAGGAGATGAAGAACGATCAGGAGATGAAGATGAAGAAGAAAGGCCCCTCCCTGGCGACCCTGATGAGGAGGTTTCCACAGCAACCAGAGCCAAGCAGCTGGCTGAGCGTCTGAAGAGCAAAGCTCGGAAACTTCTTCGGGACTTGGGGAAAATCTTGGCCATCGGCTTGCTGGCTTTGGCTGGTAGGATCGGTGTTTCAACAACATCTTCTCACATTTCCTAATTTTTCACAACGCATGAAGAAGAAGCTAGGAAAAAGCAGAGGTGCTCCGATTGGCTTTGTCAGTCTGTTTATATCCAGCATTGAAAAAACACATAATGACAGCGAGCAGCAACACTCAGAAGTATGCATTAATTACCAGAGCATTACAAAATATGGCCTGAAACGACACGGTTTACATGTTAACGTTTGTTTAAGGAATTAAGATCATACTGGTAAAGAGAAAATTAGCACTTTAAAAAGACCGCTTTGAAACTATTAGACGTATTTTAGGCCCCAGCTTTTATTTGGTTCTGAAAATGACAAATGTAAAACATGTATTTGCTAAACATGCCAAAGACTTTAAGGCAGTGTGGATGACGTCTTCTTTCTGTTCATTTACACAACATTCCAATGACTACACTGGTTTGACAGCGAGCACATGCGTCCCAGATGTTCGGATAAGTTTCCGTGTGTTTTTAGTGTCGAGTCTGACGACCTCCCTTTTCCTCCCAGGCATCACGCTGCCCTCGGCCTTCTCAGCCGTCTACTTCCTGCTTTTCATCGGCGTGTGCACGTGGTGGGCGTGCCACCTTCCCATCAGTCACCTGGGTTTCAATGCACTGTGTGTGATGGTGGGCTTCTTCACTGCTGGTCACATGGTTTGTCTGTACGTGTACCAGAGTCTGCTGGCCCAGGCCCTGTTCCCTCCACACAGTCTGTGGGCCAGGTAAGACTTCAGCTCAGCTACCATTACATGTTTTGATTGAAAAATAGGGGTGTTGCAGTACACTGGTATCGACTATAATCATATTTAAAAACATATTGTTTTATAACCCTCGTCTAGTGAAAATCTAATAAAGTGAAAAGTGAGGAGACCGGTAATAGTATCTCCATAGGTTAATCAGTTAAATAATATCTTTCTTGTCTTTGTATTCATTATACATTGAACAATGTTAACATGAAGCAACACCTTCTGGACTGTAACCCAAGAAGGAATGGCAAGATTTTAATTTTAATTTTAATGTGATCTAAATGTTCTCTGGGCAGACAGGAAATTTGCTTTGAAGCATGTTGGGTGAAAAAGAAAAACATTTTTGCGAGGCACATTCTTTGACTGATGTTTCACCTTTAATTAGTCAATCATTTTCACATTTACTCTGGAATGAGATCACTTTTCTTCCACCCATGATTCCACCTTGTGTATCCCAGCTTGACTACAGTCCACTAAAGTCATGTGAGACCCATGAGTCACTGGTGAGTAAAAACAGCGCCCCCTTACTGTGCCTGGATAGTTTATTTTCGCAGTTCCAAAAATATTCCCGAGCTACAGCTATCATTTGTCTCTGTCTAAAAACGGACTTGGCAGCAAGCACTTGTTCAACTTGCAGCAAGCTGCAAAAAAAGTGCCACGTCATCGATATGCAACAGTTTCTCACATCCAGTTCATTAAATGCTGCAGCTTAGTCCACGGCACTATGTGTCCATGACATCCCCTTTGCGTCCGTTTTTCACTCATTAGTCTCTTTTCAAAATGTACTTCCATAGATTTGCTTTTTTTTAACGTTTACTATAGTCAACAACACAGCCTAGTTACGTTTAGGCAAAACTACTCGCTTAGGTTCAGGGAAGGATCATAGTTTGGGTTCAGATTTGTTTGATTACCTAAAATAACTGCTTGTTACACAACATCCCTTCAATAGGCTTCATAAGTTACACACAGGACACAGTCTCCTGGGTTTCTTTTACCCATTCTACCCGCCCTGTGCAGACTCTCGCTCTTTTTCCGACATCAGTTTCTCTGATCATAATAATGATGTGGATTGGTTACGATGAAGTTAGTTGAAAGCTCAGTATGTCTTGATGAATTTGGAGTGAAAACAGGTTTGCAATATGCCATTCACACATTTCTAAAGGAGCATCGTCACTTTTTTAATCTCCAAAATCACTCCTTTACTGCTCCACTAAATGTTGACCTAGAAAGGCCTCTCTGCTCCCGTCATGCTCCTTGCTGTCGTCACAATGTAGACAATGCCATGGGATATTCTGGAGGCCAGCGGGCTTCAAGCTCATGTTCCTTCCTCCCCAGGAAACCCTTAATATCTATTAATAGTGTGCTTGCCTTGCAATGTGGAATCTGAGTGTGACTTTAAAGAGGAGAAAACAGAATGTGAGTGTTAGAGCCGAGGAATGTGAGGACAGTGTGATTTCTGGAGCGGTATGTGTGGAATGACGAGCAAGCAGCCGGCAGCTGATGTTTTTGACGCTGAATAGCAGAAAGGTGATCGCAGTGCAGCATTACGTATGACTTCACCTCTAGTTGCTCTCTCATCTATCTGTCTTGCCAGGTATCTGTTCCTGTTACCTTGCTGTCAGCACAGTGTGTGTGTGTATATATTTCTATACATATTCATTGTTGTGACTCACAAGAAAAGGAAAAACCCTGCATCGTGATCATCACGCGAAGTAATAAGTCTGAACAACTCAATGGATGATTAGACGTGACGTATTTGGGATAAATCACACGTTTCCACACTAAAATGCAAAGTTAGTGGTTTATCAACTTTAAAATGTACATCAGGGTAATGTTGAAGCATGGACAGTAACGGTACAGTATATATAACATTACTATAAATGCTTCTGAAGAGGTAGAGATGGCAAATGCGTGGCCTAATGTTAACCATTCCGAAGTCAATGTAAACCATCAAATGAACAGAAAATAAATGTTTATTTAAAATACTAAAACAAATTTAAATACTTTATTTGATTAACAAAAATAATCTTGTCCCAAGTAGTTTTCATTATGTAACTTAAGCAAAAGTTACACAGGTCAGAATTCCTTCTTATATCTGATTTAAATCATGGTAGCATTATATTTTACCCAATACTCATTTTTACCGAGTAGAGCTAACGGAACCTCCGCTCACGCTGCCTGCTCCTCCAATTCTATGTGAATTAATGACCAAACAATCATTTGTATGAGTAATTCAGTTGTCAAATGGGATTTAATGTGTTATGGTTGTTCCTCCACAACATATTTAGGACTAATTCTGAACTTTACATATTCTTCACACTCGTGGGGTGTGTGTCTGTAATGTTATCCTCGATGACGCTGCGTTCCGAAGTAAAACTATCATGCGACAGTGGCTCTAATTGTGATCGGCAACACAAACTGAAATATGAAACCGATAGGCCTACCGACTGAAAACCAGCCCGTTTAAACCGGCAGCCAATGGAACTGTAAATACACTGTACACTGGGAGGTGTAACGCTAGTGTAACCTGTAGCTCTATTTTGATCATTGTAATCAAGGTTTTTGGACTAGTCACCAGGTTCGGCTACGGAGCTACATTTTTGTTGGGGGGAAAAACACCAAATCAAATAGTTCAGATTAAGGGTGTCCTGGTATTCAACAAAAATCAAATAACATATATTCATAATGAAAACAATAAACTTTAAGGTGGAAAGTCATCCATGTGCTTCACACTTTTGGGAAGCTCGCCATCTGATATGAGTTGGTGCTCCAGGTGATCATCTGCTTCTGACCACAAAAACAAAACCTACAAAAAGTCACAAAAACAGTTAATTTAAACAACATGTTAATAGCAGCAACCAAAGCTCTGACAGTCAGGGGGAAACCAAGGAAAAGAAAAACCACATGCAATAAAACAAAAAGGGGGTCTAGCATATAAACAAAATATGCTAAGTGCTAAGCTAGCATATTGTATAGTCCACAACATACAATTCACTTATCAGTTATGCAAGTTATATATATATATAATATATAAGGAACGTCGGTCACGTACAGAAAGTGACCTTCCTTGACCCGAATATTCATCCAACACTCTGGTCCTAGATTGGTCAATAATATTCTTTGCCTCAATGAGCCGATCAGCGGGTTACACTAGGCTAATTAGACACAGGTGCAGTCAATCAGGGGCAGGCAGACAAACACAGTGGCGGGAAAACACAGAAAGGCGGGGAGTGTAATGGTCTGAAACGAAAGGTGAGTAACACCAAATGGAACAGGAAATACTGAAATGTCTGACATAAAGAGACTTAACTAGGAAACGAGACGAGGCGTGACAAACAGAAGGAACACCACAAAGACAGGAACACTAAGTATGACCGTGAATGTACAAATACGACCAGAAACAAACTAAAACCACAAAAACAAGATCATGACAGAACGGGGCCGACAAAACAGACTTCTGATTATTTTAATAGCTCCACTTCGGTGCTCCACCGTTACCGTTTTCTAATATTTCAGCTGCCGTACATACTTCTGTTCACAACAGTATTAACTAGAATGGGCACTCGGTAGAGCGTAAACCTTCGCATATCACAAGATTGGGCATTGAATTATGAACATTTTGGCATTAGTTGCATGCCAATTGGATAAAAATTGACCGCGCTATAGTAAAAAGAAGATTTTGACCTTTGCATGACCTTGACCTTTGAACCGATGGATCCCAAAATCTAATCAAATGGTCCCCGGATAATAACCAATCATCCCACCAAATGTCATGCGATTTAAGAAGATGTTGACCTTTTCATGACCATGACCTTTGACCTGATCGATCCCAAAATCTAATCAAATGGTCCCCGGATAATAACCAATCATCCCACCAAATTTCATGCGATTCGGTTTAATACTTTTTGAGTTATGCGAGTAACACGCATACAAATAAATAAATACACGCCGATCAAAACATAACCTTCTGCATTTTCAATGCGAAGGTAATAAGCATTTTGTTCAATATGTCATTAACTAAGAGCCTCCTGTTGTTTTGATCCCGAACCCTTCTCACTCGTTCTCTTTGTATTCCTTTATGTCCAGACTCTTTGGTCTGAAGGCCATCATCATAACAGGAAACTGCTCCTCACCCTATGACCTGAACCTGAATGCGGATCATGATTGGCCAGTTTACGTCAACCCGGGAATACTGTTTCTCCTCTACATTACCATAACAACAGTTATCAAGACAGGGTATCATGGAACACCTAACCAGGTAACTGCTACTTCTTCATCACTACTGAGATCTGTCCATAGCAGAGAGTATTTCAAAGAAAACTAGAACGGGCACTCGGTAGAGCGCATACCTTCGCATATCACAAGATTGGGCATTGAATTGTGAACATGTTGGCATTAGTTGCATGCCAATTGGATAGAAATTGGCGTATGGTAAAAAGAAGATTTTGACCTTTTCATGACCTTGACCTTTGACCCGATCGATCCCAAAATCTAATCAAATGGTCCCCGGATAATAACCAATCATCCCACCAAATTTCATGCGATTCGGTTTAATACTTTTTGAGTTATGCGAATAACACGCATACAAATAAATAAATAAATACACGGCGATCAAAACATAACCTTCCGCATTTTCAATGCGAAGGTAACAACAAGTCGGCATTGGACCGCACCACTTATTCGTGTTTACTTATTCTTTGATCAGAAATTCGAATTTAAATCCAATTAAAAAAATTGTATTTTTAATTGTCAACTATTTGAGTAAATTTCCACGCATGGCTGCATGTATTGAGACAACATTTTACATTTAAGGACTCTCAAAGTGAGTGTGAAAGTGGTATAGTTTTGGTCTTGGTTCCAAAATTTCGGGTCAGTAGTGACCCTATAATGAAAAACGTTCTTACTTCACTAAATAATAACTGGATTATAATTTGTACACCTTTTTACATCTGACACTCCTTGCACTACGCTACTGGTAAGCAGACCCAGTGAGATGTCAATCCAATCAAAGTGTTCTGCTTTTTCCACTTTTATTGCTGTTTTGGTTTTAAAGGAAGCACAAGAGCTCTTTAAAAGTTTTAACTTTGGCACAATGATTGTATAGCGTATTTGTGGAAATGTGTTTCTTATCAGATGCTGTATCTGTGTGTTCAGCAGGTCGAGGAGAAAATAGAAGAGGAGGAGATTGTAAGGTTACGGTCATGGAACCAACAGACACATGATTATGAAGATGACACACAGGTAAATATTAATTTCTCTATGTGTAGTGAAGTAATTCAAATTTGAACCCTTTTAAGAAACTACAATGAGAGTATGGATGAATTGTTTCTTATTCAACACCTGAGCGTTTTATGAAGTGGAATGAAATGGTGAAGAAAAAGTCCCATTCTTTAATAAAACTATTCAAATGTCCACTAAATTGTTTGTTTTGGTGCTGGAATGTTTCAGCTCATGCTGCTGTCGATGGGCTCAGAAAGCAGCAGAGGAGGAACGATGGCTGGAGAGAAGGAGCCGGATCCGGGTATCAAACGCTAAACTCTTTACAGAAATGATCTATGTAACTAAAACATTTTTACAACGGTGGACAATCTATTCAGGATTTAGATGATTATACATTCATTTGACAATTAAGAGGAAGTCATTTTCATCAGGTTTGATAACGATATCAAAATTAATGATATGTCACTTACAAGTGTCAGGCACCAAAATACCACACAGGGGGGCAAAAGCTATTATCAAGAAAAAATGGGTAAGATTGTTAGAACTCTGCTGTAAATTTAATATTTTTTAAATGTGGCATTGATTTCTATTAAAATAATCTTAGCAATACCAGATCAGTTCATACAACAGGTATCTATTAAATTATAATGTTGATGTTTTGCCTTCATTTTGTAGTTTAGCTTTTCATCTATTTTGAACTCTTTATGAACCCTTTCTGTAAGTCAGCATTAGATGCACAATTACCCACAATTCATAGCAATGTGACGTTAAACACGCAGTTTCCAATGGAAGCATGGAGACGGAAAAAAAAGAAGGTAAACAAAGAGGACGGCACTTGGGTGATCACCCCGATAAATTACATTTAAACCACAAGATTGAGGATTAAATTTGGAACATAAAAACTAAATTAGAGGAATGCAAGCAAAAATTATATATATATATTTGTCTATTTCATTATTATTTGACCTCTCATCTCGTGAGTAAAGAGTCCGGACGACGTTCAAATCGGGATAAAAAAGTACAAAATAAATACCGACAATTGAGGGTTCAGGGTCTGAGGTCTTAGGGGGGACAACATCTGTGAGGGTTTAGGGCTGTCCCACAATACGTTGGAATCAGGGAGTATAAAATATAAAACAAATACCCACAATTGAACATAACAGGATATGATGTTGTCAATATTATTGATATCGCTGCAAAGGGCTGTCCCATTGGTATTTGTGTTAAGCCCTTACAGTCTCTCAACCCTTTGCCAAGTGACATCAGATAAGTCCTTGAGAGTTCAGGATTCAAGGCCTTAGAGGGGACAATAGGATTGGGTCAATCCCGCTGGCAGGAAACTCACTAGGGCAGGAAGTGAAGTGATCTAAAACGAAAGGGAGAGGTGAATGATAAAATAAAACAGGAAACCCACACGTGACAGAAATGTGAAAACAAGGAAATAACGAGAATGGGCACTCGGTAGAGCGCATACCTTCGCATATCACAAGATTGGGCATTGAATTATGAACATTTTGGCATTAGTTGTATGCCAATTGGATACAAATTGATGTAAAAAGAAGATTTGACCTTTCCATGACCGTGACCTTGACCTTTGACCCGATTGATCCAAAATCTAATCAAATGGTGCCCGGAAAATAACAAATCATCCCACCAAATTTCATGCGATTCAAGAAGATTTTGGCCAATTCATGACCTTGACCTTGACCTTTGACCCGATCAATCCCAAAATCTAATCAAATGGTCCCCGGATTATAACCAATCATCCCACCAAATTTCATGCGATTCGGTTTAAAACTTTTTTTGTTATGAGAGGAACACGCATAAAAATAAATAAATAAATAAATACACGGCGATCAAAACATAACCTTCCGCATTTTCAATGCGAAGGTAATAACTCCGGGAACTTGGCGGTGTGTTACAGTGTTCCCTAAAGTCGATTGCTTAGATTTGGGAACACAGTGACATGACAAAAGGTCAAGACTATCAGACAGGTTGGAAAGAAAGCTCCCAGGTTGGTCACATTTCTGGAGAAGAGAAAAGGAAAATGAACAATAAACCCAAGAGATAAAGCGGTTTGTATGATCTGGATAAATAGTTTGTTTCCGTGTCTGCCTGCTCCTCTTTTCTTTACCCGTCTGAATTTGTTGTAGTGATGTCATTGTGTTCTCTGATCTCGGCGAATAACTTTATAAGTTCATTGTTATTATCATAACTGAGAGAAATGATGACCACAACTATAAATATAACAGCCAAGCTGAAATAAACTTGACTTCTCAGATATGATGATTCATGGTGTTAACTTGATATTTCTCAGTTTTGGTCTGTTGTTGTTCTTGGCAGGTGCTCAAGGAGCCCCCAGTGGCTCTCAACAGAGTGAAAGCCCGTTTTTCATGCTGGGGAAGGTGGTGATGCAGCAGAGCTACGTCTGTGCTCTCATCGCCATGATGGTAACTATCCAAAATCAACCATAATTTTAATTAATTCAATTCAGTTTATTTTATAAAGCCCAATATCACAAATTACGAATTTGCCTCACAGGACTTTACAATCTGTACACATACGACATCCCTGACCTTTGACCTCACATCGGATCAGGAAAAACTCCCCAAAAAATAGAAACAACCCTTTCACAGGGAAAAAAGGGAAGAAACCTTCAGGAGAGCAACAGAGGAGGATCCCTCTCTAGGAGGCCGGCCCACCAGACAGGAGGCATCAGACACAGCCAGGTCCAATGGAACCTATGAGACATGAAGTCGATGACTCCGGGGAGGAAGCAGAGTTAGTAATGTGTGATGGAGAGACGTAAATTCATCCATAAGGAGAGAGAGAAAAGAGGAGAGAGGTGCTCAGTGCATCCTAAAACATCCCCAAGCAGCCTATAAGCCTCTTATATTTATTTAAGAAACTAATGTTATAAAAGAGACCAATGCAGTACACTTTGCTGTCCACTCAAGGAACACAATTGATCACTCAATCAGTTAAAGTGACTGTGAGGAACTCTAACTGGTCATGAATCAGTCTCAATGTAATACTGATGCCTCTGTATGACATTCAAAAGCAAATAAGACCATCAGCGAGAAGATTGACTATTTCTATACCGTTATTCTTTATGCCTGTCATCGGTGAAACTCCTCACAAGAAACTGCTTCAGCTCAGACACCAAGGTCTCCAGTAGCAACCATCCTGATCCAGCCTCACCTGGAGACTTAAAATCAACACAAAATGAAAGTTACTTGTCGTAAACTTTAATATCATAGACAGGTTTTGGCACCGTTGTCTCTTGATGACCCGCATGCAAAAAAAAGCAACACACAACGACAACTTTCTCATGTGCTGTTTCCATGCTGTCCAGGTTTGGAGCATCACATACCACAGCTGGCTGACCTTTGTGCTGCTGCTGTGGGCGTGTCTCATCTGGATGCTGCGTGCCAGGTACCTGTCGTGCTCACTGATTGATTACCTTTTAAATGGTACCGTTTTCTTCATTGTTGCTTTTGATTGCATTACCTGATACCTAAATATATGGCTCGGTTTTGGTCTTGTTAAGCTAAACAGATACATCTTCAGTTCGACAGTGACACATGCCGCTGCTGATAGTTTGCTGTGTCGCTTTGCAGACGGCACGCCGCCACCCTGTGCTCTCCCTTCATCCTGCTCTATGGCCTGGCTCTGTGCTGTCTGCAGTACGTCTGGGCCATGGAGCTGCAGCCCGAGCTGCCCACCACTGTGGGCACCATGAGCCTCAGACAACTGGGACTAGACAGAGCCCAGCACCCCTGTTTGAGACTGGGAGCTATGGTAAGATGAGAGAGTAGATACTGGGGGGGGGGGACTCAATTAAGTCAAAGTTGTGATCTATCATGAGATTCTGTATATGTTTCATCACTGGCTGCTGGCTGTAGGGAGAGTAAACATAGTAGGGCTCATCTCTCCACACATGCACTAAGAGCTCGGTTAGTACAGCGTGTGTCTTCTTTACAAACTATCACCACTTCAACTCCTGTTAAATGCTGTTCTAACCGGTAAAGCCTACGCTCCGTCACACAGCACCAGCCGAAGTGTGCTCTCCTTAAATATATTACAAGTTTAAAGAGAGAGAAAACACCTCTGTACTCTATTCCTTGACATCAACAGCCCGGCATCAGGTTTTACGTTGTTGATCAGCTGGTTCTGGGCTGTTTTACGTCATTGACCCACAGTTTGGCTCTGAGTCTTGTTTTCCCTCATGCTAATTTGCAATGGTTTTAATAAATATGCCCAAAATAATTATATTGATTTCAGCAGCTTAATTTTCAGAGATTCCTTTCTCAAACCCAGTGAACTGAATAATTGCTTTTTTCCCCTCTTTTCTCTCTCTCTCTCTCTCTCTCTCTCTCTCCAGCTCTTGTTTACTTTGACCTTCTGGCTGTTAGTACGTCAATCAGTGAAGGAAAACTTCACCAGGAAGAAGAAAATGACCACACCCCTACAGGAGGTCACGACAGGAGGTCAGACATCTTTTACACACACACACACACACACACACACACAAACAAACACAAACGAAGAAAACAACTTATCTGTTTCTAGCCATTAAAACATGTTCACCAATTGCATATCCACGTACCATGTGGATTTCATGAGGAAAAAAACAACAACTTTAAAAACTATTGACAGTTTTTAACTGTTGACATTCAATTACCTTGAGATTATAACAATGTCTTCTGGAAGTACAACGGGTAGAATTTAAAAATGTTAAATATATCAACAGTATTAAATATTTACCACAATTCACGAAAGTGATGAAATGTGTTCCTATTCTGCAGAGCATGACACATCTTTATTTAACGCTGTTTTGCATCTTTTTTATGACTTTTCTTTTGACATTTGACCGTCGACATCCAACCCTTCTTCCTTTATCCCCTCATCCTTGTCAAGAGGGGGCTGGTGAGGAGTCAGTGCTCAAGGTTCTGGGAGGCATGTTGATGAGCAGTCATGCCAAATACTGGATCTATGTGTGTGGAGGGATGTTCATCATGGTGTCCTTTGCTGGAAAACTGGTCGGATACAAAATCATCTACATGCTGCTGTTCCTCCTCTGCCTCTGCCTCTATCAGGTAGGAACAGGCCTACAGACCACAATCATTTGTATTTTATTTAGATATCTCACCGGATACTTTAAGAAAAGTTATTCTCACTTCAAGAATAATGTTTTAGTGCAAGTTCAGTATATTTCTCTCTTTTGTTTCTTGGTTTTTGACCACAATTTGAGTTTTGACAATTTGGCTGCAAACCCTACATGTTAATTCCAGAAATCTTGTACATGAAGTGATTAAGATCCGATTTTCCAGGTGTACTATTCTCTGTGGAGACGTCTGTTGAAGCTCTTCTGGTGGCTTGTTGTCGCCTACACGATGCTGGTGCTGATCTGCATCTACACTTACCAGTTTGAAGACTTCCCCGGATACTGGAGAAACTGTACTGGTTTTACTGAAGAACAGTACGTTCTTTTCCAAAAGTGCCTTCCTCTCCCTCTGCTGATGCCTCTCGGTCTGCTTCTCTTCTCAGAGGATCGGTGGTTCGATCCCCGGCTCCGCTCGCCCATGTCGATGTGGGCAAGACACGTAACCCCAAAATTGCCCACGAAGCTGTGTCTGTGGTGTATGAATGTTAGTTACTGCTGATGGGCAGGTGGAGCCGTAACTCCTCCCACCAGTGTATGATTGTAGTGTTAAAGCGCTTTAAGTGGTCGAAAGATCGATACAAGTAACATTTAGATTATGATTTCTAGATGAAATAGAAAGTGCTATGATATTTAAACATTGCCCATGTGTGAAGGATTAATTAAACTGCATCGTAGCCCTCACACCAAAAACGTCCAGAGCACCACTGCAAAGCAGAAGGAGGTAATTAGGCAGGTTTATGTTTGTCTCAGGGTAAAAATGAACTGTTGGGTTCTTATTCGGCCCGTGTTCCTTCCGCTCTGTGAGCAACGTGTACAGTTTCACGACGTTGACGATTTGATGGGCAACTGTAACAGGTTCGTGGCTGTCACCCGTAGGTTTCACCCCAAGCACCAAAGGATAGGCATACAAGAGTGATATTTGGTAATATATTTTATTGTAATGGGAGACTGTGCCTCTGCTCTCCACTCTCCCGCTCCTCAGTCCCTACTGCTTCTTTATGGAGACACTCACACACACACACGCACACAGATTAGCCCCAGATGGGGTTGATTAGCAATCAACCACCAGCTGAGACCGATTAGACATGGTCCTGACACTGTTCCCTGAACCACCCCCTCGCTCCACCCACTCTGCAGCCGAGCCCAAACACCCCCCGCTGCCACAGCAACACAACTCAGTAATGTAGGAATAAAAAAGATGCAGGTTTAAAACTAAAAACTGTGAGACTGGCTCGGTCATCACTGTATGCATATGGGAATTGATGGGTGTGTGTTGACATGTAGTGTACAGCACTTTGAGTTGGGAGAAGAGGACTAGAAAGGCACTATATAAATGTCTGTCCATGTCCCATTTACCTTTTGTAATCGCGCCCTTCTGTCCTCTTCAGGTTGGCAGCGATTGGTCTGGAGACGTTTGCTCTGTCTGAACTCTTCAGCAGTATTCTGATCCCCGGCTTCTTCCTGTTGGCCTGTATTCTGCAGCTGCACTACTTCCACAAGCCCTTCATGAGGATCACTGACCTGGAGCATGTTACACCGATAGACAAGTAATACAACCGTCTCACTCCTACTATCACTTGACACCTTTTAAAGCCACAGGGGAATGATGGTATAAGTATTCTGGTGCCAGCTGTCATATCACTGATGCTTTAATAGAACCGAATATCTTGGTGGGGGTTTAGTTACCAGTGGGATTTAAATCACTTCTTCTGAGATAATTTAATTAGATTAGTAGAACAAACACCTGATGATGTTACCAGAGAAACACGTTTAAAGTTTTTATAACAAGACACATTTGACATACCATGAGATGAATGAAAATCAGTCAGTATATGTCTGTTTTTCATTCATCTATATTTCATTCATCTATATATATATATACATACATATATAATAAACAACAAACAATATTATTTATATATATGTATATATATATGTATATATATATACATATATATATGTATATATATATACATATATATATATATATATATATATATACATATACTGTATATATATATTGTCTGTTTTTCATTTATCTATATTTCATTCATCTATGAATATATATATATATAATATATGGTCTGTTTTTTATTCATCTCATGGTATGTAAAATATGTCCTGTTATAACAACTTTAAACATGTTTCTCTGGATGGAAACATCATCTTTATATATATATATATATATATATATATATATATATATGTATTTCCTTTTGCGAGAACTAATGAGACAATGTACCTGCTGTAGGAAGAAGCACAGTGAGAGGACGGAGCGGATTGGCTCCGGTCATGTGGGAATGAACTTTGAAGAGGAAGACCTCTTGACGAACATTGATGAGGAACCTGAAGACGAAGGTGAAAAAACAACAGGTGGCAGTTTATATTAAAACCTCATTTTACAATTATATATTTTTGCTTAATGACAGACAAATGAGTCATTTTAATGTCCCATATTTATGATTGCAAACTACTTAGTGACACCATCCTGAACTATTGCATTCTGCAAACTGGGGAAAATATATGTATCATGATGTATTTTAAATCATTTGTATTTCTCAGGTGTGCATTCAGATGTTCACCACAATAGTCAGGAACTGTATTCCAGTAAATGGTTCACTGGTTTCACTGAGCAGGACCATTACCTCATTTTATAGACCAATGCCCCATAACTACAACAGCTTAATGTTGTTTTGCTTACAGCATTGCATGGATATTTGCATTATGACAGAAATGCAATGCCCACTTCTATATGGGGATGACCCCCAGATGGCTTTGAGCCTTCAAGCTATGAATATGATATGAAGCTGTGTTTATAACTGTAACCTGATAAGACACACATGCACACACATTGTGCAACAACAACTCATGTCCCGACACTACAGTAATATTAATGTACTCTCCTGGAGGATAGATAGGTAGATAGGTATATGACTATCAATAATGTCTATCAATAAATCCCATTTACGTTACAAGAATAACTTTTAAAAGCTTCTTGTTTTTAGTGATACATGGATGTAAATAGTTGAGCAGCACCTTGTGGTTGTTTCTGATGCTAAACCGGTGCACTGAGTCAATTTGCTCCACACCTGTGGAAGCTGCAGGCATCAATAGGTGTGAGCACAGAGTATGATGCCACAGCAGCCAGAGCAGTTATGGGAGAAACATAATAATTGATGAATCAAAATGACAGCTGTTTGAGAACAGTGGATGGATCTGGTGTGGATTGGACACGTCTGCTTAAGTGTTGCTGGCAATATGCATTTTTAGTGTGTTTTCTGGTATAAACATCTATTTATTTTTTTACTTTTGATGATCTTGTATTTCTTTGTGAGTTAACTCACAATTGTTTTTCTTTTTCTTTCTCCTCTACCCCCAAACCTCTCCCTCTTGCTGTTCATCCATCCCTTCTCCCCCGTGGCTCAGTGGAGTTGATGTCCAGTAAGTGGGGCTTGGTGATGGACAGGTTGTTGGTGCTGTCCAGACGCTTCTCTGACACTCTCACACAAATTCAAATGTTTCTCTGGAGGCTTCTGGAGCTCCACATCCTCAAGATGGTGGCCTTCTTCTCCATGTGGGTTTCACTCGAAGAGGTAAACTGTCTGTCTGTCCGTCTGTTTTGGAGACCCAAAACTACAGAAATCTGAAGAACCTTTTCTGCAAATGTGCTGGATGAATTAGGCCAATATTGTGGAGCACCGTCTTCCAATCAGTATACAAATGTTCAGAATGGCTTGTTTTGGAGTTTGTCTTAGAGTTGAATGATCTGCACATATATGATATTTGACATAACGCTCTTAAACATCCTACATTATGAAACATACTACATTCTGACCTAAATGCAAGTCCTGTTTCTGTGCAGCCATCTGTCATGAACCTGGTCTTGGTGGTGCTGTGGTCTCTGGCGATGCCCTACAGTCGCTTCGGGCCCATGGCTTCCTGTCTGTCAACAGTCTGGGTGTGTGTCATCATCGTGTGTAAGATGCTGTACCAGCTCAGTGTCGTCAACCCCGTTGAGTACTCCAGTAACTGCAGCCTGGTAAGACACACACTGTGCATCCACAGTGCACGTTGATGTTATGTTTGTATTAGCAGGAATCAGTCACAGGAATACCAACTAATGATTATCAGTGAATCACATTTAAGTCACAACAATCACTTAAAAAAATGGGAGAATTTGAATATGCATATATACATGTGTAAGGTGGATATAGTAGTGCACATATTAAATGCAAAGTATTAGTTTTCTACCCGAGCAATGTAGACGACCACAATGTGATACTACTCAATTCTGTCACATCTTCTCTACTGCTTTTATGTGTTGTGCGTGCCTGTACTCGGTTGTGTTTCCTCTCTCGTCAGCGTTGTTCTCTAAGGCTGCTCGTGAGTCATCAGATTGGAGCCATTTCTAGCAAGCTTTCATAATTTCTTCTTTTTTTTATTTATACCTTCTTGTAAATAGAAGAGCAGCACCTAGTGTTAGTTTCTGGTACTGACCCCGTGCTCAGCGTCCACTTACTCATCATCTGGTGGCGACTGTGTATCGGTGGTAGAGCGGGGTCGGCCTTCAACCTGAGGCTCGGCGGTTCGATCTTCGGCTCTGCTAGTCCATGTTGATGTGTCATTGGGCAAGGCACTTAACCCTGTTTCAATAATTCGTAAGAAAATTGTAAGTGAAACACAAAGGATGTCTCTTTGCAACAGTAGCAAGGTAGACAACGTTATTTGTTTTCATTATTTTGGGAAAGAATATGCTTGTGTATCACGACGAGGACTTTTAATTGACACAAATATTCAATAACTTCACTGTAAGAGTAGCGAGGCCAAAATACCGTAACACATCAATGTTCTCCTCCTGGTTGTACTACACTGCATTTATATTTCCCTTTGCACTATTGGTTTGAGCTTTAGAGATTTCCAGAGAAACGGTGTGTAATAATTAGAGAACTTTATGGTGACGCTTCCCCGTTAATGGTAATAACTTCTCGGCAGCCGTCAGACTGAAAGTTTTCTCCAAGATTTTGTATCATCAATTACGGATCATCATTTAGAATTAAAACATCGGCAGAGAGCAGGTTTTGTTTTCTCCATACTTTTTTTGGGAAAATGCTGAAGGAAATATTTATTTATATTTATTTATGTATTTATCATTGAATGTTAAGTTAAATTTTTTAAAATTGGATTATCTTTCCTCAAGCCAACATTGAACTTGTTTTTTTCCTTTTTTTCTTCTTTTTTTTTCTTCTCACAGCCTTTAACAAATGAAACCAACCTGCTACCAGAAGAGATGATGAACTCCTCTCTGTACCAGGAGCCGGTGGACCCAGCCAAATGGTTCGGCATCAGGAAAGATGCCACAGTACTGGGGTACAGCAAGGTAAACGCATGTATGTTTCCTCAGGGAACGATGTGGCTCGTGTTAGAAAGCTGAAGTTATGGATACTACTGTTTGTATTGTATTGTGAAAAGATTATTCCAGAGTAATTCCCTTTGGTATAAATTATATATGAATTGACTCATGTCATCTTAATGTTCATTTATCTTGTGTGGTGTGTCTGCTTTTCCCGTAAAGGAGCACATTCATTGAATTCAAACTAAAAATGAGTGTCCTGATTTTTTTCTTTTCAGAATCACTTAATAGTGCTGATGTTGTTGGTTTTTGAGGCGACGGTGAATCGTCACCAGACTCACCACTACCGCCAGCTCCAACGGTCTCCGCCCGCCATCCCGGCTCTGTTCCCTGCTGCCACCAGGGACACTCTAGACCAGGGCCTCATACCTTGCCTCAAGTACTTGCTCAACTACACCTTCTACAAGTTTGGATTAGAGGTAGCTCACTTTTAATAAAGCACTTTTAATACGGATAGTTATTGAGGGGGCGAGAAATTATTTAACGAGAACTGCTTTTTTTTGTATTTGAAATATTTTTAGATAGAGGAAGACGACAGACTAATGCTTCACAGTCTGTTCCAGATAATCATTATTTTGTCTGAGGAAAAACAAATTAAGTTGTAGAATTACAAATGTAATTTAAATCTCCTAAAACGTGCCCTCTTTTTTGTTCCTTTTTTGTAAGATTTGTTTCCTGATGACGGTGAATGTGATTGGCCAGCGGATGAACTTCTTGGTGATAATCCATGGATGTTGGTTGGTAGCCATCTTGGTGAGGCGGCGGCGGGCAGCTATTGCCAGGATCTGGCCCAAATACTGTCTCTTTCTGTCCATCTTCATGATCTACCAGTACCTCCTGTGTGTGGGCATGCCGCCTGCTCTCTGCATAGGTGAGTCCTGATAGTCAGATAAGAGCAACTGTAGATGGCAATATGTGTTGGTGTCGTACAAGTCTTTCTTTTGAGATATATTATACATATTGTATTTTTCTCCATAATCTAGCGGTTCCCAGATTTTGTTTTTCTTGTCTGTCCTTTTTTGTAGATGGAAGTGTTTTTAAGCAAACCATGACACCCAATATTATACAAGCATATGCACTCACACACAACCTTCTCTTGGGCTCCGCCATATCAGAGAATTTACACTATTTAGTGAAATTAATACAAAGTTGACACTTCAGTATGTAATTATGTTCTTATACTTTACATTACATTACATGTCATTTAGCAGACGCTTTTATCCAAAGCGACTTACAATAAGTGCATTTCAACCCTAGAGTATAAACTAAGAGCAACAAGAATACAGGAAGTAACATTTCCTCAACATCATCGAACTACAAAAGTACCATAATAAGTGCTATCCCAGTGCCACTGAAGTGCAAATCTGTGTTTTAATCCAGATGTAGTCGGAAAAGGTGTGTTTTCAGTCTCCGGCGGAAGATGTAGAGGCTTTCTGCTGTCCTGGTGTCAGCGGGGAGCTCGTTCCACCACTGAGGAGCCAGGACAGCAAACAGTCTGGATGTAGAGTGATTAGCTCGAGGTGCAGGAGTCACAAGTCGATTGGCTGTTGCCGAGCGGAGCGAACGTGCCGGGGTGTACGGTGTGACCATATCCCGGATGTAGACGGGGCCCGATCCGTTCAGAGCACGGTACGCCAGAACCAGTGTTTTGAAGCGGATGCGGGCAGCCACCGGTAACCAGTGAAGAGAGCGGAGAAGCGGAGTGGTGTGGGTGAATTTCGGGAGGCTGAAGACCAGTCGAGCTGCTGCATTCTGGATGAGCTGCAGAGGTCGGATGGCCTTAGCAGGTAGACCAGCCAGGAGGGAGTTGCAGTAGTCGAGGCGTGAAATGACCAGAGCCTGGATCAGAACCTGCGCCGCCTTCTGAGTAAGAAGAGGCCGTATTCTCCTGATGTTGTGCAGCATGTACCTACAGGAACGCGTCGTCGCAGTGATGTTGGCCGTCAGGGAGAGTCGACTGTCGAGTGTCACCCCGAGGTTCCTGGCAGTCGGGGTAGGGGCCAACACAGAGCTGTTGAAGGTGGTCGTCAGGTCGTGGGTGGGGAGCCTTTCCCTGGAAGGAATAGTAGCTCGGTCTTGTCAGGGTTGATTTTCAGGTGGTGAGCAGACATCCACTGAGAGATGTCGGTCAGACAGGCAGAGATTCGCGCCGCCACCTGTGTTTCGGCCGGTGGAAACGAGAAGATCAGTTGGGTGTCATCAGCATAGCTATGGTAGGAGAAGCCATGCGAACGAATGACAGAGCCGAGAGAATTTGTGTACAGAGAGAAGAGCAGGGGACCCAGGACGGAGCCTTGAGGAACCCCAGTAGTGAGAGGACAAGGATCAGACACAGATCCTCTCCAAGTTACCCGGTAGGTGCGGTCGTTAAGGTAGGAAGAGAAAAGAGCGAGTGCAGTGCCTGAGATCCCCAGGTCCTGAAGAGAAGAGATCAGGATCTGGTGGTTCACGGTGTCAAATGCTGCAGAAAGGTCTAGAAGGATAAGGACAGAGGAGAGAGAGGCTGCTCTAGCAGAGTGAAGCTGCTCAGAGACAGCAAGGAGGGCAGTCTCTGTTGAGTGGCCGGCCTTGAATCCAGACTGGTGAGGGTCAAGAAGGTTGTTACTGTGGAGATAGGAGGACACTTGGCTCAAGATAGCTCGCTCCAGAGTTTTGGAGAGAAAAGGAAGAAGAGAGACCGGTCTGTAGTTGCTGACTTCAGACGGGTCAAGCGTGGGTTTCTTCAGGAGAGGGTTGACTCTCTCCTCCTTCAGAGAGTTAGGGAAACAGCCAGTTGAGAGGGAGCTGTTAATAAGATGGGTGAAGAAGGTCAGAAGGTCAGGAGCAATAGCCTGGAGAATGGGAGACGGGACGGGGTCAAGGGCGCAGGTGGTCGGTCGGGCGGAGGTCACCAAGCTAAGAACTTGATTGGGAGACAGGGGTGAAAGAGGAAGAGAGGGGATGAAGAAGTTAGTGTTGGTGAGGTGATAGAAGATGGATTAGTAAAGGAGGAGCGTATGTCGTCTATCTTGTTTGTAAAGTAGTCGACAAAGTGGCTCGGCAAAAGGGTGGAAGGAAGAGGGGGACAGGGGGGATCAAGGAGGTTGGAAAAGATAGAGAAGAGTTTTTTGGGGTTAGAGAAGGAAGACTGAATTTTGGTCAGGTAGAACGAGCTTTTGGCTGCAGATATAGAGGAAGAGAAGGAGGAGAGAAGAGATTGATAGAAGAGCAGGTCTTCCGCTTGATTCGATTTGCGCCATTTTCTTTCCGTCGCTCGCAGGGTGGCTCTCTCGGCGCGCACCGAGTCCGACAACTACGGAGTCGGAGAGGATTTCCGAACCGGTCGTGTCTTAAAAGGACAAAGAGAATCAAGAGATGAAGACAGGGAAGAGAGGAGAGTGTCTGTGGCAGAGTTAGGCTGCATGAGTGAGAAGGAGCCAGTTGAGGGGAGAGCAGATAGGACAGAGGAGGCCAGGGAGGAGGGACAGAGGGTGCGAATGTTGCGGCGTACAGGTGCAGAGTCTGTAGATATGGGTGGGTTATACTGAGCTAAAGCAACACATTGTGGGCATTCATCAAACTGTTCAATTAAACCAAGTGTGTTCTATGTTGTTATTGTAACATCAGTTCACATCCTCAAAAAAAATGTAAACAATTTTACTATCAGGGCTTTCTGCAATATACTATGTTATTAGGTGATAATATATTTGATTATTTTGATTCATCAATCATTCACCACTTACTTTTGCTTCTCTACGTAGTACTGAAATGGTTTGTCCAATATCTCCATATGCAAATCCAGAAGTAAACTCTAATATTCTATGATTTAATGATTGACCACACAAAAGTGCAATTATTTAATGTGTGTGTATGTATATATATATATGTGTGTGTGTGTATATATCTATCCACTGTCTGTAATGTATGAACCTACTTCCTGTCTTCCTGTAGACTACCCATGGCGGTGGAACACTCCGGTGTTGATAAACTCAGCTCTCGTTAAATGGATCTTCCTGCCGGACTTCTACACTGTGCCAAACTCCAAAAACCTCATAGGTCAGTTTGTTTTCTTCTTCATCATCAATTTATTTAGTCTAGATATAAATCACAAATGTGCCTCAGAGGGCTTTACAAGCAACATCCTCTGTCCCGGGGGCCTCACATCAGAACTGGAAAGACTCCAGAAGAAAACCAGAGCGAGGTCCCCGGCTCCGCTAGTCCTTGTCGATGTGTCTTTGGGGCGAGACATTTAACCCCAAATGCTGGTTAGTTAGACCTGATGGGCAGGTGGCACCTTGCATGGTAGCTCCTCCCATCAGTGTATGAATGGATGAATGATGACATGTGGCGCTTTGAGTGGCCGGAAGACTAGAAAAGATCTATACCTGTACATTACATTTACCATTTAATAAAATCCCTCCTCTTACATGGAAAAAAACTTCACAGCTAATGTTCATTTATAAAAAAATCCATCATGGTAAATG
Source organism: Pseudoliparis swirei (assembly GCF_029220125.1). Lineage (NCBI taxonomy): Eukaryota > Metazoa > Chordata > Actinopteri > Perciformes > Liparidae > Pseudoliparis > Pseudoliparis swirei. The sequence goes on along the minus strand of NC_079404.1, from coordinate 5,190,091 downwards.
GTGACCAAAAGAAGCATCAGGAACATCCCCTCATGTGTGTACATTGATAAGGTTAATTAGCTAATTAGGGTCCAACACTGTCCTGTCAGCAGTGGTGGACCACCACCACACGTGGTGTCCTGCTCCACCTTCTGCACCTTCAGCAGTTTTAATTTAATTCAACCTATCAGCGGGTGCTATCAGGCAGCAGTCAATGTTAAAGGCTGATGATGACGATGGTGAATTGAATTGTATTTATATGGCAACTTGTCCTCATTTACCCGTTCACACGCATACACCACCTGCCAATCAGGACTATGACGTTCACACCCATTCATACGCCGATGACATCATGCGACACGACCAAAGAGCAACTTGCGTTTAATGCCTTGCCCAAAGAATACATTGACGTAGACTGGAAAAACCACGGCGAGAGGAACTCTGAGCCACAGCCACCCTCGGTGACGGTGATGGTGATGGTGATGGTGTGATAATGATGATGTATTGTGTTTGTTGTGTGTCCAAAGCGGACTTTGTGCTGCTGATGTGTGCGTCCCAGCAGTGGAAGGTGTTTGAGTGTGAGCACACAGAGGAGTGGATGGTTCTGGCAGGAGAGAACACAGATGACCCTGAGCCAATGAAAGGTCGACTATTTAACCCCGCACCCAACTTCATCAACTGCAGGTAAATACAGGAACTACATTTAAACACATGAAAATGCAGCCGATAAAGAAACGACACATCTGGAATATAATAAATTTCACTGAAGTATAATAAACATTGTGGCCCGATATGAGTGCTGCTCTCTGGTAGATATGTATGTCTGGTATTATTGCACTGCAGTTGTATACTTCTTAATAACTAACATACACACAGATACCAACATATTTGGCATGAGCAAAATTAGATGATACTATTGATTTCATTATCTAGCTGTAGGTTGAATCACTATTAAGTAGCAAAATGGCAATTTTGTAATTTCAATAAAACAAGAAGAACGAGTTGCGTTTGAAATCGCAGCTAGTCTGTGAAATGTCTCTCCTGCTGTCCTCCCCCAGGAGTTACCTGGACATGGCTAAAGTGCTGGTGTTTCGCCACCTCTTCTGGTTTGTGCTGTCCGTGGTCTTCATCACCGGTGCCACCAGAATCTCTGTGTTTGGATTGGGCTACCTTCTGGCCTGCTTCTTTTTTCTGCTGTTCGGGACCAAGCTGCTGGTCAAATCATCCAGAACCCGCCTCGCCCTGTGGGACTGTCTCATCATCTACAACGTGGCAGTCATTGTATCCAAAAATATGTTATCGGTAAGTTCTGAGCTCCTGATTTGCTGCTAGTTTGCAGCTTTTTGGAGGGCTCCTTTGTTCCTTTTGACCTTTTGTCTCCGTAATTGAGAGAGCAAAGGTGAAGATGTACCTTCCCTTCTTGATGCACATTTTGGTGCATTTGTGCCCGCATAGGATGAGCAGAAATTAACATCAACCTCAGGTTTATCTAGGTACGTCACAGACACATTAATTAAGTCTAAAAATGTAAATAATGATGTTAACATTGCATTGCCGTGACCTTTTTCATATTTAAATGTGTCGTCAGCAAAAGTGACCTAACAGCAGGCCGCTGACCTATGTGCTTTCTTTGCCAGGTGATATTTGTGACTTTACCCTGACTGCGATAGAGCTGCTTCACTCCACTCTGACTGAAATGCATAACCTCGACCTAATACTTTTCATAAATTAGAATAGGGTGAAATAAAATGAGAAATATAACCAAAAAAAGTATTGAAAATACGACGTTTGTGATGCAGTGATGCTGTTAAGAGACAACATCTGAGGCTTAACTTTGAATCATACTACATAGGTATGAGTATAACGTAAGTAGTTCATTATAAAGCAAAACACCCCCATCTGGTGAATTATGATTATTTTGTGCAACGGTGCAGTTAAAATATCAGACGACACATTTAAATATAAAAAAGGTCACAACAATGCAATTTATTTAATTTGTAGAATTTGGGCTGAAAGAACCATATTCTCAAAGTGAGGAGACAAGAGTCCTGTTAGGTTCCTGAGAAAGAGAGTCCTCCTCAGACCTTTTTAAAGCTGCTGAGAGCGGCGGGACTAAGATAGGCCAGTTGCTGCAGCGCCATCTACTGGAGGAATAGTTTGTGGCTGAGGTGATGGGGGTCCCTTATAATTCTGTTGACCCTCTTCCTCCACCACTGGGTGTAGAGATCCTCCATGGACGCCAACTCTGTCCCGGTGATGTGCTGAGTAGTTTTCACCACCCTCCATAGAGCCTTACAGAGGAGGCTGGGACAAATGCCCTTACCAGCCGGTGATGCAGCCGGTCAGGATACTCTTGATGGGTGACACCTGTAGATGTCGCAAAATATTCCAGAGTCCATTTTGAGACACTTCAGCCTGTGGAGAAAAAAAAGAGCTGCTGTTTTTCTGTCTTCGGGATGCCGTCTGTGTGGTGAGTCCAGGTCAGGTCTTCACTGAAGAGGAAGGCTGAGGAACCACAACAAGCTTGCGCTATTTACCGGATGTGGGAGTGTACACAATCTCACCTCCTTCGTTTTTTTGAAGTTAGGTTGTAGGCGTGGGATTATACCAGTGTTGCTCTTGTCTTCTTCACTTGACCCGACGGTGTTGAACTGTGCATGGTGCAGTCATGATGAATTGGGAGTACGGGAGAGTGATGAGACCACGACCTTGTGGGGCCCCTGTGTTCAGAGTCAGGGTGGAGTAAGTGGGGGTGCCTGTACACACAGCATGGGGTCTGCCCATCAGGAAGCTCAGCAGCCAATCACAGAGGTTGATAGCTTTTCTTACTGAATTTTGTATTTCTCTCTCTCTCTCTCTGTGTTTCAGATCCTGGCATGTGTGTTTGTGTTTGAGATGCAGAAGGGCTTCTGTTGGGTGATTCAACTCTTCAGCCTGGTTTGCACGGTCAAAGGATACTATGACCGTAAGTTTTTTCATTGTATACTTTTCTGACAAGCTTTCTATATTAGATGGCTTTATTGAAATCTATAAAATCGCATCCACACCTGACAAGCATTTGCAGTTATGTTTTGCGGCTAGCTTTTTTTTATCTCTTGTGCGTGTGTCATAGTTTCTTTTGCTTCTTTGCAGCAAACGCAGTGAGTGACAAGACCTGCAGCCTCCCGGTAGAAGAGGCCGGGGTCATCTGGGACAGTATCTGTTTTCTGTTTCTGTTGCTGCAGAGGAGGGTCTTCCTCAGTTACTACTTCCTGCATGTGATAGCAGAGCTGCAGGCTTCTGCCAAACAGGCCTCAAGGTAAGACACAATGAACTGAAGGAATGAGTAATGCAGGGGTCACCTGGTATTATCATATTTCTTTTATATATATATATATATATATATATATATAAACAAAATATAAAATAATATACACTACCGTTCAAACGTTTGGGGTCACTTAGAAATGTCCTTAATTTTCAAAGTAAAGCATAGTTTTTTTCAATGAAGATAACATTAAATCAATTATAAATACACTCTACATTGTAAGCACTCCGAGACAAACTTGTAATTTGTGAAATTGGGCTATACAAATAAATAAACTGAATTGTTAATGTGGTAAATGACTATTCTAGGTAGAAACGTCTGTTTTTTAATGAAATCTCTACATAGGTGTATAGAGGCCCATCTCCAGTGTTCTAATGGATACATTGTGTTATTGCCTGAGAAGACTGATGGAGGGTTAGAAAATCCTTTTTATGTTAGCGCAGCTGAAAACAGTTACTCTGGTGAGAGAAGCTATAACACTGGCCTAACTTTGAGCGACAAGTTTTAATATTTCAAATTAAAAAATCATTATTTCTAACCTTGTCAATCTCTTGACTATTTTCTATATTCTCTATTTTCATGGAAAACACAAAATTGTCTGGGTGACCCCAAACTTTTGAACGGTAGCGTATATATATATATATACAAAAAATAATATAATAATATATAATGAAAGAATCCTTTCTCAGATATTTTGCTTTTCACTTTATTTGTCGTCTTCAGAAATGACATTAGTTTAGATTTTCCTTAACTTTTAGTTTAAGAAGATCAGGTGACTTTTATTGTCCGGTTTGTACAGTGCCTATATATAATATATAAAAGTATTACAGTTTTATTGTTTAACAACACTGAATCAAAGTACAATACATGTTTCTTTATCGACGCTGCTTAGCTGCTAAATAAAACATTTAACATCAAAGTGAAAAAACAACATCTCTACAAAGATCATAATTCATTACAAATATTGAATATAATGCACATAATATTTTATTGTCACTTTAGATTTACTTTGATTTTATGTTGTCAGACAATAAAATATGAACATTTCCAAGGAGATGAATGAGAGGGAACAATGTCACTGCAATTGGAGTTTTATTTCACTTTGATCATGGACATTTAACGGTGACAGTTAATGTCACTATAAAGCTGTTTACAACCACTTCAGTGAAAACCTCATCAGGTTATTAGCCTCTCAGATCTCGGGTACCCAAGGAAAACATGAACATTAAAAATGCTAATTTCAAGAACAGATATCAGCCTTGTTGATAAATCCCAAATGTACGGACCACGATGACTAATTATCACACTTTCTTTGTTTATTGAAATAAAGCTGCTCTGGATATTGGCTCCAGAGTTACTTCCTATTGACAGTTACTTGCCGACAAATGCATTGACAGCTGCTTCTTTATTGCAGGGGGTTTGGGCTCTTCAGAGCCAGTATCGTGAAGAACATTAAGTTCCACCAGCAAGCTGAGAGGAAATCCCTGTCTCAGCTCAAGAGATCGTAAGTGTTCACATGTAGTAAGTGCGACTGAGGAAATGTGCTTTCTGGAGTAGCGTTGTCATGGTACATTAAAGAACATGGGGAAAGTTTTGTTTAGTTGCCTTCAACACAAACAGATATCTGGTGAAGGCTCTATGTCGTCCACCTCTTTTTAATTTGTAATTTTGTACAGACAGTTATGGTTTCCAGGGAATGAATCCTACTTGTGTCTCAATGAGGTTGATGTGTTGGTCTTGAGTAAAAGATCTAAACAACTACCTGAAGTTTGATATCCATGGTGCCCCCACCACGCACTTCTGGTGCAGCTTCACTCCAGGTGTAAACTTAGCTTCAGATTGACCTCACGCTATCTCACATCAGAAAAGAGATTCAAGTGAAATACAGTTGTCTGCGTCCCTCTCGCTTATAGACACATTAGCTCGGTTTGGGACCGTCTGTCTCCAGGATGCTTCCTACTGAACAGCACTTCATTGGAGGTGATGCAGGTACATTTGTGTGGACAATAGGCCACGCGATGGGGAGATTTATGCCTCATCAGAAGTGATTTTCGCTAGTTTTGTTTTTCGCCTCTGACGATAACTCTGCGTGTCCTGTGTAGATTCACCACGGTAGACACCAGGTAGGTATAGAATACTCGGCTTTACATCAGCCCACAGCAAAAATGATGAATTGATTTCACAAGAGAGTTAAAGTAAAACATTATTCCTTCTTCTGCCTTTCCTTTTCCTTCCATCTCCTCTCAGGATGCAGAGAATTCGTGCCAAGCAGCAGAAGCATAGAGATGGACACAAAACAAGTGAAGATTCTAACGAGAGTCAGAATGCTGGTAGGAGTGGCTGACTGGAAAGATATCCGCCAAACTGTTAGAAAACGCAGAAAACTAATTTAAGTACCGTAAACATGTGTACCACCTCTGGTTGTTGTTATCTGCAGATGAAGCGCCCTTCAGTTCTCACTCTGTCATTTTTTAAAACCCAGCAATGAAGTGCATCACTCAAGTTTCTTTATATTTTACACTCGCCACGGCATCATTTTGTAAAACAGTGGGCGAATGCATACTCATGATGGGAGAGCATTACTCATAGAGTCCAGTATATGCTGGAGCCTGTATTAGCAAAACCATCATTAGCATTGTGCTGCGCAGTACTTCCACCAATCTGAATCGTCTCTTGCTTTGTTCCAGAGACCCCGACAAAAAAGAAGAGTTCCAGGAAGAAAAATTGGTCCCAGCCGTGGTTGGACCATGCTACAGGTACAACAAACACTCAAGTTGCTTATAGGTGTCGAACATACTGTACGACTGAAGTAGTCCTTCTCATCTAGCATCAGGTAATCCACATCTAGTGAGCTAGAGGACGTTGAAATATGTTTTCTTCATTCACAGTGCTCCACTCAGGAGAGTACTACCTGTTTGAATCAGACAGTGAGGATGAAGAGGACTCTGAAGAACAAAAGCCCCAAAAACAGACTGCCTGTCAGGTCAGACACAACCATTTCACAAAATGTACTTCCATAAATCAAATAGCAGTACCATTTCCATGGGAGTCTTTATGATATTGTTATGTTTGTCATGCATGACATTCTTACTCGCACAGGCTCCGCTCTCCACTGGACTCTCTTGGTAATATTCTAAAATGTGTTCAAGTGTAGCTGGTCAATCAGGACGTGTTCACCTGCAACTGCGGTGGGTTTAATGGTGACGGTGCTGACAGCGATGCAGGCCATGTAGTTTCTGGCAGCTGCCCACCCGGTGCTACCACGGGCGCTCCTACACTTTTAAAGCACCTGTTCCCACTTCCCAGGTTGGGAAAGCTTAAGTGCATCTGTTTGCCAACCGACGTAACACCCACCGCCCCCTGTGGTTCTCCCTGGATCTGTTCTGTGTAGCACGGAGATCGAACCCAAACGCACACTGACAACAGCTTGGATTCCAACCAGTGCTCGTTATTCCAAAAAATAGACAAGGCAAAACAGAATAACAAAGTTGCAGGAGTCTCGTGGGCCAAAGTCTCTTGCTCCGAGGTCGGGAGGGACGCTCGACCGAACACTCAAAAAAACACAGGAAGTGTTGGCTCCTCACTCAGGTGATGACCGAGTCTCGACACTGATACACAGCCCTAAAACGCACCAACACATGAATGCACCTCCCATGCCTGCGGGGCCTGTGCACACTCTGCATGAGCATTTCAGTGCAAGCAGCTTTGTTTGGTGGGTGAGTGTCATGGCCAAATGTACGGTGGCATCTCTTGGACCTTCGGCGCTCCTTTTTAGGGTCTGCGCTCACTGGAAAGACACAGGACGTGTGAAGGTGTGTGTGTTGCCCTTTATATTGTGAGGTTGGCAAGTATTCGGGTTTGCGTGTTCTAATTGGCTCGCTATGCTTATGGTTGTAATTGAAATATTACTCATAGATTCCAGTAGAGAGCTCCACCAGTGCGTATATAACAAGGGTTACACGAATGTAACCTTCATTACAGAGTTTGTGGACCAATGGATTGACTATCCATGGTCATGCTACAACAAGACCATGGCTCGTCCATCACCAGGTCTCATGCTGCAGGAGACGGTTGTGTAGAATTGTATCAAATAGAGTCACATGTCCACAATATCGGATTTTATATAATTGACTGATATTACAGATATTATATATTGCATATAGTTTTTTATATTTTTATCAAAATGTTTGAAACACGTAACCTTTGATTAAGTTCACCCTCATTTATAACGTTTATTGTATTGTTGATTTTGTTTTGTTTTCCCCTCAGTTGGCGTACCTGGCGTGGGTGACCAGTGTGAAAACAGCTTTGAAAGAACGTCAGAGACACCAACACCATTTGAGAAGGATTGAGAGAAAAGAGAAAGAGAGAGAAGCAAGAGTTGATTCACAACCGGAAGCTTTTTCAGCTCTAGGTTTGATATCCTTACATCCTTTTGTTATTACTCTGTTTTCACCCTTTATCACGTAAACACATGTTGCCCATGATAGAAATTCACCAATTGACACCCGGAAGAAAAAAAAACAGCCAACCTAACTGGACCAAACAAAAGCAGAATGAAACCCACAGCAAGAGAGCCCTGATAGCAGCTAAGCTGCTCCATCCCCAGCTCCTCCAGGCCATGTCAATGTGTCCCCGGGCAAGACACTTAACCCCAAATTGTTCCCGAAGGTTGTACCTTGATGTGTGGGAATGAATGGGTTAGTCCTGATGGGCGGCATCCTGCATGTTAGCTCCTCCCATCAGTGTATGAATTAATGGGTGAATGACGACAAGTAGTGTTAACTTTAACTAGAAAGGTGCTGTAGAAGTACAGTCCATTTGCCGTGAACACTCCCACACCGAGGCTGTCCAGCACAAGCAACTGGAGGCCTTCGTTGTCATGGACGCCTCTATAGGACTCTCAGTTCCAGGACCAGCAGGCTCTTATCTGTCCCCTTGCAACCCAGTGTTGGCACTTCTTATGAGATGCCACTGCAACGGCATATCGTTGTCTCAGTAATGACAATGGCAAAAAAAAGATCTTGTTCTAAAAGAAAAGACAACGGAAATGAATCATGTATACTGTGTGTGTGTGTGTGTGTGTGTTGTGTGTCTAGGTTGTGGGGAAAATGATGTGTTTGAGGACCCTGGCCTTCAAGCAGAGGAGCCAGAAGAAAAGGAGTCCAGTAGGTTCACCTTGTCTTTCCCTGCCCAACCTTTCACCTTCAATACATTACATTACATTTAGCTGACTTATGATCATGTTACATACCTACAGCGTAGAGGGCATGTCTCCTTTGCAGAGCAGCAACTTGCTGATGAAATACTTGAAACGGGTGATTTACGTTGACTTCTTCTGCTTGAAGAAGAATCTCCGAGTCAGTAAAGGTTTATCCCGTGTTCGGGTCTGATCCCCGTCTCTGTCTGTCTTGATACTGCAGGTCACGGCAAGATGGTTCAGAGGATCTTGAATATCCTGCACTTATTACTGGCCATAGTTCTGGCGATTGTAGATGGACTGACTCAGTGGCTCAACCTGCTGACTAAACAGTACAGAGAGACATCGACTGTTCTGTGCAATGAGCGCTACTTCATCTTACACAAGATACAGCAGGTAAACACAACAGAGATTCTTGTTGAGCAAACGCTGATCTTTTTGGAATTGAACACTCAGCACAAACACACACACACACGCACACTTTAATTCAGGTATGTCTCCCTCTGATTGGCAGCATCATACAACAGCAGACTCCACAGACGACCAGGTATCTCAGGGCAGTGAGAGTCCCACACTGGACACTTGTTTGGATGAGACTGATGCCGACTCCACCGGACACAGGTTAGTGTGGAAGAGAGTCTCTCACGAGTGTCTTCTTTTAACAACTATATAATGGGAGTGTGTCCCTAATTCAAACATGGCCACGCCTGTGCTCAATTTTTTTAATTACCATGAAATTGACCGAGCATGTTCATAAAGGATGAATCCTCCATGGTCTTGACTCCTAGAACAGTTAACAGTGCATTTGTCTTGTCCTATTCATACATGTTATGCGTGTATGTGTTTGAATTACTCTCAGCTGCCTCAAGGGGGATAGCAGGGGTGCGACAGACCGCTCTACCCCCAAGCCAAGGCTCAACAGCATTGGAAACCTCTTGAGTCCAGAAGAATCCCCATCCAGCAGCATGGCGCTCGTACCGGCACCATCCAAACAACAACACAGACACTCAAGAACAGCCAGCGAGCTTCTGGGAGAAAGGTAGATAAAGAAACGTGTGACGACAGAGAGCCAACAGTAATCCACAGCTATTACTTTTCACATGACCACCTGGCCTATCTGCAGTAAAACCACAATGCTTACGCCATAAACGTGTTAAAGGGAAATAATAGTTTTATTTCCTCACTCTGGCCATTGGTTTTTATCGTTAAAAAAAAATAAATCTTTATTTAACCAGGTGAGTCCCATTGAGATTAAAAATCTCTTTTTTCGAGGATGACGTGGCCAAGACATGCAGCAACATCAGAAACACGTAGTTTTAAACAAAATACACAGAACAAGGCGAGTAAAAAGAAACTAAAGGTTCAGAGACAAGTGTCATAGCCGAGTTAATTTAGGAAACATTGACATTTTTGGGAACCTGCTTCCATTTCTTTCATTGTATATGTAAAAGCAGTAAGTGGTACCAGTTCTTTGAGTTTTAAATTATTCTGCAACCTATTCCAGGATGAGGGTGCAGAGAACACAAAAGCCCCTTTTCCCATTTCCGTTCTGGCATCTGGGACAGTGAGCATGAGGGGCAGAGGTTTATTAAAAGACTGCCGATGAATAATAATAATATTTGTATAATAAGCATATGGTTGTGACTTCCCATCCCCTCTCTCTGCAGGCAGTTCTTCATTGAGGAGCTAGAACAGAGCAGAGAGTTCTACAACAACCAGAGCCGCCTGCTGAAGCTGCTGTTTGCCATGTACAACCTGCTGGCAGCCAACTCAGAGCTGGTCTGCTATTTCATCATCGTGTTGAACAACGCGGTCAGCGCCTCCGTGATATCCCTGGCTCTCCCCATCCTGGTGTTCCTATGGGCGATGCTGGCTGTTCCAAGACCAACCAAGAAGTTTTGGATGACTGCTATCGTCTACACAGAGGTACGAGCCCTGAGGGACACAGACCCACTGGAGAAACCAAATAACTTATTTGCCACAAAGCAGCACAGGAACATTCTGCAATATTGTTTCTATTACTTTACTGCATAATTGAAAAATACTAAAGCTTCAACAGGTGCAAAAACAGAACAATATATTTTGTTAAAGCATTACTCTCTGTTTGAATTCTGTCAAAATGTGCTAAGTAAATAGAGAGAAAATGTGAAAACTTAGAAGATCACATCCACACAAAAGAAAGAAAACAAAAATGACAAGTGCTGGATTGCCTAATACCTATTTATTCCTGTAACATATCCAGTGGAACATTTGCTTATCTTGTCATCGACACCATTCATCTTCTGTCATATAAACCCCTTGTTCTTTTTTTTCTATCATGCTGTATTTCTGCTTTCTCTCCATTTGGTGCTAATCTAGTGTATATATTATTTTATATTTCCTTGAATTATAAACTCCAAATATGACTTTTATCATTCCACTGTTATCAACATTTGCCTATAGGGAATAACTCTAGATTTGTCTTTTACTAGATTTGACAACTTGTAAAGCTAATGATTAAAATAAGGGCTATTCAAGTGTTCTGCTGGGGGGAAAAGAAGGAGAAAACTGTCATTATAAATTGAGTAAATGACAGGGTGTCAGGTGAAGCTCATGGGTCAAGACTTTTACCCACGCTGCTGATCCCACTTCACCCAACAGAACTTAGTAGCTACCTTCAGCTCATTGTTTTGGTTTCATGACCCACAACTCTCCAGTCTGGTTTAGGCTCAGAGCGCGCATGTTTCTAGAAGCAGCAAGCAGCTGTTTCAAATCATAAAAAAGCTCAACTTGAGCTCACGATTTGATATGTCAAATGTTGCCTTTATAGCTGTTTTTGCAGCACCCCAGTTGCCAAGAATATACATTATGTCATAATGGTTTTAGGGTGAGGATATGGCAAACTTATTTTTTTGATTTCAGTAACAATCTTGATTTATACCTTTTGCAATACTGGCAATGAAACAATTACAGTAACACGTAATATTAAAATAATTAGATAATTGTATTCAAGGAGAACTGCTAGGACATGAAGGCAGACTCAGACTCATCCAGGCCCTTCTGACCTCATTATCACAACCTCAGGAGCATTCCCTCTGCTTGCTCCTCCCACATCATTTGATATTACTTTCAATTTCAATTCAGTTTATGTTGTATAGCCCAATATCACACATTACGAATTGTCCTCTGAGGGCTTTACAATCTGTACACGTAGGACCTCCCTGTCCCAGGACCTCACATACGTGTGATGTGGGACAGGATGTGTGCTCTTAACCTGTCTGTGCTCGGTTCAGGGCTGACCGGCTGTATTGCTGTTCTCTTTCCAGGTGATGGTGGTGGTGAAATACCTTTTCCAGTTTGGATTCTTTCCCTGGAACAGTGTTCACGAGATGACTTTAAATGAAGACAAACCTTTCTTCCCGCCTCGCATCCTGGGCCTGGAGAAGATTGACAATTACATCAGATATGATCTTCTTCAGCTGCTGGCTCTGTTTTTTCACAGGTCCCTTCTCATGGTCAGTTAGTTTTTATTACGATGAAAACCATTACGTATGAATCAACAAAAAAAGCCTTTTCATTTGACTTTTTCATCTTTCATAGCTTATCAACATACATTTTACGAGTTGGTCAAACTCCATTTATGGCTACATTTTCTCTGACTACTCTGTGCAATATCACCTGGGACGGGCACATCTTTATTATGTGGAGGGCCTCCAGACAGGCCATGCAGAAATATTACGATATGATAAATGAAGAGTTAGTTTAAGGTGAATAAAGCCATAAAATCCAAAACAACTAAAACATGTAGATTGCTTTTGAAACATAGAAAGAATAAATTGGGCGACTGTGGGTCAGTGGTTAGCAGGTGTGTCTTTCAATCAGAGGGTTGGCGGTTCTATCCCCGCCCTAATCGATGAGTCCTTGAGCAAGACACTTAACCCTGATTTGTTCCCTGTAGCTGTGTCTACAGTGTATGAATGTAACATGTAAGTCAGCTGAATGTAATGTAATATTCATACAAGACATACAATGCTCTATATGATAATTCCCAAAAACATTATAGAAGGCTTAACATTTTTAAATATTGTAAATATCAAAAACCAATATCATTAGCTGAGATGGTTGGTACAGGGAAAATCCCTCAGCTCATTATTTTTGGTTTGGCCACATCTACCTTCAGATATAGCTGTATCCGACTGTTATGAATCTAAAGGCCTCAGGCCATCCAAGAGGAAAATTCAGCATTTTAATTTAGATTTTCAGCGTCTCCTCATCGTTTGATGATGAGAAACAGAATTGTTTATGTCGTGCAGGGTAAAGCTCGCTAAATTCTACTTTTTTTAAAACCGCATTTGTGTCCACTTGTGTGTGTCTGCGCAGCGCTATGGCCTGTGGGACCACGAAGGCCCCCTGGAGGAGCAGAGCCCCTCACCAGAAAGTTGTAAGGATGAAGGGAAAAATATAGAAGGAGATGAAGATGGAAGGAAGAAGGAGGGCAGAGGGGAAGAGGAGGAGAACAGAGTTAGCTCAACATCCACCCTGGACAACCTGGAAATTAGTGAACTGGACCAACTTGAAAAGGTTGGTGCACATACATGATATTAGTTGCTTTTGGTTACTGCCTTATCAATACAACATTGTAAAATATATTTCCTTGGCCATTAACTAAAGCTGTGACATAATGTAATGCTATTAGCAGACTAATTATTTAAGATACTGTACTACTTTCCTCGTTTGTTCAAACCCATTGTTTATCACTTTAGGATATGGTTGACGATGCGGAACCGAGTACCAGCTCTGCTGAACCAGCAGCCAGTGGGTCAAACGATGGGCATGAAACTCCGTCCGGGCTGAAGGACAGCTCGGATCCTCCCGGCAGACCGAGGGAGGATAAGACGGTCGGAGACGATGAGCAGGAGGCCAAGGAAGTCCCGAAGAAAAGCAGCAGTCTCCGCTTCCGCATGAAACCTAAAAAAGACAAACAACGACACAGCAAAGGTGTGTGGCTTGTGTGGAGATTGTATCTATAATAACATTGACCCTGGCTGCATTCCATTAAGATGGACCACATTTAGGGGCCTAAGCAAAGAGCTACTCACCTGCAACTCACTGTTGGATTTTCTTGGGTATCGTCAGGCAATTTTTCATTGATAATTATTGATATTTGGACAATCCATGTCACTCTTGGCTGTAGTTGACAGGGTTCTTAACACTATATAAATAAACAGAACTAAAGTTTACTTTCAATACAAATCCTTATGACTCATTTGGCTTGATTATGAATGAGCAGGTCAATATGACCCTGAACAGCACAGGTGTCTTATCTACATCACCCCATTACAATTTTTTTTTTTTAAATGATAATACAATTTAGGATAAAATACATGTTATGGTAGATTAATGCAATTTATATCTAGATTTTTCCAATGTACCTAAAACATTGTTTGAACATGTATTTTTCCTTAAAACGAGTGAGTTATCCTCATCGAACTCTGATCTTGTTAGGGTTTGGCACGGAGTGCGAACCCAAGCGCAGAACCAGAGGCAGAGACAGGCGTTGTACAAAAACCCCTAGAAGGGTGTATTTATTATAGGGATAGATAATTGTCCAAGGAGTCCGGGGCTGTGGAGGTTGGCGATGGCGTGGCGAGACCCGGTGGTAGAAGAGCTGATGATCCCACGGAGATCTACAGTACGATCCAGCCATGTGATGGAGGGAGAACCCGGGGTTTTATCCTGAAGAGATGATTAGTGAATGGAAGGCAGGTGTGCTGATGACCAAACGGGAGCAGGTGTGTGAGTTGGAATGGAAGGAAACCCACGCCCGCGCCCAGCCAAAGGTGAGGAAGAAGGAAAAACAACAGTCAGGCTGGGCCTGACAGCCCCCCCGACGGACGCCACCAGGTGGCCCTTGAGGCTTGTCTGGGTTGAGCCGGTGGAAGTCCTTGATGAGGAGGGGTCTAGATGAGCCCCTGGGATACCAACTGCTTCCCTCTGACCGAATTCCTCCCAGTCCACCAGGTACTGACCGACCTCTACCGACGAACATCTAGTAGCTGCCGGACCGTAGGGCGGATGATCATCGACATGCGAGGAGGTGGTGGTACCTCAGTGGGAGGAGACAGAGGGCAAGAGGAAACGGGTTTGATGAGGCGTGACGGGAAAGTGGGATGGATGCTGAGGAAGCGGTAGCTGGAGGCGGACAACAGAAGGGTTGATGATGGTGTCAATGATGTGGGGCCAATGAATCTGGGTGCCAGTTTCTTGACCCCCCCCTTTAAGACATGTGTCTTTGGTGGACCACCACCGCCTGACCTGGTTGGTAAACGGGCCTTGGAGTGACGATCAGCCAAACGCTGGTTCTGGGTAGTGGAGGAGCAGAGCGCGGCGAGTCTCTCGCCACACCTTCCGGCGGCGTAGATATGTGACCGACGGGACCGCCACTTCCTTCTCCTGGAGTGGAAGTAGAGGGGGTTGGAACCAATGGAGCATTCAAAGGAGACATCCGGTGGCTGCGCTGGAGAGGGTTGTGTCATACTCCACCCAGGGTAGAAGTTTGCTCCAAGATGATGGATTCTGGGTGATGCAACGGAGGGCTGTGAGGCTCCCAAGTCCTGGGTCTGTGGGTGATACCGGAGGACAGACTGACCCCTGCTCCCAGAGCTTGGCAGAACGCCTCCAAACCTGAGCGGTGAACTGGGACCCCGATCCGAGACCATGTCCGGGATTCCATGAAGGCGAAAACACGTGTTTAACCATTAGGTCAGCGCCGGAAGCTGGGGGCTTGGTTGGGGCCACCAAATGTACGCGAGAGAACGAGTCAACGATGTGAGGGATGACCGTGTTTCCTAGATGGTGGAAGCCGGTGACAAAGTCCAGGGCGAGGATGGATGGACCTGGAATGGGGAGTGGTCGTAGGAGACCAGCAGGAGGTCGACCCCTTACCCTTGAGCGCACCACCTGCAGCAGGATAATAAGGCTTTAGTATCTTTATCCATGGTTGACCACCAGAACTGTCGGCGAAGGAAGGATAGAGCGTGAACCCCGCAAACCCTCGATGGCAGACGGGCGGGAAGCATGAGCCCACTGAAGAACTTGGACCACCGAAACCGGGACAAAGAGCATGTTCTCTGGGACTGTCTGATGTTTTGAGCCTCCTTGACCACGGACTCAATACCCCAGGTGACAGCTCGGACCACTCGGGACTCAGGGATGATGGTGTCAGGGATCTCAGGGGTCTCCACAGGAGTGAAGAGGCGAGAAAGAGCATCAGGCTTCAACCCGGACGGTAGGTCAGGGTGAAGTTGAAACCCTAAAGAACAATGCCCAGCGAGACTGGCGGGTGAGACGTTTTGCAGATTGTATATACAATAAATGGCTGTTCAGTACCCAAGCCAATGCCTCCACTCCTCCAAGGCCAACTTCACTGCCAGCAACTCACGGTTTCCTGCTGATGAAAGTCACGAGAGTAGAATGCACAAGGGTGGAGTTTTTGGTCTTTGAGACGAAACTGGGACAGCACCGCCCCCTACTCCTTCGTCCGCGCATCAACCTCTACCACAAATTGTCTTGTGGAACCGGGTGACCAGCACAGGGGCCGAGGTGAAAGCTCTGTCAGCTGCTGGTGTCCAGGAAAACGTGATGGTGGATGAAGTGAGTCTGGTGAGTGGAGCTGCCACGACTGTAGTCTCTGATGAACCGTTGCTTCAGATTTGCAGGTGTTGGCCACCTTTACCGCCTGGACCTTCAGAGGATCAGTCTTGACTTGCCCCTCCTCGATAATGTAGCCTAGGAAGTCAACAGAGGTGACATGGAACTTGCACTTCTCTGCCTTGACGTAAAGCTTGTTCTCCATGAGTCTCTGGAGACGAAAACGTACATGCTGAATGTGTTCCTCTTTGCTGTTAGAAAAGATGAGAATGTCCGAGAGGTACGAAAAAACGACCGGTTCAGCATGTCCCGGAGGACATGCTTACCAAGGCTTGGAAGATGGCAGGTCGGCATGACCCTGTAGTGTTGAATGCCGTCTTCCACTCGTCACCCTTACGAATCCGAACTAGGTGGTAGGCATTTCTGAGGTCCAGTTTGGAGAATATGGTGGCCCCATGAAGTGGTTCGAATGCTGAGCTGATGAGAGGTAAGGGATACTTATTCTTGATGGTGATGTTATTCAAGCCCGTAATCATACACGGGCGCAGAGTCTTATCCTTCTTGCTAACAAAGAAGAAGCCAACAGGAGACGAGGAAGGCGTGATGAGTCCGGCAGCTAGGGACTCTCGAATATATTTCTCCATGGCTTCCTCTCTGGACGGGACAAATTGAACAATCGACTTGAGGGCAACGGGCCTGGAAGGAGATCGATAGGGACGATGAGGAGGAAGAGAGTGCCCGCTCCTTACTGAACACATCTGCCAGGTCATGGTACTGGGAAGGCACTAAGGACAGATCGGGTGGGGTGGAGATAGGTCTGACCGTGGTCCTGCCAGGTGTTTGGGCGGACTGCAGACAGTGAGAGTGACAGAACACGCCCATCCATTGATCATGCCGGTGGTCCAATCGATCTGTGGGTTGTGGCACTCCAGCCAGGGACGCCCTAGAACCAGACGCGTAGTGGGTGTCTTGAGAACATAGAGCTGAACCATCTCCGATGATTACCGGACAATAGGAGAGTAACAGGAACTGTGCGATGGGTAACACGGGCCAGCAGACCTTCATCTAGTGCGCGGGCTTCTAGAGGGACCTCCAGGACCTCGTGGGAATGCCTGCTTCCACATCAATGAAGCTTTCATCGCCCGGAGTCAATCAGAGTGTTAACGGGCAATACCTGATCCTCCCACAAGATGGTTGAATGGGCAGTGTGGATCTGGTTGATGACATGCCCAGGAGCTCCACAGTAAAGACACATTCCCATGGAAACTCTGCGCTGTCGCTCTGTTGGAGATATTCTGTGCGACCCAACTGCATGGGCTCCTCCTCACTGGGTGAAGAGTGGCTCTAGATTGGGAGTTCTGCTCTGGGGAGAAGCGCTGATGCCGGGGCACATGGGAATTGTAGTCTGTGGGTCTATGTGACTTCTCTCTCCACGCCCTGTAGGCGATTGTCTAGCCTGATGGAAAGCTCTATGAGGTTGTCTAGACTAGTAGCCCTGTCCCTGACCGCTAACCCATCCTTCACCTCATCGCTCAATCCTCACGGAATGCACAGCGAAGGCGTCATCATTCCATCCACTATTAGAAGCTATAATTCTAAATTCAACTGCGTATTCGGCTACGCTATGACTAGCCTGGGAGAGCGAGAATAATTGGCTGGCAGCATCTCCCCCTCGGCTAGGGTGATCAAAAACTCTCCTAAACTCTTCTGTAAAAGCTGAATAGGAACTATTCATCTCCGATCCCCTAGACAGCGTGGACTCCGCCCACGTAAGTGCTCTACCATACAATAAATTTGTGACATATGCTACTCTTACCTGCTCAGATGCATACATAACTGACTGATGTTGGAAAACAAATGCGCACTGCATAAGAAATGCGCGACAATCTCCTAACCTGCCATTAGGGAGAGCTATCCTAGCCTCATGAGGAAATGATGATCGCTGGTTAGGTGGAGAGGGGTGAGATGGGGGAGAAGCGTTGAGCTGGGGTGGAGGTCCAGTGACCTCTCCGGAGGAGGTAGAGGAATCGGGGTGAAAGGACTTGGTCTACCTTGCAGGTGAGGTGCTGGACCTGGGTGTTGAGGGTTTGGAGGCGGTGAGTGTCTCGTGAAGAAGTCTTCCTTGGTGGGTGAGGGCCTGCCGGAAACTCTCCGATTCCGCTGGGTCCATAGTGGGCTGGATCGTTCTGTTAGGGTTGCACGGAGTGCGAACCCAAGCGCAGAACCAGAGGCAGAGACAGGCGTTGTACAAACCCTAGAAGGGTGTATTTATTATAGGGATAGATAATTGTCCAAGGGGGATAGGAGAGGAGTAGTCCGGGCTGTGGAGGTTGGCGATGGGTGGGCGAGACCGGTGGTAGAAGAGCTGATGATCATCCAGCCATGTGATGGAGGGAGAACCCGGGGTTTTATCCTGAAGAGATGATTAGTGAATGGAAGGCAGGTGTGCTGATGACCAAACGGGGAGCAGGTGTGTGTAGTTGGAATGAAGGAGAAACCACGCCCACGCCAGCCAGGAAGGTGAGGAAGTGAAGCAAAAACTAACAGTCAGGCTGGGGCCTGACAGATCTATGGAGGGGTGAATAACTCAATTCCACTAAAGCTGATTGAATTGTTAGTAATGACATTAATGATGAGGTACAAACTATAGTTATTAGGATTTGTTGCTTTCTGACAACTTTTGGATGATTCAACATTCACATTGACCTGAACATCATGGCTGTAAGAAACAAACTTAACAGGAGGGTTAACAAGCTGATGAAAAGCACCACTCATTTAGCTCTCTGTGAGGCCAGACTGTCGCTGGTTCACAGCAATACTTTTCAGTTGGACATGTCTCTTTAAGGTGGCAGGAAGATATTAGTTGTGCCCCAATTATAACTATTAAAAAGAATAAATAGGGATCTTCACAACTAGCGTGTTTTACAGTGATTTTGCAACAGCATTCATTTGCAGATGTCTGTGGGCAGAGATTATCTCTGTGCTTCTTCATTTATACCAACACCACAGGGGCATTGCATGTGTAACAAAGACAACATGTGTTTCATATATTTGATTCTGGTTGGGACTGTTTCAGTGGAGCCCACAGTTGAGACTGCAGAGCCCTGTGCAGCAGAACCAGTGAAGAAGGAGCAGAAAGGCAGCCGGAGAGAGGCTGCCAGTCGGAGATTGCTGGCGGTGGGAGACAAGATCAAACAAGTCCTCCTCTCCGGGTGAATTGAATATAGAGACTATATTCAATTCAGTTTATTTTCTATAGCCCAATATCACAAATTACAAATATGCCTCAGAGGGCTTTTCAATCTGTACACATAGACATCCCTGTCCCAGGACCTCACATCGGATCAGGAAAAACTCCCAAAAGATAATGTCACCATATACATAGAAGTCATAAGTCTCGAACATCATATATCAAAATATTGCACATTAACGGCTAATTAATCCGTCATTTATTCCAATATTTTATTCAAATTATATAATTGCAATCCATGGTGGAGGAATTGTAAACAGTGGATTACTGAAGTGACATTAGTTTTCTCGCTCATACTGTGGTTTATTTATGCCATTTTGTTTTCCTCTTCAGTATTCAGAGTGTTTACAGGCCAACGCAGGGCTTCTTCAGGGGTATTCTCCATGCCGAGTATCGGACTGCCACAGATGTTTATGCATTCATGTTCCTGACTGATGTCGTTGACTTCATCATCATCATCTTTGGCTTTTGGGCTTTTGGGGTGAGAGATGAATTGAAGTGGTCATTTCAAGTACTCGTTCATTAATTATCAACGATTTTACATGAATAAAAACAGAAAGATTTCATCGGGATAAAAATCCAACATGACACACTCACACATGTCTCTCTCCTTCAGAAACACAGTGCAGCAGCTGATATAGCCTCCACCCTTTCAGAGGACCAAGTTCCAGAGGCCTTCCTAGTGATGCTGCTCCTTCAGTTCAGCACCATGATCATCGACAGAGCCTTGTACCTGCGCAAGGCTGTCTTTGGAAAACTCATCTTCCAGGTTGAGTTCATGTATTCAGATTATTAGCATTCGTATATCTCTTTTGGAGGGGCCTGATGTTCAGATGACAAGAGCTGTCTCCTGCCTTTTCTTTTGCTCCAGGTGATTCTTGTGTTTGGGATCCACCTGTGGATGTTCTTCATCTTGCCTGCTGTCACTGAAAGGTGAAGTCAAAATAAATCGTGCATTTATTCTATTATTGGAGTACTGATGGTTATTCTAACTCACAGAGAGGGACTTGTAATTTGGGTTGTCTTGTTCAACGATGAGACTAAAAGTCATCTCCAGCATACTACTGCATATTATATTATCAAGAATGTATGTTTCCTTGTGTCTCCTCTCTGTTTAGGAAGTTCAATCAGAACTTTGTGGCCCAGCTTTGGTACTTTGTCAAGTGTATTTACTTCGGCCTGTCAGCCTATCAGATCCGCTGTGGATACCCCACTCGTATCCTTGGGAATATCCTCACCAAGAAATACAACCATCTCAACCTCTTTCTCTTCCAAGGGTATGGACAAAAAGCCCCTCTGCAGCTTTGTTTTTATATTTATATGTATCTATAATGATTAGGTGGACTTTTGGCATTACTATAGACATAAATAGGTCAAGAATCATCATATAGTATATTGGCTTCATTATATGATGGTGTGCTCATGTGTGAGTGTAGGTTCCGTCTGGTGCCATTCCTAGTGGAGCTGCGAGCGGTGATGGATTGGGTTTGGACTGACACCACGCTGTCTCTGTCAAACTGGATCTGTGTGGAGGATATTTATGCCAACATCTTCATCATCAAATGCAGCCGTGAGACAGAGAAGGTATGAAGTGTATGAGTACTGTGATATGATGATACCAGACCAAGTGACCAAGTCAAGGTATGAGGGTACTTGGGGAGACAAATTCAATTGATGGGGAAAGGCAGTAACTGGTTTTCTAAATATTCAGACTCTCATTCACTTCAATAGAAGCCCGAATAACTGCCGACTTCAATCTGTGTTTCCTGTTTGGTTGTGAACGATTGGTGGTCTCCGAGGACCTTAAAGTTCACTTTTGTTCAACTCAGACGTGTTCAGGAAGAAACGGTGATGCACAGTGTTTTGAAATAAAAAAAGTATTTGAGTTATAACATTTTTAGAAGTAATAAATAGATAGTAAGAAGTAATTAAAACAAACAAAACATACTAAGCAGCAGTGTCAGCCAAAGAAGCGCAGCGTGTTCAGGTGCTGTGTCTTTATAGCGGGCACTCCCACGTGAACATTGCAAGTCTGTGCCTTGACATCATATCCATGAAGATCACAAACATAAAATATCGACACCATGGAGAAATAAGTCCAGTGTTCCACTGCCAATCAGTGTACTGCCAGTGCACCTCATTGCTTTTTCTCAATTTGGGGTTTTACACGATGGTTTTGCTCAGTTGACCACTTAAACGCATGTCTGCTGCTTTAGAAGACCTGTGGCCAACCAAGCCCAAAAGGCCTCCTCGCAGATTCTCAGGCTGCCGCCACAATTCGGAACAGCCAACTCCCCAATGGATGCTTTGAACATGGCCGCCTTTCCATGTCCCCAACCTCCTCCGGAATGCACAAGAAATTCATACAGGCTGGGACCTCCTTCAGACGTTCGCAGTTGACCCTCACTCCATGTTTGACCAGGTCTGTCAAGCAGGCTCGCCTGCTACCTGATCCAACTCGCCATTCGGTGGTGATCGGTTGACAGCTCTGCTCCTCTCCTCTCCCGAGTGTCCAAGTCATACGCCTCCAGATCGGATGACATGACCAAAAGTATGCTTATGAATCACCCTTTGCTGTGATCGATCCTGTCCAGTAACAAAGCACCACTCCGATTGAGATTGGGAAGGCCATTCCTTTCTTGCCCACATGAGCTTTACGGTTCCCCAGCAGATCGATGGAGTCTCTCAACACTACCCTTTCCAGGGCCTCACCCAGAGACACCAAGAAGGCCAGATACTCTGGCAACTTAGTCTCACCAACTAGTCACATAGAGCCTCTCATTCTTGGGGGAGAACTCCAATACAGCAGTACTCAGCCCCAGAAGTTGGGTCAATGCTGTGTGTATGGAGGTGAGCCCAACAATATTGACTGTAGCTGGTACCATATCATCTCCTACACTAGCTGTGGTTTCTTCCCTGCCAGACAGGTGACGTTCCATGTCCCTGTATCATGCTGTGTTCCCCTCCCAGGTCTTAAGGAGGAGGGCACGGCTCTAACATTGCCATTGGATTCAGGGTCTATATTTGTGCTTAGTCTGGGACCAATTTGCCGTTGGATATATATATCGTTATATATATTATTATCTCTAAAAAAATGATATGTTCTACCCACAGAGATACCCACAGCCCAAAGGACAAAAGAAGAAGAAGATAGTGAAATATGGCATGGGTGGACTCATCATCTTCTTCTTGATCTGCATCATCTGGTTTCCCCTTCTCTTCATTTCATTGGTCAGATCAGTTGTGGGTGTGGTCAATCACCCCATTGATGTCACTGTGACTGTCAAGTTGGGAGGATATGAGGTAATCAACATGTAATATTGCAGTCTCTTCTACTGCATTCATGAAATGTTCTGATGAGTCTAAATCAAGAAGCTGCATGTATTACAATTTGACAACAAGCAACCCAGAACTGCTTTCTGGGTATTAATAAATTGCTTAGACACATGTTAAGTAAATGATTATATAAATGATTTTATACATATATATATATAGTTAATTTGCAACGACCAAATTAAAAACAGTAGTGCATTCGTCTTGTGCATTTTCTCTCTATCAGGAAAAATGCAAACGGCAGCAACAAAAACAATTATCTGGCCATATCATGTCTGGCATCTTAAGAATAAACGTTGACTATGATTGAGCTCCAACCATCATTAATATTAATATGCCTGGTTAATGCCTTTATCATTTAGAAACTAAAGTGAAATCACTTCCAATAACTGTGTTGTTGACTCCTTGGAATTCTGTTGTACGTTCTGAGGCTGTACTTGTTCTGATCATCTGGCAGGTACATCTACCGCCAGGAAGTTGGGAAATCCCGTAGCTTATCATTAGAATCCTCTCAGTCAGCCGCACTAGAAGGAGGGTTACCCTCCACATCCCAGATCAGATTCCAGTATGCAACGATTAGGCCTAATTTTCATTCTACCTACAGCCGAATGTAATATAGGTGCAAAACACAGTATATAAAATGTGCTTAATCCACTGGTGTATTTTTGTTCTATGTCTAGTCCCTGTTCACCATGAGTGTGCAACAGCAGTCCATCCAGCCCTTTACACAGGTTGAATATGACCAACTCACCCACCACTTTGGAGACAATGCGGTGCGTACTGATTTCAGTTTGATTGATATGTTTGTCTGTATGTGCTTCTACTGTCCGTCTCACACATGCTCAAATTGGATTGGATTGGATTCAATTTGTTGTCATTGCTAGAGTACAGGTACAGAGGCAACGAAATGGCAAGAAAGGATGAAAGATTACAGCATAACATGAGGGGATAGAGCACATAAGCACATACATTTTAAACATGAGTTGCAACATGGAGGGGTGGGGGGGGTGGGAGGTGTAAGCCAAAGACTGGGTGATCTAAGCCCAGCCATTGGGGGGCAGAAGGTAACCAGCACAGACAAGCAGCCACAATGAATGTGTGTGTGTATGCTTTCTTTCTGTGTCTATTTTTCATGTATAATGTTGTGTGTGTGTGTGAATCTAGGTAGCCATGCAGTTCATCACACTCTACGGTTATGAGGATATTGTGACGGCCATGGTTGAAGGAAGTTCAGGATCCGTATGGAGGATCAGCCCTCCGAGCAGACAGGAAGTAATTAAAGAACTACTTGGAAGTCCTGTTCACCTCACACTACGCCTGGCCTGGACTTTCCAGAGGTAAAAACCTTTGCTCTTCGACTAACAAAATGTAATTATACTATAATATTCATTATGCATTATTATCACCAAGAGTTAGTCACCTCTCTATCTTGAACTGAAAACCCAGTTTTTCTCATCTCAGTAAAACAAACTTGAGCTTTAACTAAAGCATCCTTTTGGAACAGAGACTTGGGAGAGGGAGGAGTCCGGTTATCGAATGGAAAGTCTGAGCTTTATCTGGTGGAGAATGGCAATGACAAAGCTTCATATAAAATCCATGGGCCTGGGGAAGTAGGAATGTGACTGAAAGGCAAAATTAAAACGACTACAACTAACTGTGCAGTTCTTTTGGCCTGCAGGTTTGGTCATCCAAGATGGTATCAGCATTTTTTCGAAACGAAAACAGAAAATTACATTTCTATTACATGTAAAGCTCGTTTTCCACGCGGTGCAAGGCCCAATAGTTTTACATGAAAAGAATAACAATGCCGCGGCACCCTTGAAAGTGAAAGGACTATCCTATGATAGTCCTATGAGATAATACAAGACATATTATATGGATAGCGAATACGTCTAATGGCCTTTACTTTTTATGATGTTTTTTGCTTTCTAAAGGCTGACTGCATCCATCTCTCTTTCTTTCTCAATGTATCTGTCTCTGACAGAGACTTAGGTAAAGGAGGGACGGTGGAACACACGTTTGACAAACACTCTATAGACCTGGAACCTGGAAACCCAGTCCGAGCAGATCTGGCCTCACTACTGGTTGGCAATCGCAGCGAGCCTGTGTAGGTATACACTAGTGTCTATGCAAACGCTAGGATAACATTTCTTTTGATAATACATATATTTGTATCTTACAAATGGCATCTTGTCTTTTTCCCCAGGCATGTTCCTCATATGATCCCGAACTACATCCGTGCCCCCAATGGAGCAGAGGCCAAACCAGTCAATCAACTTTATAAAGGTCAGAGTTCATTTATTTACTGTATGAGATGAAACATATTACAGGCAGAATCATTTCCACCGGTCTTGGAAAAAGAAGCCAAAATACCCAAGTATACACCCTGAGTATTAGTTCTAGCACGATCAATCAGAAGTAGCTTAAGGGCTTTACAATCTGTACGTCATACGACAGACTGGGTAAAAGCATCCGTATTTGTTTGAACACAGCTGATGGTTTGTCTTGTAGGTGAAGATGGTTACCTGAATATAACCCTGTCCCTGAAGAGTGACAGGTCACTGAATGGCAGTGGGAACCAGGAGTGGTGGGACATTGCCATTGCAGGTTGTGCGTCCTCCTCATGTGGGGTTTTGCCCATCGTCATATTCAATGACAAAGTCAGTCCACCCAGCCTGGGTTTCCTGGCTGGATATGGGTAAGGAACTCACACTCACAAACGTTTACACGGGTAGGATATATACAAAAGTTTGGGGTTGCTTATAAAAAGAAGAAAAAAAACTTAGAAATGTCCTTCTTTTTCAAAGTAAAGCACTGTTTTTTTCAAAGAAGATAACAGGAGGAGGAATACACTCTTACATGGTTAATGTGGTAAATGACTATTCTAGGTTGAAACGTCTGGTTTTTAATGAAATCTCTACATCGGTGTATAGAGGCCCATCTGCAGTGTTCTAGTGGCACATTGTGTTATCGCCTTAGAAGACAAATAGTGGGTTAAAAACCCTTGAAAACTCTTTTTATGTTAGCACAGCTGAAAACAGTTATGCTGATGAGAGAAGCTATCAAACTCGCCTTCCTTTGAGCTAGAATCTTGAAGAACTAAATAAATATTTCATATAAAAATCCTAAAAATTTCGAACCGTGTCAATGTCTTGACTATATTTTCTATTCATTTTGAAATTCATTTGATAAATAATTTTCATGGAAAACACGAAAATGTCTGGGTGACCCCAAACTTTTGAAAAGCAGTGTACATGTTTTATATTCAAAGAGTAAATTGGCCCAAGGTTCAGGATCAGCTCTCTTTGGTTCTAGCTAAGATCCAGGCAGGGGCATTAAAGGAGTCAACAAATCAACCATCCATTCTTCAATTTTCAACTGCTTATTTGGGGAGCGGGTTGTGGCGTCAGCAGGCTCAGCAAAGTATTCCAGACATCTCCACAGCAGCATGTTCAGCTCTTCCCGGGGAATCCTGAGCCATGCCGCTAGTGCTGACCGATCAAACGTATTATCATCGCACTCGCGATATGAACATGCGTGGTAAACACGCCTGAAATGCTATGAATAGAAACATGTATTTATATTCACGAAAAGGTATATTATAATCTGATCTGTCCCCAGTCTCTCATCTGGGGCCGCTATGTTTGACCAAGGACAGTGCGCTAACAAGGCTAATACTGCATAGACGGCAAACCTCCTATTCTACACCACTACTTTGGTCATTTCAGGAGAGGAAGAGATCTTACAATCTTTACAGATAATTCCCCTCTTTTCTTCATATCTTTCTCTTCCGGCCGCAAGGAACCTCTCCCTCTATGCCCAGTACTTTGGATATGATTGTTCCCACAAATTCTCTTGGTTTGCCATTTTCGGCAAGGCAAAGGTTGAGAAGTTGGTCTGTGTGTACAATGTCCTGCAGTTTCCTGAAGATCCTCAAATACATAACATTACTGTCTTTAAATGAATGTGGTTTTAAAGCTTGTTTTGTACTAACCATGTCATGCTTGCTTTTCTGGAAGGGGCCAAATACCATTACAAACTTTGGCGAGGGAATGGGAATAACCATTTCTCAGTTCCAATATCTCAAAAATATCTGAATGGGTTCAATGTTCATCCACAAGCGTCCCCTTGACAGACATTTCCATTTCATTCAAGGAAGATCATTTTTTAAAACTTGAAGTCATTGTATATAAAATGACCTGTTCCTCTAGGATAATCACAGCCTCATGAAACGTTACAACCATAAACTCGAGGCCTGGCATTCAGAGGCTGTATGGCTTTCTGATGTATGTTTAAAATGGGGGAGTTTCTGAACAGTATTAAAAACAGAAGGGCTTAGCATCAAATCTCCAAAAAATGCAATTCTTGCAGAAATCTCCAAATGCAAATGTTTTGGATAATTATATTATATTATATATAATATAGAATTGTTATCAGTTCTACATTGGTAAAAATAAGGCTTAATTTATCACCCAATATATGTAAAAAATGGTATCAACACAATAGTTAGTTTCTCGACGACCCCACAAGACTTGATATCCACACTGTTCCCTAGTGCACATTAAATATTCCTAAATATAATTGTGATTTATTATTTGAGTGTTTTTCCTCCACACTTCTTGAATGTAAATATTATTTTTCTTTACTCTCCTTACAGGATCATGGGTCTTTATGTGTCTGTGGTTTTAGTCATTGGAAAGTTTGTACGTGGCTTCTCCAGTGAGATCTCCCATTCCATCATGTTTGAGGAGCTGCCCTGTGTGGACCGCGTCCTGAAGCTCTGCACAGACATCTTTCTGGTTAGTAGTGCAGTGTGTGAATATTAACACACACATTTCGTATTCACTGTACTCAGCAATTCAGTAAAATATGTTTTCCAGATTTGAATTAGTAGTTCAGAAGAGCAGAATTATGTAATATTCCCTTTCTTTTGAATAATAGGGTGCACAACAAAAAAAAAGATTTGGAAGTGTCATGGAAAATACTTTCTTTATAATTCATCCACAATCTAATGTTTCTGTGTGATTCAGGTGCGTGAGACAGGAGAGCTGGAGCTAGAAGAGGAGCTGTACTCCAAACTGATCTTCCTCTATCGATCCCCAGAGACTATGATTAAATGGACCCGGAACATGCACAGCCGAGAACATAACAGATACTGACTGACTGCCAGCAGATGACATTATGTTTGGTTGTAATACCACACATACAGTGAAATCTGAAGCACATTGTTAGGATGTCAAGAGCTCAGCCCAGGGGAGGCTTCTTGAGAATACTCCAGACTGGACATTGTCTTACAGAGACAAACAAAAGGAGATGTACACTAGTGGACGTACTGTATGAAACACCTGCAGTTGCTAGACACCTGTTGCTGTTCTCCACAGCTACCTGAGCACTTTCATCAAACCACCTCTCACTACAGACTATTGGGAGTGCTATTGCAGTTCCACTGTAGACAAAGCAGCTGGAAGTCTGTCCTGCAGGATTTTGGACATGCAAAAATGTTCCTGGAAGACGCAGTTAGCCGTCAAATCAAGCCGCGCTGATGGTCACGAGTCAACGGGTCAAGAGACACCTCATTCATGACCTCTGTGTATTTGAGCCGACCACATGAAGAGACTGTGGCTAAAACCTGAAATTAATTGTCGGTTGAACCATCGGCAAAAACTGTCCCGGTATGACGATTGATTTGATGGCATATACCATGCTGTCACCCACACCAGAGGGAGGTTTGATTACTTTGGAAGTCTTTTCTTTTTTCTTTTCTTTTCGTTATGAGTACTTTCACACAGGACGTGAATATTACGTGGCTAAAAAGCGTAGCGTTTTATTTTCTGTAACAAGGCTGATTTCTCTGAGCTAATAAAGGCATAAACCGATCACGTTTTGTGGAATTGGTTGATGATGCCTGTATTTATAAAAAAAACACAGTCTCCGTAGTTCAATCCGAGTCGGCAAATTGTGTCACTTCTTTGACAAAGGCAGCGCAGACCAGATCAACACCTTTCACAAAAAGTGCCCTCTACATAAATATTCGCAGGCGAGTATTTCACATTTCTGTGTCGTTTATTCATCATGTGTAAAAGACCTTTCTAAATATTTTTTTAACCAATATTCTTTGGAAAAGCAACGTCCTGTTTGTTTGATTTCACATCAGAACAGGTCTGATTCAAAGCAACGTTTTAGTTTTTTATTTCCCTTGACATAGAAAAATTCTGAATTTGAACGAATCCAAAGCAGCTCTTTCAGTTCCCAGACACCTCAGGCAAAGGAATGAAGATATTGTGGCATAAACACTAAACTTCCAAGTAAAAAAATAATGTTTGTCCTTATTGTGTTTTGTCACATACCTGATAATCTTAAAATAAATCAAACTCATTGTCTGAAGTTAGCCTTTTGCAGATTGTGAATTAAAGAAATCTGATAAAATGAACACAATTAATTTAGAAACAGGTCGGACACTTACAGATTACATTCAATGATGACAATAAATTACAAATGGTTTAATGGATGGTGTTTTATGATTAGTTACTGTGCACATTACATTTAGGTGTATTTTAATTACTTACATTTAGCAGACTAATTTAATTTGTTACAGTAGACTATATTTTAGAAGGAATCATTCTACATAGGATTATTTATAGGACTTTAACTGCTCTTTTATATATTTACATGTGTAATATTTTAATTTCTATTTCATGTCCCTTTAGCCTCAAAGTAATTGTAGCTCCTACCTTTCAATGTTCTGCGGGGGACAGATGTGAGTGTAATAGACTACGATGTTTTCAAACCCATAAAGTGGAGCCTTTTGAAAACATTGCTGATCAAACATTTCAGTTTTAAAATGTTCAGACTTATTTGCAAACTTTGTGGAGGTGCGTTCTAAAATAGACTGCGCTACAGTTTACCAGCAGGTGTTGCTGGATGATGGCTCCAAGGAATACACTACCATCAACAGCCACCGGGGATTATGGAAAATCTAATAAGACTTACCAATGACCTGTTCAATATGGGACCCTCAGAATAGCAGCATCTCTACAACAAAAAGGTTCAAAAGGTTCTTCAACAGCTTCAGAAAATGGAGTATGAGTAAATATGGTAAAACCCAATAAGGCTAAGTACTGGAAGAGCAGGGCCTTTACTCTTCCAAGGACAAGGTGAGTGCTATACAGACCTTTCTTATTCCTATAAACATCAAGGAGCCGCAGGCTTTCTTGAGACTTGTTCATTATTCGTCTAAGCACCGCTGCTCAAAGGACATGTGACATGGACTGAGGTTGCGTTTGTCACTATTGCTTCCTATTGACCAGGTGTTGGTCCACTCCATCCCCAGGCTACCACTGATGCCTCTGCATATGTCATCGGAGCAGTTGTCCAACTCACTATGCCAAATGGGTAGCGACTTATGCTTGCTTATTGCTTCTGCCTCCCAATCCTGGAAACAGTTTAGAAAAATATTATCAAATAGAAAAGGAAGCTCTTGGACTGATATTTAGTGTAAATCAACTCCACCAGTATCTGTTGGGAAGACACGTCAATGTAGTAATTGACTTTTGCTTATAACACTGGCGACTGCACACACAAAGCAGTGAGCAATGATTTTGTCAGTGTATGACTCACACATTTTCCCTTTCTAGACATTTCTGCTCATTACTAGATATAACTGCTTGACTGTCTTCTCACAGACTTGGCATTCATTACCCTCCAAGTGTTAGATGGATTATATTAATCTAAACAAATACTCAAAATCCTTTAAGGTGCTATGTTCTCCAGACTTTTAAGATAATTGTTGCATGTAATCTTTAAGAAAAGAGAAAAAAAGGGGCTGATACCAGCTGACGACTGTGAAATGTGACAGCTTTCCCAGCTCGCTAAACTAGAGAAACTGGAGCTAAGAAAGTTTTCCTGGTAAAAAGAAAGCTCTGTGCAATATTATACAATACAGTTCAACAGGACCACAAACTACTGTACATTCTCCAAAATGATCACCAACACTCAAACTAAACCAGTTTCAACCAAAAGGAAACACAAGAGCCTTCATGAAAGGAGGATTTATTGCAGGAATGTTCTATTCGACTGCATTAGTTTTAGCGAAACCCAACTAATGAGACCTTGTTGGGTCATTTGGGGTCGCCTGTGGCTCGGTGGGTGGATTAGGTTGTTTCTTAACCACACATTGGCGGTTCAATACCCGTCTCGTCTCTTTCGTATGTCAAGTTATCATTCAGCGAGAAACTAAGGCCCGAGTTCCTCCCTGTGCTTAGGAGGCTTCGAATGGGTGACATGAAGAGGTCGAATTAAATTAATGTATGTGACGATTGCAGTAAAGTTAAATTGAGTGTTAAATGAAGTTATATATTTTCAAATAGATTAAAACCCCTTCCACAGATCAACCATTTGACACTGCCTAAGTCAACCTTTTAGTTAAAATCATATTTTTCAATGTTTTTTACCGCCACTCATTAGTCATTACTGCCCGCTTTCCCTCTTTTAGCCCTTTATACATATGTCATCTGTCTTTAGAGACACTAATGGGAATCTTTAGCGACTCATATATGGGTTATTGGCATTGCTTAACCATATTGCGAACATTAAATGTTATATATGTTATAATCTCATCACTCTGGTAATGATTGGCTTCGTTATGTTTGGATTGATCCCTTTTCAAGAAGTGGACCACACACCACGAACCGCTCTTTCATATGGTGCCGGCATCAAGGTGATATTTCATGAACACATTCAGAAAGATGTTTTTCATAACGGATTACGTTACATGTGAACCCATGTTAAAAAATAAGGCTTTTTCAAAATTGAGCAAGAAAGGTATAATCCTAAATTGCACTGCTCAGGTTTTTACTTTCATTACTAAATGTAATGAAAGGTTGCGACCATGGGGTGGAAGATGTTGTCCATCAGGGATGCAGCTTAACCATCATTATCCTCTCTCCCACCACTTCCACTGGATCTAATGGGCATCCCAGGACACTGATGGTCTGTTTTGTCTCTACCTTTCTGTAGTCGGGATGCTGCTGCCCAGGCAGACTACTCCATAAAAGATGGCTGATGCCTCCCACCCTCGCCCTCCCCCTTTTTCTTCTCTTTCATGGATTGTGGAGGACTGGATCGTGGTCCATGCCTACTACTAATTATTCATACATTTCTGTCATATTCATTGAATGTGCTCTGTAACGCTGTTCATTCTATTTATTGGGAGTTTTTCCTGATCCGATGTGAGGTTCTGGGACAGGGATGTCGTATGTGTACAGATTGTAAAGCCCTCTGAGGCACAATTGTAATTTGTGATATTGGGCAGTACAAAATAAACTGAATTGAATTGAATCATTCGCCCATTTTTGGTCGGATCTCCATTTAATTATCGGGCTGAGAACCTGGAAACCTCAGCAAGATAAAACTACATATTGATGGGATAGACATTTGCAAAAAATCTTCAGAAGTAAGTATTACCAAATACTCTTTCAGCATTTTAGGCTTACTAATATTAATTAGTCCTTTACAACAAATTAATAATTGCTTTATTTATTTATTTATTATTTATTTATTTTATCTGACAGGAAGCTGAAAATCCCCCCGCCCCCCTAAAAAAAATCACTCAAAACTCTGCACTTTAATCACTTGTATTCACTTGTTTAAAATTGTATTACGTATTTATAGTACTTATATATATATATATAGTATTTATAGTACTTATATATAGTATTTATAACAACTGTACGTGAATCTTTATGTTTACTTAGTATTAGGAAATGTCTTGTCTCATCTGTTGTGCCTGTGCACTTTTATATGTTTCACCGTGGGAGAGTGGGAAACGTCCTATCGATTCCTTTGTATGTCTTAACATGTGAAGAAATTGACAATAAAGCTACTACTACTACAACTACTATCTTGAATAATGTATGTACTACTACTAGACATCCTGACCCACACTCCCTACCAGTTGGTGGCGGTAATGCACACGTTTGTTGTTTGACAACCGCTCCTAAACCTACAATATAAATACCAGAAGAAGAAGGATGAATGCGCCACTTCACGGTGCAGGACTTCCGGTTTGTGACGTGTTGGCCGATGCAGAACCGGATGCTGGTGGCTGTCCAGTGTCAGATGCAGTTTGAACTGCTAACAGGAGCAAGTAAACTGTCCCAATCTTGAGCGAGAAGATGCTGCGTTGGCTGCTTGGAGCGGCGCTGTTGTCTCGAGCGGCGGGCTTCTACCTGCCGGGTCTGGCACCGGTGAGCTTCTGTGAGCCTGGAAAAGACCAAGTTCCAGACTGCAAGGTAAACATAACATGTCACAGGTCACCTGTGTAACTTTAGCTGCCTGGTGAGAATAAAAACATAATTGCATATACAGTGCAAGACAAAAGTCAGAAGCTGGGCGAGTTAACCCTGTAACCCTAGCTCTTTATAAACAGTGAACGTTATGTAACTGTGCGTGAACGAAACAGCCAAGCTAACAGATACCCAGAGAGGAGGCTAATGCTAGCTACATCAAAGTGCCGCCAGATAGTTCAAGATGTGACTGACTTCTGGTGGCTTCGTGAGAATATACAAACTAAATGATTCACGACTTGTTTGCTCACAGCAACAGACACACTTTATAAGAAAAGCCACGAATATGGTGCCTCGACATGTTAGACTAACACTAGTAAACTAAAGGATCATCATATGCAAGTAAATAGGCTTTACAGTCCCAGTCGAAGGTTCATTCGTCATGTTGATGGTCCACCTCTCTCTCTCTCTCTCTCTCTCTCTCTCTCTCTGTGTGTGTGTGTGTGTGTGTGTGTTTCTCATACACAAACAGCAAGCATTGCAGCGCTCAATCCAAAAGTCGAAATGTATTGAATAAAGGCAGACAGTCATCATCAGATTTCACAACATGGTTTTTATTTAACAAAACAATCAATTTTGGGCGCCTTTCAAAAACAATATTTTCGCTGTGGGCAAAACTGTTGCGCAATCTCCAGATATCTAACATTGAATTATAGCGTGCATTTAAATACTAAATGCAACAACACAAAATCATATTGTTTTCCTTTTTCTTTCATAAAATATGACAGGGCTGGGTGGCATGACCTAAAATGTATAGTATAATTTTTAAGCATGGACGGCAACGATACATTTTTCCAATATAAATGCTTCTGAAGGTGTAATGCACTGGGATGGCAACTGTGTGGAATAATTCCAACCATCCCGAAGTCAGTGTAAACTATTCAAAATGTTCTTTTACTTTTTGCCATCTATAGTGGTTATCTGCAGAAAACCCACATTTCAAATAAAATGGAAATAAATAATTGTATTTTTATTGAAACACCTTTTTGTCCGTAGTAGTTTTATTGATCTATTATAAACTTCTTAGAGCTAGTGGTAGGAAGTTAAACTGGTCAAAATGTACGTTTATATTGCTGTTAAAACGTCTTGTGTATTTATTCAGGTTTCTCACCACATTTGACAAGATTACATTTGAACACATCACGAACGTTTGGATTTTCCTTTGTCCAATTCTTATTTTGACTGAAAAAGGTTTGAACGTACAACGCAAGTCGATGCAACCTTGTGGAGGAGGCTGAGTTTGCAGACTCGGTGGAAGAGCACATCTCTGGTAGAGGTCATTGAGCTCTTTGTTGGGACGGCACCAGGCTGAAGGCTCTGAACAGTGTTGGGCTTTTCGAACTAAAGTGTCACATGGAGGTCAGGGACAGTGTCCTTGGTGTTTGGGATTCTCATTTTAATAACATTTAAGGTATCGCACTCACGCTCAGCCTCTCTTGGAAATATTCTGGAATGCCTAAGAGGAGGCTCCAACCGATTGGTCGTGGAACAGTAGACCAACTCTGAACTCTTGCAAGTCTGTTGGAAGGGTCACGAGAGATCGCCTATTCAGTCTACGGGGGTTTTGTGGATTTGGAGAAGGCTCACGACTGTGTCCACTGCGTCCTGTGGGGGCTCTGCGGGGTTATGGGATAACGGGGTCTTTGCTACAAGCAATCGCGTACTTGTTAAACCAAAGGGATAGCTGTGTCTGTATCCTCAGCACAAAGTCAAACATGTATCCAGTGGGTGGGTAGTGCCCTGTGACCAATTCTGTTTGTGACTTTTAATGTTCAGGATCTCAATATGATCCTGAACATTAAATCTCGCAAGGGGGAGGAGAGTCTATGGTTTGGGGGGCTTCTGAATTGCATCTCAACTCTTTGTAATTGATATGGTTCGAGAGTTGGGCGATATGGCCAACATCTTTTATCCAGATGAGTCATTTTCATGTCTCTTTGAGAGGACTCCTTCTTCACAGATTCCAGAATATCAAAGTCCTGCCCACGAAGGACCGGATGTTGTGTTTTATTGTCGGCATTGAGAACCTAAAGGAGAGCTTTCTCCTGCACTATGACCATTTCAATCATTTGTTGCAGGGAGCTCCACATGCCAGGGGTGCTCGTGATCAGCTGATGAACATGCACGCCCAGTTCCGCTTGAGCCCCGGTCAGTTCACGTCTGAGATTTTTCGCAAATGACAATATTTATATATTACACTTTACATGACAGGTAACGCATATTATAATATATTCTATCACATTTTGTTGTCTCTAAATTATATTTTTATTCCTAATGTGTCCTAGAGGTGTGCTTTACGGGCTGGTAAAAAAAAAATCTGAGGCAGGAGGCCTCCTGTAATGGCCCCGCTGATTTTTGGTGAAGAGGAGGCTGAGCTGGAAGTTTAAGCGCTCAATTTACCAGTCCATTGACATTCCAACCTCAGCTCACCGAAAGAATGAGAATGCAGATACAAACAGACAAAATGAGCTTCCCCTAGAGCAGGGGTCAGGAACCTTTTTGACTGGGAGAGCCATAAAAGCCAAATATTTCTAAATATATTTCATTGAGAGCCATATAGTATTTTTAACGTATAATAAATTAAATATGTCTTGCTTTTAATGCGACTTCTGGTGCTGCATGATGCTATGGCTCCGTCCCGATGCGCAGAGCGCCGGCATCGGAGCTCTGCAGCGCGCGAGACGGCGAGCCGAGAAGTGTTAACGCGACACTTAGAGACAGAATGACATGCTGCTGTAGAGACGATCAATAACAGACATTTAGTTTAATAAAAGAACAAAGACGTCTTTAAGAAAAGGACCTTAAATTACTTCTGCTGTAATCTGGCGCGATAGAGAAAATTACAGGGTGGTGGGCGGAGATTTATCTTTTTTAAACTCAAAATTGTCTGGGAGCCATATGCCGTCACCGGAAGAGCCAAAAATGGCTCACGAGCCACAGGTTCCCGACCCCTCCTTTATAGGTTTTCTGGACACTTATAACTGGTGAGAGGCCAGGGTGAAGACCAAGACCACACTGGAGAGAGAGAGAGTGGCCTGGCATCATAATGTAACTCAATGCAACCTCTGTTTCCATGTTCTACCCATTAGTCTCTCGCCCCGATCCTGTCACGGTTTCCAGAATTGTTTTCCGAAGTATCGGTTCTCGTGAACTGTGCGTGGTGGAAACCGTGTCTCGGTCAAATTGATCACTTATAAGGAGAACGGCCGCTATAACCTCCACTGCAGTGCAGCCGGTGCTTTTAGAATGTCGTTCCTTTGCAGAGGTTCTCTGCTCACCTGCTGACTGACGGATGGAGGGGGGGGGGGGGGGGTAGGCGCTGGGTCGGGCAGAGCCGGTTGAGGGTCGGCGGGACCGGGCATTATCAATACACTTGGACTGTGGCGGATGTATAGTTGTATGTATGGATATTTTATTCACCCAAATTACAAACGCATGTTCTTACTTGCCCAGAGTATCTAGAAGTTTGTACAATGTCCTCACAACAAAGTGTTAAAAAAGAACGATACCAACCGATCAAGAATCGGTATCTTACAACATGAAAGCCTGATTGGTGCGATCCTGCTGCCTTGCTCATGTGCCCGTGTGTCTGCTTTTGTTTTCTTCTAGTCGACCATTGAGCTGTTTGTGAACAGGTTGGATTCAGTGGAGTCCGTTCTGCCTTATGAATATACTGCGTGAGTGCAACATGTTTAACAATGTCTATGTGTTGTCTCTTTTGTATGTTATTTTTATTTGATGTGATCGCTTTTGAGTTATTCCATCACAATGTACTTCTCTGCGCATTATTTTTGTCCAAAAGCATGAAAGAGTTATTGCTGCAGTGTAATACTAAAGTGGATAAATAGGTAAATATTGAGCCATTTTATCTATTACATGCATAAACTATAACGGAGAAAATGTTTTCTTCTGTTTAGATTTTTCAAAAATTATAATGGCTCTATATATATATATATATAAAATGTTAAATAAAGGTGCTTTGAACAATCACGTCCCGTTTGTGCAGGTTTGACCTTTGCTCAGAGAACACATTGAAACGGCCATCGGAGAATCTGGGCCAGGTTCTTTTTGGGGAGAGGATCGAACCCTCACCCTACAAGGTAACACACACACGCACACACACACACGCAAACGCAAACACACACACTTTCAGCAACAAACATTGAACCGCTGACTCATTCACTCACTCTTGAGGCGATATTGAGTTCCTTCAATGAAATCTTCCAGTGTCTATGTTTACACACGTCACACAGAAGGTAGTTGTTTGCAGATGCAATCCATTCTTTTTAGGCCAGGTGCAACACATGTGATTATAGCTGGTACAACTGGGGGGCCTCAGGGGCCACAGTGGGTCCTCCTCTAATCACAATGGTGGCAGTTTGATCATTGGCCCCTCCTGTCCCCCTGTCTTTGAGTGTGTGTGTGTATGTGTATATATATATATATATATATACTTTATTCTCTTGCCATATGTTCGAGGTAGATTCATGTTTGAGTGAAGTGCCCCCTTTTAATTGTGTAATACCGTAATATTATAACGTCACCCCAAAAACAAAACAATGCATTGTTAATAGTAACGGTGTCCTGTGTTGTCAGTTTGAGTTTAGGAAAGATGTGACGTGTCAGAAGGTCTGCACCAGAACCTACGACACCAACAACCAATCAGACAAAGTCAAACTGGACTTCCTCAAGAAAGGCATGTTACTCAACTACCAGCATCACTGGTATGTATGACTCACTGACACGCACCTCCTCATAAAGTGACAGCAAAAAATACTACTGCATTTTTAGAGACTTGCACATCGCCCAAAATACATTTGTGTGATGTGGAAAAGTTGTAATTCTGCTCAACCTTCATTTTGTTACACAGTCGAAACTATACGAGTTGGTTTGTCCATGTCCTCACTTGGAGGGTGTAGAAAGGGAAGTGCACGGTGCCCGTGTGTGTTACCAGCCAACGCATTGGGTTTCGGATCACAAGGTTAGATATGTGATACAGCCATGGGACGATGGGGAGTCTGAGCTGTGGCACTTGTTCACCAGACAATATACAAACACTGCAACAACACGGCCTCCTGGACACAAGGAGATGTGAGTGGAGGCTCACCAGGAAGTATGCAGCGGTTTAACCGTAGTTTTAACATCTCAAAGTGGACCAAAGTCCAGTCTGCATTTTCAACTTCTAAGCAGCTTGAAACAATTTCCCGTTAATAGATTCCCAACTAAACAGTTTTGGTGACTTTTTCTTTGCTCCGCCCGATGCGCGCAGAGCGCCGGCATCGGAGCTTTGCGGCGCGCGAGACGGCGAGCCGAGAGAAGTGTTAACGCGACACTTAGAGACAGAATGACATGCTGCTGTGTAGAGACGATCAATAACAGACGTTTAGTTTAATCAAAGAACAAAGACGTCTTTCAGAAAAGGACCTTAAATTACTTCTGCTGTAATCTGGCGCGATAGAGAAAATTACAGGGGGGCAGGCGGAGAATTTTTTTTTTTTTAACTCAAAATTGTCTGGGAGCCATATGCCGTCACCGGAAGAGCCATATATGGCTCACGAGCCATAGGTTCCCGACCCCTGATCTAACGTATACTTTGGCCAACAGCAGCACAGACCGTGGCGTCACAGCCGTGGAGGAGCAACCGTTAAATCATTTGGAACAACTAAGTTAA
Organism: Pseudoliparis swirei; assembly: GCF_029220125.1. Lineage (NCBI taxonomy): Eukaryota > Metazoa > Chordata > Actinopteri > Perciformes > Liparidae > Pseudoliparis > Pseudoliparis swirei. Next base: position 5,151,379 of record NC_079404.1, on the reverse strand, counting down.
TGAGCAGCTGTAGACTTGCATTCTGTGTTCCTGACAAACATGGCCAAGAAAAAAAAAAAGGATGGAAAGCAAACCAAATGGGTTCACGTAGAACAAGTGGTGGTGGACTCAAATGCTGACGGGAGAATCCGTGTGGGAATCGATGAAGGGATGTGTTCAACGGGGACGTGTTTCACCAGCTTGATGCTATCGTGTTACTAAATGTGTTTGCAGAAGGCGCGTTAAAGGCAAAGCTCGGCACAATGCTGTCGGTGTGTGAACTGTGCACGTGAGTGAGCATCACAGGCTTCTGCTTTGTGTGTCTGTTTTGTGTGTGTGTGTGTGTGTGTGTGAAGGATTGTGGATAACATGCCAGTCACTTGGTGCTACGATGTTGAAGATGGACAGAAGTTCTGTAATCCTGGTTTCCCGATTGGCTGTTTTGTCACAGAAGCCGGTCGACCCAAAGATGCCTGCATGGTCAACGTGAGTGGGTCGCACATGGACACACACACACACACACACACACACACACACACACACACACACACTTCACAAAAGAACAGTCGTTCACAAGATTACAATCTGCATTAAAATGATCAAAATCAGTAACACAGCTACGGCAGCTACCAACTACTGTAACATGAGGGTTTTAAGGTCACTATGCATGGAATCTATCAACCTATAGTTGTACTTCTTTTTTTATTTTTTTACAAGTCAGTCTTCAGTGACTTTGGGTCAGAGATTGGCTGTGGGTTGAAATGGATCGGTGACCCGCATCAGTCTGCCACGGTGTTTTTTTGCACTTGTATTAGCCCACAATGCAGAATGCATCATCTCTTACACCTACACATGGATGTTACTGTAATAAAGTGGTTCTCAAACTGTGGGGCGTGCCCCTCTTGTGGAGCGCAGCGGTACTACAGGAGGAAATTCAGAAATACCTTTATTTAGAACGTCTCAAGTTCAAAGTACACAGACATAAAACCAAGTCATTAATAAAGAGAGGTTGAAATGCCTCCGTGTACATGTTTACGTTACGCAGTTATCAGGTTACCTGATTCTTGCCGTTTTGCCAAAAGCAATTCTCCGTGAGATCGGCTTTTCTTCTGTTGCCCTTCAAAACAAAAGCTCAACATTGAGCATGAATTGAGAGAGGCCGTATCAAGCCCGTTTAAAAAAGATTTGTCGTAGAAAACAGGCTCATTGCAGCCACTAATACGAATACAACTTGACACCCATATCTGCACAAATTTAGTTTTGCACAGGTTGCACATTAAGGTTTATATATGCCTTGTAAAACTCTTTATTGACAAATATTTGAACTTGTTTAGTTTAGTTTTTCACAGGTTGCACTTATTGTTATTATCTTGAAAAGATATCCAGTGTAAAACAGGTTAATTGTACTCTTTACCAGTGTGCTTTTTAGTGCACATGCATAACTTTATTTACATGGTTCTAACAAAGTGATTGCACATTTTATTTACTTGAAAGTGATTGCAATTTTCTTTATTCTATTATTTGAAAAAGCACAGATTCATAAAAGGTCAGCCTAGACCATTTGGTTGGGGTGGTGAGGCATGAACATTTCTCTTCCTCCTAAGGGGGGCGCGACGGAAGAAGAAGTTAGAAGAAGAACCACTGCTGTAATAACACGTGTTTTATCTAGTTAGTTTTGTTAAATATCCCTGTCACTGCTTTTGAACCCGTGTGTCTCGATTTTGTGTTCCAGTCTAACTTTAATGAAAAGGATGCTTTTTACATCTTTAACCACGTGGACATCACAATCCATTACCACATCGTTGAGCATGAACAACTGGGAGCTCGATTGGTTGCGGCCAAGATTGAACCCAAAAGGTGACAGTTCGAGCTGGTACAGAACATATAGACAGATATGACTATGATATGGAACTATCCTCAACAAGTGGTGTTACATATCATTAATATTCCATCCACAGTGTATCCTCCTGATATCATCTTCCCGCTTTTATATTGCATATATTATTTAGCATTGGTTATATTGTTAAATTATACCGTTTTTATTGTTTCATTGTTCATTTTAAACCTTTTTAAGAAGCATTCTGGAGCGACGCGCCTCTGACTTTAGCTCAATGTGTGGTACTTTTACATCCTGGTCCACTGTAGAACCTTTTGGTGCCGTCCACTGGTATGAAACCATTCGTTTCGCCGACCAGTGGAGTGTTGCGGTGTTATTTGCCGTTCTTGTCGGTCCTGCCTGTATCGTGATCAGATCAACTGTTGAACTTTACGTCTTTAATCTATTTCCTTTGTCTCTCTGTTGCTATCCAGCTATGAACACCCGAATAAAGATAGCCCCGTTTGTTCTGGCGGGCCGAAGTTCTTGAAAAGCAAACACACGGGAGTGTTTGAGATCCCGTACACCTACTCTATCACCTTTGTGGTTAGTACAATAGTGCCGTCTTTTTGTTTTTGTTTAGCTCTAAAAATCAATATTTAAAACCTTGCATGGAATCTGGATGAAGTAAAAAAAAAAATATATATATATATATAAATTGAATGACACTCGTCATAGTTTGTTAAAGATATTTCAAACAAAAAATTTAACTAGTGCAGTGCAAAAATGTCATTTGACCAATCTTTTAGTTTTATCTGGGGCTTTAGAGAGCAACTGTCATCTCTGCCTGGTTTCAACAATCTTCTCTGCAGTATAAATAAATACGTTGATATAATGCTCAGAAATATGTGGTGTAACTGCATCACCAGGATTTATACTGAGGAAATACATTTAACTCGTATGAAATTCACTTTGGGGCACCACCCTCCCGTCTTTGTTACACTTTCCTTCCTTTACATATACAACAAAGTTTGTATATATATATATGCATATGTGCACACATTTGGATGTAAAGGAACGTGACTATGTTGTGTAGGAAGACAAGAATATACGTTGGGCGTCGAGATGGGACTACATCCTGGAGTCGATGCCTCACACCAACATCCAGTGGTTCAGGTAAGACTCAAAACACACACACACACACACAATGAGTTTGTGTTCATTAATGTTCATTCAGAACAATTTGTCGACACAAAGCCAAGTAGTAATCGCTTTATTCAGGTCAGGAATTGGTTAAACGGCGGTGACTAATTCGGGGCGGGTGTTGTTGTTTTCTTTCATCCCCAGCATAATGAACTCATTGGTGATCGTGCTCTTCCTGTCTGGAATGGTAGCCATGATCATGCTGAGGACTCTGCATAAAGATATCGCCAGATACAATCAGATGGACTCTGTGGTGAGTCGCCGTCAGTGCGGCTTGAAGGATCACATTTAAAATCATCAAGAGAAGCCGTGTGTCTAGAGGTGTGCACATAGCTCATAGTTACAGCATCGAGCTAACTTTAGATTTACTATCGTACTAAACATCATCACACGAGGCAGTCGTGGCACGACGATGATGATGATGATAGTGGTGGATTTTCTGGGTCAAGCTGTGTTCTCGTCGTCATACCGGTCTCGTTCTCCAGGAGGACGCTCAGGAGGAGTTTGGGTGGAAACTGGTCCACGGAGATGTTTTCCGACCTCCCAGGAAGGGAATGCTGCTGTCTGTGTTCCTCGGCTCCGGAACCCAGATCTTCATCATGACCTTCGTCACCCTTTGTATGTGTTTTTTGATCTTCATAATTGTTTATCGGAATTTTAAAAAAAAAATAGTCATAGATGCCAGACTTGAACCTCCTACAGGGGACACTGCCTGATTGGCTCGACTACTTCTTCTTCTTCTGTCGTCCACTCAATAGTTAGTTAATGTACCCTGACTATTCACCTCGCCTAATCAAGTTTTTAAAAAAAAAAGTCAAATATAAGACATGCAGCATCTCATGGTATCACATAACTACAAAAAACAACCATTACTATGGCTTTGAAAAATAGTCAAATTGCCCAGATATCTTACTTACTGCCTCTCTTCAGTCCACTTGGGGAATATTTACATCGTTTCCTCAGCAACAACACATCTTAAAGCAACAGTGTGTTGACCCCCCAATTCAATTCAATAGGCTTTATTGGCTTGAACAGTATTGCCAAAGCGTTGAAGACATAACAAAATTCCATTATACAATTCATATAGATGGGGAACAATAATAATATAGCAGAGTAAAATCACTGCAGTAAATAAGTTAAATAATAGAAAATGCAGTTGTGATTCTTGACACACACTATGTGTGAGTGTGTGTGTATGTTTCTCTCTCTCTCTCTCTCATATATGGAAGACTGGACCTGTACTTGTAAAGCACTTTTCTATTCACCATGTACTTCTCCTAACTCCAAATGTAATGATGTCTGGTCTCCCCACCTCCCCCCCAGTCTTCGCCTGTCTCGGGTTCCTCTCTCCTGCCAACCGCGGGGCTCTGATGACATGTGCGGTTGTTCTCTGGGTTCTTCTGGGAACTCCTGCTGGATATGTGGCTGCTCGCCTCTACAGATGTAAGTGAGAGAGGAAAAAGGGAAGTGTTTGGGGAAGAATGTGGAGAAAAGTGACTCCAGGTCGGGCGGCGGCTATCATTTATTTTACGAACCCTTCTCTAAATCCTTTTCTTCTCTGTCTTTATGTCTGGTTAATTGACAGCTTTTGGAGGAGCGAAGTGGAAGACCAACGTTCTGCTGACGGCCTTCCTCTGTCCTGGGTAAGACCGTTCTGACCATAATCATGGACACAGCATCGGGGTCGAAGGTCACTCCATGAGCTCCTTGATGCCACTCACTAACACTTCATCCTCTCCGTCTCGGCTCAGGGTGGTATTTGCAGATTTCTTTGTGATGAACTTGATCCTGTGGGGGGAAGGGTCTTCAGCAGCCATGCCATTCGGGACCCTGGTAGCCATATTGGCTCTTTGGTTCTGTATCTCAGTGCCTCTTACCTTTATAGGAGCATACTTTGGCTTCAAGAAGACCGTAAGTCCATTTATCAAAACGTAGATCCATTCATAAGTAATACTTTTCTGTCTTAACTATTTCAGGATGTACCCATGTTTGATTCCCTTCGCTGTGACTGCTTGTTTCAGGGTATCGAGCACCCGGTGCGGACCAATCAGATTCCTCGTCAAGTTCCAGAGCAGTCATTCTACACCAAGCCTTTCCCTGGGATCATCATGGGAGGAATTCTGCCTTTTGGATGCATATTTATTCAGCTGTTCTTCATATTAAACTCCATCTGGTGAGAATGAAGGGAAAAAGAGTTAATAAAAGCTCTGTTTTTGCTTCTAAATTGAAGTATGGAAAGCTGAAACCCGTTCAGGCCCGCTCTGTCAGAGCTGTGGGGCATCTTGAAATGTTGAAGTCACAACTCTGAAAGCCCGAAACACATTCACAGGTATTACAACTGGTCCGTCTAGATATAATTCAGAAATTGATATCGATGGGGACAATAAGTCTGATAAATAGACCAGAACACAATCAAGAAAAACCTTTTCGTATTCATTTTGTTTCATCTTTGTAAGTAAGTGTCTTGAGCACAAATGCATTGTTCATACTTGTTTTTTAGATTATAGTGCAGGGGTCACTAAAGGCGGTCCGGTTCCCGGGCCTGACCCAGACTCAGTGGTTTCTGGACCCTGGCCGGAGCGCTTCTATTTTAACAGGCGCAGCTTTTCTAGCATTTACGGCATCGTTCAGCCCTCCAAAAAAATACACACACACACAGAGAGGAGAGAGAGGCTTAACAGTCAGAACTACAACTGTGAAGTTATTTCACATGGAGTGCTCCAAGAAGAGTAATGTGGACGGCGAGGCCAGAGATGTTTACCAATAATGACGAGACTGGTACATTTATGATCCCGTGTCTTGTGTGTTCAGAGACCGTGGCGATTATTAAAAGCATCAATGTGAAGCTCCACCACGAGACAACGTCGCATAAAATGATCAGAACCCGGACCCGTGAATTTACGGTCCGACAAGGGTGTTAACGGAGAAGAATAGAGCTGAAGCAAGTGGTTTTACACGTATAAAAAGAGATGAGGACAATATGTATATCACGGCTTTTTTGATTGACATCCCTACAGGCCTGAATGAACTGAATTTCAAGTTGCAGGACAATTCAGTTCAATTCATGTTTCTAGATCAAATACTTTATTTTAACCCTCCTGTTACCTTTAGTGTCAATTTGACCCCATTCAATGTTTAATGTCGGTGTTCTTTGGGGTCAATTTGACCCCAGGCTGTTTTTCACTGTCAATCATATAAGAAATATCAACTTTTAAAAATATATTTAAAGGGCTATTTAGGTAGTCAACAAACAAACATAAAGTACCTCACACTTAAACTTGGGAAACAATATTAATTCTAATAATTTTCTGGAGGTTTTAATTACTGGGGTCAAATTGACCCCGAGGGTAAAATATGTTAGTAAATGTGAAGGTAACAGGAGGGTTAAGAGATCCATTTTTATGCTTTAAAAAAAAAAAAATCGAGCCCATATTTACATGTATGTATTATGTTGTTGACTCCATACAGATGTTAATACAACGACTTCAATATGGGACTAAATCACAGTGAGACATTATTGTGATGTTCTGGACCTTTTGTATGAGGATATTCTCTCCAACTGGACCTCACTGAGTTTTAATTAAATACCCCTGGTAACATATATTTTTATTTGGGAGGGTTATCCTAATTTACTGTGTTCACTTTCCCCCAGGTCCCATCAGATGTACTACATGTTTGGCTTCCTTTTCCTCGTCTTCATCATCCTGGTCATCACCTGCTCTGAGGCCACCATCCTGCTCTGCTACTTCCACTTATGTGCTGAGGTAAGCAGCGCGATCAAAAATGAAATGCCTCCATAGAACCATAATATTGTGTTTACGGGATGAAATGAAAAGTAGTGGGTTTTTTTTTCATTTTCTTTTTTCAATTAAAGACGTCAACGTCAGCTACTTATGCTAATTAAGTCTTTTTTAGATGGTATGAAACCAGTCGAGGTGAAGTGCTTCCCCCCTATTCCATAGTTTAGTAATCACTTTTATATTTAACACTTACCAGCATTCATGGCTCTGTATAACTGGGGTCACTCACTCTTTTAACCCCTTCAGTCAGAGCCTCACTTCACACCGCTGGTTTCCTCCCCCACAGGACTACCACTGGCAGTGGCGTTCCTTCCTGACCAGCGGCTTCACTGCCGTCTATTTCCTGGTCTACGCCATTCATTACTTTTTCTCGAAGCTGCAAATCACCGGACTGGCCAGCACCATCCTGTACTTCGGATACACCATCATTATGGCGCTCATCTTTTTCTTATTCACGGGTACGTACATGAAAAAGAAGGGAAGGATGATGGTTGAGCTATTTAATTCTTTTCATTTGGGATTTCCAGCTTTCTCCTGCATGCAGCTACAAAACGTATCATTGAGGGGTAAAGCTAGATCTCAGTTGAGAGGGTGTCAGGAGGAGCCTTTTCGGGATCATTAATTATGAAACACTCCATTGCAACAGTATCTGAGGGCAGAGGAGTCTCGTTCATCTGCACCAGACGTCATTTTAAAAACGTGTACAGCTGTTGTGACCGGGTTCTATTCCAGGCTGTGTCGCTGTCAAACATGATTGACAGAATAGTGGCATGACCTGAAATAATATGAATAACTAATTCGTTGCCACTTCGATAAATAAAATCCATCAAACCCATGTCCAGTATTCCCTCTGCCGTTAGCTCTGTGTTGGTCCTCTGCTTGTGTCCAGTGGCAGATCTGAGCTTTCCCTCAGTCAGCTGCACATGCACGTTCCAGGGTGTTCCAGGGTGTTCCACGGTGTTTCAAGGCATCACGCTTAAATAAGTCAAACTAAATAATAAATGACATCGGACTAGCCTGGGATCAAGTAGGCTGAGCTTAAAGAAACGCTGTAAAGTACAGTAAGTTGTGTTGTGACACGTATGAAACACTCGCGTTGAGTTATTTGCTGGAGACCCCCCCCCCCCCCCCTGCATGATGGTCATGTGGGTCAAGAAAGGCGGGCTCTGAATGTAGCTCTAATTCCAGGTGCATCTCCTGTGTCCTCAGGTGCCATCGGCTTCTTTGCCTGCTTCTGGTTCGTCACCAAGATCTACAGCGTGGTCAAAGTGGACTGAAGGATCCAAAACCCAACAGACTGGAAATCCCTTTTTCTCCCATGAGCCTCTGGAATGTCCAGCGCTGTCCATCTGAACTGAACTTTACAATGTGAACCTCCTCCACCTCCTCATTTCTTAAAGCAGGGAGGGCTGAGGTGATCTTCCTCCGGGAGCCTAAGAGTATTTATCTGCATATAATCGGAACATTAAAAGGCCACACCCCTAAGGGGCGTCTGGCGTCGTCCTGTTACCCAGCAACCACTTGTTGTTGTCAATCATGCAAACTGAGGAGCCGTCGCATCGGCGGGACGCATTAGGTCAAAAGGTCTCTGGAACCTCGACGCTTCCTGTTCTATCGTCTTTAACTTTTTTCACAATTGGTTACAAGCATTTCTCTGTACTGAGCTCACTATTATTCTTTTTACTTCTCACGCAGTTCTCTGCATGGCTTTATTTTCTGGAACTTCAGTCGCTCTCGTGTTGCAGTTAAAGACACATGTGTTCCCTACATATGCATGCCCAGGATCGAGATGTCTATAGCTACATACATACATATACATATATATATATATGTCCTAGTATTTGGTTAAGATCACACCGTATGTCCGCTCTGACCCCTGACCTCAGCGGGCACACGTCTTTCATCACTCCGGATTGAAATAAATCTTTGTTTAAAAAAAAAAAAAGTGAATCTAGCTAATTGCAGTCTACTTTATGTTTGGCTTTAAACCTACATTCAACGGTAATAGTTTAAAATCTATTAAAACCGGTATGTGAGCATGCAGAAAGGCTTTGGAGGATGAGCTCAACCAATTTGAGATATTTTGAAATATGTGGCTTGTTTTTTTTATTTTATGCATTTTGTGTTACAGTAAGGAAAAGTTACCGACTGATGTTTTGTTCAATGAAGAGCATTGTGGGGGGGGATGCAAACCGAACGGATGTATATTCTGAGCCATTAGTGAAGTTCAAGAGACGAGAGATTGAACAGGCGGACATTTCAACCCGGCGTCACACAGCACGTCATTGCTTGGAGTCGGGAATAAATACATCTCTTCACTTGGTCGTCAGTGTGACATTGTAAGTCATTACGGCTGGTATGAGTTACGCTGCTCTTGTTCTCATTCTTCTGTAGACCTGCACGGTTTGATGTGGTTCAGTGACCTTTCAATTCTGACCTTTTGCAAACATGGACGGATCTATTAGTTGAAGATCTATTCCGTGTCATTGTGTCATTTAACTTACTTAAGGATTCATTAGTCTGCATTTTGATTACCGATTGCTAGAAGCTGGCCCTCTTCTTGTTTGATCGTATGCTTACGGAAGAACAATCTGCTTTCCTGTAATCTCGCCAGGTGGATTGTACGTCCGTCATCAGAACGCCAACAGAGGCCTTCAGAGGTTGACAATGACGCTGCACTAGTTTACAGAAAGGCACGTGGTTGCCGGTCTACAAAAGCTTTTAAAAGCCAACTGTTCAACAGTGGTCAGTTTTTAATAATGTACACTTTATTGACAAATAGAACAGCAGTGAGGGTAATCATCAACGAGGTTTTAATATAGCCTCATATACAAAATGATGATGTCACTGATGCCAACAAAGAACGAGTAAAAGTGTGCAGATGATTTGGTATCGTCAAACAAGCACAAGTTCGAACTAAAAAAAAATATTTTACACAACTAAGAAGGACAATTAACAGGAAGAATACTAACTAAATAATAAATGCAAAAAAACCAGAGGGAAAGTCACTGGAGAGAATAAAGTGTTGACTATAAATATTATTGGGTGCTGCAATGTTCCTTCTGTTGCTACTTGCTTTAAATAAACCATTCAGCAATTTCTATGGAAGTTCAGTCAATAGCACCCACAATGACCATAAAGGAGAAATGTCACCTAACAACAATATATGTACACAACCTCACATTGGGCCTGATTAACTGGTATATAACCAGGAATACGTTGAAACTAATGAATAGAATACAATAAACTAAATGATTTTGGCTCTCTATTCCAGTAGTTATTTCATAAAGCTATCCAGTTATCGGAGCCAGTCCATTTCTTCTTATTTATGTTAGTACAATATGTGACTTTATATTGTTTCTGTTTCATTTATGCAGTCTTTCTTTTCATAAAATTGCACACGGTCCATCCGGGATATTGGTAATATAACAACAGCAGATGACAGTTTATTGTAAGTGAAAACAACAACACAACAAGAGTTGGTTGATAAACGTTGTATTCATAGAGGGACGGTCTGTGAATTGTATCTCGCGCATAATGATGACGCCCGTCTTTGTGTATACACGTGACCTCTTTTAACCAATCAGAAAGGTGTCTCAGCGAACACTCAGCGGGGCACGCGAGGACGAACCAACGGCTATTCCTTCACTCGGAAAGCTGGTCTTTTGCTCACCATGAATACGTCCGCTAAAAAACGGCGACAAAATCATGTCAAGCCCGGCTCAAAAACGTCCAAGAGCGCAGCGAGCATGCTCTCAGGCGGCCAGACGGCCGAAATCGGAGTCGAGGGTAGTTTTGTGGAGGGATCCATACTTCGCATCAGCATGAAAAACTTCCTGTAAGTCACTGCTCCTGAATTGTGAAGTAGTAACAAACCAACGTCTAAAGCTGCGTTCACACCAAAAGCGTGAGTTTACTCGCCAGACAAGTTGGGGTTTAATCACGCCATTCGCTTCTTTCCCTTCTTTCGCGCCTTAGAGGGGGCGTGGCCTCTCAGTTATCATTTTCGCCTTCCGCCAAAGAATAAATAACTACTATTTCTGCTTTATACTTGTTGTAGACATCCCGCAAACGTCTGGACATCTAACGCCCTCGTGTTTGGGTTCATCACATCACCCGTAGGCTCACACAGCTCGGTCACTTTCACCGACTGCCGAGTAGCAGCAGCCGGTTAGATTCTCCAACGGCAGGACGTCAGTGATGACAGGCGGAGCATCTCAACGCTGATTGGCTCTCGCAACTCATCGTCGGGCGATTTTTTCGCTTCACTCTATTTGTGTCATTTGTGACTTTGCGTGAGATCTACTCTACCGAAAAATGTGCAACACTTTTGATGTGAACGTAGCATAACAGCGTCTGGTGATGATGCTAACACTGTTCTACACTCTCACAGGACCTACGACTACTCTGTGCTGTATCCGGGACCCAATCTGAACATGATTGTTGGAGCCAATGGAACTGGCAAGTCGAGCATCGTGTGTGCCATCTGTCTGGGTCTGGCTGGCAAGACCTCTATCCTGGGCAGAGGCGACAAGGTAGTAACACAAACCACTGGTAGATGTAGTCTGAACACAAAGCCTTGATTAAGTTATGAAGGCACAATAAAAAATATCATAAATTATAGGTTTTTAGCTGACGGCATTTCATAATCCTCTCCCTAGTTTCAGATCCCTGAACCAATGTCAATCAGTCAAATGGATATACAGTTATTTTAGCTGATACATTAAGGACAATTCTGACAACGAAAAACTAAATGTTTATTTTTTTCCTCTGCAGGTTGGGCTCTATGTCAAACGTGGGTGCAATAAAGGATTCATTGAGATTGAACTGTAAGTTATGTGAAAGAGTTTTCAGACACGCAGTGCTACCCGTATGTTCTGTCTAAGGGAACTCTTTGTTGTTACTCCAGGTTCAAGCCTGGTGGGAATGTAGTGATTAACAGAGAGATCCACGTGGAGAACAATCAGTCACTGTGGATGCTGAATGGAAGACACTGCAACCAGAAATCAGTGGAAGAAGAAGTCAAGGCTCTGCGAATCCAAGTCGGCAACCTCTGCCAGTTTCTGCCTCAGGTATGTTTGTGTCAAATAGACTGTCTGCTGAAATGTACCACCGCGAGGTCAGCCTGTTTAACTATTACTGTCCCATTGTAGCAGTTGTGCACAGTGCAGGTGTCATATGTGTGAATGCTTTATTGCACACCAGGTTTGAAACCTAGACATGTCTTAATGATGGCTGATCATTATTCAATCAATGTGTCAGTGTTGTGTTATTCATACAAATCCTTCCTACAATACTTCTAGATTGCCTTCAGTGTTACATCCCATAACACGTGTGTTTTCTTGTTTCCTGCGGTTGGTTTGTCCTGACAGGAAAAAGTGGGAGAGTTTGCCAAGATGTCCAAAATTGAGTTGCTGGAGGCAACTGAGAAGTCAGTGGGACCACCAAAAATGCACGAGTACCATTGTGAGCTAAAAAACTATCACAACAAAGAACGAGAACTGGAGGTAAACATAATTGTCAAAGAGTGAATGCATTTCAAAAAGTTGTCGCGTGTTTTTTGCATTGTGTCTCTCATTGAACACCGAAGTGGAATTCTCCTTTCTTCTGTTTCTTCGAGTACCACACAGATGTTTTTAATAAATAAATGTCACAGTGGCTCCAACCAGGATCTAACCTTGTTACCTATATTTAAAAGATGTAAAGGCAACATGGCAAACTGTCGGCTCTTGTAAGCGTTTTCACCGATTTTTGTTTCCCTTTAGAACGTTTTGAAGGAGAAAGCCAGTTTCCTGGAAAAAGCCAAGCAGAGGAACGAGAGGAACAAACACGATGTGAACCGTTACTACGAAAAGAAGAGACATCTGGACGTGATTGAGTTGCTTGAGAAGAAGAAGCCGTGGGTGGTGAGTGATGGAAATGAAACGCTGTGAGACACAAAGACGAATGAACACAAAGGGCAATCTTTAAAAAAGAACTGTGTTAAGCCTCGCTGTGATTCTTTCCCTCTGATACTAGGAGTACGAGACCACCCGTAAGGAGTTTGAGGGCGCGAAGAAGGAGCGAGACAATGCCAAAAAGCAGCTCACTGCCCTGAAGCAGGCCCAGGCGCCAATGCTGGCGAAGATCCAGCTGATCGATAACCAGTTGAAGCCCACAGAGGCACAAATAAAGTCTAAGGTGACAAAACAAACGTTATTACTCTGATCGCGTTCCTTTTGATATGAATGCTATTTTAAATTGTTTTTTATTGTTAATCAGTTTGCCTTCTCAACATGGAGATTAACATTACGTGTAGTTATGACAACACATCAAAAATGTTACCCACACTGTGTCTATCATGTACTCCCATTCATAGATGCAACTTGCAAAGCGACGTGTTTAAAATGATATATGAATCCATATACTATCCATACATCGGAGTTGAAAAACATTTCCCCGAGCAACCTTCCGCCAATCTTGTTCATCAACGATAAACTTAAAGAATTCTGTGAAAAGGGGCAACATGGACTATCCAATCAGAGGCAGGGTGGGCGGGTCTTCGCTGAATGCAAGGTGGAGAAAAGTCAATCAAGCTATCATAAATAATAAACTTTGCAAAAACCAATGGTCGTGAAAAAGGCAGTTTCTCTAGCACACTTATTGCTAGTTTTCCATTGGTTAAACTACTGCATGCTAATTGTGGCATCTGTGCCAATGATAATTTAATGGGTTTTTTGGTAGGTTACTTTGAGTTAGTACTTATGATCTGCACGTATCTTTGTACCTCAGAGGTCGAGGCATTGGCTCTCACTGATCCATCTCGTGTATTGAATGTTTTTATGGGCAGCCTTGAGGATTTCACATGATTTTTAGGACATTATAAATGAATCGGAGCGTCACGCTGCTCACAGAAACACATTATAAAAAGATTAGGACATTTTTGAGCGGCACACTTGGGAATCCCGCCGGCTATTTTGGTTTATTTCTTAAATAAATATGTCTCAGCTGAATGTGAAGCATAAGTAGTTAAGATTAATTAATTAAATAAATGTCGTCGTTAAAATGAGTCTAGAATGGTTGATGTATTTCTCTAGCACAATGAATACTTGAATGTAATGTTTGTGATAACTTCAAGGATAATTTGTTGTTATGCAATACAGGGATAAACAATGAAATGCAGCTCATTTACAGAAAAACATGACAAAACACAAACTGTTTACATATATATATCGTTTATTAATTTGCACCCGAATTTAAACCGCAGCCGGAAAACGATTTACTGGGCATCTTGACGTTACATGTTTGAAGCTTAATGCAGGATGCCACATAATGGAGCCAGAGAACTAACATTAAAAGACGACAAATTAAACCAGAAATGTGCCCTCGTCATTTCAAGTGTTAATTGTAAATAAGAAATGGACTCGTACCCGGCTTCAGTGTTTGATGTGTTTTTTTCCTTCTTGTTTTTCAGACTGTCCACATCAAAGAAGCTTCTCTGAAGTGCAAACAGAAACAAGAGCAGCTGGAACGGAAACACAAAGAGGTGAGACTCTAAAAGAGGAGGAAAACGTGCATCTCTCAAAGCTGCATGAGTAATCCATGCTGACGGTGCATGTTTACTACGTATGGAAACTAGTTGCTTTTATCTTGGAGAGAAATTCTGCAATTAAAGTGAATTTATTTTGGGCAACTATTGATTTACAATATGGATTTATTATGGTATTCAGGGCTTAGTAATTCTGAGTACACGGAGCATTACATTTAAGCAATTTTGTAATGATGTGGAGCATAAAATAATTTGCGCTCAGTGTGCCACAGAAGAAAAGAGGCTTTAGCTGCAGTGCAGCTGTGTGATGGTCATCATGAATGATAACTCCCTGTTCTCCTCCACAGGTAGCCGATATCAAACAGACACAAAGGCTGAAGCAGATGGAGGAGGAAGACCACCAGAAGCGAATCAGCAACACCAGACGGACCATCGACGACCTGAAGGCGGAGCTCGCCAAAGTTGCCGACCAACCCGACATGACCCCACGAATCAACGCTGTGAATGTCGAGCTGAGGAACATCCGGGAGGAGAGAGCCAAGACCGAAGGAGAGAAGGCCGACCTACGCAGGGAGAAAGACAACCTCTACGCCGAGTCCACACGTGAGAGCTTCCCTCACGCTATGCAGCATCTTTCAGGGTTGGAAAATTGTCATTTCAAGGCCTGGAAAAGTCCTTGGGGAAAAATGTAATCCCAAAAGATTTGGAAAAGTCATGAAATGTTGTTATATTCATATGTTTATACAGTTTGATTAAAAGAATAAACATTTCTATAAATATATATTATTTCATCTGGAAATCCGGGTCCTTCCTCTGAACCAGTTGGCATAATATTGCATAATCCTGATTATTTTCCATAAAATGCTGCTAGTTTAGGTACCAGTGTCATAGACTGATCCAAATCCAGGAGATTATGTTTATTTCTTTGAATTTCCAGTGTTGGTGAGAAAGCTCAGTGACATGAACAACATGATGAACGCCAAAGAGGAGAAGCTGCAACGACGCCACAGGGACACGCACACTGCCCTCCAGTGGCTCCGGCACAACAGACACCTCTTTGCTGGGAACGTCCATGAGCCCATGATGCTGGTGGTGAGTCCCAGTGGACCATGTGCTCACACTTTATTCTAGCCCCACCCATTCAGCATTTATAAGAAGAATTAAATAATGTAATTGTTATAATATAATTGTAATACATTGTTTATAAGACACTGTATTGTCGATAAACTGTAAGTTGTCTGTTGATGTATTTCTCAATAACTGGGACTGCTGTACAAACACATCATTAATGACAATGTATTGAAACACCGTTAAAATAATAATATAGTTGACATTGTACATCCCTTGGAACACTAATTCATGTCCTTATATCTGCGTAGAACTACATTACCGTGTATTATACCATCTACATACAAAGTGTTTTTTATCGTGCTTAACGGGGGTTTAAAGTCAAGTGTTGGCACAACGGGTACATAAAGTAAGATGACGGAATAAAACCGGTCGGTCCAATCATAACGGTTGGGATTTACCTTCTTTATTCTTTTTAATTGGGGGAGAGTTCTTCTCTTCACAGTAATTCCTCACAATAAGTCTGATTAATCATGGATTTCTAGCAGTGATTGTGGTGCTTTTCTTAATCCGCTGCACGGCCCCCATTGTTATCCCTTCCTCATACCTCCAGATCAATGTGCGAGATCATCGCTTTGCTAAGTTCGTGGAGAACCACATCTCGTTCCACGATCTGAGGGCGTTTGTCTTCCAGAGAAAAGACGACATGGAGAAATTCATGACCGAGGTCAGTGCGGGTTATAGTTGCCGTGTTGATTCTGGGCGGAGGATGAAAATTCGGACTTTGTGTGTGTGAAATCCAGTTTTGATCCGTCCTGAATGATTTGATCCGTTCTGAACCTCAGGTCCGTGACAAGATGAACTTGAAAGTGAACTCCATCTCTGCTCCGGAAGATTTGTGCTTTCGGCGCCCGCCGTCGCGAAATATTGAGTCCCTGAGGTGAGAGAAAATGAATTGCATAATCAGCATCAACATGCTTATGTTCATATGGTCATAGAAAAACCTGGAAAAGTCATGGCATTTAAAAATGGTTATTTCCAGGCCTGGAAAAGACCTTGATAAAAAATAAAATACCAAAGGTTTTGAAAAAGTCATTGAAATGTGTTATATTGATATGTTCATTTACGCTGAGTTTTAAATAATTAATATGTATTTTTTCTGTTTTACTTTCCTGTTTTCTTCTTGACAATTGTAAACTAATTGACACACACAAAAAATTAAAATTATTGTTCTTTGATCCCTGTATATCATATAGTGTATTATCATTAATGAAGTATATTTATTAAAAAAAAGAAATAGTTGATCTGCTTTTCAAAGAAAGACTCTCAAAATATAAGCCGGCATACGCTCTCATATGAGTGATCACCGCTTAACTGCTTGGCTACATATGGAAACGTACTCATTGTTAGTTTAAATTCTATATTTTCTCACTTTTTCATTTAAACACCGAGATTTCACAAAATGCTTTGGCCATGGGAATTTGGTTTTTAAATCGTGGAAAACCATTGTGTCATGTGTCATTTCGTCTGGGACCATTACTTTTTAAAGTTTCTACACGTACATTGTTACATTTTATTTTGTCATTTCTAGACGTTTCGGGTTCTTCACCTACCTACGCGAGATGTTCGACGCCCCCGATGAGGTGATGAGTTACCTCTGTCACCAGTACAAGGTGCATGATGTTCCTGTGGGCAATGACCAAACTAAAGCCATGATGAAAACGGTACGTTCTTCTCCCCGCATCATTCCGGTCCTCACAACACAACAACAGAGCCTCGCAGCTGATTGTTTGTTTTTTACCTCTCTGGTGAACTGAAAGGTTGAAAGCCTTCAAGATGAATGGTGTAGGTCGAGTCTTGATATGCCAGTGAGGCACCATCCATTAAAATCAAATGGCCACCACATTTTTATTTTATAAACTAGTGCCTTTTCAGAGCTGTCAGAAAGTTGCATTTTTTTCAATTTGACGTCAAAGAAATTAGTTGTGTTATAAAATGTAATCTTATTTAATTTTACTGTGTTTTTTGCAACTTAAATCTGACAGTGATAATTTGTTTATCTTAGTATTTCCCGACTGGACCACTGAGGTCCAGAGAACCTGCTCGGAGTTCGTAGTGTTTAATGTTATTGTTTTATTAAAAAGGCTTCTCTGCTGACCTCGGTCTGCTTTCGTATCATTTTCTTTGTCCCAGGTGATCGAGGAGCCCTACCTCCGGGTGTTCTACACAACAGACGAGAGGTACACACTGAAGAGGTCCCACTACTCCAACAAGATCAGCACCAGCAACTCTGCGGTGCACCCGTCCCAGTACCTCACCATCACCGTGGATGCTGAAGCGAAGCGGCAGCTGGAGCAGCAGATGAAGGTCAGGGCAAGACACGGGAACATAGTCCTGGATTATTTATTCTTTTACTTCAACATTTCAGAAATCTGATACAATGAGAAATATATCTGAAGACATACATTACCGTTGCAAAGTTTGGGGTCACTTAGAAATGTCCTTATTTTTCAAAGAATAGCACTGTTATTTAGAAATACATTATACATTGGTGTATGTGGTACATGACTATTCTCTGGTTTTTAATGGAGTCTCTACATCGGTGTATAGAGGCCCATCTCCAGTGTTCTTATGGTACATTGTGTTATCGCCTTAGAAGACTAACGGAAGGGTAGAAACCCTTGAAAACCCTTTTTATGTGAGCGCAGCTGAAAACAGTTACGCTGCTGAGAGAAGATATAAAACTGGCCTTCCTTTGAGCTTGAAGAACAAAATTAATATTTCAGATAAAAATATGTATTTCTAACCTTGTCAATATCTTGACTATTTTTTAATCATTTTGCAATTCATTTGATAAATAAAAGTGAGTTTTCATGGAAAACACACCATTGTCTGGATGACCCCAAACTTTTGAACGGTAGTGTATCATTATGTTAGCGTTGAACTGTTTCCCCCCCCTGCTGTGACTAGACCTGTGAGGTGAAGTTACGAGACATCGATGAGCGGATAAAGGTCCTGCAGGCGGAGGCCGCCACACTGGATCGCCGTGACAACGAGTTGTTGGCCGAGAAGAAGCACCTCTCTGAAGTCAAGGGCAAAAAGAGGCAGCTGGAGCAGAAGATCAGTACGAAGCAGGACAGGCAAGTCGGGCACAGAAGGTTCCCCTCCGTCACTCGATTAGTACCTCGCCTCAAACTCGTCTGAACTCCTCCCGTGTGTTCAGTTTGGGGCAGATGGAGCACGGCGTCATCGACCTGCAGAAGATCGAAGAGGAAACTAAGGAAAAAATTGCTGGTGTCAATTCCCAGAAAGTGTCCATAGTCGGAGCGTTCATGGTCAACATGAAGGTACGGTCCAATGCCCTGTGCTCTATATGTGGCTGGTTGGCATTTGATAGCTGTGGTTGCATAACATTTAGATTCAATTCAGTTTATTTTGAAGAGCTCATGATCACAAATTACAAATTTGCCTCAGAAGGCTTTACAATCTGTACACGTACGACATCCCTGACCTTTGACCTTTGACCTTTGACCTCACATCGGATCAGGGAAAAGAAATCCCAAGAAATTGAAAAAACCCTTTCACAGGGAAAAAAAGGGAAGAAACCTTCAGGAGAGCAAGAGAGGAGGATCCCTCTCCAGGATAGTGAGAACAATCGATGTCATGTGACCAGAAGGAGTCATTACAGAGTTACAACACATTCAATGAGTATGACAGAGTGTATGAATAGTTGGTAGTCGGCATGGACCACGATCCAGACCTCCGTGATCCATCAGGCAGATGGAGGTAGAGAGGAGGAGTGACTGTACCTTAACACAACACTTTTACCTCCCCTCTGCGTGTTCACGCTTCTGTTTTGATCGAACTCTAACCTTTTAGCCGACATTGTGTCAAACGTTCATTGTTCAATATATTAAACGGTGAGAAAGACCTTTTCTGGTATTGGGATAGATTTTTGTTTGTTGGATTAGTTTTTTCTTTTAAAAGTCCTCCAGATTCTATCTCTGCCCATTTTCTGTTGTCTTCAAATGTCCGACTCACCTTGTGGACCTCTGTGTTTGTGTCTCTCCATCGTGGCGTAGCTGAGATCCACGCTGTCCATGGAGAAGGTGTTCCTGGCTCTGGAGACGGTGGGTCTGATGGCTGAGAAGGCTAAGCTGGAGAACGATTGTAGAGACGGCACCTCTGAACTAAAGAACATCGTGGTTTGTGTTTTACTCCCACTTTCATACACATCTGCGCTGCGCAGGGGAGGACATTTACACATTCTTTACGGGGCAATTTTCTCCCTCACTGACGGACATCAAGGGGCATTTAAAAAGAAATTGGGGGCACTTTTTGAATCTTGTGAAATAACATTTAACCTTTGTTCAAAAATAATAAATATACTTATTTAGGCTTACAGTATATGAGAAATTGTCGTAACATTGTCAATTATATTATTAGGCCCTAGACGACAGATTCAAAGTGTTTTCTTAGATTTTCTTGAACAAAAATCAGACAATTATATTAAATTCTAATTTCTTTTTGCTCATTTATTGTTATAACAAGTTTTGAAACAACTATTAACAATTATAACTTATTTCTTTGTTTTTTTATAATTCAAAATTATATTTATAGATTTTTGTTGTGTACAGTAACAGGCATGAAAATCCCTCACCTTTCGTCGAAATTCGCCGTTTTGAAACAAATAGGTTAGGGTTAAAAAAAAAAAACATTCTCAATGTTTGAAATAAGATAAAAAAGAAGATATACTTTACTTCTTTTTAAATATATATTATTATTTGTTTAATAATATTAAAATGAAGTATAAACAATTTTCCTGGTGGAAGTCACTTCTTGTCAGTGCCTGTCATATTCGTGACGTCACTGACGAAGTCGCCATGGAAACATTGTTACTGACAAATTGTGGGAACGAGTAACTGTCACTCGCTGTCACTCCCTCACTGGTAAAAAAACAAAAAAAACGCTATTGAATTACTAGAGGAAATTATGTGGGCATTTTTTGCCTCTCCTCATGATATCAGGGGCAACATTATATTTCTTAGGGGCAGTTTTGCCCTTTGCCCTCGTGTGTTTCCGACGCTGGCCGTCCCCGATAGTAACTCGTGTATTTATTGCCGTGTTCTTGCAGGAAATATGTAGCCGCCTGGAGCAGAGGAAGGTGCAGCTGACGGCACAATGCAAAGGCCTGCTGAAGAGAGCGATGACCATTTGCAAGATGAAGCCTGAAGAATCGTTACCCGAAGACCTTCGTAACGTAAGCGTCTATTGGTGTCTAAGTATCATTATCCCTGAATAAAACAAGCCTCGGCACTTTCTGTGGTACATTATCCTCATCGTGTGGTCCTGTCGCTGCTGTGCAAGTCCAAAGTATGACTCATACAGGGTCCGTACCGTCATGGAAAACCTGGAAAAGTCATGGAATTTTAAAATGGTTATTTCTAGGCCAGGAAAAGTCATTTGAAAAATAAAATCCCTACATTTTTGGAGAAGTCCTGGATATGTTGTAATACTCACATGTTCATTTACGCTGAGTTTGAAATAATATGTTTTTAAAAGAAAGACCCTTAAAATATAAGCCGGCATACATACGCTCTCATACTTTTTTTTTCATGTTTATTCTTTTAATTAAACGACTGTTTCTCATTCATTTGTGTCATTTGATGTTATACGTTATGCTTTGGAATTCTCATTATTAGTTTAAATGCTAAATGTTCTCACTTTTTCATGGATACACCGAGATTTCACAAAACGTTTGTTCATGGAAATTTGGTTTAAAGTCGTGGAAACCATGGAACATTCTCACGGTTCTTGTTTTTCATGCAGGCTTTCAGCAAGCTGCCTGACACACTCGACGAGATCGACGCCACGCTGAATGAGGAGCGGGCCAGAGCCGAGTGCTTCACTGGCCTCAGTGAAAATGTAACGCTACAGCTTTTTACAGGACACTGTCATCGGGCCATTGAATGCTGTTTTGTTGTTGTTGTTTTTTTGACCTCGTAGCAATCTATCTATTGTGTTTCCTGGGGCAGAAGTTGTGAGTCTGAATACGCGGTGTCCTTTACCCTCAGAGAGTGACTGTTTCTCATGTCGATTCTCTCGGAAGGTTGTTGACGAGTACAACAAGAGAGAGCAGGAGGCCAAACATCTGGAGAAAGAGCTGGAAGACCAGAGCACCGCTCTGGGCGCGTACCGGCAGAACATCTCCGAGGTATGGCGCATGGCGCTGCGGGGGGGTCCTCTGGCTCATGTCAATCATGTGGTGAATTTAAGCTGGATGACGGGACATTTGACGTAGGAGGACCAGGGCCCCGGGCGTCCTCTGCTGGCCTGCGTGAATAGTGCTCCGTGTGTTTGTCTCCGTAGGCCAAGGAGCGCTGGCTGAACCCGCTGAAGCAGCTGGTGGAACAGATTAATGTCAAGTTCAGTGATTTCTTTCGCTCCATGCAGTGTGCGGGAGAGGTCGACCTGCACTCGGAGAACGAGGTAAACGCTGACTCGCACGGAAACACACACACACACACACACACACACACACTCACACTGACATCTCAGGGTCAAAGAGGGATTCCAGTGGGGGTTTTCCATTAGTGTGTGTGTGTGTTTATATATATATGTGTGTGTGTGTTTATATGTGTGTATATATACAGGACTGTCTCAGAAAATTAGAATATTGTGATAAAGTTCTTTATTTTCTGTAATGCAATTAAAAAAACAAAAATGTCATGCATTCTGGATTCATTACAAATCAACTGAAATATTGCAAGCCTTTTATTCTTTAATATAGCTGATTATGGCTTACAGCTTAAGAAAACTCTAAAATCCTATCTCATAAAATTTTAATATTTCCTCAGACCAAGTAAAAGAAAAGATTTATAACAGCTGAGTGTTTGTCAAGGCTCAGAAACCCTTGCAGGTGTTTGAGTTAATTAGACAATTCAAGTGATTTGTTTAATACCCTACTAGTATACTTTTTCATGATATTCTAATATTTAGAGATAGGATATTTGAGTTTTCTTAAAAATCAGCAATATTAAAAGAATAAAAGGCTTGCAATATTTCAGTTGATTTGTAATGAATCCAGAATGCATGACATTTTTTTTTTATTGCATTATAGGCATTACAGAAAATAAAGAACATCACAATATTCTAATTTTCTGAGACAGTCCTGTATATATATATGTATGTGTTTATATAAATGTGTGTGTGTATATATATATGTGTGTGTGTTTATATGTGTGTGTATATATATATTTATATATGTGTGTGTGTATATATATGTGTTTATATAAATGTACGTGTGTATATATATGTGTGTGTGTTTATATGTGTGTGTGTGTATATATATATGTGTTTATATATATATAATCTTAATTAATATAACGTATGCTCTTTTTTAAATTCAAGATGCCGTTACTATCCGGTTAAATGGCGTCTTTCATTGCAGGAGGAGTACGACAAGTACGGGATCCGGATCCGGGTGAAGTTCCACAGCAGCACTCAGCTCCACGAGCTGACGGCCCACCACCAGAGCGGAGGGGAGCGCAGCGTCTCCACGATGCTCTACCTCATGGCCCTGCAGGAGCTCAACCGCTGCCCCTTCAGAGTGGTGGACGAGATCAACCAGGTAACACACACACACACACACACTAATCCCTGGTTCCTCAGGCTTTAACGTGACTGATACTATTTATCTCTCCTCTGCAGGGAATGGATCCTGTAAATGAGCGAAGAGTCTTCGACATTGTGGTCCGCACGGCCTGCAAAGAGACAACATCCCAGTACTTCTTCATCACACCCAAAGTGAGTGTGTGTGTGTTGTGATAATGAATCACATGCCCAGTTGTATATTAAATATGTTGCTTATTGCGATGATGAAGAGGGAGACGTATCATCCAACTCTACAGTTCACCTCGGCTTTACATGTGAACATCAGCTCATGTTTTGGTGCTGGCCTGCTGAACGTTACGGCGTCGCCTCAGTTCACTTCCCACTCGACATGAAACAACAGTAAATGTTTATTTCCAGGCCTAAAAGAAAATCCCCAAAGTTTTGGAAAAGTCGTGGAAATTTGTTATCTTCATATATTCATTTACGCCGAGTTTTAAATGATGAATATGCTTTTAAAACACGCTCTTTCATTCTCACGTGAACGCACACTTCACTGAAGACATGTTCTTTAAATCAAACTATTGTCTCTCACTCATTTGTGTCATTTAAGGTTATACTGTATGCTTTGGAATTCTCATTTTTAGTTTAGATACATTTTCTCACTTTTTCATGTATGCACCGAGATTTCACGAAACGTTTGTTCATGTACATTTTGTTTAAAGTCCTGGACACCCATCGGTCAACATGTGTCTGAAGCCCGTCAACGATCGTGATTTGGATTCATTCAGTGGCCGGAAACACGACTATCGATGTTGGTCTGTAAACAAGCTGCTGATTGTCGTTGTTTTAACTTTTTACTTCTGCGTCGTCTCCAGCTGCTCCAGAACCTTCAGTACGCCGATGAGATGACGGTTCTGTGTGTGCACAACGGCAGCCAAATGCTTTCCTCCAATGGGACGAGAAGGCTTTCATCTGACGGCGTCGCCAAAGAAAAGCCACAGGATGAACCCACCATGTGACCTCCCCCCATGTGACCTCCCAACATGTGACCTCCCCCCATGTGACCTCCCAACATGTGACCTCCCAACATGTGACCTCCCAACATGTGACCTCCCCCCCATGTGACCTCCCAACATGTGACCTCCCCCCATGCGACCTCCCCTTGCCCAAGTAAAATTATTTCTGAACTGTTAATTAATGGACAGATGGATGGACTGTTATAAAAACAGATGGAGAGGAAATTTAAATATGCTTTAAGTATTCTATTTTTATTTAGAATCTGTTGGTACTTCTCCAGAATGTTTTTTTAATTCATATGAACCTTATTTTAATTAAATTTTGTATTAAATGCCACACAAAGTATTAATAGGGACAATCAAATGTTTAGGTTCCTTTTATTTGTCTTCAATCTAAAGGCACCTGTATGGACACCTTCATCTTGCTTTGTGGCATTTAGAGATCACAAACACTTGGTATGGATGGGTTTAGTAAACTATTCAAAGTTACATTCTTGTCAAAAATAAACTGATGTTCCATATGTTCAGGTCCTGGCCTCGTTAGCCGCTGGTCCTCAAATGCAGCACAAAGGTCACTAAGTGCAGTTGTGTTTAAAATATATATTATATTTGTTTTCTGATACAAAATTTAAATAAAGAGTGTCTCCTCAAATACGCCCTACAAAGAAGATGAACACATCACAGATAATCTGCGGCTGACATACGATGCCTATATAAAAAAAAATTTAAAAAGTGTTTGGTCAGTCTCAGTGACGGTGTTCTAAAGAAGGAGCACTTTATTGATCGCAGTGAGTCAGTTCAACTTAATTAGACATGTCTGCTCGACTGCTGTGGAACTCTGCCTGTAGTTCTGGTTTAATATAATAATAATAATATGGGGGGCACTGAACTAAAACATTTTTTACCAAAACTAACAATCAGGTTGAGAAAACATGAAACAGAATGGAAAGATTCACAAGAGATTTTTGTGACCGAATGAGTCGGACATGTGGAGACACCGAGGGGCTCGCCTCATTGCCACTGGCAACGTTAATAAAGCATCCGTCATTGTCCAGTCGGTTTCCACGGTTACAGAGGGGGAGGAAGGCTCATCCAGATGCTGACGTGTCACTCATCAGTCATCAGAAAGGCTGCGCTTTACTCCAGCTCCACCAGCAGGTCGCCCTCTCCCACCGTCTCCCCCGGCTTGCAGTGGACACTCTTCACCTGGAGGGCAGAAACAAACATAGAAAACTTAGAAAATTGAAAAATCATTGAAAATGCGGAAGGTTATGTTTTGATCGTCATTTATTTGTATGCGTGTTACTTGCATAACTCAAAAAGTATTAAACCGAATCGCATGGAATTTGGTGGGATGATTGTTTATTATCCGGGGACCATTTGATTAGATTTTGGGATCGATCGGGTCAAAGGTCAAGGTCATGAAAAGGTCAAAATCTTCTTGAATCGCATGAAATTTGGTGGGACGATTGGTTATTATCCGGGGACCATTTGATTAGATTTTGGGATCAATCGGTCAAAGGTCAAGGTCATGAAAAGGTCAAAATCTTCTTTTTACCATAGCACGGTCAATTTGTATCCAATTGGCATTTAACTAATGCCAAAATGTTCATAATTCAATGCCCAATCTTGTGATATGCGAAGGTATGCGCTCTACCGAGTGCCCATTCTAGTTATTATTTTCGGACGATAACCGTACCGTCACTGCCAGCGTTTCGAATCGTTACCTTGGCTTGCCTGGCGGCAGTCAGACTGTTCTGCATCTTCATGGCTTCAATCACACAGATCTCCTGACCCTCTGCAACCTACACACACACACACACACAAAAGATTGGCTTGGTGGTCGTCTGCAGTGTGACGTGGACGTGTCGGGATGCGGTACCGTGTCTCCGGGCTTGACGGACACGGACACCACCGCGCCCGGCATCGGCGAGCGCAGCAGGCTGCTGGTGTCTTCCGGGACCTTCTCCGGCATGTAGGCGATCAACTGCGCCGCCGTCCTGGACAGGACGCGGACCTTAAACTACATGGAACATTCCCAGGGTAAGAAACACTCGTCCTGCCAGATGACCGGTGGGGAGGAATGATGTCCGTTACAGGGAAGAGGAGACGAGTGTTCGGCGGGTCGTGGCGAGGAAGAACGGTAGAAGTTCTGGTTGTAAATGAAAACACGTACAGTGAGGAAGACGAGGCCCCGTGGAGGCTGCAGAGGAAGCCGTGTGCTCCTTCGGGCATCACACAGATGTTTTGGAATTCATTCATAGAAATGCAACCGTGGATCTCGTGGAGGATTTACACGGTGAACTCGGGTTTGCTTCCATTGTAAATCAATAAAAAAATAACTTTGAAAATACTGCCAGCAAAGCACATGTATTCATCTTCTGTGCAATATTCTCCAACTGAATAAAAAATAAAGCCCGTCTATTTTAGTGATGCATCAAATAGTTTTAAGTTAATTTAGTAATATCTTAAGTTATTTAGAAAATCCAGATGAGAATAGGTTGATTTATTATACATTATAATTATTGTATATTCTAATTATTAGACGACACAATAAATGGACAAGCAACGTTATCTTGACGCAGCCGTCGTGAACTCCTCCTCCTCCTCCTCCTCCTCCTCCTCCTCCTCCTCCTCCTCCTCCTCCTCCTCCTCCTCCTCCTCCTCCTCCTCCTCCTCCTCCTCCTCCTCCTCCTCCTCCTCCTCCTCCTCCTCCTCCTCCTCCTCCTCCTCCGCTTCCTTACCGATGTGCCCAGGTACTGTAGGACAATCTTTCCTGAAGCATCTCTGGACAAACACTAAATTAAAAAAAACAGAATATCAACTATATTATTAATTAATATATATATATAAAATTATACAATTTCTGAACCCGTGTGCGTTACCTGGAGCATCCTGTGTGAGCCGTTGATGGTGAGCGGTAGCAGTGGGGAGGCCAGGTTCCACTGACCATTGACCTCCACCGTTTCTCCATCCACCTCCACCTACAGAGACACACAGAGTGTGAGGGCCTCATTACCCAGAGACGGGGACTTCCTGTTGGACATCTGTCGTGACACCATCTCCTGCTGACTGGTCTCCTTTTCATCTTCTGGGATGCGACGCTTGGGTTTTTGACACATGATCATGTTGAATAAGACACCCCAGCCTTCAGGTTCTACTGCTTCAGGACACCGTGGACTGATGCATACGGCGTTTGTCACGGTGGCACATTCAATCCTCACAGTGTAAACGTTTCCGGATTTGGTCACATGCACAGAATGGCGTCCCTCCTCCAGCTCCACACACAGCTCCCAGTGGCTACACTCCACAGGGGCGGAGGACACCCTGCAAAACAAACACACACGCCTATGTTACCACATTGTGGAGGTCTGCACCGTGGTCCATGCCGACGACTAATTATTCATACAGTCTGTCATCCTCATTGAATGTGTTGTAACTCTGTAACGCTGTTCACTCTGGTCACATGACATCTATTCTTCTGTCCATCCTGGAGAGGGATCCTCCTCTGTTGCTCTCCTGAAGGGTTCTACACTTTTTTCCCCGTGAAAGAGGTTTTTCTATTTTTTGGTAGTTTTTCCTGATCTGATGTGAGGTCAAAGGTCAGGGATGTCGTATGTGTACAGATTGTAAAGCCCTCTGAGGTAAATTTGTTATTTGTGATATTGGGCTATACACAATTAACTGAATTGGAGTACGAGCACTCATGGCGACACTGGTAAGTGTGTTTCCCTGGTTCCCACAACACACATGCAGCCATATGGCATTTATGTCCTTTGTTAGGTCCCAAGAACATCCTATATTATCTAAATAGTGTTGCTCCTGTGTAATGAGTGGTCAGCCGGCTATGCTTCACGACATTTTTATATTGCGGTACATTTGAAAATATGATTTCCAGGGTAAAGAACAGTTCAAGCCAAACTGACCATGGAAACATCTGATGGTTTATATTACAAATTAGAGGAGGGGCCAAATACTAAGGGGCCGGATCTGTGTTTTTTTAAGGAAAATACTAATATAGATGCAGGGTGGTGTATACACACACTTACAATTAAAAGAACATTAAAGGGGTGTCGGGGTTGTTTCTCTTCTTTTCTTACAAATAAAATAATGTAAGTGAAAAAATAAATAATAATGGGGTGAGGCACTATGAACACTCTGCAGTTTGAGGGAATGGTCTAACTGGCTGTCGGGACAAGCGTGGAGCAAAACTCGGGAGCTGGCTGGTGACCTCACCTCAGGACCCCCAGGACCCTCTGTGAGCGCAGCTGAGCGGTGATGTAGAGCGCCGCCGCCGCCGCCAGCAGCTCCCTGCGGCTGTCCGCCTCCAGCTGGTGACCCTTGAAGCCATCGGGGTAAACCTCCGGCAGGAAGTTGGTGCTGATGTCGCCGGAGATGAATCGGGGGTGGGTGATGATTTCCCGCAGGAGCGAAATGTTGTGGGTGACACCTGGAGAGGAGATCACCACGACGTACACAAAAAGAGGATACGCGGATGTCCAATTTTTTTTAACCCTCCTGTTACCTTTGGGGTCAATTTGACCCCATTCAATGTTTAACGTCGCTAAAAAATTTATTGACATCCTTTTTTTTTTGCTTCATATTTCATGACTTTTCCTAATTTATTGGGGACAACTGGAAAAACATAAAATTCACATGATGTTTTCAATGTCCTGTACACAACTTATTAATTTGTAAATTTGACCCCGGGCTATTTTTCACTGTGTAAAACATATAAGAAATATCAACTTTTTTATTTAATTAAAGGGCTATTTAGGTAGTCAACAAACAAACAAAGTGACACTTAAACTTGGGAAACAATATTAATTCTAATAATTTTCTGGAGGTTTTAATTGCTGGGGTCAAATTGACCCCGAGGGTAAAAGATGTTAGTAAATGTGAAGGTAACAGGAGGGTTAAAAGTGACGAGCGTCTGAGTCGACATTTATTGTGAAGATGTGTCGTGTACCTCGGATCACGTAGTTATCCAGAGCGTCCTCCATACTGGCGAGAGCTTCAGCTCGCGTCGCTCCGTAGGTAACCAACTAGAGAGAAACCAGAGGACGGGATTCATCCTGTGATTCACTGTCTTATCGTGAACCACCTGTTCCGGAAATAAGAAACGCATCATCTCCTAAAGCATTTCATATTCAATACATCACTGACCTTAGAGATCATGGGATCGTAGTAGATGCTGATGTCACTTCCCTCCTGGATCCCACTGTCCACACGGACCTGATGAGGAAATATCACAGTGGGTTGTGTGTGAGGAGAATGATCATTTGAAAAAGGTGAAAACTTTTAACGACAGTACATCTTGCCATGTGAAGCTTTAAGATCTCTCTCTCTCTCTCTCGCTCTCTCTCTCACACACACACACACACTTACATTGCTGAGGTTGAGTGGCTCTTGGTATTGAGACAGCCGGCCAATGGAGGGAAGACCAAAAGACTTGTAAGGATCCTAACGGAACAAACGAGACTTAAAAACACTAAAAGCTACACGTTTCACTCACAGCATCATTACATTTTCCTTCATAATGTTTTTTTTAACAATAATCATAGTACTTCAGGATTGCTGATCACTGACTTCCAAGGATCTATTCCCATCATTTTATAACAAAGCAAACAAGGACTACTTAGAGTAACAAAAAACATCATTAGTGTGGATATAAAGCAGTATGGGAAGTTCATAGCAATAATATTAAAGGAATTATAATACACTAAGAAATTTGCAAAAACATGTACGACGCATCGTGGGACATGTGACCAACTGTGGCTAATAGTGGGAGAGCGGGTCGGCGGTCCCCGGTTCTGCTAGATATTGATATATCATGTGACCTGATCGGTCAATATAAAATGCTTTATGATGTGGAATGATTATTGCTAATAATACATGGATATTTCTGACTGCTTATAACTAAACTTGTACACCATAAGTATGTTAATAATACATTTTGGACACGAGTCATAGGAATTGTGACATCTCTGCACAGACCTCAGCGTAGACTCGACTCTCAATGGCCCAGCCGTTTATTGGGATGTCCTCCTGTTTGTGCTGCAGTCGGTAACCCTTGGCAACCCTGATCATCTGCTCAACCAGGTCCAGGCCCGTGATGCATTCTGTAATTGGATGCTCCACCTGGCGTCACGAGGTGAAAACACAGGGATACGGTTTCTAGACGCACGTCTGCGGAGCGCTTGTTGAGCGTTAACCTCGAGGGCCCTGACCCCCCAGAGGGACGCTCTGTCACACAGAGGGACACCAGGAGGACTGCAACAAAGGGACGGACACAGACAAGGACACAGACACAGACAAGGACACACACACAGACACACAGGCACATAGACAAGGACACAGACAAGGACACAGACACACAGACACACAGACACACAGACATAGACACAGACAGTTGGTGTTACTTTCATTCCTCCTGGACTGCAGCAGTGGAGACAAATGAGGAGAAGAAAGAGAGGAGCAGAAAGAGAGGAGGAGAAAGAGAGGAGCAGAAAAAGAGAAGAAAGAGAGGAGGAGAAACAGAGGAGCAGAAAGAGAGGAGGAGAAAGAGAGGAGCAGAAACAGACACAGGCACATAGACAAGGACACAGACACACAGACACAGACACACACACAGACAAGGACACAGACACACACATAGACAAGGACACAGACACACAGACAGACAGACAGACACACAGACACATAGACAAGGACACAGACACACACAGGCACAGACACACGGCGACAAGGACACAGACCGACACACACAAATACAGACACACAGACACACAGAGACAAGAACACAGACACAGACCGACACACACAAATACAGACACACAGACACAAGAACACAGACACAGACAGACACACGGACACACACCTGTAGCCGTGTGTTCATCTCCAGAAAGTAGAAGTTCTTATTCGAGTCCACCAGGAACTCCACGGTGCCAGCAGACGAGTACTGCACCGCCTTGGCCAGCTGCACCGCCTGCTCGCCCATCACCCGCCGCATCTCCGGGTCCAGGAAAGTACTGGAGAGCACACGACATGCCACGTCTCAGTACTCAGCCAAACCCACCTCATTTAGATACTCACTAAATACACTCCCAACTGTAGGACGCTCTGTAATGCTGAACAAAGACTTAAACTAGAACGGGCACTCGGTAGAGCGCATACCTTCGCCGCAGCCACTTTTTTGGTACTTGGCATGAGAGTGTGGGGAGCTTGATGTCATGTGAACATTTTGGCATTAGTTGCATGCCAATTGGATAAGAATTGACCGCGCTATGGTAAAAAGAAGATGTTGACCTTTTCATGACCTTGACCTTTGACCCGATCGATCCCAAAATCTAATCAAATGGTCCCCGGATAACAACCAATCATCCCACCAAATTTCATGCGATTCGGTTTAATACTTTTTGAGTTATGCGAATAACACACACATACAAATAAATAAATAAATACACAGCGATCAAAACATAAACCTTCCGCAGAATGCGAAGGTTATAACATTGTCGACCGGTGAGGTCACAGTGACCTTCGACCACCAAAATCTAAATCAGTGAATCGTTGAGTCCAAGCGGACATTTGTGACAAATGTCACGTTCATGAGAATGTAGATGGGCCAAGAAACATAAACAGAATCATCTTAAAAAGACAGTTCCTCACACACCTGGGAGCTTCTTCCACCACCTTCTGGTTCCTCCTCTGGATGGAGCATTCCCTCTCATTCAACCACAGAGCGTTCCCATGTTTATCAGCCAGTACCTACAACACAAACAGCATTCTGTGGCTCTCTCTGGTGGACAATGTTTATTTTTGGTTTTGTTCAAAATTAACATTTAAGCTAAGTTTAAATCCACGTGCAACAATTAAAAACTATACACGTCCTGCTCACACTCAGATTGACACATGGTCACGATTGGATGACAGCAGAGGCGTCGTTAAGCCTATTTTAGGGGAGCTTCAGCCAGGAGTTTAGCTCAAAGTAAATGATGCACGGAGTGACTTGTAAGTCCATGTAGTGACAGAATGTGGCTATATATATATATAATATATATATCGGTAGTTGTTAACGATTGTTAGCTCTCTAGTGAGCGAGAGTCTGAACGAGGAAATTCGAAGTATAAGAAATTACTATTGACATCTCTCTATTCTTTGCATCAATATAAATTTGTATTATTTTGTTCCTCCATTTTGATTGGATATATTTGACACTAAACTAGTTCATCTTTATCTCAGTGATAGTGTCCAAATGAGCATAAACTAATCACTATGACACTGAAATTCCACCCCCAAAAAATAATCATACTTATGCGCTGCGCTCTCCTTGGGGCTTTGCCCCCCCTTTCTTTGAATCCTACAAACCCCCTCTGGATATCAGACATGTAGTGTGCATGCGTGTCGTACCTGGATCTCAATGTGTCTGGGGTTGTGGATGAACTTCTCAATGAGCAGCCGGTCATCTCCAAAGCTGGATGCCGCCTCCTGGGACGAGAACCGGAAGCCTTCCCTGTAAGCGTACATGTACACACACAAAAGCTGGTCAGGAATGAAGGTCGCAAATACGAGCGTCAGTCTCCCCAGTGGTCAGTAGGAGTATGACGGGGAGACATCGAAAACAAGATCTGGTAATGACATAAGCAGTGAGAAAGAAAAGCAGCTTAGGTCTTGAAAGCAGAACTAAACAGGGAAGTTCTTGTATTTTGGGCTGGTAATTTGAAGAGAAGGTTTTGCAGTAGTACGTGTGGTGTAGTGGTTTACGTCATACAGTAATTGTAGAAGCAGATTAACTCCCCGCCTTCGTTCAGCAGGGATGTGTCATGGATACATTTGTTAAAAAAAGAGGACAGAGGCGTACTAAACCTCGTCTCCTCATCATTCCAAGCGATCCGCATTCCTTTCCCTCCTCCTCCTGCCGACGCTTTGATCATCACTGGGTAGCCTAGCAACAACACAGCGATGAAGCACAATTAGGTCACAATAACAAGAGCTGTGTTTGGAGGGGAAAAGGTCATGAAGATGAGCTGCTCCAACAGGACAACACACATTAAAACGTACTTTGGGGATGACTAAATCAAGATAAAAAAATAAAAAAACCTTTTGGAATAGTCTTGACCTTTTTAACCCATCTTGTAAAATGTGTGCACTAACATGAAAAGTCTAATGTGTATTTGACTAGAAAAGCAAAAATTTTCTGACAGAGTGGTCCAGAACCCTGTCAGGAGCTTAATGGCTAACGAAGGCAAATCATCAAAGAGCTCAGGCACATGCAACCAAATTAGCTGTGATGGATGTACATTTGTGTGTGTGTATAAATATATATATATAGATATATACATACACACATACTGTATATACATACACATATATACATTTGTTTATCTATATATATTAAAACAAAATTATATATATATATATATATATATATTTTAATATATATATATATATATATATATATATATTTTTTATTATAGTCGGACAAGCACAGCAGCGTTCTCTGCTGTGTTACAGGTGTGTTGTGTGGGTGTGAGCTAGCTATATCACATGCCATCCGTTGATCGTGGCGGTTGGGCGGGAGGCAAACTGGACCGGGGCATTGTTTGTGACCGTGTGGTTGGGATGGTTTTAGGACCAGTTTTTCAGGACTGGTGTGGCGGTGTGGGAGTGCCACTGGCTAAAGTCATTTTTAAGGTGTGTGTCTTTTTGGGGGGGACTGGATGATGATGGATTTAAAAGATACGGGAACACACTCCCTTTCAGACCTTAGGGACTTTGGGGACCTTGTTTAGGGGTTTACCCCCTTCAGGCCTTCAGGACCTGTGGACTCCTCAGACCTGTGTAAGTGTCAAGCCATCCATGGGTCATGGGGGCAGGGGGGCTTGAGGCTTTGTGAGGGAACCTGGCATAAAAAGTAGTTGAGGCTGCATCTGGAAGGTTAGGATCACGTGGTCTCACGGGGTCTGTGGTGTGGTTTGGTTAGTGACAGGTAGGGGATCCCTCCTGCCATCCGCATCCTGTGTGTTTTGATAGTAGATAGTAGCCTTTTTTTTAAGTAAGCCCTTGCTGCTCTGATGATGGACTTCGCAGCTGTGACTGGGCTCTCCTCCCTCTTGGTCTCCTGACTGAGGGGGCCCCATCTCTTCCTGATAAACCTGGGTGGAACATCAACACAGTCCTGGAGTCCTGGGCACGATGCAGCTGGACTGATGTAGTCACAGTCAGTCACAGTCTCTGTGGATCGTGGTTGGTGGCCACTTTGAAGGTGCTCCAGTCTGTGGCCTCAAAGCAGCCCTGAAGGCTAGCCTTTAACGCCTGTGCCCCATCAGTCCAGGTGTTAAAGGTTCTGACGAGTAAATATATCTATATAAAATTATACATAAATATATATATAAAAGTATTTATATATATATATAAATATACATATATATATATATATATATACTTTACACTGCAGTGTAATGACTTGAGTGTTGAGTGATGACTTACCAATGTCCTGTGAGATCTTCACAGCTTCCTCAACAGTCTGACACAGAGAGAGGTTTATAGTTACTGATGATGGACCAAAGCATTACTGACAACAATGACATTATGTTGTGTTGTTTTATTGGATCACTCCGGTTGGTAGAGAAGTAGAAAAGTGAAACATATACTAATAATAACACTGGACTTGTACAATGGATTAGTCAGGAAAAACACAGAGACTCACATCTACTTTAAGTCACTTGAATGAGCTGACGGTTAGTGTTTTTATAAATGTGTTGTTTCCGGTAAAACATATATTGTTGAAAGACGAAACTTCTTGTTGAAACAGGACATGGTTAACCATACTTTTGGTTTTGCCCACTACGGTCCATAAACAATAATAGTGACTTTTACAAATTAATGATGACGAAAGAGGGAATATTCTTCTGTGTGTGTTTTTGTGTTTGTGTGTCCGTACCTTGACGACGCCATCATATCCCGGGATGGTGTTGACTGTAGCCGCCTTAGCGATCAACTTGCTCTCAATTTTATCTCCCATCGCCTGGAGAGCATAAGTGTCTGGACCAATGAAAGCCACGCCCTCCGCTGCCTAGCAACAAAACAATAATACCACGAAGGTTACCATATCTGACTTGCTGGGCTCAGGAGATGGAGCATGGTGTCACTACCTGGTCATTTCAAGCAGTAGATCAGCCTTTTGGTAAATAAACATATTTACTTTCTTTTAGAGGGCGAGATGAAAAGTCTCTGAGTAGTACAGCTGCATTGTGCTGTCAGAGATGCTGAACTATTCCTTAAAACACAAATGCATACAATTGTATTTGTCCACATTGAATATTTAGAAGAAAAAAAGAAAAAGAATCAGCTGGAGGTG
This sequence comes from Pseudoliparis swirei, assembly GCF_029220125.1. Lineage (NCBI taxonomy): Eukaryota > Metazoa > Chordata > Actinopteri > Perciformes > Liparidae > Pseudoliparis > Pseudoliparis swirei. The sequence continues at coordinate 5,115,996 of NC_079404.1, read as the reverse complement.
TTGCTTCCAACAAAATAACTGTGGTGGAGTTGAGATGGAGTAGTCACACGTACTGATCCAAAGGTGAGAAATGTACTTCTATACTCAACTGCTGCTATATCTTAGTGGAAATAAATAGGTTGGGTCAAATAGCCATTATTATTATCATTTAGTCAGGATGACAGCTTCAGGAAACACACTATGGGTGCATCAAAGCATAACACACTCAGAAAGCTACTGATACGTTATAATAATGACAGTCACCATTCAATCAATTCTTACCGAAGCATTGGTTTGTCATCAATTCATTTCAAACTCACAACAGTAAAATGTGTGTGAAAATAAGTGTGTGCCCGGTTATGTGCAATCCTCACCAGTCGCTTTGCAAACTCTTTGTTTTCAGAGAGAAACCCGTAGCCAGGATGAACCTTTGAGAGAGAAACAACATGTATTCATTTCATTTAAAAAGCTTTTAAAACACAAATAGCTTCATGGGTGTATTATAGAAAATTACAAAGGGGAGAGAAGCATTCGGCACCACAATGAGAGATGTGTGAACACCAACTGCACAACAAGTGAAGTATCTATCTATATCACACACCCCCCCCCCCATCTACCACCGTCACGTAATGAGAGAACAGCCGTGTGGAAAGCTTACAGCTTGTGCGCCAGTCACTCTAACAGCGTCCATGATGGCATCCATGTTTAAGTAGCTTTTACTGGTAGGGGCGGGGCCAACACACACCGCTTCATTGGCCATCTTTACATGAACCTAGACACACACACACGGACAAAGACAGAGAGAGAGACGTTTAAGTCAGATGTTGGCTTTGCAGTATAAAAGTGAGACGGAGACTCGACGCGCACGCACGCACGCACACACGCACACGCACACACACACGCACACACACACAGGCTCAAAAAGGAGTGGACGGTGACTCACAGCACTGGTGTCGACATCACTGTGAACAGCGACGGTCTGGATGCCCATCTTGTGACAGGTCTTCATCACCTGATGGGGGAAAACACTCAACGTTAACACTTTACTCAAGGATCATTGTGATCTACATCGGTGGCTACTGGTTGCTAAGAATAATATCAGGGGGAAGAAAAGCAGCGAAAGCAGTTTGTGATCTAAAGTGTTCAAAACTCGGCACGACCGAGTTATCTGGACGCGCTCCATCTGCGGCGGTGTGGGCTCAAGCTCCAGGAAGTGTGTGTCTTAGTGTTTTCAACTGTAACCCAATGACAGTTGGAGCTGGATATCATCTACATTGCATATCTTTGTGTCAGCCGGTCTTACCCTGCAGGCAATCTCTCCTCTGTTGGCGATGAGGATCTTATCAAACATCTGTGGAGGGAAACGGAGAAAGGATTGTTGATCGCTTGAAACAACAATGGACGTCCCTCTATTTGTCGTTACACACACACACACAACGTATTTACCGTCTAATGACACCCGTACCTACCAATGTCCACCCCCATCTTTGCTTACAGCTATTTGTACATTCTCCTCAGTGTTCGTTGAATAACTTACTGGTTACAGTCAAACAGGGAGTAAGCGTTACCTTTTCATTGGGACTGCAGGCGGTGGAATATTGAGCATAACCGTGCACGGCACAGCATCTGGTCCAGAATGATGCATACTGGAAAACACATAGAAATACACTGTATAAGGATACACTATAATGTAATTTAATTCATTGATATATTCACTTAGGGTTGCTGTACGTTATATTTGTTTTGCGTTCCCAGATTAAAATGAACTTCAACAGTCAAACTGATTTATGACCAATATTATTTTTTAATGCATCAGCAGATCATTGAAACTTCCTGGAGTTATGTAGTTACAGAGTTAGAGAGCAACAGCAAAGACACGACTGCGCCACCTGACCAGTTATGCAATAGAGTTCAGTGACAAAGAAAGAAATATGATATTTTGTATGTGAAACAAATTGCGAGGAAGGCCTTCTGATGCACAAGCCTTCAGGCAATGATCAACTCAGATCGAGAGAGAAGTGTTTTCTTCTAAACTGATCGTTTTTAAACCATCTGAAGATCCTTTATTCATTCCCAATGCAGAACAATAACACAAATACACCGTTAGAAACAGCAACCCATGCTAAGAGTGTAGCTAAACCAGTGTGCTATACTTTTGCTGTCAACTTAAAAAAACAAAAAAACAAGCTGCCACCAGGGGCCCAACGATCACTTCGCCTTGGCGGAGCGGGGCCCCCTAGCGGCGGTGACCTTAAGAAGACCCAATGGAAAGACACTTTGCAGCCGCAGTCTGGACCCATAGGACCGGGGCGGCGGTGACTCGCGGAGGCAACGAGAGGGCGATAACAAACACTCTTTCGTTCCATCACACCGCAGCACGGTTGTTCTACACCCGTCTGGAGCGCGAGCCCGCCTGCGCGAGATAACGTCAAAGTCACTCCTGATTTAAAGTCACTCCCCTTTCAGACTAAACCAACGTTTTATACTTTTATTTACTAAGAGTTAAGCTTGGCCACGCACTTTAACAACTTTAGCGACGAGGCTGCATTTCTTCTTGACCTCATCTAAAGAAGTTCCATGTTCTCTCGCTGGGGACCGTCGTCGGTCTCGCGTGCCGACAGTCGCGTGCTGACAGTAAACACGCGGCTGTCGGTGTGTTCAACGAGCTCGCGCTCTGCACGGTCACTCTGAGCAGCTCACCTTTCCGGCTAACAGCAGTCTGTCCAGTGATGGAGAGAGCCTGTGCGCCGCCATGTTGCTAAACTGTTACTGTCGCCTACGTCAAGCGCGCGCACGCGCCGACGTGATGACGTAGCGTAAAGTGTTCTGAGTGGTGGAGAGAGGCGTCAACGCCAGTCAACCTTTTTTCTTTCTTTTTCACCTCAACTTTATTGAAAAGCTTTATTTGTCACAGCTTCATAAATAACGGTCATAAAAAAATAAAAATAAACATTGTCGATGAGCACAATCCTGAAGTGTTTCTTTTTCTGGTGGGATATGGATTTTCTGTCAAGAAACAAGATTTGAGAATTGAATTTAATGTGGGTAAGTGAGCCAACTGCTTTGTATTATAATAGTGACACTTTAGGGTGAAAGAAATTACTATGAAGGATGTAATCATATTTTTCAAGTGCATCTTATTCATGATTCAAGCATAATTTATTGTTTTTCCTGATCCGATGTGAGGTCCTGGGACAGGGATGTCGTATGTGTACAGTTTGGAAAGTAATTTGTGATTCTGGACTATATCAAATAAACTATTTAATTATGCAACACATGGATGCACAACACATGACAAACAAAAGAGGAGCAGTGGTGCATTCATGCAGTGCATTTGTTAAATTTGCATCATAGGGAATGTAAACAGCGGCAATAAAACAATTCTCTGAGCAGATAATGTGGCCAACATCTTCACATTAAAATCTCAACATGAGGAAAACATTGTGCTTTAACTTTGACTGAGTTTGAGCACCAAGCATCATGATGTAAACACAGAGTTGCTGGTTGGTCGGCTTCACTTAATCCAATCCCTACGCTCCCTTTTCAGATGTTGATGGATGCATTCTGTCATGTGCCAGTACTGATAAACACGAAAAAATAAATGAAATAAAGACCAACATGTTGCTAAACCGACCGAAACATGAACATATAACATGCAACATATGACAACGTTATAACAACATTATAACAACATTATATAACACACCCTCAGATTGCTTGTATCTTCAATGCAACAGATTGTTTTTGCTCTAACGGCCTCTTCCTAATTCAGTTCCTCTGTAAGAGATGGGTCAAGGAAATCCGCCATCTTTGTTCTGGGCAAAAATGCATTTTAAATTCTCGTCTGACTTAGACAAATCAAGTGTGTATCGTCTGGGTCTTTTTAGTGCAGAATTATATATTTTTCTTTCCCCACACAATGTTTATTTGCTGCGCTGCAGCGGAGGAACACAAACAAAGTTTGTACCTCAATGTGGGTAACTGTGGAAAAGTGTCCCTTAATTTGTCTCCCAGTCATCCATCCATTCATCAGCTTTGCTTGCTCACCCTTGAGGCGATTGCCAGGCTGGAGGCAGGCACAGCTTTCCATCCAATCTGAATAAACACGTATTTGTTTCTCCGTAAATTAATAATTGTTCCAAATTGTGGTAATATGGAGCTACATATTGTCTTCCTTTTCTAGTCTCTGACTACAACCAGCCCCACTGATGTGTGTGGTTAACAGTGATATCACAGGGTCCTGTAATGCACCTGTACAATACTGCAGCAAGGTGAGAAGTTAGGCCATTGTAGGTCAGCAGAAAACCAGATGTTCAAGGGAAGTGAAGTTAGTGTGTTGTCTCAGTCAAGGCCTGGGCCTGAAGACAGAACCACAGAGCTCCGTGGATGTCCACAAACAATTACAACTCACAACAATCCCCCATTCAACATCCTGCTGCCAGGCATATAGTCACAAGAGCCCCACACGTGGATTGATCCTTCAAACCAACACAACAAAGGCATGTTTTGCAATATGCCTTCAGTAGGAATTGCTGAGTTTGGGAACTAAGAGCCACAGACACACAATATCATATTCCTTTCTTGTGTCTAGGGACGGACTATCACATTGTTACTCTGGGTCTTTTCATGGATTTCTTGTCAATAACAAGTTAAATGATTCAGTTGGCATGATGCCATTCATTTACAGGAAGACTTTTATTGTGAAACATCTACAGGAAGTGTTGAGTTTACAAGTCTAGCATTTTAATGAGGTATTGATTGCACATTTTAAGGCATATCAGGTAAATGTCTGGTAAATAACTGAGTGAATGGAAACAGAAGACAAATATATGTAGGTGGTTCCTCATTTGCTAATCTTCAAGTCTTGAAGAGGGTCGGATCTGGTTTGAAAACCCTGATTTGTGCTTCTGTGTTGCATTTAATTAATGTGATACATTTGGATCCTCCTAACATTTTCCATGGCACCCCCTGCTGAGGAAACAGGCCAAGTGGGCGACGCCTGTTCAGAATCATCGCTCTATTTTGACCACATTTTTCCAAAACCTTTCTGCGAAGAAAAATGCCAACATGAGCTTTGAATTCAATTTTAAATGAAATCCCTTTCCAAAAAGATCTTGTGTGCTGGATTGCACAATTTTTAACGTAACAGACTGTCTAAGTAAGTGCAGGCCTCTAAACCGAAAGCCGGCCTGGTCTATGTAATAATTAGAGAGTGAATGGAATAAAAACGGTTGTAGTTTAGTTGTCATGATTCACAGATATACTTTGTTATACTCCGTTATACTATGGACTAGAATCTAGATAAACGGGCATGCACCATTCTAGTCTCACTAAAAGCATTGGAAACTAGAACGGGCACTCGGTAGAGCGCATACCTTCGCATATCACAAGATTGGGCATTGAATTATGAACATTTTGGCATTAGTTGCATGTCAATTGGAAATAAATTGACCGTGCTATGGTAAAAAGAAGATGTTGACCTTTTCATGACCTTGACCTTGACCTTTGACCCGATCGATCCCAAAATCTAATCAAATGGTCCGCGGATAATAACCAATCATCCCACCAAATTTCATGCGATTCGGTTTAATACTTTTTGACTTATGCGAATAACACTCATGCACGCACGCACACACGCAAATACACGGCGATCAAAACATTTTCAATTTTCAATGCGAAGGTAATAACATGTCTTCATTCACACATTCATACACTGATGGAGGAGGCTACCATGCAAGGTGTCACTCAGCGAACTCACATTCACACCCATGGACAGTGGTCCCCAAACTAAGGCCCGCGGGCCGGATACGGCCCACCTCCACATTTCGCCCGGCCCCCTGAACAATACCAGAGACGCATTATGATTTTTTTTTTAGTCTGGACACGCAAATCCTAGACTAACCCCTGTCAAATAGAACGAAATAATGGCGAAACGGTTAGATAGGAGAAATATTGATTCAGAATGCAGGGTATTTAACCTGCAGTGGTCAAACAATTATTTTTTTGTTTAATGCAAAGAAAAGGCTGTTTGTCTCATCTGTAAAGAGGCGGTGGCGGTATTCAAAGAACACTATGAATCCCGTCACAAAGACAAGTATGATAACTTGCAAGGTCAAATGCGAGCAGACAAACTCTCAAAGCTAAAAAGTGGACGCCTAGCTCAGCAGAATACATTTGTACACCAAGCTCAGCTGAACCAGTCATCTTTTCGTGCCAGCTTTCGGGTTCCTCAACAGATAGCAAGCAGTGGTAAACCTTTCACTGATGGAGAGTTTGTCAAGAAATGTTTGAATGCTGTCGCGGAAGAGTTGTGTCCCGAGAAGAAAGATGTCTTTAATGCCGTGAGTCTGTCGGCGAGTAAAATCACCAGACGCATTGAAGGAATCGGGGGTAATGTATGTGCCCAGTTGCAGCAGAAGACGAAAGAATTTGACTTTTTTTCATTAGCACTTTTTTTCTGTGAAGAACCCAGAAAGGGTTATTTGGTTATTATTTATTTCACAAATAGTGTTATTTATTTCCTGACTTTTTTTCTGTAAAGATCCCGGAAAGGGTAATTCATATTTGGTTATGTGTGGCTTTCTGGAAAACAATAAATGTTTACATTTAGGCACCCCTGCAATCATCACACTTTTTCTTTTAAAAAATGACCCCGGCCCCCATCAGAGAAGGGAAAAGTTATGTGGCCCTCACAGGAAAAAGTTTGGGGACCCCTGGTCTAGGTTATGCTACTTTTTGCACCGGAAACTCTAATACATGCAGCAATTGGCAGTTTTTTTCTTCTTGGACTTCTTTGACATTAAAGCATTAGAAGAAAGACAAAATATATGAAACTGAATATGAGCACAATAATTCTTCTTTAACAGTGTACTTGTTCTCCTTCAGACTAAATTGGCCTTGATACCAAAACAACTAACCCTAATAGATGCATGTCAGGGAACTTTTCTCTTTGGAGTCAAATATCTATGTTATTGCTCCAATAGTCTCTCCACGGTTAAAACTGTATTTGTCTTCCTCTTGTTTATTTTGATTATTTTCAAGAGTCCTGAAAAGGTAAAAATAGCCAGTAATAAAAGAACAGAGCTAAGACTGAAGGAAAGTCTGCAAACATAATGAAACTTGTTACTGTGTGTTCTCCTCTGCTGTTAATCATTTCATGACCATGCAGATTTATCTTGTGATGGTCTAAGTTTAGGAACTACGGATTTACAAAGCCACACTAAATTGTCATTACAGCGCAGTTACCCAGGTACTCGCATGTTAAACACTGCATTCCACAGAAATACACGTCACACTAAAGTGTTCGCTTCCACAATCCAACCTGAACATTTGAGTCAGTCACCCTGATGACAGAGAGGTGGACACGGGCAGCTGAGAACGCATATCTTCCTTATGCAGGCAATGTGAAGGTCGTAACAACCTGTTGCCCTGTGTAGCTTCTAAGGTGGGGATCAGTGTGCCAAAATATCATCATTGACCCATTCCAAAACCTGTGGCCTATAAGATCCTATTTAGCCTTTTCGTTTGTGTAAAGTGAAATACTTTAACAGTGAATACTTCACCATCTACTTATTTTAAAAAGGCTGCTGTCTTTGCTTTTATGTGCACATTTGTGTAACATGTACATGTGTCTCCTGTTCGCTAACTTCTGTTAAGCTGCTACAGCTCACACACCTGTTAGTCATGCACTTTACATCCGATTGTATATGTTTTATTTTTTAAACTTTGACATCCTAACAATTCTTCTGTTAACATAAAGCCACTTCCCACCTTCTCTAAAGTCCTTTATTTATGTTCCTTTATTTTATAAAGGTTTATATCAACAGTGATTTTGAAGTTTAAAATAGATGAATGAAAGTATCAAGGTCACTCAGATTCTTCTTTCGACCTCTGCTTTCTGAAGTAGCTTTCAAAATAAAAGCTTTCAATAACTGAACAAAACATTTCGAGCGGATTTGAAACTAAATTGTGCTTTGTAACTTTTTAAGATGTAATGATATAAACCAATGCCAACTCGTGACGACGTCTCTTCTCCAAAATGTTTTACCAAAATCTGATCCAAACTGAAGCTCCTCCGACTGCCACCTCCATGTTTAAAAAGAAGCAGCCCATGATCAGACTAGATGCATCTATTTGACCTTGGTTCTACAGGAAGTCATTCAAACTATTGTTCCTAAAGGAGAAATGTCCTGTTACGGAAGAAATAAAGATTTTAAAATCATACAATTGAACTTTGACCATGTGTTACACTACCATGATTTATTATAAATATAAATGTGATGGTTTGAAGAGAATGACACCTTTATTTTCATTATTGTTTAAAGGATGTTTGAAGCACTTAAGATAATCAAGTCACATGAACTTGGCTGTTTTACGACAATCGGTTTACACGGTATTAACAATTAAATGACATCAACTGTTCAAGTATTTATAACTGAATCATTCTAAGCAGCAGGAAATGTCACATTAGTTAGCCCAACTTAAATGAATGTTAATATAAAGTAAAGTTTGAAATACTCTTCACAAACTCAAATGTAAGTGCACTACACAAAAAAAAAATGGCCATCATATATAAACAATTAAAAAAGGGCCAAACTGAAAAACCCATGGATCTGTCTGTCGCTTAAGGTGTGGAACAGACTGGTAACTCAAAAACACTTGAGGGAGGCTGTAAAGGTTTTAAGATGGTGTGTGTATGATCCAGAATTTCTACCTGGAAGATGGGATGCAAGATTCAAGTGTTGGTCTTCAAAAGGCCTGACAGCCTACTGCACATTTCTTCACAAGGGGTCCATGAACAGCTTTCAGAATCTGAAGGGGCAGTTTGATCTGAAAAGTGATGATTTCTACAGGTTCCTTCAAGTTCGACATTACATTGATAAAATACAGAGGGAGAGCATACAAGTGCACTGGGATAACACTTTGTTAAAAGTTTTTAAAGATGCCTATCTTGAGGGCTCCAACAAGAAAGCTGTTTCAAAAATCTATAGGAAACAAAAGGTAACTCGCTGTATGTAAAACAAAAATGGGAAAGGGAAGGAAATTTAGTTCTGGAGGAAGAAGACTGGGAGAATTTATGTGAGATGCAATGGAAAACGTCAAGTTCAACCTTATGGCGAGAGTTTTGTTGGAAAAACCTCATAAGGTTTTTCATTACTCCAGCTCAGAAGAGACATTACACTAATTCCTCTGCATGCTGGCGACAGTGTGGATGCATTATGGCAAACCATTTCCATATATTCTGGTCTTGCACATCTTTGAGTCCTTTCTGGCAGCAGGTTCATGGAGTGTTAGAAAAAGTTTTTCGGGTGGATATTTCATTTAAATTCGAAACGTTATATTTGGGTGTTTTACCACTAGAAATGTTTTCCTCTAAAGACAGATATCTGTTTAGAATCCTGAGTGCTGCTTGCAAGAAGGCAATCACCAGAATGTGGTTAAAACCAGGAAAACCTACTTTGGATGAGTGGATTGATATTGTGTATGACATTTTTAAGATGGAGAGGATAACCCTTGCTTTGAGACTGCAACAGGGAATCTTTTTGTCTAGATGGGAAAAATGGATAATCTATGTTACACCAATACGACCATCATTTGTCTAGAAGGGACTCTTTATTTATATATATATATATATGATATATATATATATATATAATATACAGGACTGTCTCAGAAAATTAGAATATTGTGATAAAGTTCTTTATTTTCTGTAATGCAATTAAAAAAACAAAAATGTCATGCATTCTGGATTCATTACAAATCAACTGAAATATCGCAAGCCTTTTATTCTTTTAATATTTAATATTTTTTAATTGCATTACAGAAAATAAAGAACTTTATCACAATATTCTAATTTTCTGAGACAGTCCTGTATATATATATATATATTTTTTTATATTTCAATACCCCCCTTGTTTGAATAAGTTTCAGGTTCACCCCATAATTTTGTGTGTTTTTTTTTTTTTTTTATTTTGTGTGTGTTTTTATGCTATAGCATGTTTATTTGAAGGTCAGTGAGGCCTGCCTCTGTATTATCCAAAAATATTTAAATGTGATCTGACGGTTAACTACAGAAGGCGTACAGAGTACACTGTATTGTTTATGATTGCAAACATGTGAAAAGCTGAATAAAAAGAGAATTTAAAAAAAAAAAAAAAAAAAAAAAAAGGGCCAAACATAATGGTATAATCCTAATTCTACTGGTTATCCTCAAAAAGGATCCTGTGCTGGCCACGGGATGTGATTCAGAAGCTCATGCAGCTACATGTGCTGAACAAAATATAATAATAAGAGGTTTGAAATGGTTTATTAAACAAATTACATTTTCATGTGCATGAAAAAAACAATTGAGGTGAAAAGTTCATTCTCGATGTTTGTTGTCTTGCTCTCGCTCTGCACGTGTCTCATGCTGTAAACCGGTGGACCTACACCACAAATGCACATTTAATTGATCTTTCAAAAAATTGCTATAGTGCCTCTAACCATGTGGGCTATATCTTCAATAATAATTAATATGTGTTATCCCTGAGACACTGTCTGACTTGTGTCTCATGTCTTCTCTTGTTCCACCAGATGGACGCGGGTCATCACACACACGTCACTACTGTAGATTGAAGATGCCTCCTCATCAGAAAATGGATGTGTTTTATGCAAAATTTAAACCGCGGCCGATTGATCCGATTCATCCCTGACGTCCATTAATCATTTAACCCATACAGCACCAGGCTACAGATTATTTTAGCTGGCCTTCATGAATTATGTGGTTGGAAGCCATGAGCATCCGTATAGCGAGCCCAACTATGATCACACGCAGTTCAACTCATGGTCGTCATGGTTTCCCAAATCTTACGAGAATTTTCCAGAACATCAAATGGTCTCGTAGCCAGAAAGTGGGCTTTGAGGGTTTATTTGGTCAAACGGTGTTTCAAAGGGCTGCACAGCGGTGCAGTGGTCCGTGCTAGAGTGTTTTATAGCGTGAACCCCCTCCCTGTGTCAGCAGGGGTTGGAACCAGATTCCTCCCACAGTCCACAGACAAGCCAAGAGGTTAATTAGTGACTCGGCTTTAGCTCAGTGGGGTAAGAGGGCCGTCCTGCAACCGCAGGGTTGTGGGTTCGATCCCCGCTCTCCCCATTAGTTGCAAGGCGAAGTGTCCTTGAGCAAGGCACTGAACCCCCAGTTGCTTCCCGGGCGCATCACCGCAGCCCACTGCTCCTTAATAACTAAGGATGGGTTAAATGCAGAGAACTAATTTCCCCTTGGGGATTAATAAAAGTGTATATTCTTATTCTTATTCTTAAACCGCACCAGAAGGCGAGTTGTTACAGTAAAATGGTTGGATAATATTTCCAAGGTCAAACATGAGCTTTCACGCTCTGCTGGCGCCCAATGACACTGGCACCCAGGCATATGAATGTAATCTGTTCTGTGGTCACATTTTGCGTCAGATCTCTGGTCAGCAAACCCCCGGACGCTCACTGCAGCCCCAGAGCTCCTAAATACCTAGGATGGGTCTGATGCAGAGAAGAATTTCCCCACGGGGATCAATAATGGATACATTTATTATTATATTATAGCTTCACACTGAACTCTTCATGTAAGCCCTGTTCTCTTCCAGCCTAAAGAGCCTGGGTTAGGGTGAGACAGGCTGTAGGAATGTCTTGTCACCGGTTTACAGAAAGTCAATTAGATTAAATTAAAGTCGGCAAATGTTGTGGATTAAAAAAAACAAAAAAACTGTTTGGTTACATTTTCATTTCAGATTCACTTGTGTACTCTCGTGATTGCGACTTAGTGTCGCTAAACCCGAGGGCTATGGGGGTAGAGAACGGGTTCATGTTAGCCATCTTCATCTGACACGACGTCTTCTACTGCGTGGTTCAGTGGGGGTCTGAACCAGAAGCCTCCGAGGACTTGAGATCTGGTGTTATACTGCAGAGATACGCTCTCCAATAATCATTAGCTCGGATACGTCCGCTCTCTGATGAGCTGAACATACTGTGGAGAAGACAAATTGAATCCATCTGACGGACAGATTTGTACTCACAAAAGATTTGAAAGCCGCAACCCGATTTTGGGTACGTTTATAAATACTAGTATTTATTAGCTGAGAGATTCTGAGCACTTGATATCATGAGAGGGCCCTTAACCTTAGTCAGTAAGCACCTAAGTGTCCCACGGGTACTTTAAAGTGTTTTTAACCCCAAATAAGCCAGTCGAGCGCACTGGAAAGCGTCCTGATGTTATTGAGAAGGCAGAATCTAATATGACAACTCACTTCCAGATCAAATGTAATGGATTTTTATTCTGCTTAGTTTGTGGCTGCATGCCAGGGACATTCATCCATCCACCATCTGTATTCATACCAGCTTATCAGGGTCATAAGAATGCTGCAGCCTCTCACAGCTCACAGCGGGAGAGAGGCAACACACACACATCTACACCGACGGGTCATTCAGTTTCTAATTATTTGGACGTGAAGGCTGTGTTAGAGGACCCTCGAGCAGGGAGGCGCCGCCATGCTGACCATGTGATAGTAATAATAATGCAAACTTCATCATCTGGGTCTGAGGAGCTGCTCACTAATATCTGGAGATTATTGCTGAGAAAACAAAACTTCAATGACACAATTGTGTTGTTAAAGTTCTGGGGGGTGGAGAAAAACAGGTTTTAAACGGGCGCCTTGATAGCCAACAAAACCGATGAACGCTAAATACAATTCAAAAACTATCCATCACTTTGACCTACTGTACTGACTGTAGTTGTGCACATTGTTCCTGTGCAACGAGGGATTATTAGACACATTTTAAGTTCGCTCATTTCCAGGTCCTAAGACCTTTTACTTTGTACTTTAAACCATCTGCTTCAGGTTTTCTCACACATTCACATCCGGCTTGAAAGGAGCTACTCGATGATGTGCATTGATATATATACACGTCACTTATTCACCTTTTAAATTGTTCTCAATGCAGTAACTTCAAACGGAGATGGAACATTTGTCCCAAGCTGTAACACAATCGTACACGATACATTCGGCTCGTTTCCCTCGATTCAATGACGCAAACATTGAGTCAATTTTTTCAAATCCACTTTTTATGGCGGCACCATTTGATCAAAGGGAGCAAAAAAAAAATACTGGATGCCTTGCGCATCATTTAATACACGGTTTCATGTTAAAGAAGGATGTGTATGACATGTATGGGTCCTGTTTGGAAACATTGGGGGTCTTCACTAAATTGCACATGGAGTGTAAACAGATACAGGTGATTAACCCACTGAGCGTAGTCCATCGGGTTGAAGAGGACGAGGAAACACTTGATGATCAGTACGGAGACGGATCAGACCCCACCGTCTCCAAACCGCAGCTTTTAGACTGTGATCACAAAAAACAAGTTACGACCAACGGGTTTGTAAGTAAAGACCTCAGTTTGCTTCAAACAAAGTGCTCATCGGATTAGATGGCAACCCCTTTTTTTTTTTCGACAGCAGAATCGGCAGTTTAAAAAAACAACTATCTGGAGGTTGTACAAACTAGTTTGTTAAAAACATACTGAGGCCCTAACAGCCACGGACCTGCTGCTGTCACCATGTGAACAGTGCCATCGTGAGCTCAGGTAAACATGAACCACTTTCTATCAGTGTCAATGTAGCCCTTGAAATTGCTTCATTTAGGTGGAGCTCCGAGATAAACTGGTCAATAATCTGCCTCCCTAGAAAGGTCATCGGGTACACACACCCTCTTCATATTCTTGAACAGCAAGCAGAGCAGAACACCAACGCCCCCCCTGATCCATCTGTACGACGTTATCCCCTTGGTTAGTCCAGGTTAGCTAGCTGACACTGATTGGTCAAACCGTTGTGATGGCAACATTTGGTCCACAGATAGTGATGATTCTATTAGAGAGTTAAAAAAAAAAGAGTCTCCATCCGATCACAGCCGTCTCCATCTCAGAAGGGCCACGGATGTTGAACCGCAACCTTCTTCTGGTTCTGGAAATGTACAGCAACTATGATTCCCCAGAGCATCCCTGGCCTGACCTGGGTCGGACAACGTATGTTCTTCAAGTCCAAAATTCGTCCCCAGTCCCTCCATCCTACGTGACGTACTCCTCGTCATCGCTAGGTTCTGATTTGATGTGGTCTGGGTGAAGGAGAGGAAAGTGTGGCGCTGTACTCCTGGTACAGACGTACCACTCCTTAATGTTAGACAACTGAGGTAAGGCTGGGTTGACTGAGCGCTGGCTCCTCAGCCGGGTCCTCCCGCTCTGCTGCTTCTGGGCCAGCTGACTCTTCAGGCCTGACAGAGAGAGATCCAGAGGCATCGCCATCGGAGACGAACTCCGCAGGAGCAGCTTGTGGTCAGCTTCGCTGGCTGAGCTGATGTCCAGCGCGTGATTGGACAGCAGAGGGAAATGAATGTTCCCATTGGCGAGTGACGGAGAGTGGCGGTTCATTTTAAGGTCGAGGGGCTCCAGGAGACCCTGATGAGGTTGTTGGAGTTGATGAGCGATGGAGTCGTAGACGTCCCGGGGTTCACAGGTGGGCGACGACTTGACGTGAACCTTCATGTGTTTGCGCAGGGAGCTGGGGTGGGTGTAGGACTTGGTGCAGCCCAGGGCCTTGCAGTCGTAGGGCTTGGAGGCCGTGTGGACCTGCGAGTGCTTCTTCCGGTCGCTGCTGTTGGCGAAGCGTCGCTCGCAGAACTCACACTGGAAGGGCTTCTCGCCTGCAACACAAACATCACGCTCACTGTTAGCACACTCTAGGATGGGCCAGTCAGTCATGGTCCACTTGCAGGGACACCAACTTGTCTCCAACACCCACACATGTGCCACTCACTGCTTATCACAGGTGCGTTGAATATCTTGAGTCATAAGGAACTTTGTATTCATTGAATGTGGGGCTTTGTTCAGGTAAAAGAGTTTTGGGACAAGGTCATTAAAAAGGTATTCTGTATGTAAAATGTGCTTTTAATATTCGAGAAACTGTTATTTCACTGTTTAGATGTTAATTAACGTGTGTATATTACAAGTAAAGTTACTTATTGCCTTAATGCCAAGACAACGTGATAACATTGGTATCTGGGGAAGCAATACGGTGAACTGTATGGGGTTGAAAGAAAATACCAAACTGAAATTCATATTGGAATATGCTTTTCCAATATGAAGTGGGCTTATTCATTATGTAAAAGTCAGGAGATTTGATCTTGTTCTCTTCTTATTCTGGGTAATAAACTGACAATACCAAGTGTCAACCAGTGACATAAGTGCAGCTCTGAATGGCACATAAAGAAATCCTCACTGCATTGTTATTTTAAATCCAAGCCAACAGATGATTTGACGTTGTATAAAAACTACTATATTAATAATAATAATCACGGTAAAGACCTAGCAGTCGCATCGTACATTTATTTTTAAAGGATAAAAAAAAAAATAGATTTCAGCTCCCAGGTTATTCAGATTTATGCATCTTCAGCAGTGCTTCGCCATTTAATTTCAACATTCACACAAATTGTTTTCAGGAATCGCATCTTCTTGTTATTATTATTATTATTATTATTATTATGCTGTTGCCCCACTGAGTCTGATTGACTTGAAATGTAACACATATCCAACTCAATTTGCCTCTCTTCATATATATGTGGCTCGTTTGCATGAAATTCATTTAAAAACCATCTACATTTCTAATTCCACTGGATCAACACCAAATGTATGAAGCAGATACAGAGATGCGTTACAATTCAACGCTGGTCTAAAAACAATCAATAAAACATATTTGCAAAATGGCAGGGCTGAGCAGGAAAATGGCCATTTGTTCAATTATCATATATCTTGGGAGATATCTTCATGCATTGTTTAGGAGGCGGGCCGAAGCATTTTGAGCCCAACAACGGGTATCTCTAAATTTGTTGGACAGAATTTCCCCAATTTTGGTCAACGTGGTCTCGGGACGGTATTCTCTGAAATCTGATGGTTTCATTCATATTTGGGTTCTTGTGGGCTCGGTCTATCAGATATTGGATCACGAGCGATCTCAACTTAACCTAAAGAAGCACAGCGAGCTTCGATCACATCAA
Organism: Pseudoliparis swirei; assembly: GCF_029220125.1. NCBI lineage: Eukaryota > Metazoa > Chordata > Actinopteri > Perciformes > Liparidae > Pseudoliparis > Pseudoliparis swirei. The sequence continues at coordinate 5,099,944 of NC_079404.1, read as the reverse complement.
ATTAAGCAGCACCCATGTGCGTTTGGCTCGTCACAAGCTGTATTTTAGAAATTTCGTCTTCTTCATCGAGAGAAAAAAGGAACTTGTTGAATCTCCAAACAGGAATGCAATGTTTTAGGGTCCTCCATTATTGAGCCTAGCAAACAAAGGTTAATATTGTTAGTTTGTCATTAAATATATAAGAAAAACTAATTGCTGTAAATGAATGATCCAATTTTTGAATGCATCATGGTTAACATGTTTTGAGTATTTTAAGAACACACAGAATACGCCAGTCGTTACAAAGTACATCAAATAAGTCTTCTTAGAAATTCCAAAAGGATTTGACGAATAATTTACAAAACACACAAAGGTAATTGTAATACGTGTGTAGAGTACATGAAACCCTGAAGGCTGCTCATTGTTGCATGTGCCTTTCATTTGTGGGTAATTAGAACTACTGGAAATCTCTACCAATTATACAATAATATGGCATCTTTGTTGTGAAAGCTTTGCAGAGAAACAAACATTCAATACTTAGAATTGGTACAGAGGGAATTAAAAGGTTATATATTGAGTTAATTTTTTTTACACAATTGAGTTTTGAATAAACAGTTAGGCGTAAACTGACATAATAAAATGTGTAGTCCATAGATATAAATGTAGAACAGACAGATTCTATCATAGTTGTATTGAAACCTAGACCTGAGATGGATTAGTTATTGTGATGATTGTTTTGTGGTTTGTTAAAAACAAAACGTATACAAAAATTATAATTTTGCATTATTTTACCGACCGTGTCAATATCCAATAGAACTAACACATGTATATGAACATACATTTCTTTAGCAGTCTATGGCAGTTATAATGTTCCGCTTTTTTGTTTTATTTCCATAGAATTATTGATTCAATGTTACGGAGGCTGTAGTTTGGCGGTCCTAGTTTTGCTCACAACCTGGCAACCCAAGAGTTGCTCTTATTGTCAGCTTGTATTTGATTCATAAAGCATTAGTAATTGATTTATTAAGCATTTATAAATCCATTAGTTACAGCGTACACCCCATTCACAAAGGGTGCCACAGAGCAGCACTCACTGACTGAGTTGAGCGTGGCTTATTTTGATTTATTTGAACAACTGGTGACTGGTTTTACTTTATATCACACACAGTCATAAAATAGCTTGAGGTTACTGTCTGATTCTGAGTAGTAGAAAAACAAAAGGATTCCTGGGACCTATGGTTTTATGCAGACTGGAATAACCAGGCACGTGCACGTCTCCAGAGTTCTGTCGTGTACATCGAATCAATTTGATTGGGTCCTCGTCCTTATCCCTGTCTCACAATACAGCTGCTTTGTCCTGCTTCCTGTCACCTTGCATGACTCCCAAGCCCTTAGTTTCAACCCATGATTCCTCTTGGAAACGAGGGAGCAATGGAGGCCGGATGTAATAGGGTACTGAACTGAGCCTACGTAAACATGGAGGGGATTCCTAGCGGACTGGGAACAATATCTCTTAACCTCCGTATTCCCCGTCTGTCACGGAGGGGTGGTGGAGGGGGGCTGCCGTCTTCACGGATGACACGGATTTAAAAAACGCCATAAAGAGTCTCGCGCTCTGTTTTGCAGTCACACAATCATGAAACCCTACCAGTGTGCGTGCGCGTGTGGATCTTGAGGTTCTCGGAGCGTGCGAACATCTTGCCGCAGTTGGGAAATGCGCACGAGAAAGGCTTCTCCCCGGTGTGCACGCGAATGTGGTTAATGAGTTTGTATTTGGCTTTGAACGCCTTCCCGCCGCGCATACACTCGTCCCACATGCAGACGTGACTGAGGGTCTCGAGCCCCGCCGCTACATGCTCCGTGGTGACGTGGTCCACCAGCTCGTGCATGGAGCTGAAAGTTTGGTCGCAGACGGATGTCGCCGTCCGCCCGAGCATCTGTCTCGAAGAAGTTCGGTCAATCCATTTACAGACCAGCTCGGTTTTGACGGTGGGGCCTTTGGAGAAATCCAGCAGGCCGTCCATCCCGCCGCCGGCAACCCCGTCGGCAGAAGCGGAGACCCCGGTGGCTCTCGGCTGCGGTGGCGAGACGATGCTGGAAGCCCCGGAGTTGTTGTTCCCCAGCGGAGAAACGAGGCCATTGTGCCTGGCCACTACAGCCGTCCGCTTCATGCTCAGCGCGGCGGGCTGCCCCGCTCCCGTCTACTACTACAATCCTCTCTTCCACGTAAAAACGAGTTCAGTCCAACCCGCAAAGCGTGTGCCGCGGCCCCGCGTCCTTCCCGTGTGCGTTTCGGCGTAAGGGAGAGCGCATGCGGCGGTGTCTTTACCCCCCGCTGTTCGGTGTTAGATCCCGGGAGCCAGAGCCTCCATGCTGTTATTTACTGTGTGAATGGAGGTGAACGGAGTCGAAGGAATACAGCAGGCTGCGACCCAACACTGTCGAGGGGCGTCCTTGTCTCCTTCCCTTCTGGTTTCCTTTCTTCGTTCCCTTTCTTATTTTTCAACTAACAGAACAACGTTATGGTCCCCACACATGAATAAACACATATTAGTGAGTAAACTATGTCGCTGGCTCATGTGGATAACATAATTTTGTCAACCCAACATTTATAAATTAATAAATATTTATTAATTTATTAATACAACATATGTATTTATTTATTCAAATATTAAATATGTATATACACATATCTTATATATATATATATATATATATATATGAAAAACAGGATATGTCCTGTTAATTGTATAACCAGAATTTAAATGACCAACATTATGTTTTATCATTAGGATTTATTTCACCAAAATGGCCTTTCTAAAAAAGAAGTGAGGGAGCACCACTATTTACACTAAACCACGGATGTTAATGGTTAAACATAAATACATATTTAATTGATTTAATATGAATAATAATAGTAAAAATGCCAATTGATCTGCATGGTAAAGCCTGCTTTGAAAAGCAAGGTGTTAGGGAGAGCAGTCTGCTGTGGTGGAACATGGATTCCTTTCACGAAAAGTAATAATACCCCAAATCATACTTGTAAAGTACCATATACCCGTCTGAGAATAGAATAGTCACTATTTCATTGTACTACATTCCTCTACAGCTGCAGTTGTCTGATGCATGTATGCAGTGGAAGAATATAGAAGCATAACGTGAAAACACAAGTACAGATAACTCACAATTGTTCTGAACTAAAGTTCCAAAAGTCATTAAATGAGTCAATATGAGGTATGTGAAGGAATTTTAGTCATTCTTTAGTTTCAGAGATTATGGTACCTCTTGGGTGGGCCCCTCCACTGTTTTAGCCCAAAATAATGTGACATGAATGTTGAGTGGTCATTTCTTGTTTTTTTCTGAGCAGCATAATCAGATGAGTGTGGTTTGCACAATGTGGACCGACGGCTGTGCCAAAGAACAAAGTGAACCAAACACAAACCAACAAAAACAGTTCAAAATCAAAAGATATTGATGTTACCATGGTGTATACCACAAAAGCAGAACATCTTCATAATTGAGAAACTGAAATGAGTGAATGTTACTCCATATAAATAAAGTGTCATACATTATATGTATTTAAACCCTCATCTGCCCTTCTGAAGAGGAAGGATGTGTGTAGAAGTTCCCCACCCAGGTAGCAACTCACTTTTATTACGGTTAATTCTGTATTCTTATACATGCAACTCTGCGGAAAGGTGGACACAGGTTTATAAACCTCGATGGGTCAAGGCTTGATGGGAATTAGTTTGTGAATTTTGTCGTTCAGAATTATTATAATTTTTTTAATGGACCAGAAGTTGTAATTAGTGTAGTTCCTCAGGCTTATATGCACTGTCAAGTAGAAAGATTGATGGAGCATGTAGAGTACGAGAAACATTAGGGATTTTATAAAAGTTTGCAGTGGAAGAATTGAGTCCAAAACATGCATCAGCTACTCTATTCCTATGTCAGATACTGGACTGCTCAATAAAATTTGGTTATCAGTGTTTTTTTCCCGGTTTGTTTGGAATTGTTCTACTATTAGATTATATCTCGTGTTATTGCGCAGAGTTTTTAGTTTTTGTTTATTGTTATGTCAAATTGTTATGTCAAATTCCTTGTGTGTGTAACGTATTGGCAATAAACAGTTATCATTCTCATTCAGAAAGCAGGATAGATAACTCTGGTCCACCCTCCAACATAGTGGGGGGCGGTAATGCATATTAACGCTGGTTGCCGTCCGCCAAAAGAAACCGACGAAGAAGACGTAGTCGTAGAAGAAGAAGAGCTGCCGCAGAGAAGCACAGGCGGCGAGCCCTTCTGTGAATGTAAACACAGCGATGTCGGAGTCTCCGGACGCCCGCAGCTTACTCTCTGCTTCCTCCCAGCTCAACCTGGCGGAGATGGACGCGGTGAGAGGACTTTCATATCCCGGTGTCACCGCGAAGGCGCGAGCGAGAATGAACCGAGTCCTCCCGTGGAATAGTAACGCTGTCACGGTATTCAACTGCGCTAACGTAAAGCGGCACCCGTATATTCACCGGCCACAGCTGAAACCCCTGCTGTCACTGTCCCAACGGTGACTTTTAACTGTATCAACACATTACTGAAGCGTCTATTACGACGTCCTAAAGTCTGAGCTCGTCACGTGATCCTATAAGGTTATTGTTTTGGCACACCGGTTTGCACGCGCACGTCGAGACGTAGCCACACATTCATTAAAACCAGGAATGTTGGTACTAGCTGCCCTTAAGACAGTGAATTAATAAATACATTTCTTCCGCTTATTTTCACAAGTTTGAAAAAGAGGTAGGTTTAATTGTACAACTGGCCCGTCAAGTGGTGCGTTCACGCGCCCTCTTTTCCCGTCGTGTTTTTTGACACGCCCAACAAACTGGAGTAAACTCACTGAAACGGATATTGATTTTTGATAATGGGATGTAATTCATAACATATGATCATTTCCGGTTCATGTACATGCTATCTGTAATAACCAGTAAGACTGCCACAGTCTGAGTTCAATTAAAAGGTTGGCAGCACTTCCCATAAGCCTACTACTTCCTATGTGTCTGTAGTAGATTGAGTTCATCAATATTGATTGGTCAACTATATTGTATCTTTTGCATCACCAGCATGCAGCTTTTTTTCTTTCCCAGCTGTCTCCATACTTGTGACACTTCTAAATGCAACACTTCCTCGCATGCAAATGTGTGGGATCATTCTTCGGGAATGTTTTTTGATAAAGATAAAGAAACCAATAATTCTTACCCGAAACACTTCTGTTCTCAGATCGATGATAAGGAGTTTGACATTCCCCAAGTAGACACACCTCCCACACTGGAGAGCATCCTGAATGAGGTAAGTACTCTGTGACTACCACAACACCACTGTATCACACACTGTAAACTAAATAAAGATAACTTTGTCAAAGTAATTTAGATCTGCCTTAAGAAGCTGCCACACCGCTTCAGAGAACCACGGCTGTATTTGAAACAGGTCTATTTTACAGACTTTAATTCTCTTTCTTGAAGTGAATGTCATCTTGCCATAGTGAGAAACCTCCATGCAAACTCATCACTTTCTTCTGTCTTGATCAATTCAGTATGATGTAGAGCTGCAACAACAAATCGATAAAAATCGATTATTAAAATAGTTGCCAACGAATTTCATTATCGATTCGTTATGTCGCGCGATTATTACGGCACTCAATAAGTCGCGGAGTATAAAAAAAGTAGAGTTGAGCGCAGAGCGGCGCAGGGGAAAATATCCATTAAAAAATTTCATGACTTTTCCAGGTTTTCCATGACCGTGTTTTGAATAAAGGGTTGAAAATTTCATATTTTTTTAAAAATCCGATTAATCGAACAAAATAATCAACAGATTAATCGATTATCAAAATAATCGTAAATTGCAGCCTGTGTATGATGTACATTTCCACAACACTAAGTCCAACAAAACAACAAGTCCTACCACTCTCTCTTTTTCACAGTAATGCTGTAACACATGAAGTGTGTATCACATTTGTCGTATAGACTTGTAATCCCAAACAGAATGGAGGTCCAACCAAATTTGGTGTGTTTCTTTCTTTAAACTATTTTCCTGTGTGCTGTCTGCAGCTGGAGGATGAGGAGGAACCATTTGTGTTGGAGGATAGCTGCGTGCTAAACACAGACAGCATGGATGCTCACTCCTGTGACACCTCCTCTCTGGCTAGCTCTGACAGTGGAGACCCAGCACACCTCAAAAGGCATGAACACACACGCACGCACACACACATACACTGCTTCACCTTTGGCACATAAGTCACTTTGAAGGTATCCCCTATCACTGCTTCACAGATAGTTATTATTCATAACGTACTGTTGGTGCATTGCTTCTTCTATGTACACGTTAATAACATGGAAACTGTTTGTGTGTGTGTGTGCATGTGTGTGTGTTTGTGTGGACATGTACACGTGTGAAGGAAGAGGAGGACCGTGGATCTGAATGCGACCGTTCATGGGTCTGTTCTTCGACACAGCCTGATGAAGGGCATCTCTGCACAGATCGTTTCTGCTGCTGTAAGACCACACACACACACACACACACACACACACACACACACACACACAGTGTGTTCATGCCTTCACCCGGTCCATCTCAGGAACATCTGGAGGGAATTTGTCACAAATGTCCACTTGGATTTAAGGATGAACCGAGTAGAAGTTGGTGGTCACTGTGATCTAACAAAACATATTTTGTTATCACAAATCTAGGATTCATAATGATGACAATTTCACACAAATGTGTTGAAGGATCAAATAAAGGGAGGACATTTTGGACAGACGTGGACGTAAAACCACAACATGAACGGTTGGCAGATGCGTTATTTCTAGTTGATGAGCTCCAGTACAGTGTTTCGATGTGAAGGCGGTGAACAAAATGAAATGAAACATCCCAAAATCACGAGTGCTTCCATCCTTCACGTTTGTCTTTGATGATATTTCTCCTTGTTTTGTCAGACGGCTGCACAACATTAAAACAATCGGCTTTTAGCTGGCTCACTGAAGCTGATGGTAATCACTGGGCTTGAGTCTCTGTCCTGTGTCAGTCACGTGATCTGTGAGTGACAGGGTTCTGTTTGGAAAGATGATCATCTGTATTTTTTGGTGTGTAGATTTTGCTGCCGAAAGTCATTCTATTCATCGAAACAGACTTCAGCTTTGTTTTACTCGCTTAAAAATTGTACATTTGTTGCGTAGTAGACTATTACATACATTTATGTATTCAAGCATAGTAAAAAAACACTTGAATATTTCCCTCAGGACAAAGTGGATGCTGGACTGCCAACTGCTATAGTGAGTATTTTTGTATTTTTATAAAAAAAATTGTTTATAAAATTGCGATTGTGTGAGTGCTGCTGGAGGCAGGACATGTAAATAGTGTTTCACTGTTTGCTCTTTGTTTATAACTTCCATTGTAAGAGGGACGTTCTTTCCATTTCAGACAGTGTCGGGTGTGATTGTTGTCGGAACGTCTCACGGTCTGGCTCTGGTCTTTGGTGAGTCCCACTCAATTCTGCTCCTTTTATACACAATCTGTATAAAAGTTTCGGGGTCACCCAGACAATTTCGTGTTTGCCATGAAAACTCACACTTTTATTTATCGAATGAATTGCAAAATGAATACAAAATATAGTCAAGACATTGACAAGGTTTGAAAGAATGATTTTTATTTGAAATATTCATTTTGTTCTTTAAACTTCAAGCTCAAATGAAGACCAGTTTCAACCCTTTTATTTTACTTCGATCACACCAGAAATAACATAGTGTTTGATTACTCTAATGTGTAACTCATATTTTAAGGATATTGGTTGATGAGCACCTCTGCAGCCAGTTACCATTTGTGTTAGTTGATTTAACCTTAATTATATGAAAATATTCTATTACAATGACTGTGATCACCTGATATAGCAACAGTAGGATGTTGCTTCTGTCCTAATACATGCTAGTACCACTGACATCCACCCTCAGGACTGCTTCTCCTGAGTCTGACATGGAGGCACTGACAATAACATAGTCGCCCTCATAAGAAATGGAGGAGCCATCGGCCTTTGCTCTGACAAAATTATTCTCACTTCCATTGTACATGGCATCGTAAAGATCAAAGTCGCAGTTGCTTCCTCTGTCGAAGATGCCCACGGCGAACCAGTTGGAGTAGAGGTTTCGGTCGTAGGGCACGGAGAACATGACCGCCATGGAGTGGCTGTAGTCGTTCATCTCGGGGTTGAAAATGTCATAGGTGAAGACGCCGACGGTACCGGTCGCACTGCCAGTGTGCTTGTTGAACAACGCGGTGCCATTTGAGCAGGGGCCCACCACGGGGGGCAGGGGCACCTCACAGCAGCCGCTCTCGGTGAACACCCTGGACACGGAGGGACACACAACACATGGGGCGGGTTCTACACAGAGAGCATCTTCCATAGGTTCAGTGGGGTTTCACATCAGCTTGACACACACGTGGTGCGATAAACATGTCGTTTACATCCAGCTACAGGAACCCTTGAGTGAGGTCAGTGAGGTCAGTCAATTGCAATCTGCGTTCCATCCCAACGGTGTTGGATGCGATTGGGGTCAGAGCTCTGAAATGTCCACATAGACGGCGGAGTATGCAGGGTAGTGTATGCCGCAGTACACGGAGTTTACGGTGTAGTGCATGTTGTTTACGGCATATTGTACTGCATGACGTCGTTTTGCAGGCCACGATATACAGTATCTTTTTTTATCTGATAGTTTGGCTACTTAAAAGTGGCATTATTGATTCCATGTGAATATTCACTCCAACCAATCAAGTGGTCTGGTCGTCAGTGGTGTAACTCCACCTTCTAGAATCGGCACAGCTTGCTTGCGATATAAGTACCAGTTAAGTCACGTATGAAAAGCCACTTTGACTAATGAAAACAATGGTACTGCTCCTCCAAAATGCAACCAGAGTAACTGCTAATATCAGCTGTATATGTACTCTCAATACCTTCAATGGAACAGATCTGTACAAAAGTAATGCCTCACCTCGGGTTGGAGAGAGTGTAGGAGCCAGAGTTGTTGTTGATCTCAACGGAGCAGATGCGATGAGGCATTGTGACGGAGTGCGGAGCGGCGGGCGCGGTGAAGAGGCTGGCCGTGTGACCTAGAGACGAGACCACATCATTTCAGAGCAGCAGTTTGTCTTTGTTGACAGCTTGGGTGTGATCGGCTAAAAGTCTAAAGTCAAAAAGGGCATTTACGTTACAAACAGTGTGCCACGAAGATGACGAAGAAGGCCGCAGACTTCGACCTCACACGGGGAAATCCATTTCCACAGCACCGAGCTGCCACTTTCTCCTCTGTTCTCACTGGTTGAATGTGGCCTCTGTTTATTAGCCCAGTGGTTCTCTAATGGGGCTACGTGTACCCCTGGGGGTACGTTCTGGCATTCCAGGGGGTACGTGATATTTTTCGAAATATATTTAAAATTAGTATCTATTAAAAAAACCTTTAAAAATATTTATTTAATAAATATAAATGTAAGTTCATTGTATATATTCTATTCTAAATCAGACACTGATGGCCCAGCGCTTTGTATGACATATTTGTTTGCGCTGGTTAGGGGGTACTTGGCTGTAAACATATCTCAGATGGTACATCACTGAAAAAAGGTTGAGAACCACGGATTTAGCCCACCTGTAAGACCTAACTCAGGTTTGTGTTCTTCCTCTCATTGGCTTCCATTGATCCCAAAATCCATATCGCACGTTGCACAGTGAGAGCCATCAGTCATTTACCACCATGTGACACGTTTGACCCAACTGTTAAAACTCCTACTTCCAAATAATGAAGTTGGACATTTTGACACGGCTTACCATGGTGACCCCAAGAACTCAACCCACTGCAAATGAAGACAACATGCTAAATAGACACACATGGGCAATTAAAAAAACAAAAAAACATCTTCTTCTGTGTGTGGTCATTTCTGCTGTATTTGCAGCGATATATTATGAAGGTGTTTTCTTAGCCGGTGTTGACTCAGGGCCACCGGGTCATACCAACTATTTATACACTCTGTCATACTCATTGACGTACACATGACATCTATTACATCTGTCCATCCTGGAGAGGGATCCTCCTCTGTTGCTCTCCTGAAGAGTGCTTCCCTTTTTTCCCTGTGAAATTGTTTTTTCTATTTCTTGGGAGTTTTTCCTGATCCGATGCGAGGTCAAAGGTCAGGGGTGTTGTACGTGTACAGATTGTAAAGCCCTCTGAGGCAAATTTGTAATTTGTGATATTGGGCTATACGAAATAAACTGAATTGAATTGAATTAAGCTTACGTGCACCCAGTCACCTCGCGACGTGTCGGTGCCAAAGAAAGGAAGAAAAAACGCGCTGGCCTTTTAAGAATTTGTGAAACTCAGTGAGCACAGGATGCCTCGACGGGGCCCCAACATGAATTGCAGACAGCAGATAAACGGGACAATGGCTGAGGAAATCGGCGACTAGTAGCAGGTTTATGCCACAGTCCAATGAATCAGAGACTATATGCTCTTGAGTAGAGAAGGTTGGTGTGAGGCACACCCATGCTTTCTTAACTTAATTATTACATCATACTGGATTTGTGGTGCTGCACTGCAAATATTCAAATGTGTGAATGCAGCTCCCTGATGAAATAGGATATGACCTGTTTGAAATAGGAGCAAAAAAGGAAAATCTATATGTTGCTGTTTCAGCAGACAGCCACAAGTAAATAATTTTACGTAAAAACATTCATTTAATCCTGGATTTACTTTACTTACACTTAGCTTGTGAGTATAAAAAAACACACAAATTATAGAAATCAAAAATGTATTGTCTTTCTCAGGAGTATTGTTTTTTTGCTGCTGAGTTATCGAGCACCAGATTGTCTACCGTGTGTTCAGAATTAAGAGGAGACGCATTCAAGACATTACTGAGATATCACCACATTAACCCATGACTTTCTGAGCTTCATCTTGGTGTTGTAGCATGTAGTGTACTTGTTTGGCACACGCTCTGCTTTACTGTCTGTTTATCAGATGTGCTAATCAAATTTTTTTTTCATATCACTTATTGTTTTGTGTTGATAATTTTTTTCATTTGACACTTTTAATGTTGGGGACCTCGGTAAGATCAGCTACTGCTATAGCAGAAGCTAATGGGGATCCACTAAAATAGCCAAATTCAATTAATGGCACAATTAACCAATAGACTGGTTACATGTTCTGATTTCTTTTTTTCTTTTTTTTTACATCCCACAAATTTACCTCAGAGGGCTCTGAAATCCATACGACACACCATACTGGTGACAAGGGATGTACAAAAAAATAATAATAACAGAACAAAATAGACACACCAACACAAATCAACACACTGAGCTAGAATCCCTCATGTCTCCTCTCAAAGTCACAGGAGTTCTTACCTTTTTTACGATCCGCAGAGTTAAGAAGAAGCTAAAAGCGGTCGTCGGTCCTGGTGTCAGGCAGGATGTGGTGGTCAAGTCACTTTATACTTGAGCTGCTCACACACACCAGGTTTTATTGACTCAGGTAGTCGGGACCTTCAGGCACCAGTCGACTCCCTCCTTATCTCCGGTCCAGTATCAACTGCCCCCTTCTGTTCCCGGACCTCGGCAACAGCCTTATCACCGCGAAATGATTGGATCGGCATTGTTACATCAACGTCAGCTTTTATTTGGACCTTCTTTTGTTGGAACCTTTTTTCCCCCAAAGAGGGTATCCACTGTTTGTACAGGGCGTCCCCAGGAGGGTCAGGACTGGGTGAACGCCAAGTATGAGGAGTCATGAAGTGACTGACCATGAAATGAGACGACTGCTCGCTGAACATTAGTTGCTGTAAGATAACAAAGAGTTTCTATCAGCAGTGTGTTGCACGAGTAGTATTTGCAGTAGCAGTAATCAGTGCATTGGAATGGAGAATGCGTCAGAGATGTGTTCATGCAGCAGCTTCCGGATGCATGTTCCTGCTCATTTTTTTCAGGGCACAAGTACCGATGCCCAATATCTGTAATCCAAAAAAGCACGCTGCAGGTGTGGGGATAATTCAAAGCCATACCGTGCCTACCGTTCAAAAGTTTGGGGTCGGTCACCCAGACAATTTTGTGTTTTCCATGAAAACTCACACTTTTATTTGTCAAATTAATTGCAAAATTAATAGAAAATATGAAGGTTAGAAATAATGATTTTTATTTGAAATATTAATTTTGTACTTCAAACTTCCAGTTCAAAGGAAGGCCAGTTTTATAGTTTCTCTCACCAGCATAACTGTTTTCAGCTGCGCTAATATAAAAAGGGTTTTCTAACCCTCCGTTAGTCTTCTAAGGCGATAACACAATGTACCATTAGATCACTGGAGATGGGCCTCTATACACCTCTGTAGAGATTTCATAGGTGTGTAGACTGTGTAGAATAGTCATTTACCACATTAACAATGTATGGAGTGTATTTCTGATTAATTTAATATTATCTTCATTGATAAAAACAGTGCTTTTCTTTGAAAAATAAGGACATTTTTAAGTGACCCCAAATTTTTGAACGGTAGTGTATATGTCAAAGCAATCAGTCAGCCGAGCCATTCTCAACTTGACATTTTTACAACGATGGTGCCAGTCGGCATAACAAAGACACAATTCTGCTGCGATGTCAGCTGACCCGTCACGGTGAAGTATCTGTCCCTGATCCATGGCAGTAGTGCTGGGTTCTGGTCTTTGATTTTTACCCCCCCCCCCCCCCCCCGGCCGGTCCTTTCAGCAACTTGCTGCGTTACAAGGGAACCTTTTCCATAATAAAGACACCCTTTGACAGACTCTCTCCATGATTCGTACACACACACACACACACACACACACACACACACGTTCTATACATGGCCCAAGTCACAGCTCGAGGTGTTTCTCCTGGCTCAGTTTCAGTCAGTGTTTTTTTCTTTTTCTTCTTAACTCTGACTCACTGGATGACTGCAGTTATTGGGTGTATTAATGGTGGACAGCAGTGGGAGTACAGGGACCATTATATCTACATTATATATGTATTGAGGCGGCGGTGGCTCAGGATTTGGGCGGGTATTTCCTTGGCTGGCGGTTCGATCCCAGGCTCTTCGTCACTTTTTTTAAGAACCCCTCCATCCCCCCCACCAAAAAACATATGAAGGGTTCTGGTTCTGGTTTCCGTCAAAGCAAGAGTATTCATGGCAGTTCTTAAGGTCTTATATATTGTCAAAATATGCAGATCTTAATTTCATGTTTGGGTTTTGCTGGGGTTTGATCGGAGCTGCGGTCCCAGCAGGGCTGACCCATGTCTCTCTGTATTGCTGACTTGATGCCTGGGCAGGAAAAGGTATGGACACCCTGTCAGATCAGGGCCCCCGTCATGCTTACTGTCGTTCATTCTGTATTCAACCCGACCGGCTCTTGAGGCGTCACCGCTCATGTTCCATTTTGGCTTGGCCGAGCTACGTTGGTGCATGCTTTGTTGTTTCGATTTGATTATTTGCAGATGGAAGTTCTTGCATTTGGTGCCAGTGTGTTGTGTTTTTGGATTGACATGCGAAAACTTTAAAACAGTTTACCATCTTCACCTTTTTCTAAGTCCATCCCATGCGTCAGCCGTTCAACCTGCCCCCCTTCATCCTCCTCTCCAGACACCAATCAGGCTCTACGGCTCTGTCTGGGCACCAAGGCCACGGGGGCAGAGTTCGGGGCGGTCTCTGCCCTCAGCATCAACCACGATTGCTCGCGAATGCTCTGCGGGTTCGCCAAAGGACAGGTACGTGTCCTCGGACACACGTGTGCACAGTCGCAAACAATCTTGTCGACATTGGCTGCAGTCAGAAAAGACAAAAAGAAGAGCAGTGTGTAAGAAAATCATGGGCTAGATTGTTCGATTTCTGAAAAATAATCGAGCTTTAATCGCAAATATGTTTTTACAGCTGGCTCCGTCACTTGGCTTGATTGCGTCTCACTATTTTTGTGCCAGGTTTTGTCCGGTTTGGGCCCTGAACGCATCTTCTTACTCTGAGGTGGTGGAGGGAGTGTTGCAGCTTAAGTCAAGTTAATGCATTTTAGCGGAACAATATTGGTCCTACTCCTGATCAGTCTTTGCTCTTCTAGTTTGTAGAGGCACACACTTCTCAGAATCCCAAGAAGCCTTTTATGAATGTTGAGCCTCGTGCTTTTCTCACTGTATTTGGAGCATTGACATAATTGTGTTTGCCAAATATCATGATATGAACATGACAGGTATAGTGTAATAAATAAATGATCAATGCCAATTAAATACATTTGCTGTCAATTAAATGACTAATTTCAGCACAGCGTATGGATCAAAGTTACACACTTAACAGTAGTATTTATTATTATTATTCATTGTAATTGCTCTTGTTCTTGTTCTTCTTGTTCCTGCTCTTGTTCTATTTATTATTGTTGTTGTTGTTGTTGTTCTTCTTCTTCTTCTTCTTCTTCTTCTTCTTCTTCTTCTTCTTCTTCTTCTTCTTCTTCTTCTTCTTCTTCTTCTTCTTCTTCACAATCTTTCTTGCTCCTCGTCATGTGTCTGTCCGTCTCTGAATGATTAGATCACAATGTGGGATCTGGCCAGTGGGAAGCTCCTGAGAACAATCACTGATGCCCACCCTCCAGGAACAGCTATACTGCATGTGAAGGTATACACACACACACACACACACACACACACTGTGTGGTGCGTGCTGTCAACACTCTTTCCCCATACACAATCAAAATAATGAAGCAAATTTGCTCGTCACACACACTCAGAAATTCGTCTTCCATAAGTTGGATCCCTGATCCAATAAAAACGTTGTTGTGTCATTAGTTCACAGAGGACCCGACTCTTGCAGTGTGCAACGACAGTGGAGGATCAGTTTTCGAGCTGTCTTTCAGGTAAATGACTTTCATGGCACAATGTATAACAATTTATGTGTATTAATCCCTTTGTGATATTGGGAATGTAACCATCACTTGATAGCTGCGAACTTCCATGACTTACTGGGATGCCTATTCCAGCCTCTGGACTGATTTCTGTGACAATCATATCCTCTAGTCTGACTCACCGGGTGTAGACTGTAGATTCAAAGTGCAAAGGGGTGTTGTCACTGATCTAAAGATGTGCTTTTTAAGATGTTTGCAGAGCAACAATTGGAGAACAATATTTTTGAAAACATGTCTATGGGAAGTAGCAAAGAAATGATCCGTCAAGCAGTAATACGTGAGAATGTTGAACGGTTTAATATCTGAAAATATAAGAGGGGTTATGTTTGACCCAAGTGTTGAAGTTCAATTCACCCTCTGTATTCACTGCCTGTCCCTTTGTCTGGGAACCCTCTATTGTCTCTGTATTGCGTATTAGTAATAATTCACTCATCATCTCCTCATCTCTCCCCTATATCTCTTCCCTTCCCAAAGCTGAGCTTTGATTGACAGGGTTTTCTTTCTCATATCTTGTATCTTTAATGGTAAAATAATGTGTTTTTTTCTCTGTTCACAGAGAAAATGTGTCTTGCATTACATGTTTATGATCCAAACAATCAACAGAATGATGTGAATGCTAAAACCGCATCATCAGCAGAACACAATGTTCCCTGTCAAGCACACACACGTATATCATATCCAAAAATGTCACATATTTTTCCGAGCGTAAAAAGACCCCTGTGGGAGGACCATGAACACAGTCTCTTGATTCCAGTCCCTGTGCGACTCCCTTTATTCCCAGGAGGGTGATGGGGATTCGGTCCTGTGACTCTCGATGTCTCTTCAGTGGTTCTAAAGGGGAGGTCTGCTGTATTGAACCGCTGCGCGCTCCTCCAGACTTCAGAGAGCATCCCATCACACAGTACTCTCTGCTGGCTATGGCCTCTCTCACTAAGGTATGCAAACACAGGAATCCATACTTTTACTCATTACATCTTGCACTCGTTATATTTGGGACACCACCTCAGTTTGGAGAAGTTATTAGATGTATCACATTAAAAAACCTAAACATTAATACGTTGATCTTTAGTTTCTGCTCTGGAGAAACTGACTGACAACAATTTTGGTGATAAGTTTAACTTTTATTTATAATCAAATGTAATAAATTAGATTATAAATGGCATATATTACTGAATATCAAAATTCAATGAATGACAACGGCATTTCTGCCTTTTGGTTTTCTTTCACCAGATTCTGGTGATTGGTCTGAAGCCCTCGCTGAAAGTCTGGATGACTTTTCCCTACAGCAAGGTCTGTACATTTGTCTGCTTGTTGACCTCTTTCATGTGTGCATGTTGGTCCAGATTAATTGATTCAATGTCATATTTAAATACCTTTACACGCCGGCGGTGTGTGACAAGTAAACGCCACAGAAATGCAAAATACCTGCCTGTGAATATTTAGCATTAAAAGTCTCTTGAGATCCCAGCAGCGATGTTAATTGGCTGTGGCAGTTTTTCAATAAAAGGTTGGAATGGTTTTGCGCAGGCAGCTGACCAACTACAGGGATACTATTGAAAAATCCACCTCTGGAAAAAAGTGCTTTATTGTTTATACGTTCTTTGTGAAATAATCCATGTAAAAGATTACAGAAGTCATGAATTCAACTGCCAATGTGAAGGCCTCACATCTATCCTAACACCTGCTTCTGTGCCGTCAGTTAGCGTGAGTTATTGATTGCACAGTAAGTCAGGGCCGTGGATTAAAAGGTTAATTTCGGCGTTATTTCCCCGGAGTTATTGAAGTCCTTCAATTTGTACGTTTGTGAATAAATGACATTCATTGATGAAACGGATGAACAAATATTTACAGGTGTGATGTGTGATTGTTTCTCACCAGCCCGACCCGTCCAGTGTTCCTCAGCTGGCCTGGCAGTTTGTTCCGGTTCAGAAGACGGTCAACCCCATCCTGGCTTTCTGTAAAGGAGATACAGTCCACTTCCTCCTGGTATCTGCTCAACTCCCTCAGAACTTCAAAATAGCAAAATACACAATCGACACAAAAGAAGTCCTTTCCGAATACTTTATTGACCTGGACTTTGCGAACACGTATTTTAATGTACCGGTAGTTTTTTTCCAGGGGCTATCTTCTGCTTCTACTACTTGGAACCACGATCAACACACCTGCTTTTTATATTCAGATGCTACAACTGTAGACAGTTTGTCTCTCAGAATGAGATGACAGTTGCATTATAGTAATGGTACAATCAAATTATGCAGCATCTGCATGCTTCATGAACAAAAACACGTCAAGGAGAGAGATGACTTGAGATTGGCAAGTTTAACTAAAACTAACTGACTTGAAGGCCCAAATAAGAGACTCATGGGCCTGGTTGTAAGATTTGTGTAGAAGCTGTTATGTAATATTTCCCAGATGTCTACAAGCTAAACTGCTTGTGTGTCTTCTAAGAGTGCTAGTCAGTGTGTGCTTTTAATGTTCTCCTCTGTGCTCCGGTTGTTTGTTCAGGTGAAGAAGGAGGAGACGGGGACCATCCATGTCATCAAACAGAAACAACTCCACCTCAACTGTGACATCATTAGCCTGAGTGTAAGTACCTAACTAGACCCGCCCCCTACAAGTCTTCCGCTCACTGTAGTGTCCACTCGATACACTCCACGCCTAAGCGGCGGCGCACAACGAGATAACGGAGGGAATTCCTCGATGAGGTCTCAAAACGAAAACAAATTCACAGGAACAATTTAATTACATGAAATGAAACAATACAAAGCGCTGAGACAGGATTTCTTTTGTTCAAGCAATCCGCCGAACTTTCACCGGCCTGTTTTATGTCTTTTACCGCGTACATCCCGTTTCCTCTCGGTGCAGCGATGGCTTTGGTCTCATTGGCCGAAGCTCCCCAACAGACTCCCTTACAGAGCCAGACCTTTGCCATGAACGGTGCTGCGATGCGTCAGTTAGCCTCCCGGCTCGCTTCTCTGAACAGTTCACACAGACGACGCAGATTTTATGCTTATATGGGATTTTTTTATTCGGAAACTCCCAAAAATGCTGTTTATTAAAAAAATCTGGGCTAAAGACATGTAGTGTGAACGAGGCAGAGGGCCAGGAGAGCTCATGACTGTCCCACCGTATAATCAGTGTTTGTCTGGCGGACTTTTGGAGCCCTTTGTCCTGCAACTCTTGTGTGGTGCTCATATTTGTGTTATTCAGCAAGTGTTCGTGGGTCTGGTGGACCTGCTGCATTTTTGTGTTTTTAATTCAACACAATGAAACAATTTTATGTTAAAATACTCAACAGATGTTGACTTCATTCCAATTTCAAGCAATTTAAATCGCATTTATGGTTAATATTTGCCCTTTAACTTTGTTAGATCACATTTATGAATTAATGTGCTACTCACTTTTTTAATAAAATGTAATAAAAAAAAGAAAATCTATGATAATCGAGAAATGATTGATGCTCCCGGCCACATGTTCTACCATCCCTGTGTAGTGTAGGAGGTAAGCATATGCTTAATCGCATCGTCTTCTTCAAAGTCAGTCAGATTTTCATAAATAATTCTCACATTCTGAAACTTCTTCCTCTACCTCATCATCAAAAGCTTCTCTCTCTTCAAAAATCAATTGCAAGGCCCTCTGAGCAGAGCCATCTGGATCAGTTGTGATAAGAAACCACACGGGCAAAGCTGTATTTATTGTGTCCCGCCCCCAATGTGCAGCTGGGATGGAGTAAGAGTAAAGAAAGATGGTTCCTGCAAAACAGAGGCTAAAATATGCGGGAAGGTGAGAGCGGACAGGTGTCAGGGCTTGAATTTAATTATCAACAACGTTGCAACCTTGTGAGGGAACGACAGGAGCATCAAAACAACACTCACACACAGACAGAGACACACACACACACACACACACACACACACACACACACTCTATAAGCAGGCCCAGACAAGAGGACAGAGTAAAAGTACACAGGACCTCACAGTAAATGAGCCAAGGCCAATGAGTCCAAGTTTTAAAAATAATGAATCATATCAAAAAAATGAAGGTGGGTCCCAGAGACCTGAACACCACACAAGGGTTAAGGGAATCACCTGCAATGTTTAGCCGTGTGACTATACATCAGTGGACTATGTAATGGTGATAGACCTGTCCCCTGGAACAGAGACAGGCCTCGCTTCATGTAACAGTCATAGACCCGCCCCCTTCGTGGTCCCGCCACAACTTGTAAGGGGAGCTGTATAGACAGTGCTTCTGTAGGTATAGACGACGTATGATGTGAATAAAAGGCCAATGTGCTTATTTACTGTCAGCAATGACTCGTTGTCCCCCTGTCTCCATGTGTCTGCAGTGGATCAACAGTCGTACGCTGGTTCTCGTAGACAGCCATGAAAAGCTGCAGGTCGTGGACCGGCCCAGTCAGGAGGTTTTGGAGACTCTGGACTTGGAGCAGGTGCAACTGGTCTATAGCAGCCAACATTTCAAATCGCTGGCAACTGGAGGGAATGTCTCCCAGGCTCTGGTAAGAAGGTTAGCTGGTGGGGAACAGGATCAGAAGTCAAACTTCACATTTATTGGGTCAGGGTCAGAGGTCAATTTACAATAAATGATAGTGCGAACGAATTGGAGGGTTCTATAAGGAACCCGAAATAAAAAAATATACCTAGAACTATCTATGGAAGGTTCCACTCAAAACCCCATATGAGAGAACCTTCAGACAGCCTTCTGTGTTGTAATGGTTCCAACCAAAACCCTGTATGAGAGGACCTTCAGACAGCCACAACCTTTTTCCTTAAAAATTAATAAAAAGGCTTTGTAATGAAATCCAGTTTATTACAAAGAAGCTTTGTAAAGGCCTTTCTTCACAAGAGGGTCCCTCGGATGTAAATGATTGTGGGCAGAACTCCAGCCTCAAGGTGAAATCCAATCACATTTGTTCCATGGTCTCAGAGAAAGTACAATGAGAGTAACCCTAACCCTGAAGGCACAAGGCTCTGTAGAACCTTCTTTTTTCATTACAAATGCCGTAGTACTCTCTAAAACCTGAAGACACACTCTCTAAATCCACTGTCAGACTAGCAACAAAGTCAGGATTAATCCATTTCTCTCTCCACAAGATACTGACTTTTTGATGATTTTTGGACTGCATTTCTATGTGTGTGTGTGTGTGTGTAACAGTGCGTCTGTTTTCTAGGCTTTAGTTGGAGAGAAGGCCTGCTACCAGTCAGTCTCGAGCTACGCAGGACAGATTGTCTATCTGGGTACCAAGGTAATGTGTCGTAACTGCTGTGGTTAAAAAGACACCTTTCAGATGTCTTAGCCAGAGTCTGACGAGATCCTCGCTTAGCTCGAACACTCGAAACAAACCAATAAACTACCAAACATTAACAACAAAAAACAACTCTGGTGGTATGATAAAGAGTATGAAATAAAAAGTATTATTGACAACAATGATACAAATAACAGAGAAAGGGAGGTGAGACATAGATCGGCATGTGTGTGCCGAGTCATCCATCAAAATATGAATCTTTTCTTTGATGAAAGTTGTTCATAAATCACAAATAAGTTAAGATATGTCCTCTGAGCAAAATGAATGATGAATAAAGTACATTTCCACTGCCAGACACATTAGCATGATGTCAAAGGGCAGAGTTTACCCAAGAACTAAAAATGAGGTTAAATGTAATCAAAAAACACAAGCGAGTAATCGATCGAGTTGTGGAGACTATTCCAGTCCGATGGGGCGTTGAACTTCTTTGAGGATTCTCGGCACAATGGACAAAGGGGTGTCGAGTATGTCTCATGTGGCGATGTAAATAGAACTAGAAGCTATTTTAAGTGTGAATGATACGCTAGGTTAATGCTTTAAAAAAAAGTACAACCAGTGAAAAGAGAGTGTAAGTGTATCACACATTAAACGATGAAGAACGAGAATACATCATTGGAGAATTTTACAAAGGCACTCCTAGTGGTAGTCATTTGAGTTACAACGTACAACAAGTTTTAGAATTGAAGTTAAAACATTTCCACCTCTTTAATAATGTAAAACATATATATATATATATACTGTATAAATATATACATAATGTATATATATATATATTAATAATGCTCTCACTTATTTCACTAAATGCAAAAAGCATGCATCTTATTGCATTCATATAGCATTTGCTAAAGTCTGCTTAGAAATATGTCTATGTCATGTGTTTTCTGTCCTACATGATAAGATTGTGTGTGAAAATACAAAGTGTGTAATGTTTAGTGCAATACTCTCTTGTTTTTCAGTCAGCTCACATTATGGCTCTACGGAACTGGAGAGAGGTGTGTATGAGTCTATAACTGTTGGTAAATAATGTCTGTTACATCATATATACATATATATATATACATATATCTTTTATTTTCATGTTTTGTTTTGTTGCTAAAAAATCTATCTTGTTTTGTAAAACCGATCAAACAAAAAGTATTTATCCACACAAGTTTAATTTTGACCAACTCCACGATGATAAGCTGGTTTACACCGTTTACGTTTCATCCTATCGTCCTCCAGCTGGTTGAATTAAAACACCCTCTCTGTCCAGTACAGTAAGGCACTGGTTTATATTCATTTTGTGAATTGGTAATGGTGCAAATAAAAAATAAAAAACATAAATATAATATATATAATAGAATCATTTTTATATAAATCCGAAAGCATCTGAGCATATATCACGGAGAACGCAGAGCAGACCCAAAACCTGCTCGTCTGGGGGCAACAGCGTTTGTGTTTCCTGTTCCTGGTTGCCATGGACAACATCCAATGTGTCTAGCTCTGAATATTGAAGAGCACAAAGTAACTTTTTATTGCATTTTACTAATTACAATTGGGGGGTGACATATGAATATTTCCTATTCCGGTTTAGTGTGTGACACCCCGTCACCTCCAGCGATTTTCATTTTGCAAATAACTCATTGGCACACAATCATTCCCTGGATAACATCGGTTGACATCATGTCCGTCTCTGTCTGTGTGTCCAGCGTATCGACTTCCTGCTCAAGCAGGAGCATTTCGTTGAGGCTCTGTCTCTGGCCTGGTCCATCCATGAGGGCACTGCTAAAGCTGTGGTCGGTGGGTAGAATGCATGTTACAACACATGTTATAACACACCAGGCAGCTGCTTCCTCTTCCTCTTTACTGACGAGTGTGTGGTCCTTTGATGAAGGAACGTGGGCAATTTGTTGTGGATTATGCACCACGGAAACCGAACGTGGAAAACACAACATCCCAAATAAGATTTGGATCCATGTCATTATTTTTGCTTTTGTGGTGTTCATTTGCTCCACATATTTTGCAATTGAGCATAAACGTTTATTTCTTATAAACAGTCGTTCAACAACATTTTTTTTTACGGTTGTCATAATTAAGAATTCAAACACAATATTACATAATAATGGAAAATTGTCTGAGGGAAAACCAACTTCCTTCCAAACACAATTCCGAAGAAAATGACCAAAAACTCCAAATCATGAAATGGCCACTTGAGACTAAAGACCAACAATGTTCCAACTTTACAGCAGAAATACACACATTAAGAGCCTGGTTTGGTTTTAGATTAGATTAGATTATAACATACTTATTAATCCCCAGTGGGGAAACTCATTTGCCACCAAAAAGTCATCCAGACAACAATAGACTCCTCAGAGCACAACAGACAAAAGAAACACACTACAAGGAACAAACAAAACCAGAACATGCCCCATAAAACATCAGAAAGATCCTAAATCTAAATCTCAAAAAACCTAAAGGTGTTTATTCTCTGAAGTTAATTTCATCGTTCATGACAACTGCGTTTAGATAATATTAAGGCTTACAGTTATGCATAATTAGGAGCGTGGCTGCTCTGAGTGACAGGTGGGAGCTCTACTAAATGTCTCCTCAGCTCATCACTGCCTTTAGCCCCGCCCCCTGCAGCTGCACAACAGCGCCTCAGAAACCTCAGGGTGACGTCACAGATATTTGTTTAATTGTTTTTTTATACGGTCCGATATCAGCGGTTTGATTGGCTGCATTTTGAGTCTCTTATGTAGAAGGGACGGAGACTGAATACACAATGTCAGTACATGTTTTTCATTAAAGCCCATAAGTGCACTCATGGTGAAAGTAGGAATCAGTTGTTCTGATAGGAGAATAATGTGTGCCGTGTGTTTATTTTTCAGGCCTGTTGGGGGATCCAATGAAAAGGAAGGGGGTTGTAAGTGACAAGGTGAGAACACAAATCCGCCGCGTTGAAGCTGTGGTGGACGTTGAACTCCGACATGAGCCCGTAACACTCTCTCTGTGTGTGTGTGTGTGTGTGTGTGTGTGTGTGTGTGTGTGTGCAGATGGTCGAGATCCTTATCCAGTTGGCAGAGCATGCACTGAAGAAGTGTCCAGAGCACGGCAAGATCCAAGTGATGGAGCAGCACTTCCACGTAAGCTAACATGCCTTCGAGAACACATTCCGGCCATCAGTGGAGTGACTGATGAAGGGGTACTTGAGTTTATCTGACAGGGCCGTGGAGGACCATCAGACAAAGGGGTTGGTCGTCTCTTTGTTGATGTGATTGAAAAACATTTAAAGTCTCTGTCTCAAATTTAAAATCTTATGTATAGCCTTCAGTCCTGGTATAACGACAACAGTAATCTGAATATTAAAGCTTTGGAAGGTAACACTGGAGACACCAGGAAGAGGCTAGATTTAAAAATACAACTAAATAAAAAAGGTTCATCCCAGTGACGCAAACTGTTTTTCAATGAAAGTATCAAGCGAGTTCCAAAGGTTGCTGGATCTAACGCTGGCCCCGCCCCCTTCAGTCCTCCCTGCTATCCGCATACTGGTTCATTGTCTCTCAGGTTGATGTTGAACTTTTTGGAACATAGTAACTGTCCCTTAATTCATTGCATGTTTCACATATTCTCTCCGTGTGTGTGTGTGTTTGTTCAGGATGTGGTTCCAGTCCTGGTGGATTACTGCCTGCTGCTGAAGAGGGCGTGAGTAGACATGCAGTCATAGACACACACATGCAAACGATCACATCCAGTGAAGGCAGCCCAGAAGTAAGAGTCATGGGCTGGCTTTGGTTTATGGTTACCCTATTAACCTTGAGTCTTAATTTGTATGATGTGTTCATAATACTCATTCATAATTCATGATCAGACAATGTCTGTGTCTTTCACAGCATGAATTTGGATGGATTTTAAGTACGAGGTTAATTACACGTTAGCACTGACTTATTATGAGCAGACCAGGGGTAAACGGGGCTGAAGGGCAACTCCTTCATTGGACAGGTGTGACCTCCAGGGTTCCATCAGATTAGTCATGCAGCACTTTATTGAACCTGTATAATATTACGGATCTAATATATAATATTATGAATTAAGACAGAAGGTGAGGCTCAACCTCAAGTGAGCCTCACCAGATCTCGCTGTGGCCGTTTCACTTCAACCTAAACAAGTCGTTGGTACTGTGAATAAGAAAACTAAAGTAGTAGTCATATGATTTTAACATTAAACTCAAAATAAAAATATAAATAAACTACTGTGTGTGTGTGCGTATGCAGTGACCTGATGTTCAACCAGCTGTATGCTCAGCTGGTGGAGAACACGGTTGCTAAGGGCGTGTTTCTGGAGTCGCTGGAGTCGTACATCGTTGCCGACCGTCTCGGTCACCTCACCACGCCCATCATGAGGGACCTCCTGGCCCATTACCATGGCAACGGGATGATGGACAGCCTGGAGAGATGCATTGTCCATCTGGATGTGACCAGCCTGGACATACAGCAGGTGTGTGTGTGTGTGTGTGTGTCGATGCGCAGCAAGGAGCGCATGCAGTGTAAATCGTGCCGATCACGGATCAATAACAGATTTCCACTGCTATCATTGGTTTGAAGGTGGTTCAGGTGTGTTGGGAAAACCAACTCTACGATGCAATGATCTACGTGTTCAACAGCGGCATAAATGACTACATCACACCTATGGAGGTAAGGAGTTTCATCAAGTCAGAGTTGATGCAAATCTTTTGCTAAATTTCAGTTTCAGGGTTTTGGGTTCCTTAAAAAAAAGATTTGAGAAGCAAAGGCAGCTTCGGTGTGAGGTCACCGACCCGTTAGTGGTGTTGATACAGAATACACATGCAGTGTGTTTAGGGCGGCATGTACCACAACATGCCGCCCTAAACACACTGCATGTCTTATTAAGAGCCCAGTCAGCAGCTCCCATCGGCGTGTTGACTGCTCATATAAAGTATTCACACTGTTTTTAGTCAACAGCAACTGGTACATCAGGTCTGGAACAATATTTATAATCATTTTTAACGTCAATGCTTTTATTTCAGAAACTCTTTGCCGTGATTGGCCCACCACTTAGAGCGGGGAGGAGCCTAAACGGTAATACAGGAAAAGCACACAGCCTTTATGAGAGTTTATGTTTAAAAGAAGCACATTCAAATCTTTAACTCTGCTCCTTTTCTTCTGGGACAGATGAGGAAGTGGTGATGGGAAACAAACTTCTGGTGTACATAAGGTAAGTTCACACAGATATTAGTTCATCCCTCAGTGTATTCGTCCGTGGTATACGTTATGGCCGAGTTTGATTTCTGCCTCGAGCTGATCCCCGTCACAGAGAACCCAAATTACTCAACTTCCAACCGCAGAGTAGATGCACACTGTCACAAACACTCGGGACAAATGGCTTCCCTCTTATAGCTTTCCTGATACTGTAAATGATGGTGGTTGAAAGTCGTGTCTGCTGTTTAATAGTTTTCCACGGTTTATTTAGCAGAGTACAGGTGTGACGGGTAGTCAACATGTGAATCCAGATTGAAAATGGATCAGGCTTCATATAGCTGACATCATTTTTAGATATACCTTGTAAATACATAAATTGTATCCTACAACATACGTGGCACTTGTTAAGATGAGAAAGAAATCTCCAAAATACAGAGACATATGTGGGTTTTGATGCAAACACACCAAATTGGCCAAAAATGGTGATTGTCGGGGGAAAAAATCAAATTAAATTTAAACTTTGAGTTGAGCTTTTTCATTTTCATACTTTATACATCATGTATGTGTCTATGGAATCAAAATTGTGTGTGTGTGTGTGTGTGTGTCTGTATCTGTGTGTATTTGTGTGTGTAGCTGCTGTCTTGCAGGAAGGGCGTATCCACTTGGAGATATCCCTGAAGATCTTGTGGTTCAAGTCAAGAACCAGGTATGTACTGTACATACTAATTGTTTGACAAACATCTGCGCGTGTGTGTGTGTGTGTGTGTGTGTGCATGTGCTCCCCCCTGTACTTGCAGGATAAGCTACTAGTCACAACTGTAAAGGATCGTGGTTCTACAGAGTTCAACTATGGAAGTCATTGAATATCCTGAAAGAGTGTGACCGTTGTCGGTTATTTGCTGCACTTCATTCATTTATTGGCTCAATGTATCACACATGTTAACTGGTGCTGGCAAGATGACACACGACTATTGTGTCATCTGAAGAATGACACTCGACTTATATGCTCGTGGCTAATGCTGTGTGTGTGTGTGTGTTTGTCTCAGGTGTTTGAGTTCCTCATCCGTCTCCATTCAGCCGACTCGTTGGAGGAGGAGGAGGTCTTCCCGTTTATTCGCACACTCCTCCACTTTGATACCCGGGAGTTCCTCAATGTCCTCGCCATGGTGAGATTTCTTCACATCATTTGAACTCTTATGCTGATACATGTGTGTTAAGCATCTTAAAACCCGTATAGGATGCCATTCATCTGAAGCAGAAATCCTAATCCATAACCATATGATTCAGGAGAAAATAAATGTAATTATATATATATATGCTTTGATTGGGTTGCGTAATATAATCACAAAACGAAAGGTTGGCATGTTCTTACTGTTCCATCTGTGTGAGGACAGTTCATGTCAAAGATTCAAAAGTTGTATTTTGTCATGTGTTGAAACCGTAGTGCAGTGGAATGCATTCTCCATAAGACTTGTGTGCAATAAATACAAATAGTCTAAATAAAAGTACAATTCGAATCGAAGATGGGAAACACAATGCATGCGTTTGTTATGTTCACGGTGTAAATGTTAACTTATTTTTTGTGTTCCATGGTCAATAAAGAATCTTGAATAATTATTTTCAGGTTTTCAATCAACCGGTTTTCGATGTTGGAAGCTCTGTGATTGGTGGGACAGAGCTCCAGAAGGGGCGGGAGTACCATGGCTATGTGTATGACTCACAGCATTTATTTCTGGGATCCATCTATAATTTTCACATATCTTAGAATTATTAGATTTAAAATTGGACATTAGTCTTATTTTGGTCCATTCCACCAGAACACTTTTAATTTTCCTTTCGTAGAAAACAGAACTGTCACCATCTTAAAAGGTGACATCAAACTGAATTGAATTGAATCATATTTTGTTGTGTTGTTTTTAGTGCTGTGAAAAATAACGTGTTAACTCAGTTAATTAAATTACAGGTTTAACTAGGTATATTTTTTTAACGCATTTAACGCATGCGCAGAATGAGCTTCCAATCCGTCTGTTGTTGGTCGTCTCTCCAGCAGCATGTCATTCTGTCTCTACGTGTCGCGTTAACACGACTCCGATCTCCGTCTCGCGCGCCGCAGAGCTCGGATGCCGGCGTGTGCGTGCACATCGGGACGAAAAAAAGTCACTTGCACCCCCCCCCCCTAACCCTAACCCTCTTGCCTGTCTTGAGAGCCCTGTAAATGTATATATGTGATTAATCATGATTAATCCACAGAAACCTGTGATTAACCTGATTACAATTTTTAATCGTTTCACAGCCCTAGTTGTTTTGTCATTTGAGATTTTGTTGTCACTTCCTTCTAGACATTTGAAGACTTTAAGAATGATAAGCAGGCCCTTGAGTACCAGCAGAGGATCGTGGACATCTTACTTCAGGTAAAATCGCTGCATGTTGTGTTTTTGTTGATAGTGAAACTTCAGTTGGTGCGCTCGTATTAAAATTATAATATTTTTTTTATGAAACACAATTCCTGTTCCTTTTGCCCAACGACACACTCTGACTGCATGTAGCTTATTTGAAAGGCTCCATGTCGAAACAGTAGCTGATCATGCCTCTGTTGTCCAAGATATGTGCTATTAATATCATTAACGACTATAACAGTTTTTATTTTTCTCTTTTTTTAAACATAAAACTATGTCTTTGTGGTTACCTAGGTGATGGTGGACAACCCAGACTTTACTCCATCCCTGGTGGGCGGGCTCTTCACGTTTTTGGCTCGCCAGTTAGCCAAGCCAGACAACACGCTTTTTGTGAACAGGAAGCTCTTTGATCAGGTAACCAATCAGATCCACCCCAAATACCTCCAGTGTTTCATTATAGATCATATTGCTGTGATTACTTTCACTCACATCTGGATGCTTGCATAGACAGTGCAGGCAAAGGGGACGGTAAAATAAAGAAATGACAATGGATTGCAGAGATATGTTCAGATAGTTGAGGTAAAGGGTCTTACTGTTCCAATCTGAGCATCTCTTGTGGCAGAAAGAACACAGTCAGTCGTCATTCTGTGCTAAATACCACCTGCTCACTCATCTTGCCTTTCGAGATTAAAAAGAAAACAGACAATAACAGACTTATTATAATTCTGTGTTGGCCATTTGGAATTCGATGCTCTTTTTTCCAGTCCCAGTGGTTTACATACCTTTTTAAATAATGTGTTTTCACTAATAAAGCAAATCAAACATACAAACAGGGTGCATTTGTCACGGTGAGAGGTTCTCTGCGTTTCCTGAATGATGCTGATTGGCGTGTCTAGGCTCGTTGGGGCACACTGGTCCATAATGCTGGTTCAAAACAGAGCCAGGGCACCGGACGTGTTGCCTTTTTACAGTGTTGCATTTGAATGCATCGAAAATAAACCGATTATATTTGAAGCTTGTGTAACAATAAACAGAAAGAGAATCGAGGACAGAGTTCAGAGAGATACCGAGGTGATTCCAACAACTCTCTAAGTCTTCCAATTGATCGTTTCCCTCTTTGACAAATGTTTAAATTAAATAATCATTTTTTTAGCACCACCTTTATTACGTTGTGTATCATATTAAATAGATTTCCATTTATATTATTCTATATAACAATTCATTGTATTCATACCATGACTATTGAATCTTCTATTTGGGTATCTCAAACAAACCCTTGAGGTTATTGCAGAGTTACCGACGCTAAACAGGAAGTATTCATGAGAACAGCCAACCTCGGGTACCATTCATCTCCATCTTTGCTCTTCCTGTCTTTCCAGGTTCTGGAGTTCCTGTGTTGCCCTGACGATGACTCCAGACACACTGAGAGGCAACAGGTTAGCTCTCTCTCTCTCTCTCTCTCTGTACGTCCATGTCTGCAGTCTATTTGTGATTTTAGACAATGTCATCATGTCATGCCCCTGGTCTTTTTTTCTGCCCTGTTTGTAGGTTTTGCTGGAGCTCCTGCAGATTGGGGGTGTGGTCCAGTTTGATGAAGAAAGGCTGTTGGCTCTGGCAGAGAAGGCCAAGTTGTTAGTATCTGACCATCTTTCTAGTGATACTTTTTGTTTTAAACACTCCCAATATGTTGTAACTTTTGACTGTTGTGTTACATACTTGATCCAACTTATGCAAACTGTAGCTCCCATATTCCCTGGATGGTGTTCAGTGTCTATATTCCACTTTCACCATTGGTGGTCTAGTCTGATGCATTTAGTGCACAGGAGATCTTTCAGAGCTCTGAACACCGCTGTCTATTGACGTTGGAGACGGAGTTAATGAGAGTCTGAACCAAACCGTACATTTAAATGTGTTTGCCATAATACCAAAACAATTTTAAAAAGAGGATGAAAAGTTCCATGGAGATGAAGGGAAGTGCAGAGTTGGTCATAATGTCCTCTGTTTGTCATTATAAAAAACACTGTTTACACTACACAATGTTCTTTGAGCCATAGTTAATATAAAATATTGATGATTAGTGCAGTTTTTACATCACTATATATATATATATAAAGTATATATCCTGAAATCACATGTCTGGTTTCTACCGATGGACGTAAGAACTGAATCCTGCTGCATCAGATCATGTTGAAAGTTCTATATATATATATATATATATATATATATAAATACTGTATATATATGTATATATGTATATATATATATAAAAAATGTACACGTTATAAGTCACGATCATTATCAATAGTATTGTTATTATTATTACACTTTCAATTCAATTCATTTTATTTTGTATAGCCCAAAATCATAAATTACAAATTTGCCTCAGGACTTTACAATCTGTAACCATACGACATCCCTGACCTTTGACCTCACATCGGATCAGGAAAAACTCCCCAAAAAACAGATAAAACCCTTTTACGGGGAAAAAAAGGGAAGACACATTCAGGAGAGCAACAGAGGAAGGTCCCCCTCCCCGGATGGACAGAAGTAATATATGTCATGTGTCCAGATGAACAGAGATATAACACATTTAATGAAATGTGGGGGGGGATTCAAATGTGTCTCCTTTGTGGCCTTCATGTCTTTGTGTCTCCCTGTCTTGCCATCTAGCTACCAAATCTGTGAATTTCTTTATGAGAAGAAACATTTCTACGACAAGATCATTGATTGCTACCTGAGAGACCCCCTGAGAAAGGTAATATAGTGATACTTTTTTAGCTTTCTCAAACTAGACATGTATTTGGTTGATCTTTGGTCAATTTGAATGTGTGCATTTGCGTGTAAGCAATCGACGGACCCATCGGCTATCGGCCTTTTCTGTGCGATGCTGGTTGTTGTGTTGTTGCTGGTTGTTTGGATTACAACTTGAGATGTGAGACTGGAGTTGAGGGGCGACGTGTATGACAAGGTTGTTTCACAAGGAGCCGTTTACAAGCTCATTTAAAACCAATGCGAATCAAACTCATTGCCAGGTGGTAGACGCTCGGTTCCCAGAGGGCATTTCAGCCCACTGTCTCTTTTGTCCTCCACATGGGACGTTTGCCTGTATTCAACCAAAGCGTGCTCAAAGGTGATGGTTGTGTGAGTGACTTCTGATTGGCTGGCGTACCAATAAAGAGGCGGACAGCTGGTGAAAAGTAGATCCATCACAGCTGTGTGCTTTTCTTTACCTTTGGGTGTCGAGGAATGGAGAAGACCTCTGGAAATATTTGAGTCCTGTTGACTATTGTTATGTCATTGTGGGAATCAAATACAGCATTGAAGGTGTGTGTGTGTGTGTGTGTGTGTCAGGGGGATATCTTCAGCTTCATACACAACCTGCTGTCCATGCCCGGCTACAGCCCCGAGGAGAAGCAAACAGTCAGAGACAAAGTCCTTCAACACATACAGGTCAGAGCAAACTCACACAGATGTATGAATACCAGAATCCCTTCATTTCTGGGCACGTGACTTTTTTTTCATCATTTGTGGGAATCAACTCTTTAAGATAAAATGGGAAATGGATTTACAGATATACAACCGTGAGGCAGTAATAGTCCATTTTTTTTGCGTCAAGACAAGCTACAAACGCAAGGACACAGATGAAGTAGGACATTCTCTGGCTCACGATGTGTCTGGGAGTGATTGTGTTTCAGCATACCACCCTCCAAAATATGTTCACAGGAGCTGGTGACCCTTGACCCCAGCAAGTCGGCTGACCTCGTGGTGTTTCACTTTCCTAACGAGGTGCAACAAATCATCTCTGAGCTTCAGGTAAGGTCCAAATGAATGGTAATGTTATTATACTGTATATATTGGATCTGACTACAACTACGACGACCAAAATTGCTGAAGATATTTCTTTACTTGAACTGCAATTCATTTCATGATTGTCACAAAGGTTTATAAACCTTGACAAACGAGGAAAGGAAGCTCTAATGCCGCGTTTATCATTTCAGTTATCATTTCCGCCATCCACCACGGAAGAACTAAGCACTAGTTCTGCTTTATACTTGTTGTGGACATCCCACAAACGTCGGAAACATCAAACGCCCTCGTGTCTGGGGTCATAACATCCCCCGTGGGCTCACACAGCTCGGGGACTTTCACCGACTACGTCTGGATGACTGCTGCTTCCAGTTAGAGTTAGATTCCCAACGTCGGGCGAATTTGTCTTTTTTTGGTGAAATACTTCAAATTTTCCACTTCGCTCTGTTCGCGTCATTCAAGCCGGCCAGCGAAAATGTGCATCATTCGCTCCCATTCGCGTCTATGCATTGACTTTGCTTGGGATCTACCCGCGTGAAAAATGTGCAACGCTGTTGGTGTGAACGCAGCATTAGGGGCAAAAAGTCTGAATTGTAATTGGTTGGATGCTGTCTTCGAAGCTTTAAATGTTAGAGATTGACTTCTCCATAGTCCGCGTATGACTAGATGGAGTTGTGAGAAACAGACAGACCAATGTACCAGTGTGATACGAGGGCGGCGGCAGCCAAACGCATTGCAGACGCCTAACAGAATCCATGTGGATTTAAGTGCACGCTAGATTTGAGAGTATTTCTCTCTCTTTATCTTGCCGTCCGACAGCCCTTTCTGACAGGGAACTGAACTGAAAGCGAAGACACCGATGAGTTTCCCTTTCGATTCAGTTCCCCGTCGTAAAAACAGCATCACAATGTCACACCCATCCTCGTAGGCTGTCATCGTGAGACGGGTCAATGTTACCCACTGAATTGATTCTCCCCCTCGAATCATTTCAATTCAATTCAAAGGGGCTTTAACATACGTTTACATTACCACAGAAGGACAACATGTGTGTAAATAAAGTACGGTTTAGCTTACACACAGAAAAGTGATGAAGAGATATACAAAGATATATACAGATAAGTAAAGATCTCTCTCTCTCTCTCTCTCCAGGATGACCGGCTACTTTTCCAGTTCCTCAGCTGCCTCCTGGAGCCACGGTACGGCGTGCATCCTGTTCTCGTAAAAAACTCCTCTTCAGTTCTTCTAAATGTGCCTCCACTCCTCCCTCCTTACCTCCTTTATTTCTTCCTTCTCAACTTCCTGTTTGCTCCGCTGTTCAGGGAAGCCCATCATCCAGGAACCGTCCTGCCCCTGGATCGTGACCTTCATGAGCTTCTGCTGGACTTACTGTGCCGCTTTGGACCCCAGCAGCTCCTGAGCTTCCTCCAGACATCCCAGCACTACAGACTGGAGGAGGCCATACAAGTAGAATCTTCTACACTTCGATTGGGTTCATTGCATGTGTTTTGAGTACAAGAGTTGGGGTTGAATGAGGTTCTTCTCCATCGCCGATGATTCTCAGCACGCCCCCCAGTTTGGTGTCACAAGGGGCGCAAAGCAATGCAGCGATGTGGATATCGAACACCACGCAGCAGCAGCAGCAAATTGTATTTTAGAAACCTAAATTATTATTTTTTTAGTTTACACCATGTTTAAGAATGTTTTCCAAACGGGAGATGAACTGAAAGTGAAGCTTTGCAGAGAGCAAAGCAGATAAGTTTCGCTACACCTGTGAGTCTGAACACGTATGCCTGTGTCTGTCTCCCTCTCTAGATAACACAGAAGTACCACCACAACGAGGCGACGGCCTATCTGCTGGAGAAGAAGGGAGATGTTCACGGAGCTTTTGCTGTCTTGTTAGAGGTAGCTGCAAAACACCCACAGTGTCATCATTTACCAGATTCATTAATGACCTAATCATTTGTAGTTTACCAATTTGACACGTGAACATATTTACACATATCAATGTCTATATGGTGTTGTGGAGTCGGAGTACAGTACCAGTAACACAAAGTGTGTGTAAACACAGCAAGTCATGTACATGCACTTACTTTCCTGTCATTGGCAGACATTGAAGGAAACACTAAGTCTCCTCACTGCTGAGAGTGACAGAGGAGCTGATGGAGGAGAAGGAAGACGGGATGAAGAGGAGAGAGATAGCGATTCAACTCTGACCAGCGTCAAGGATTCGCTGAATGACATCATTGTCTTGTGCCAACGAAACTCTGACAGCCTCTACCTGCAGCAAAGAGAGGTGCGTGTGCGTGTGCGTGTGCGTGTGTGTGTGTGCGTGTGTCTGTGTCTCTTTCCTCATTCTTTTTTTTTTTTTTTCACAGGCTCTGTGGTTTCCCCTTCTGGAGACCATGATGGCTTCTCAAAAACTAGTGAAGGGACTCAAAGATGAACACACGTTTGAAGGTAAACATACACACGCACACTCACACACACACACACACACACACACACACACGCATGCATACAAGATCTTTGACTCTGATCTGGACCTAAGTCCTTCCCTATTTTTGTTATCATGAAAACTATTGTCAGGGCTGTGCAGGTCTATGCTGCTCTGAAATGGAATACACTTCTTCACTTGGTTATTAAATACAACAAAAGATGCTTTTTTTCCTTTTAACATATTCAAAAGTGACACAGTAAATTCATGTACACAAGAAGTGAACATATGTGTCTTGTATTTCAGGTGATATTTTCGTTTGACAGACAATAACAGTGTGTCATTAATTATGTGTGCTACGATGGTGCCATTGAGCGCCCGTGCTCATTATCTCTTCAGCACCTAAAACCGTACGACAGTGAAGCTGATGAAGCTGCTCATCAGGTGTGTGTGTGTGTCTCAGTGCTGAAGGAGCTGACAATGAAGGTTCTCAACTGTATGAGCAGCTTTATTTCTCTGCCGGCCATCATCCAACGGATACTGCAGGTGTGTACGCGTGTTTTCTTCGTCCCTTGTTAAAAGGATTCTTCTTTATCAGTATCAAACATTCGCTGTCTGTGAACCTGCAAGAACTGCAGCTTGTGTGTGCGATACATGTTACAGTGTAATACATCACTCTATTTATCTTGAGTATTTTAAGGTCAACGGATTCTTGGAATCACTTATTTAATTATCACTTTGCAGTGATTTTCCTTTCATGGCCCGATTCTGCCCCAACTCCTTCTAGAAGGATAGGGAGGAAGCGAAGAACACACGACTCTATGTATGCATTACTACTGCAGTATGTGAGGACACCTGAGAGGGAGCTTCCTACTGCATTTAAACCGGAACCACTCAACACACAGGAAGAGAGAAGCTGTTAATATTTTTATATAGATATGGAGGTTAATGTTAAGTGACAATAGAGAAAACCATCATCATCAAATGAAAAAAGAAAAGTGATTTCAGGTTTGTGATCAGGTTCGATTGTGACGAGACGCTAACCACAAGCTAAAGCTGGCTTCAGGAGCAAAGTCACTTACGCTGGTTTAATCCTGTTTAAAAAAGGAACGAGACCAGTCACCTACTTGTTATATTATGGTATATGTCTTGCATGTATTGCAACGGTTCAGCGTTTTATAGGGTATCTTTTATTAGGAAGATGTTGTCTGTGTACCAAATGTGGTATTGATGCAGTCTAAATCGGAGATGCCACAAACGTAGATGTTTTACAGAAAGAATCCATCATGGAAGACATGTATGGTCTTTTTTGCTGAGCTCATTGAGCTGAGCCGCGTCAGGCAGATGGAGCACGTAATCATGTGAAGTATTTTCACATAATTTCCAGTTTTTTGTACATCTTCATGTTACTAGTCGAGTCACCCTAATATCTAACCAGCACCAACTCTATAGGTTTCTAGCCCACAAATGTTGAGAAACCAAAGGTTATTGATTTAATACATGGAGGATATGTAGTGTTATGCTCTGTATTGTGTCCTAATGGCATGTGACGCTGTTTGCATGCTTGTGCCTGTCAGGACCCGGTCTATGGGAAAGGAAAGCTGGCAGAGATCCAAGGCCTCATTCTGGGCATGCTGGACACTTTTAACTATGAACAGGTAAAGCGCTGTGTAAATAATCTCGTAATAAATAAACAACAAAGCAGCGCCTGACCCACAATTCAAATATTAAGGCTGTAAACTGTGTTAATCTGTAATTGGAATGGAAAGTAATGCAGATTGGCCTTAAATAATGCTTCGATAATGTATTTTCTGTTTTAGACTTTACTTGAAACAACCACCAGTCTATTGAACCATGACCTCCACTGGTCCCTCGCTCACCTGCGCGCTGCTGTCACGAGGGGACTCCACCCACGACAAGACCACTGCAACATCTGCCTCCAGCAGTACAAGAGGAGGCAGGACTCCGCTGAGGAGATCATCGTGTTCAGGTAACTCACACTCGAGGTGTTTGATGACACAAAACCGTAGCTCACAAGTCCATCAGGATTCTGTTTGCACACATGTGGCTTTCTGTTTGTGTCCGGATGTCTTTGGAGTTCATGTCATATACACCTAGTGGCCACTTTATTAGGTACACCTGTGACAGGTGCTATGGTGTGTTTGTCTTTTCAGCTGCGGCCACCTGTACCACCACCAGTGCCTGCAGCAGAAGGACTCTGGGTGGGGTGTCACTTCCGAGCTGCCACAGCGTTGGAGCTGCTACAAGTGTTCCTCCAGCCAACGAGGAAGGGGCGGGCCTTCCGCCGAACCCAAAAGAGACCGCAGTACATCCCTGGCGCAGGTGTGTGTTGGCGCTTGCGAGATAAGATTTGGATAGACATACGGGAATATGTATTAAATTAAAGGATACGTCTGTGTTATGTTACATGTAAGTTGCTCTCATCAAATGCTGTGAAAAGATCCAAACCAACAATACTTCCTGACTTCCCTCCCATGTCTGACCCATTGGTTGCTCCTGAAGACAATGACCCAACCGTACCTGTTGATAGAAGACCTGACCTGAGCTGCACTTAAATATAGGCTCAGAGAGGAAAGTACTTACGCGCTAAAACTCTCCAAACTCCATTTATATATATTTATATTTATATATTAAGGTTTGTTTAATTATCATTTTTATTTATAAATACGGCCTGATATTTATCAAATATACTTGTTTATGTTTATTGGACTTTAAAGACATAAATCTGTGTTTTTTTCAAATGTGCAAAAGAGAAGGGCACATAGTATTAATTTATAAATTGTTTGTACAACTCTAACTAACTGATATTCAAGTAGCCGCCAATTGATAGCATATTTGGGGTGATGCATATTAATATTCGGAATATCCAGATCAAATCGCAGCTCTTTCGGGTTGCCTCGCCAGACCAGCTAGTATTACACACGAGCATTACCCATGGCATCACTCTTGTTCACTTCCATAGCTATGAACCATCGTTCATTATTATTCAATGATTCATTCGTGAGGTCATTGTGCCGTTAAAAGATAAGCCCCTCGTCACATAGTTCACCATGTTGCAGGCCTTCCTCTGAGGTGGCTTGATCTCAGGCCACAGCAGCTGCTCTCACGTGTGACAGCTGCTTTGTTTCATGCCAGTTGGTGTTTGTTACTTCTACAATACGGCTCTCAATATGAGCAACGGACTTCCAGCTGCTTACACTCCTGACCCCAGCACTGTCCTTTCTGTCTCGCCTCAGACTCGTGTAACATCGGCGCTTCATGACGCAGGAGCAGAGGCTCGCAGGAAGAAGGTACGGTCTGATCACACAAAGTACACGATTGACACCGCGGTCATGACAGCTGGGGGGGGGAAACAACTCCAGATCCTTCACGGTTAACAAATGCAGCTCTTTCCGTTACGTTCGTTCTTCCAGACACAACTTGACACCGGCTACAGTAACCTGACCAACCCCCATTCATTTAAAACATGCCGTGGGGGGGGCGGGGTTCAGAAGGCGGGAAAGCAAAGGGAGGAAGCAACAGGGACAATGTGAGCTTGGATATATTCTGTGGGGGTAAATGGGGAATGAAGAGCAGAGGGACGTGGGAGTCAGGTCACTGAGACTGGTGGGAAGATCAAAGGCTGAAAGGAGGGACAGCGAGGCAGAGGTTGTGAACAGCTTTGTGGGTCCAACATGGGATTTACTTAGAAACATATATGAGCCCAATCATTTGTTATTCACCACATGTTCATTCAAGATTCAAGATTCAAGATGTTTTATTTGTCACATACACACACAGGGTGTGCAGTGAAATGAAAGTGGCAATGCTCAGCAGGAATGTGCAAGGGCAACAAGTACACACTATTTACAATAAAAAACACAATATTTACAGTAAGTGTGTGTGTGTGTGTGTGTGTGTGTGTGTGTGTGCCTAAGAGGGGCAGTTGTGTGGGTCTATGTGGGGGTCCTGATGAGGTCGGAGTTCACAGTCCTGATGGCCTGAGGAAAGAAACTCCGTCTCAGTCTCTCTGTTCTTGCAGCGTGACTACGGAGGCGCCTGCCTGACCGCAGCAGCTGAAACAGTCTGTTGTTGGGGTGGTGAGGATCCTTCATGATCCTGCCGGCTCTGGTTCTGCACCTCCTGGTGTACAAGTCCTGCAGGGTTGGGAGTGTAGTTCCAATAGTGCGTTCAGCCGAATGCACTACTCTCTGCAGAGCCTTCCTGTCCTGAGCGGAGCAGTTGCCAAACCAGGCTGTGATGCTTCCTGTCAGGACGCTCTCTACAGCTCCAGAGTAGAAGGACTGAAGGATCCTCTGGGAAACTTTAAATTTCCTCAGCTGCCTGAGGTGGTAGAGGCGCTGCCTTGCCTTTCTCACCAGAGTGTCTGTGTTTGTTGACCATGTCAGATCCTCGGTGATGTGGACTCCCAGGTATTTATACCCGCTCACCCTCTCCACAGTAGTCCCGTTAATCCCCAGTGGTGAGTACGTCCTCTGTTGTTGTACCCTCCTAAAGTCCACAATCAGCTCCTTAGTTTTGGTGACATTCATGATGAGGCTGTTGTCCTGGCACCAGAGTGACAGATCAGCAACTTCCTCCAGGTAGGCCTTCTCGTCGTTGTCGGAGATCAGGCCCACCACCACTGTGTCATCCGCAAACTTGATGATGGTGTTGGAGCTGAACCTGGCCACACAGTCATGTGTGTACAGGGAGTACAGTAGGGGGCTGAGGACGCAACCCTGGGGGGATCCTGTGTTCAGGGTGAGGGATTTGGAGGTGTGTCTGCCCACCCTGACCACCTGTGGCCTGGCGGTCAGGAAGTCCAGGATCCAAGCACACAGGGGGGTGTTCAGTCCCAGCTCAATCAGCTTGCCAGCCAGTCTGGAGGGGACTATGGTGTTGAAAGCTGAACTATAATCAATGAACAGCAGTCTCACATAGCCCCCCCCCTCTGGCTGTCCAGATGAGAGAGTGTGGTGTGCAGTACCTGGGAGACAGCATCATCCGTGGATCTGTTTGGGCGATAAGCAAACTGCAGTGGGTCCATGGAGGAAGGGAGGAAGGCGCAGATGTAGTCCTTTATCAGCCTCTCAAAGCATTTCATGACCACCGAGGTGAGGGCCACCGGTCGGTAGTCATTCATACATGCTGGAGAAGCATTCTTGGGCACAGGGACAATAGTGGATCTCTTGAAGCAGGCGGGGACCACGGACTCAGCCAGGGAGAGGTTGAATATTGTGGTGAACACTGGAGCTAGCTGGTTAGCACAGGTCTTCAGTACTCGCCCAGATATGCCATCTGGACCTGCAGCTTTCCTGGTGTTCACCCTCAACAGAGCCCTCCTCACACTGTGCTCGGTCACAGAGAGTGTGTGTTCATCCCCAGCGGTAGAACTCACCTCGGCTACGCTAACGGTGTTGTTGTTAGCCGGCGAGCTAGCGCTGTTGTTGCTAGCCTCAAACCGTGCATAAAATGAGTTCAGGTCGTCCGCTAGGGATGCGTCGGCACTCACCATTGCGCGGGGTCTGCTCTGGTAGTCTGTGATAGTCCGTAGCCCCTGCCATAGGCGCCTGGTGTCGCGCTGCTCCATCTGTGATTCCACTCTGTCTCGGTACCTCCTCTTGGCTTCCTTCACCGCCCTCCTCAGTCCATAGACCGCTGCCTTGTACTCGTCCATGTTGCCGGATACAAGACCGGAGTTATAGGCAGCAGTACGGGCGTTCACAGCTTCACGG
This sequence comes from Pseudoliparis swirei, assembly GCF_029220125.1. Taxonomy (NCBI): domain Eukaryota; kingdom Metazoa; phylum Chordata; class Actinopteri; order Perciformes; family Liparidae; genus Pseudoliparis; species Pseudoliparis swirei. Next base: position 5,060,104 of record NC_079404.1, on the reverse strand, counting down.
ATGGATCTATCAACCCACGGCATGTAGTGTATTATTGATATTCTCCACCCCTTATACATCACTAAACTTGAGGCACAGGGAGCCCCTATTGACATTACATGTCGATCTAGGAATACAACGTGTATTTCTGCTACTCGTATGGTTGGTTTCATTTTGTGTGACTATACATTTGTTATTACATCTTAATATTCATGAATACATTATTCTGGTTCTTTGTTGTCGGTCAAAGGTGTTTGTTGATGCGACGTTGGACCTTCAGCAGAAGCAGTCCTGGGATCAGCTACGCTGTCTATACCGAGGACCGTCCAGGGTAGGGATGAAGAAACACCCTGTTTACATTACTTGATGCATAACAGATATCTTAAAAATGTAACACCTGACTTAGATCCAAGGTATGTGGTCTACATATAGTACCCATTTGAAGAGATAGTCTTCAAATGTGTCCTGCTCATGAGTCACAATAAGGGACCCACGAGTGTTTTGTGGTCTGAAGGTAGTGAGGCATGTAGGAGGATGAATCGCCCTCCAAGTCGGTACCCACACTCATGAGCTACCCTTCAAAGAGTGCGGATGAGTACCATACGAATGAATGTATGTACATGAAACAAACGTAGTCAGGTAGGTAGGTAGATAGGTTGATTGGTTGGTTGATTGATGGATGGATAGGTATATAGGTAGGTAGATAGGTGGGTAGGTATGTAGGTAGGTAGGTAGATGGTTGGTTGGTTGATTGATTGATGGATGGATAGGTATATAGGTAGGTAGGTAGATAGGTGGGTAGGTATGTAGATGGTTGGTTGATTGATTGATGGATGGATAGGTATGTCGGTAGGTAGGTAGATGGTTGGTTGATTGATTGAATGATGGATGGATGGATAGGTAGGTAGGTATATAGGTAGGTATACAGATAGGTAGATGGATAGATAGGTAGGTAGGTATATAGATAGATAGGTAAGTAGGTAGGTAGGTATATAGATAGGTAGATAGATAGATAGGTAAGTAGGTAGGTAGGTATATAGGTACACTCAAAAAAAAAAAAAGTTGAGTCAACTTAAAAAAGTGAGGCAACCAGCTGCAAAGCCTTTTTGAGTTCACTCAACTAAGGGCTAATGTGTTGTGTCAACTTATGATAAGAAGTTCACTCAAAGTGATATCTTAAGTTTGTCAAACGTAACATTACTATTCAGACGTACTTATGTATTTTAGTTAACACTACTTAAAATATTGCATTTGATAGTTACATCTACTCATGTACTTAAGTTCAGAACACTTAAAATATTAAATTGGAGAAACTTTAAATTGTGTGTTCTTGTAGATTAAAAACATACATCAGCAGCACTTAACATTTTTTGTTGAGAAATGTTTTGTTGAGAGAACTTACTTTTAACTTAAAATGTTTTGTTGAGAGAACTTACTTTTAACTTAAAATGTTTTGTTCCTAAATTTCACTGCCCATTATTTGAGTACACTCAACATTCTTTGCAACGTTGCCTTCATTTAAATTAATAAAAAATGTACACCGTTTTCTTTGGAAAAGTCAACAGTTAAAGAAAACAAACTTCTTCAAACACAAAATGTTTATTAACAATAACTAAACATTTGTTTGCATAACTATATGAATTCCAGGTGTCAACACTTGAACATAGACAGCAGAGGGTCAACATCCTTAAAAATCAAAATGGCTGAATAAAGAAAAAAAAAGAAAAAATTATGTTTTGTGAATCCAAAATCAAGACCTTGAAACAAGCTTTGGAACATGGTTGTGACACGTGTGTAGCCGTCACGAGTAGGTTCCCCCCCCCCCCAAAGCACCAATAAGCAACAAGTAGCCAGAGGGATATTCGGTAATAAGGTTTATTCCAACAGCAGACTGTGTCTCTGCTCTCCATGCTCCTCTCATCTCCTGTCTGTCCAGCTCCTTTATGGAGACAGACTCAGATAACCAACACAGATCGTCATCAGCTGGACTGATTACCAATCTGATTACCAATCAGTCCAGCTGATGACAATCAGACACCGTTCCCTGAACCACACCCCCGCTCCACCCACTCTGCAGTATTCCCAGTTCAACTCCTTTCACGTAAGATTCCTCCGGGTCTGTATTCTACACAAAAACAAGCATACAGAGACTATAATAAATATTCACCGCCTCTTTTAAATTTTCATTTTTTTTCTTCCCATTCTGTAACAATACAATTTAAAAGTCAAAAGACATTTTATGCAGATTTTAAAACTAAAATATAACACTTTCATACAAGAGTCACCTCCTACACATTAGTATTATAGTATTTCAATCTTCATAGTCTGTTAAATTAAATGAATAAATTGAGCAAAATACAGGGAAACATTTGCTCTCACAGTACAGGCTCCCTTTAATTCAATAAGTGACAAAAACCTGAACTGGAGCAAATCTGCCATTAAACAATGGACAATATCCTTCCAAATCTAATCCATATCTAAATATAATAAACAAACAATGGTATCAAAAACCAATGTATTTTAAACAGGGGCTAAAGAAAATATTTTTATATTATTTTATTATTTAATATATAAGATTAAAGTAGTATATATATGTATTTACATATATATATATATATGTATTTATATATGTATTTGTATATATATATATATGTGTGTGTGTTTACTAACATACATGCGCAGTGGCCTTAGTTACCTCAGCAGATGCCCAAACCACTTTATTAAGTTTTCTCAACTTAACATTTTAAGTGGATTCCACTCTTTATTAATGAAATTGACATTTTGAGTTAGTTCAACTTTTTTCAAAGGCATTTGTTGACTCAACTTTTAAAAAATGTGTTACCACAACAAATTTGAAGTTGGGCTTTTTAGAGTGTAGGTATACAGATAGGTAGATGGATAGATAGGTAGATAGATAAGTAAGTAGATAGGTAGGTATATAGATAGGTAGATAGATAGATAGGTAAGTAGGTAGGTATATAGATAGGTAGATAGATAGATAGGTAAGTAGGTAGGTAGGTATATAGGTAGGTAGATGGATAGATAGGTAGGTAGGTATATAGATAGATAGGTAGGTAGATAGATAGGTAAGTAGGTAGGTAGGTATATAGATAGGTAGATAGATAGGTAAGTAGGTAGGTAGGTATATAGGTAGGTAGATGGATAGATAGGTAGGTAGGTATATAGATAGGTAGATAGATAGGTAAGTAGGTAGGTAGGTATATAGATAGGTAGATAGATAGGTAAGTAGGTAGGTAGGTACGTATATAGATAGGTAGATAGGTAGGTAGATAGATAGGTACGTAGGTACGCAGGTAGGTAGGTAGATCGATAGATAGCATATTCGTTTTACTTAATGTTGGCTTTTCTGTAACTCTTGAACACTTACACAGCTATGTAATCAGTTGTGTCTCTCTTTGTTTCCTCCAGTTGTCCATCCTGTCAGAACTCTCCCACTGCCACAGCAGTGACAAGGCCGGGCTCCTAATCCCAGCCCAACTCGGAACTGACCATTTCCAACTGAAGCTCTCTCCTCCACCTTTATTGGAAGAGTAGCAGCAAGACTGGTTGTGAATCCATGTTTTCTTCATCTGTTCGGACTTAAGTCAACTGGCATTGGTTCAACGTTTTTCCAAAATGTTTATTTCTAAACAAATGTTTCGATATTGATAATATTTTGTTCTCTAATAATTCTGCTGAATGTAGCTTTAATTTCATTCATTGTTTACGTACTCCAGCTGGCTGAACCCTTCTGCTTGGTGTGTATGTTGGCGCTGGGATGTCAAAAGGTGAATCATAACAGAACTGCAAAGAATGGTGTGACATTTATTTTGGTGAGAGAAATGATACTCTGTTTGAACCAGTAAAAAGAAAAACCCAAGATACTTTGACATCTCTTATTTCACAATGTTAATATGAAACACTGAATCCAAAAGTGCACTAATTTTAACTGCTAATTTAATTTTTTTAAATGTTGATGGTGAACGCAGCTGAATTTTTATTTTGTCATTGGATGTTTCCTAATGTTGTGGTTAATTGCTCTTCTTCAGTTTGTATAAAGAACCAGATATTTTATGAAAGTTGTTCATCTGAAGAACTGATGATTGAGATTTTAATGTTCATATGACTCAGCGTTTCATGGTCACCTTCATGAATTGTACCTTTTACTTCCTGGACACATACCAAAGTCCTCCTATTTCGGTCTCTATTGCTGTGGACTAGCCGAGGCAGAGGATGAGGGGTCCTGAGTCCATGGAGTAGTCGAGGAAGATGAGGGGCCCTGAGTCAGTGGAGGCAGAGGATGAGGGGCCCTGAGTCCATGGAGTAGTCGAGGAAGAAGATGAGGGGCCCTGAGTCCATGGAGTAGTCGAGGAAGATGAGGGGCCCTGAGTCAGTGGAGGCAGAGGATTAGGGGCCCTGAGTCCATGGAGTAGTCGAGGAAGATGAGGGGCCCTGAGTCCATGGAGTAGTCGAGGAAGATGAGGGGCCCTGAGTCCATGGAGTAGTCGAGGAAGATGAGGGGCCCTGAGTCAGTGGAGGCAGAGGATTAGGGGCCCTGAGTCCATGGAGTAGTCGAGGAAGATGAGGGGCCCTGAGTCAGTGGAGGCAGAAGATTAGGGGCCCTGAGTCCATGGAGTAGTCGAGGAAGATGAGGGGCCCTGAGTCAGTAGAGGCAGAGGATGAGGGGCCCTGAGTCCATGGAGTAGTCGAGGAAGAAGATGAGGGGCCCTGAGTCCATGGAGTAGTCGAGGAAGATGAGGGGCCCTGAGTCAGTGGAGGCAGAGGATGAGGGGCCCTGAGTCCATGGAGTAGTCGAGGAAGATGAGGGGCCCTGAGTCAGTGGAGGCAGAGGATGAGGGGCCCTGAGTCCATGGAGTAGTCGAGGAAGATGAGGGGCCCTGAGTCAGTGGAGGCAGAGGATGAGGGGCCCTGAGTCCATGGAGTAGTCGAGGAAGATGAGGGGCCCTGAGTCAGTGGAGGCAGAGGATGAGGGGCCCTGAGTCCATGAAGTAGTCGAGGAAGATGAGGGGCCCTGAGTTCATGGAGTAGTCGAGGAAGATGAGGGGCCCTGAGTCAGTGGAGGCAGAGGATGAGGGGCCCTGAGTCCATGGAGTAGTCAAGGAAGAAGATGAGTGGCGCTGAGTCAGTGGAGGCAGAGGATGAAGGGCCCTTCCAGTTCAGTCTGTTGTCGATGGAGACACCCAGGAACCTGTACTACTCCACCATGTAATTTAAACAAAATGTGAAAAAAAGCCAATAAATGGAAACAAACAGAGCGACTGCGACAGGCAGCCGCTGGCACGGCGCCATCTTGCATATCTTCAAATCACAACTCAACTTCAAATCGCTTCCTTCTATTTTCTTTCAAGAAAGGGAAAGTTGAAGTGCATCTCTTCATTAGATTGTAATCACTGCTCACATAATTGAAAATACAGAGGTCAATAAAATGAACAAAGCCAAACAAAGTGTTTGAGATATGGTAGTAATGATAATAATTAAATCTGGAAATGTGTAAGAGAAACTGTTACATTCAAACCAGTCACAAATGCATTCCAGCTAGAGCAGAGTTAACACTGAAGGTCAATTCCAAAGGGCACTTTGTGTTTTGGATGAGGTATACTTGCATTTATATAATTTAAAAGAATCTGCAAAAGAAGTAAGTTGGTATTCAATACATGATCACAGTCCAATGTATAAGCACTTTACTTTCTCCATACAAAGCCGCTTCAGTTGAAGTGTTGCTTTTACTTATTTTTTGGCTGATCAGCTAATCCTGATTTCACTTTTGGGAAAATTCCCAAAATGTATTTCTTTTTTAAAACCGCTGTTCAATAAAGGCACTGAGCCCTTACGTTTAATGTTTTTGATATTATTGAGCCAGTCCAGTGTCAATTACAAAACCAGTTGTCCGACAACAACAATTATAGTGGAGCCAATACATTTAACAATGTGAAAATATGTGTCCCTAATCTTGCATTGGATATTAGTACCATCTCTACTTCATCAAACTACCGTAATTGTGGGCTGTTTTATTCTCCTATCTTTTTGTACATGTTATTTGACCCATTTAATCGGAATCCATCTCAAGGTGTGTATTTGTATTATATATGACGGGGAGCAAAGCGAAGTAGCACCGGAGCAGTACCGCGTGGTTCCGGTAGGGGCGCTAGAGCCTCGACACGCTGTTCGCCAACCGCCAATGACTCCAAAGAGGAAGTAGGAGAAGTTAAACGTGTATCAGCTGAGCTGGCTGATGTGAAAACTATATTTCATTGTACGTGATTTTAGAGCACGACTATAGATTATTGGGATGGAGAATGACATTCTCGTCTCTCTTGAAGATTTAGGGTAAGTCACGAAATGCCAAACGCGTCTGCCGCCGCGTGAATGTGACACACTTTCTCATTTCAAGCAGCGCATTTTACGTGACAGGGTAGCTTTAGCAACCGTAGCTAACGGTCAGTCCCACGGGTCCCTCGTTGAACCGGGGGCCGTGCCCGGTATTAATAGACCCACTCACTTGTTTCCCATGAGCCCGGAGCTCCGACACGCTCCCCCGCCGTTCACCAACCCTAGAAATGCATGTATTTATCCCGGTGAACGTTCATTGTAACTATATAGCTAACTATATATATATCTATATCGTGTGGCCCCTCACAAGAAGGCAAAGGTCGCGAGACGCGCACAGTGGTCTCCAATAAGAGTTAAGGACTTCACTACAGAACCACTTTCTCTATATGGTTCCGCTTCAGAGCACTTGAAGGCAACACTGTGACGTCTTGGGTGTCAGACACCGGCTCTGCCCATTGGTCTTAACAGTGTGTGCGTGTCACTCTCGCTCTCTTTCTCTCTCTCTCTCTCTCTCTCTCTCTCTAGGTACCAAGGCCCCCTGTTGGAGGAAGGGGCTCTGGATCCCGCTGTGAGCAAAGGAGCAGCTTCACCTGAGTTCACCAAGCTTTGTTCCTGGATCGTCTCCGAGCTCCGACTCTACTGCCGGCTGGAGGAGGATGTCCAAGCCACCAACTGTGAGGCCCATTTCATCCGTGAACCTGATTGGTGACATATTAAGTCCTTATGTTGGATTGCTAAACTTTTCACCGATGGTAGAAGTTGCTAATTCAGTAGCGAGGGTTTATGTTTGAGGTCTGTCAAGTTGCTGCCGACACATCTACTGCAACTGAGATTTAACCCGACTATTTGTCCCGTCTTGTGACGTCATGTTCGCCGTGTTTGTCCTCCCAGGTCCGAGCGAGGCAGAGGCCTTCCAGCTGGAGATGAGCGGCCTGCTGTCCGAGCTCGCCTGTCCTTACGCTGTCCTCGCCAGAGGAGACGTCACCCAGAGGCTCCTCAACAGGACCGACTGTCTGCTGCTCCTCAGTAGGATAACGGCACTTTGTGGCTTTTCAATTTAAAACCCCTCAGTCTTTTATTGAAGAAAAGCATTGCGCCATTAACCTGTGAGGTCAAAGTCTTCTGCGCTTTAAGGGGACTGTTGTCACACACACACACACACACACACACACTCACTCTCACACACACACACACTCTTTCTCTCTCTCTCTCTCCCTCCCCCTCTCCTGACTGCTTTGGCCTAGCAGAAGGGCCTAAATGTAACACTTTTAAAGTAACTTTTAAAAATATTTACTTGTGTTATATTCCCTCTTCAAATCAGCATAAAATAGATCCGCTACACAGAAAGAAACCACGTGACTGTTGGGGCTGGTTCACCTGTTACGTCCGTTATTTACCTTTTACAATGCCACGAGTTACGTTTTCAAAGTTATGACTGGTGCGTTAACTGCGTACACAATGAATCCGTGCAAACAGCAGAAAACTGTCAATCTTTTTTGCTGCACAGTATTGACATTGCATTCATCCACCACTAGATGGCGGCATACGTATTTGCATCTCTTTATAGTTGAAGTAAACATATAATCATGGGGATTTGACCGGCTCGGGGGTCCTCCTCAGGATGCACCCGTTTGTAAACGTGTGGTTAACCCTCCTGTTACCTTCACATTTACTAACATATTTTACCCTCGGGGTCAATTTGACCCCAGCGATTTAAAACCTCCAGAAAATTATTAGAATTAATATTGTTTCCCAAGTTTAAGTGTGAGGTACTTTATGTGTGTTTGTTGACTACCTAAATAGCCCTTTAAATATATTTAAAAAGTTGATATTTCTTATGTTTGACACAGTGAAAAACAGCCTGGGGTCAAATTGACCCCAAAGAACACCGACATTAAACATTGAATGGGGTCAAATTGACCCTAAAGGTAACGGGAGGGTTAAAAAGCCAGTGTTGCACCTCCTTACTCTCATTCAGCAGGGTGTAACGCAAAGCGTCGGCATGGCCGCCGGCTTGATGGTTCACTGTAGGAAAGATTTTCTTTTAGCATGTAACCAATGATGTTAACAATGGCTGCACGCTCCTGTATAGTGCATGCTGGCCTCCTGCCACACAGAAAACTGGAAAGACGCTGTTTTAATTATCGCTGTTCTTTGATGTACATTTTACTCCAGTAATATTTAAGAAAGCTGTGCTATTTATACTCTTATGACGCGTGTAGATTTCCTGTATGCTTTAAACAAATTCCATCCGTGGTGAATATTTTAGTTCTTTTGTGCCTTGGCGACTTATTTCATATAGCAGATAAACTTGCTTTTTAAATTTGACTTTCTGAAACTGAAGCATCCTCTAATTGGGAGTTTAACCAGTCCCAATTTTTACATATTTTTTTATTTCTCAGCGTTTTTGGTGTCGGAGTTGGAGGCAGCGAGGATGATCCTGGTTACAAAGCCCGAAAAGAAAGCCCAGGAGTCGGGCAGCCCCATGTTCCAGGAGCTGAAGGGCATCTGCATGTCACTGGGCATGTCTAAGCCTCCAGTCAACATCACCATGTTCCAGTTCTTCAGTGGAATTGAGAAGAAGGTGGGATATGATGTGCTCCCACAAGACAAAGCTGAACATTTAAACACAAGTTGGCCGGCCTTTGTAACTCCTGTATCCCACCACTGACTCGGTGATCGTTTAAATTACATCCAAGAGCTGCAAACCTTTTGGATGCCAGTCGGAGGGATTGTGTTTTCCTCTTTGTGGTTGTCGGCTCTGAAAGATGGCGACTGACAGTTTGGGGTTTAGTCTTCAAACTACAAAAGCAGTTTATTGCCACTTGTCTCCACGTATCATCTTTGTTCTGGCCACTGATGTCGTTGGCCTCTTAAGGTGGACTTGCTGTTAAGGCGGATCGGCTGTTCTTACTTTAATGGTCAGCCACTCTTTTGACTTTTGCGATCCCCCTGTCAGGAAGGAATTTTTAAAAAAGAACACTGCCCAAGGCTACTGGTCGGGTCGTGATGGTCTGGTCTGATCTGGGTGTCAATTTAGAGAATTTGTTGGAAATGGCTCAATTCAGTTTGTTTATTTTATTGCCCAATACCACAAATCAAAATGTTGCCTCGGAGGGCTTTACATTCTGTACACGTATGACATCCTCTGTCCCAGTAACCTCACATTTGGGGAAAACTCTCCCCAGAAAAACTTTAACTGGGTTCATAACTGGTTCAAACTATTCCTGGTGGTTAACCGTTGACTTCCCCAGTCTGGGCCCCCTTCCACAGGATGTTCTGTCCTCGCAGGAAAAGGCTTAGTTTGGTTGGAAGGTTTTGATATGAACATGTTATAATGATAGTATGCACAAAATGTTTGATCTACATTTGTCGACGGCCGTTCATAGACATATTCCACACCTGTGCCTGTTGTCCATTTTCCGTAGCTCAAAGAAGCCATGAGTAAAGTCCCACCCAATCACGTCGGAGAGCCTTTGCTGAAGAAGGCCCTTGGACCCTTGCACTTGGTAGATACTGGAAATCCACCAAAAAATGTAACTGCATAAGCAACTGACTTGTGAATAATCTTTTCTCTTTTCCTTTTTTGGTTTCTCATTTTTCCAGGAAAGGATTGAAGCTATAAACCAAGCACTTGTAAATGAGTATGAAGTGAGAAGGAAAATGTTGTTGAAGCGCCTCGATGTGACGGTGCAGTCTTTCGGTTGGTCCGACAGAGCCAAGGTACGTGGACAGTTTGAATCGGCTTTTATCTGAAAAATGAGAAATGAAAAATGGCACAATACACTGAAGCACATGAATAGCGTTTTTAAACGGAGTATTTGTCCAGTTTTGTGTCGACTTTAGCGATGCGTTGGCCTCGCTGGGCCGTCCTGGTGTGTTTGCGCCGCTGAGGAGAGAAAGAGGGACGAGTATTCTCTTGATTTAATAAAAAAAAAACATAAACGGTGACAAGTCTAAAACCTAGAGATCCACAGGATTCCATGAAGTAAGAAATGGGGAAAGCATCACAATCTTGAAGCCGGAAATGTCAAATATTATCATCACCCAGAGAAATTGTTAATTAACAAATGATTGCAGCTGTGAACTGGATCCTATTCTGACCCGAGTGTATCAAACCAACTTTTCAGACGTTCACATTTGATTGTCCTCTCGGTACCTGAACAGTTGTTCAAATACACGTTTGGAACAGGATTTGAATAATCTCGTAGCAGGACGTCAGCATGCTTGTTTTGGTTATTCTTTACTAAAAAGCTGTGTGTGAACACTGTTGTGTGTGTTTAAAAATACTACTTTTGTGTTTAATTTTATTTTAATTACAGACGCATGCTGAAAAGTTGTCCAAAGTCTACCAGCCACTCCGTTCTGTTCTCGACACCAAGAGTAAAATCACCTCCGCTCATCTTCTCGCCGCTCGACAAGACTTCTCCAAGATCCAACGCACGAGCAGCGGCAAGATGAGAGAGAAGACCACGTGTGCCATTAACAAGGTAGGTTACACGCAACGGGCGTCTTTATCGTGAGGGATGTGCAGAGGTCCACGTTGTCGAGTGTTCTGTGTCGTCTCAACACACGTGTGTGTGTGTGTGTGTGTGTGTGTGTGTGTGTGCGGGCAATGACTGATTGTGTCAGTCCGTAACACCGATGTGTAAAAATACAACATGTCTAAAGTTTTCACTTTATTTCTTATTGTCTCAGGACAAATTCAAAACAAACAATGTATTATCAATACTTTTTTGGCTCCCCACTGCTGTCTCTGACCTCAGACCCAGGTCGAGGACAAATATTAAATCAAATTAAATATATACACACACACACAGACAGTATATGCGTTTCAAAGCCGTGGGCACTGAAAATATGTTAATTTCCCCCAAACTAAATGTACTTTGTAAAAGAAACAAAAACACCCAAAAAACTGCCCCCACAACACATGCCTCTCATAGCTACACCAAGTATCTCCGCTTTATAAAAAGCAAATACAACCCAAAGCAGATTTAAACCTTTTCTTTTAACGGCTACGAAATTCTTGCCCCTTTTTGTAATCAACAATTGTCCAAGTTCATCAAACTAGCGGACGTGGTAGTTTGTGGGCGTGTCCTCCTCGGGGATCAAACCGCCGGCCCTCTGGTTGAAGCTCTGCCTCCCACACACGTCTGTTTGCACGCTCTCCCAAACGCCTCCATGACGAGGTGGGTTGAAAGTCCACTTTCTTGCAGGAGGGATTTCTGGATTTTGCCCTGATGGACTTTCTGCAGGGCCTTTTTCTATTCCTGATTTTCTCAGACAAAGTTAGTTCTTTCATCTTTATTTATTTGACTGACATACACATCTCTCCTTAGAGCATTTAAGAAGTGAACACAGCCCCATGTCTTAAAACTGTATTCCTCCCCCCCCTTTTCACTTCAAAAGGTCAAACGGTCTCTTCTCACGATGTTATAACTCTGACCGCTGCGGATGCTGAGTCGACATTACGTGTCCAGTCCTGGTGGGAAAGCATGACGGGCCACGTTTCTGGATGCTTTGTTTCTCCTGGTTTCATTTTCACGGCTCGGGACGCGCACAACCGACGTTCCAACCAGACGTACTTGTTTTTTAGAAAAACAGTCGAGCGTGAACCCTTTCGTGCACTATTAATGTTTTGGTTCACGGCCTTTCCGTTGGACAACAAGATCGCCTTCTCATATCTCCTGCATCACCGGAGCCGAGCAGGCGCGCGTCGTGTTAAACCGTCACGTCGGGCAGCGGCGACTCGACTGTTCCTGTAACGTGCCGGTTGATCTCGTCCCCGGCTCCGAGGGGAAGGAGCTCCCGGACCTCGCGGTCTCCCGTAGCCGCTGCCCTCGTCGCTGCCCACTCCTGCGAGCGTTAAAGAAAATGAGCTTCGGTTAATGCGTCCATCCAGACATCACACCCGGTCCGCAGGCTAACCCGCCGTCGGCTCTGACTACTTCCTGTCTGCGCGGCGGTTAACAAATCTGTCCGTTTTCTTTAAAATTCCACCTCTTACCGTTTCATGAAGAACGGCGAGGCAGAATATTTGCACATGAACGGGCTCCTAACGGTTCTGTCAAACCGACAGAAACGTAAGCTCGTACACGCAAATGTGGGGTCAAATGTGGGGAGAGGGCTTCTGTTCGAACCACTGTGTTTTAACGTGTGCTCGTCGTTTCAGATTCTAATGGGCCGCGTTCCAGACAGGGGAGGCCGACCCTGTGAGATCGAAGCCCCTCCCCCCGAGATGCCCTCCTGGCAGAAGCGCCAGGATGCTCCCCAAGGCGGAGGAAACTATGGTGGAAGTGGGCAGGGAGGCGGCAGGGGGGGCTACGATAACCAATCCCAAGGTGGCCGCGGAGGATATGACCGAGGACATGGAGACAGGGGAGGTAGAGGAGGAGGAGGAGGAGGAGGAGGAGGCGTGGGGGGTGGCGGCGGCGGCAGAGGGGGAAAGGTGCAGGGCGGCTGGGACGGTGGTGGAGGAGGGAGAGGCGGTTACAACCAGGGCCACTATCAAGATGCTGGGAATCAAGGGGGAGGAGGGAGAAGTGGCTACGGAGGAGGAGGTGGAGGTGGAGGAGGAGGAGGAGGAGGAGGTGGTGGTGGAAGAGGAAGAGGGGACAACCCAGGAGGCTTCCAGGACCCTGGCTACCATGGAGGAGCAGGCGGTTACCATGACAACTACCAACAAGATGGAAGCTGGCATCAGGAGAGAGGAGGGGGTCGAGGAAGTCGCGGGGGCAGGGGAAGAGGAGGCCGAGCAGGAGAAGCAGCAGCAGGAGCAGCAGGAGCAACAGGAGGTGGAGGATGGGGAGGGAGAGGGGGGCCGAGTTTTAACCAAGGAGGACAGTTTGAACAGTTCTTCCAACATGGCGGGCAGCACTACAACCAAGCTGGCTTTAATCAAGGCAGACACTACACTAGTTGAAGACCCCGCGGGGGGCTTCACAGCAGAGTCCACTCAAAGATTGACTCCATATAATACGTGAACTTATATGAAATGCCTTATCCTCCAATTTAGAATTTTCAGCACAGTTAAAAGGTGAAAAAGTGTACGAGGACGTTGGAGAGCCGCACAGACGCTGTATACTCTCAGTACAGGCTGGTTTTTTGGGGAATTTTTGGAATTTCTGTTTTCCCACAATGGGCAGTTTTATTGTGGTCCTTTGCTTTTGAATAATTGTGTGTTCATGTTTTGCTCTGCCTCCTCAGTACAAGTGTTCAAGCCCACCGCTCTTTGACAGATGGTTACTCGATTAGTTGGACTCTGCTGTCTTGAGCTCCCTTTCACCCTAAATTAGCCTTATATCATTTTTTTTAAAGACAGGAAAGCGTCCTAAGACTCCAGTGTCGGTGTACCTGCTGTATGTCTGACGTTAGAAGTGCACTCTTGAAATCCTTAATAGTTTCATTGAATTCGACGATTACTTGAAAACAACTACATCTTTCCGGTCTTCGTTTTGTTTCAGTAGGTTTGGCTGGAATCAACTTTTTGTTATTTAAAATGTCATCTTTTACTGCTCATGGAAGATTGTGTGCATACAAATGTGGATGTTGGAAGGTTTGCATGGGTGTGTGTGTGTGAATGAGCAATAAAATCTGAAATGAGATCGTTATCACTTTTCATTCAATGGTCTGATTGTCTAAGTCAATGAAGTCTAAAACCATAAGAGAAATGGTTTTCTCCAGACGCGTCGTTTACATTTTGATGACTAGATCTGCAGAGGGGCACAAATATAAATAGTACAAAGAACAAAAAATGGACAAACCAGGTGTATAAGTAATTGCATTCAATATCGTAGCATCAATCACAGCCAACCGACTTGACTCCTGCACTTTGAGCTAATCACTCGAAATCCAGACGGTTTGCAGTCCTGGCTCCTGATTGGTGGAACGAGCTCCCCACTGACAGGACAGCAGAAAGTCTCTACATCTTCCGCCGGAAACTAAAAACACATCTTTTCCGACTATCTGGAGTAAAACGCAGATTAGCACTTCAGTGGCACTTAAATAGCTCTTATTGTGGTACTTTTGTAGTTCGACTTAGTCGAACTACAAAAGTAGTCACTATCTTGAAGAAATGTTACTTTCTGTATTCTTGTTGTTCTTAGTTTGTACTCTAGGTTGAATGCACTTATTGTAAGTCGCTTTGGATAAAAGCATCTGCTAAATGACATGTCATGTAATGTAATTAAAAAGCTATGAAGGAACAGCAATCAGTATAATTTGGCAAATGACAGACTTGAATTAAATTAAGTAAATATCTTCTTCCACTTTATTAAAAAAGAAATATTACTCGCGTGAAATCATTGTTAAATCAAGAGGTAACTTAAATAACTTGCTTTCTTTTAATAAGTGGGCTTCTGTTTGTAAAAAAATATATTTTTGCCCAATGAAATTTCATAATATATTATCTCAGTGATATACAGATGAATTTGCATTCATGTTTCTAATTAAATGTAACAGGCTAAACCTCGTTTACCTTTTTTACATCTCAGTCTGGAGTCTGCGTTGAGTAAGAGGCCCGTGGAACGATCACAGCCATAAATTATAGCTACAAGGTGTCGCAGCAAAAGTTTTAAAAACTTTTAAACATATATATTGTATATAGATCTATATTTATATATATAAATATATATTTATAAATATATATATATATTCCTATATATAAATAAATATGTTTATATATATATATATTCATATATAAACTGAAATATATATATTTCAGTTTATTGTAGAATGGGCTCGGCCTTCAAAAATTCCTTTGGTAGGCTCAATCTTCACTTGGATGGGAGACCGACTGGGAATACCAGGTGCAGCTGCTCAGCATTGGTACAATTTAACCTCAATAACTAATGGCAACGTGACTATTAAGTATGGCGACTGGGATATGTTGCATGATGACAGTGGCACGCTGAGGTGCTTCAAAAGTCCCTTTGCTAGGCTCAGCCTTTGCTTACGGCCACACCTCCCTGGTCGAGCCCGATCTCGTCTGATCTCAGAAGCTAAGCAGGGTTGGGCCTGGTCAGTACTTGGATGGGAGACTGCCTGGGAATACCAGGTGCTGTAAGCGTTTTAATTTTCACGCTGAGAAAATACGCACAGTCGACAAGTGAGCGCACCAACTTCCTGCAGCACACAAATCAAATGTGGCGTGATCAGCTGCAGCCAATCATGGCCAAGCGGAGCAGGTGTTCTGTGCATGGACTTCGGACAGGAGACAGTGATGAAGCAAGGTTGACTTTTGCTTTTGCTGGTGTTGGAGTTGTTGTCTCAGCTGTTTGTTGACCAGTAGAAACAGTGTAAAAAGACTGGGTCCCGCTGTGTAACTCAGGCTGCACTACAGCGCTTATTCACAGGCGCGATCCCACTACTGAGCGGCACGGGGCCTTTGACCTGCTCCGTGTCCGACCTGGGTCGGTGCAGCCCTCCTTAGACGACCTGGAGGTCCCGGGCTCCCCCGGGACCGCCATATCGATACCGAACTTAGTGCGGACACCCGATCGGCATAGTGCGCTGCAGCTCAGAGCTCCTGAGCTCCAACGATCCTCCAGCCTCAGCCTCCCGGTAACTTGGATTACAGGCACGCGTCACCGCACCCGTCGAGAATCCGACTCATTACATTTCTGTCGTATTCGTTGAATAACTCTGTTACGTTGTTCACATGTTTTTCCTGATCCGACGTGAGGCCCCGGGTCCGGGATGTCCGATGTGTCCAGAGTGTAAAGCCCTCTGAGGGTTAAACAAACTGAAGTGCATGTCTTAAAGTCCGGGTGCAGGTGCGTCTCCGGTACCTTTGTCTGGTTCCTCTCTGTTCAGCCGACTGTGGAGCAGCTGGAGGGAGAAGTCCCGAGACATGGAGCTCAGGCCTCCGCCCTGCAGCACCGTCAGGGCCTCCAGGGGCAACTACAGCAGCTTCCTGTCCGCCAGCAGCACCACGCACTCCCCCGGCTCCGCGGGTAATTTAGCTGCGTGCGCACACATTTTCACAGAACTCATTGTTTATTATAATCTTTTAAGATGTCGCCGCACAACGGCCTTTAACTCTGTACCGCTCTGCTTCTGAAATCCAGAATTTCTGAACTTTGAATGTGTTCTTTTTAAAACAGTTTGGAGGCGCTATAATCCCCGCTGAGTTATCAAGCTGTGTGTGTGAAGCCAATGTACTCCGGCCTGAAGGGGGAGGGGCTGCAGCCCTCTAGGACAGATCTGCTGACGGGTTGCCAATTAACAGATACGGATGCTCACATGTTAAGATAACCACAAGACCCTCAGGGTGTCACACACTATACCTGCTCTTCCTTTACCTGAACTCCCTTTCTCTTCTTTATCTTTGGCTTTGGTCATTTCGGGGACTGGTGGTGATGAA